>NW_019154113.1:12628904-13228904 GCF_002288905.1 Enhydra lutris kenyoni
CGCACCACAAACACCCCGACCACCCACACGCGGAGTAGTCGCTCGGGGTGGCGGGGGGGGGGGGGGGGGGGGGGGGGGGGGGGGGGGGATAAAGCCAAAGCCAAGATTATTCTAGGTTAGAAAGAAGTTACAAAGTCTACAAATAAGGTAAAGAATATGCACGCTACTCAGGAAAATAGCACAGAACCTTTTATAGTTAACAACAATGCTTGTGGCACAGTTGAAAAGAAAAATGAAATCAATCTGCTTTCACTAGTCAGGGGCAGTAAGAGGCTGGTACAGAAATAATGAGCCTTTGATGGCGGAAGAAAAGACGACCGACCCCCCCACCGCCCCGGGCAGCCTTCATCCTCCCCGTGAATCTTCTCTGGGTCCGCCTGAGCCTAAACCCTCTGGTCTTACATCTGGTCTATCAACCACCTGAACGCTGGGTTTTAACATCTCTCAGCAGAGATGCTCACATGCAGGAAACGTCTGCAGCCCCCAACCAGCTCCCAGTGGTACTTGCTTCTGCATTCCGACCCTCCCTTCTGGAGCCTGAGCACGACTTGTCCTCAGCCAGACAACGCTCAGTTTGGAGAAATGGTTCCATTTCTTATCCACTCTGGGATTCCCATTCTTAGGAGGCAGAGCCTGGGCCACAAAGGCACCCCGAGAGGCCCAGCAGCAGGCGCTTGCTCCGCTCTGTCCCGTTCTACCACTGGGTCCTGTGTTCATACCAGAGCCTCCGTCCCCTTCCTCGACCCAATGCCCGTACCCCTTGCAATCCCAGGAGAGGACACCATCTGTTCTGGCCATGGTATCCATGATGTGCAACTACCTTCCTCACCACGTTGTTCCCTTTGTTTTAGTTCTTCACCATCCAAAAGGTGAAAACAACTTCAAGATCGGAGTCTCCAAAACAGCAAGGCACCGAAGCGTTCGAGCTGGCCTACGAGCTGTTGACTCACAGAGGGTTTCTGGAGGGGACATCGACAAGCTGGCACTTCGGGTCCCTTGAAAAATGCAGACTCCTGGTCACTCCTAAAAATCAGAAGAGTGGGCAAGACAGACTCTGCATTCCCAGGGAAACAAATGGCAGAGGATGAAGCAAAAGCCCTGGGTTTCCCAGCCTCCGTACAGTCTGCGGTCTGTCACTGCCCTGAGCAGCAGAGGTGGGAGGGGGGTGCAGATCCCACACTCCCCGCCGGCCTGAAGGCTCTTTCAAGCCCTGCTTCCGCCTCACTTATGTCTGTTCTGGAAAAAGTCAGTGCAAGCCCAAAGGGCTGCTTTTCCAGCTCACACGGAATCATCTGCGCCAACCTGAGTTCTTCAAGCTTTCAGCAGATACAGATGCAGCTATAGCCACAGAGACGCTCGCCACACGCAGGCCCAATGAGCACGTTCTAGCATTTCTAGATTAACGAAATACCCTGCAGTTATCTTGATGATAAATTTTACATCTAACTGCTCTATCAGTAAGTTTACAATATCAGCTGCAACCAGATTTGCATATAGTAGAGCCTTCACTGAAAATATACACAAAACAAGGCTGGAATTAAATACGCCTAAATATGGACAAGAATTTTGTACAGGTACCTGGAACAGAAATTATTTCTTATTCTATTTTGGTTTTTCCCAGTTTTCCTAAAATGAGAATACATTCTTTGAAGAACAGAGCCAGTATTAAGAAGCCAAGTAGGAAGCACGGAGACGAAACCCAGAGAGCTAAGCTGAACCTCACGTCGTGGCCATGGCTAGGGTACGCAGGCTAGGGTGCCCCTGACTTACCACAGACCAGACCACCCACTGCCTGGGGCCCTGCTGGCACTTTACACACGTTGAGATGAGCCACAGGAGGGTCTGCAGGCAAAGAAGAGCCCTGCTGATTTAATTCAGGACTGAAGAGGTTGCTATTCTTAGATCTACGAGGCGGATTATGTCCCAAGCTGAAAACCAGGATCCAATTACCCTTTGTCAAGAGACCTGCCAGTGTGTTTCAGTAATTCACTTACTCCCACTGGCCTTTCCGCACCTGGAGAGGACAGGGCCATACGAATGAACAGGACCGTGTTTATCGATCTCCACCATGAAACCCAATGCAAAGGATACCAAGGCAAAGCCTTGCCAGGTAGATCCCGGCCTCATTTTACTGCTAAGGAAACAGGCTCAAATCAACTAGAAAGGTGTCCAAAACCCTGGTGGCAGCTCCGTGGCAGAGCCAGGATTTGAATCTCAAAACTGTCAGACTCCAGAGCCCACACTGGGAGACTTGCCCAAGGTCACGCCGGCAAGGAGCGCAGAAGTGATTCCATGAACCACAGGGCATGAATTACGAGCCGCTGAAAACGAATGAGAAGCTTCTAACAGCCCAGGCAATATGGAAGCACCCAGTGAGAGCCACACGCGTGTTTCCCAGCGTGTTGCTAGAACACACGGAAAATGGCATGTGACCAGCAGCTGGGGAGAGGGGGTGGAACGCGGCCAAAACTGAGTGACCAGCTTTACAGCGTCATTTATCTTAGAAAAAGGAATTAATGATGCAGATATCAATAAAGTTGCAAGAATATAATGAACGATGCTTGCTCCCACGAGGGAGAGCTTTTTTTTTTTTTTTTTTTAAAGATTTTATTTATTTGATGCAGAGAGAGAGAGAGATCACAACTAGGCAGAGCAGCAGGCAGAGAGAAAGGGGGAAGCAGGCTCCCCGCTGAGCAGAGAGCCCGATGTGGGGCTCGATCCCAGGACCCTGAGGTCATGACCTGAGCCGGAGGCAGAGGCTTAATCCACTGAACCACCCAGGCACCCCGAGGGAGAGCTTTTTAATCATTTCTTCAGATGAACTACAGTCACAGTGTATTTATTTGATCCAAACCCAACCCACTCTCTTTGGAGAGTTAAAACACATTTTACCCAATGTCACGTTACAATAAAAACTCATCAGAAAGCAAAAGAACTCTGAGCTCCCAGGGCTCTGCCGCGAAGGTGGGCTCACTCTGGGTACCGGCTGGTATCATAGTGACCTTTGTACTAAAACACTTGATGAAATCAGAGAATAATTCTCTTTGCATCAGCCAGAACACAGAGGGCTGCCCTGGGTTTCAATATAAGTGATAAAGAAAACAGGACCCATTGGTGCCTAATGTGTGCGCCGGCCGACTTGGGAGCCACTGCTGGGTGTACTGGGGTATCCTGCAAGGGCCCCATTCTCCCTGGTATGCAGAGGGAAGTCTTCTCGAAGAGTCGCTTTCCTCTAGCCAGCTTCCATTCGACCTAAGACTTCTCTCAGTCCCAACACCCTCTTCCGTGTATGCACACACGTGTGCACATGTGCACTGCTCCTGTGTGACTGCCAAACGCACATGACTCAGAATGATCTGGTTTCATCTGGACCCCATTCTGCATTTTGAAGACCTCATGCACATGTAATAAAGTGGCACTGAATGAGACACACACACCCATACATACCTACAAACGAGTGCACAGAACACTGGTAAAGTCTGGATAAACTCCATGGATTGCGCCAATGTTAATATCCTTGTTTCGATGTTATACTACAGTTAGGTGCGACGTTACCATTGGGGGAAAGTGGATGAAGGGTACGGGGGACTTCCTTGCATTTTGCAACAATCTGGGATTCTAGCATTATCCCAAATTAAGTTTTAGGGAAAAAAAGATCTACATCTTCAAAAAATTTTAGGCACCTATAAATAAACAGGTAAGACACAACAATGCAGTTCCTTACAGAAAAGTTAGGACAGAAGATCCAAGAGTCTTAATTAATTTTTTTTAAAAGGGAAATAAGGAAGATGCAAGAGTCTTAACTTAAGTCTGGCGCTGGCCCCCTCGGTACCAGTTATGGGCTGAATCAGGTCCCCCCGCCCCCAAATTCTTAGGTTGAAGCGCCAACCTCCAGGACCTCAGCACATGACCATTTGGAGACAGGGTCTGGGCAAGGAAATAAGGTTAAATGAGGTCCTATGGGTGAGGCCCAATCCACTCTGACTGGTGTCCTTAAAAGGAGGAAGCCAGGACACAAAGAGACCCCAGGGATGGGCGCACACAGAGCACAGACTCTGAAGGCAGGAGGAGGAGCCCCGGCCATGTGCAAGCCAAGGAGAGAGGCCTCAGAGGAAACCGACTCTCCTGATTCCTCCGATCTTGGATGTCCAGCTGTAGTGTTGTGTTAGGACAAACTGAAACTAATACAGTACGCATGTTCCACTGGCACCATTCATCTGGCTTTGTCCCCCTGGTCCTGAGCTCCCGAGCCCGCAGCACCCAGCTTTAAGAGGGAAACAGTGGTTCTCAAGTGTGGCAGGAAACCACATCAAGTAAGGAACTAAGGAACCAAGGCCCCGGCACAGAAGAGCTAAGTAGCAGGTGACCGACCCTACCCTACCCATGCGAGGCTGGTGCTCGCTGTCTGGGGATTTATCGCAACACGGCAGACAGACTGCAAGTTTTCGGGGTGAGCCCAGGGGCAGAACCAGAAGCAGCGTGTGGGAAGCTGTGAGGAGCCAGACTTCAAACACAACAGGAGCACAATCACCTAATGGCCATCGTGGTTCAAGAAGGGAATGTATTGCCACGTGAGGGGAGGGCCCCTGCCGTGCTGGAGACAGGGAAGCGGAAGGCAGAGCATGCCAGCCACCCCTGCCTGAGAAGGGCCAGCTCTAATCCGCACCCACCTCTACTCAGAGCAGGAGGAGCTCCAGACCCCACCCTGGATGGTTAGCCTGGACCACCGTCCCCTCTCCCCCCTCTTCCCACAGCTCGGGTTGGGACACCCACTCCGGATTCCGACCCCACCAGCTGGGAGGCACCCTGTGTTCTTCCAGCCCTGCTGGCTCCTGTGACTTATTTCCTGAAGCCTTCACACCATCTGACGCAATGCCCTGACTTGTACTTGAACCCCTGGACCATCCATCAGCCCTGTCCCCACAACCCCAGCCTGGTGACAGATCCCAGACATAAATGGGAAAACCCCCACCCTCAGACCGAGAGTCCAGCTCCACTCAGCTAAGTTAGCCCAGGCAAGTCCCTGAACCTCTCAGAATCCGTGTCCCTGTCTGCCTCATTCACAACAATGAACACTTGAAAACACACGTGTCCAACAATAGAGGGCATTAAACAGGACAGCAGAAGTCCACAGGAGAATGTTACGTGTGCAACAGTAACACCATAGAATATATTGAGTAACACGGGACAGTGCATCAAATACGGAGAGAGACGTTTATTATAAACATATTTTTAAAGATTATTTACTTGAGAGAGGGGGAAAGAGAGGGCACACACACGAGTGAGTGTGGGGGACGGGGCAGTGGGGAGAGAATCCCAAGCAGACTCCCCACAGAGTGTGGAGCCCAACGTGGGTCTCAGTCTCAGGACCCCAAGATCATGACCTGAGCCAAATCCAAGAGTCAGACGCTTAACCAACTGCACCATCCCAGTGCCTCCTGAACATTTTTGGTAGAAAAGTACACCAATGCAGGAGGAAAAAAAAAAAAAAAAAAAAAAAAAGACGTTATATAATCATAAAGCTAAGAGCAGTGATTCTTAAATTCTTTCTTTATACTTCCAAAGTTGTCAACAGTGAGCATGTCACACTTTTTAACTAGGAATAAAGTTATTAAAAAAAAAAAAATCGCTACCACACTCATTTCACCTTTTTCCTCCTCAAAGAGAACAAGGTTACAATCCACTGACCCAGGAACCTAAGAAAGGACACAGGGAGTCCATTACATTATCCTACTTACCATTGCCTACACTACGACTGGCCGGGTTTTGAACTTGGAAGAACAGAACAGCTAAGAAAATGGATTTCGTGGAAGGTTACATCATGGGCCAGAGGCTCCCTGAGGAGACTCCCAAAGGCGTCGACTCCTGAGCCCTGGTCATGCCTCGCATCAAATGGTCTCCACTGCCACACTGCCCCATCCGTCCCGCTAGCAAGAAAGAGCGCCACGTGCCACCCACAGGTCATTGTCTAGCTGCTCCGTGAGGCTTGGCTCCACGCTGTACGGGAGTGAAAAGCCTGCCAGCAGAGCCGTGTTCCCATTCAGCTGGTTTTGTCCCCTGGTAATGAGCTCCCTTGGCTCCCTCCCGGGCTGGAAAGAGGCCGCTGCAGACCAGTGCCAACCAGAAAAGCCCCTTGTGAATGGCCCATCAAGGAATTCGGGAGCTTGGCAGATGGCTAGGCCACAACCGTCCAAAGCAGTCATTCCAGTGGACAATATCGGCTTGACTGGAGATGGAAGGCTTCCATTCCCCCCCACCCCTATTACAGGGTCCATGACATGGCCGCACAGAAGCACACACACCCCAAGACTGGGGACCCAGGACACGCACACGCTAGGGGCAGGTCTTGTCACCAACAGCCTGTGGCCAAGCCTGCATGGTCCTCATCCCCTTCTCTGTGGACACCCAGAGGAGCTGATCAGCTGTGAACAAGTCTGTGGCTTACAAAGGCCGTATTTATTGTCTTCTCCATCTCCAATCCGCACTCCCATTTTAGGCATCAGACCAGATTGCCGGCTGTGGGCCTCTCGCTCCTCACCAGCTTCGCAGGAGCTAGAAGCAAGGGACAAACATGCTACTGCACCCCAGTAGGTACCCATCCACACAGTCCCAGCGCCAGTCCCTTCAGACCTCCCTCCTCTCTGTAGGCACTATAGAAGGCTATAATTCATCAATACCATTCAGTGGGTTCCCCCATAGACTTCCCGAAGTTTCAAGCAGCTTCAGGAACTAGCTCTCCATTAGAAGGGATAAATGCTAAAATAGTCTCGTGATCACAAGCATGTTTTTTAATATGTCCTGTATGATAAATGAATGAACCAATGAACCAGTTACATACACTCTGCACATACTGTGGTCTTCTTAAAATGTTTCTGGAGAATCCCAAGCATGCATGGGATAGTAAGACCACCTATTGAGGCCTCTCTCCCAGAAGGCTTCAACTCTTTCCTGCTCCCTGTCAACACAGACCCATGAAACCAGTTCAGAGACTCAGAGAGGCCATCTCCATAGCCATGTGCTGTCATGTTTTGGAATATGCCAGATGGACCAGTGCCGAAAGGTCCATGTACCACACAAATAGACACTTCCAACTCCACTTAACAATCACAGAAGAAAAAAAAAAAAAAAATGGTGCCCAGGTAGAAATTCGCCGGAAACATTCTTCTTTACAAAGACTCACAGTAAATCCCATGGCCTCAGAACGGCAGAAGGCCCTCTCCCTTGAATGAGGGTCCTACTGCCCATGCCTCCACCTGCCCCACACAAAACCAGAGCGCCTCCTCCCCCTAAAGCTTTGCACACACAAACCAGGTCCCACCCAACTGCAGGAAAAGACCATGGCCTAACTCAGCAGGGAAGATTTCCAGAAAAGATTCTGGGCCTGGTGCCCCAGAGGAAGGATTCTGGAGGGAAATTTTTCCATTGGATTCCATCATCAGAGACAAGAACTCAGATCTTTGTTTCCCACTTCCTTTTCTGTGGTTTGATTTATCTACTTGCCGTGACGGATACCAGAAAACAGCTCTCCCTGGGTCTTAGGGAGATATTGGTCAAGTCCAAGACCAGTGGTCTGGCTGGACTTCAGGAGGCTACCTGGCTAGATGCTACAGCCCGTGTCCTACTCTGCATCAGAATCACATGGAGGGGCTGCTGCTCAAGTTTTAGGAAGAACGAAACATAAATGATGTCCTTAGTACCTACAGAACCCACCCTAACCACATTGGGGAGGGTCTGGCCATCTTCAGCCTAGAAGATCAACTCTATGTCGAGTTCCATGTCGTAGCGGATGTTAAGTCACGACGAGGTTGCGTGTGCTCTACCCTTGGGTCAAGAGACACACTCTCCACCTTTCTCACCCTGAGCCTGTCCTCAAAGAACAGAAACCTACATTTGCAATCTATTTGCCTGACGAAAGCATGTACTCCATAGCTGGGACAGAAAGCCATCGAGGAAAGCCGGCATGAAGTGTGTAACTATTCCAAGCCCTCCTAGCACAGAAACCTTGGGCAGTGCATGCTGGAAGCTGAACTGGTACAAAGCTTTAGGTCACATTCCGTTCAAGTTCTAGTTTTTCCTAAACCTTTGCATGGTAATTAACAGTGCTGCAGGAAATAAAAAGTTTCCACAGGAAAAGGTAATTCTGTCAAAGCTTACCCCTCAGTGGATGGGGATAGGTCTTAACGGTCCAGCTGTTTGTGGGAGGCCAAATTACCCTTGGTGAACAAGGGACGGAGACACTCGGGAGGCCCTCGCCCTACAAATGGCCATGCCACAGTGCCCCAAAGCAGTGACGGAGGACCCCTGTCTGATGTAAGAAAAACTCTAACTTCAAGGCTGCTTAATCTTAGACCCGGTGAAAGGTTCCATCTTGCCAATACAAAATGTCAGAAGCTAGGACACAAAATGATTTTTTAAAAACTCAAACAGACCTTATTTCTTTCTAGACATCCAGCTCCTGTAAATACCCTCATCACAGAATGACCAGAAGTGATCAACTTTGAATGATATCAAGTGCTGAGAAGATAAGCATCTCTCCCCCTTTGAACTTCAACAGGACAATGACCAGAAGATCATTTCGATTATTAAAAACTGGGGTTTCCAAGGTGCACACCCCAAGCATGTCCTGGCGGCTAATGCCAGAGAGCGCCACACGTGTGAAAAGCAGGTGAAAACACGTTATACCCCTCCTGACCGTGTCTTCCCATTCATTGCTTCTTAAGGATCTAGCAACGCCAACCTCAAATTCCACCGTGCATCGAAATCACCTGGACAGCCTGGAAAACAATCCATGCCCGCCCAGGCAGCACCCAACTGCACTGGATTTTCTTGGGGGTACAACTCAGGTATCCCCATTTTTCAAAGCTCCCACACCCCAACCTCCCACAGATGTGCAGCCCAGTCTGAGAACCATAAACATTCACGGGCCCACCTTGCCTTCCTCAGTCAAGGCGCCCCGGTTACTAACAGAGCGCGCAGCCCAGGGGCGCGAGCCCGGACACCGCCGCAGCTCCTACCTATGTAGAGCGAGGAGTCCTTCCTCCGCACGTGGTCGTCGATGTAGGAGACGCCCAGGGGCTGCACGGGGGTAGCACCGATGCCCAGGAGCACCTGGGCCCCAATGAGCAGCAAGTACATCATGTTGGTGGCGGTCCGGCTGCGGCAGATGAGGTCCGGGTCGGGGCCCTGGTCTCCACCCGAGCCGTTGGCGGCGCAGACGTCACGGCCCTCGGCGCCCCAGCGGATCTCGCCGGCCTCGTACTTGTACTGGTGGGTCAGGAACTCGGGCAGCGCCGACAGCAGCGCGCCCAGGGCCATGACGATGCCGCCGCAGCCGATGAGGCGCGGCCGGTGCCCGCGCGCCCCGAAGTAGCTCACGAAGAGGATGAGCGCCAGGTTCCCGATCTCGAAGCTGCTGGCGATCACGCCCACGTCCGCGCTCTGCAGGTTGAACCTCCGCTCCAGGGTGGTCAGGACGCTCACCTGCAGGGTGCAAAAGGAAATCTCAAGGCCAGTGCTAGCGCACGCCACCGAGCAGCAGCCCCCTCCGGCCTCGCGGGGCGCCTGCGGGCAAGCCCTGGCCCCTCCGCAGTGTTTCTGGGAGGCAAAAGACTTAAGGGACTTAAACGACAGGGACAAGGGTCTTAAACCTGAAGAGTCCGAAAAATACTTAGTAGGATAACCCTAATTCGACGGCTAAAGAATTAACTTTCCCGCTGGCAAGGAAGTTTTTTCTTGGCACCTGTTTCCATCCTGAAAGGTTCTGCCTGTATTCGGGAAACACAACTGCCCTTCTCCACACGTGGCCACCGTGCTCATGGGCAAGCCCTAAGTCCATTTTCACCCTCTCCCAAACTATACCCTACTTAGAAACCCCACGCTGGGAGGGCGGGGGGGGGGGGGAGGCTGGGGGCTTTTTCAAGTTAGCAAATCCTACCTGAAGAAAACAAAACAAAGCCCTAGTTGGCAAAATGGACATGCTGGATTAGCTCACTGGGACAATCATTAGCTCCAGTTCCCTCTGGAAATTTCCAACATACATTTCCCTAGAGGCCTTCAAATAAACGACCTGGACTGTTCTATGCCCTGCAGCTCTGCTAATGTCCCCTGATGGAACCTCTGTATTCTAGTCTGTTCTTCACCTGTTTAACACACAGTAAGCCTCCACAGTGGCTTGGCAATGCCCCCCCCACACACACACAGAAGAGAGGACACCTGGCCTCAAGATGCCAACTAGCAGACACAGAACACAGCTACAATACAAGTCCCTGGATATTACCTTCATGCTACAGGCATCACAGGAGCAGGGTCAAGAAGAGACGCATTATTTTAGGGCTTTTGAGCTGGGGGGGGGGGCGGAATGCAAATGGCCCTGCCTCCTACTGTTTGTAGGTTCCACATGGGGTATTATCAGCGAGAGTCCCCGTCTTCATGGGAGGTTGGATAGACCTAGCTTGGCAGGGAAGTACACTCCAGGCTAAAGAACAGTGAGCAAAAGTTGGTGGCATGATTTAATAAAGGAGTGGAAAATGGTTGGAAAGGTGGATTGGTGACAGATTCTAGAGAGCCACAGATGCCACCCTAAAGAAATCAGGCAATCCTGTGCAGTGTGGTGGAAAAAATGCAGCACACGGAGAGAGGAACACCTGGTTTGAATCCCAGCTATTACTCCCTTAATTAGCTCTGTGATTTTGGTCAAGTTGTTTCATCTGTCCAAGCTTTGATTTCTTAGTGAAGCAGGAACAGGAACATGAACCCAGAAGTGTGTACATGAGGGTTGAAAATAATGGAAGGTCCGCTAGCAGACAGCAGCCTTTCCGTACCTGGCAGGAGAGCCTAGGGAGAAGAAGCAAAGCAGTGGGGTGCGGAGCCAGAACTCCAGGGCCAGAACATCTGGGACCATCCTGATTCTGAGACCTTGGGCAATTCACCCTATGCTTTCACTTTCCCGTCTATAAAATGGGAACACGAGTGCCAGGAACAAACAACATACAGGGTAAGTGCTGTAAAGGGCTACCTATACCACGGTCACTTATCTATGGGCATCGGGCAACATCAAAGCAGAAGAGAGGATGCTAGGTGTGGCCATCATGTGCCAAATGGGCCACAGAAGAGTGGAGCGAGGAATGCCAGCAAACTATTAACGAGGAGAGAGGAAAGGGAAAGTCAGTAAAGTGGCAAGAGAGATGGAAGGGAGAATTTGAGAGGCTTGCAGGGGCAGACTTCTCTCTCTGAGACACTCTGGGCTGCGGGCTCTGGGCTGCTAAGGACTGGGAGGAATAAGTTCTGTGGATCTCGCCTTCCACCAAACGTATGAACACATGCCCCACTGCCCAAACGCACGCATCCACAGCCTCTGGCCCTGGGCACACCCAGCTATACCTGTAAGGATCAGCAGGTCTCTGTGCACCTTATGAAAAAGAAGAGTAGCTCAGGGGTTCTGTCCAACCTCATCTTCAACCCCACACGTTCTAACAGCCTTCTTCAACCCAGGGCTTCTCAAAGCTACCTTCAGATTGGAAACACTTGGAAACGCTTAAGAGTTCAGATGCCCAGTCCCTCCCCGAGCTTCTGACTGAGCTGGTCTTGGGGGCAGCCTGGGATTTCGTGACAGTCCCCAGGTGACTCAGCCCAGGGTCAGCAGCATGGCAGTAATGCCACCCACTATGATGGTCTGTCCTTCAGCGGTGGGCGGGGGGGGGGGGGGGGCGCGAGCTCAGTAGAGCAGTGTTCTAACACTGGTATTGGCCACAGGACATCTGCGTCCCCACTCTTGCCCACATTCCAATTCTGATTCCCATTCCCACTGCACTTCCTAACCAAGACAAAGCCAGCTCGCAACTCAGTTGGCCCCCATTATGTGGCTAGTTTAGTTCTCAAACACCAAGTATTTGCAATTGACAAGAAAAGAAATTTATTAGCTGGTCTCATTAAACTGGTTTTCAAATACTCCTGAAGAAGTTCTTTCTGGAAGGTCTGGGTAAGAAAAACAAAGGCTGCCTTTAGTCACTCCTTTGCTTTGTAACAAAAAAAAAAAAAAAAAAAAAAAAAAGGCATGATGGGATCAGCGCTCTAGCAGAGGTTTGTAATAGGTAAAGCTGTGTGGGAGTGCAGAACCCGACAGTCTGTCTGCCTGGGAGGCTGGGGGGCTCCAAAAGGCTTCACCCCAACCTTTGTGCTGAGCCTTGAGAGATGCCCAGAAGACGTGGGTGCAGGAAAGGAGCAGGAACACATCCAGGCACTAGAGTGCCCTCACGCCTGGTGGGTCTGCAGCCTGGTGACCCCCATGACGGGAGTCAAGGACAACAGACGTGGGAGGGCAGCAGGTGGGAAGGTTTGGAGCAAAAGCTGTTTTTCACTCCTGCCACAAGGCTTAATGACATAAATATTAGGCGGCATATCTGAAACAGGACAACAGCGCTGTTTCAGCAGGTGTGACCTGTCATAAAATATCACACAGGTGTGGACATTTATGATGACAGATAAGGATGGTGGGGATGGAGACAGCTGTAGGCAAAACAAAAAACCAATTAGCTCTTCTAGAGAGAGCTGGTGTCTGCGCCTGCAACTCCACTCGTCCTGCCTCAAGCCTGGTCTTTGGAAAACCCACAAGGGATGACAGGACATGGAACGGTCCTCACCTCCTTGACCTATGGCCTCTGAATGAAGCATTAGGCCCTGCGAACATTCTGAAAAGACGCTTTGTGGATCAGTTAGATCAGAGGCTAAGGTCTTCACTCACTTAAAACACAATTTTGAGAAGATGAACTAATTAAGTATGCATGAGGCCATAAAACCCACTTGTGGCTTTTATGTGGCGGTGAACAATCCAGCAACGAGAAATATGCGTGCTAAGGGGAACGACTGTCTTTTCTTAATGGGCAACAGGACTGATGGCAAACGTCTTGGTAATTAGAGACGAAGGAACCGTTAACTCCAGGAGGAAAAGGAAAGTGTCCTTACCCTGTGCCAAGTGGATATGAAGTTATTATTAAAGGAATGCAATATTTATCAGGTCTCTACTAACCACGATTAAAAAAAAAAAAAAGCTTGCATTTCAGAATCTCTTGGAACACTTGTTAAAAATACAGCCTCCAAAACAGAGAACAGACCCAGTGGCCCGAGATTTTGTATGACTCCGGGGGTCTAGGATGCCCAGCTAGGGCAGAAAACCACTGCTGTTTCAGGGGTCCATCCAGGGGTCCACCCACGTACTCACCATCAACCTTGAGCTGTGCTCCTTAACCTCGGTGTGGCAGCAAAATCACACAGAGCAGATCACCGCCCCATTCCAACCTGAGAGCTTATGACGCCTCAGCTCGGGGGTGGGGGCTGGGGATTTACATTCGAACCAGCTCCCAGGGGATGCTGATGGTGCTCAGGGGACCACGCTTTGAGAACCCCTGCTCTACTACCCTTCCCGTCAACAAGCCTCCCTCTGCTCAAGATGGAAGTTGTTTTTTTTGTTTTGTTTTTAAAGATTTTATTCATTTATCGGACAGACAGATCACAAGTAGGCAGAGAAGCAGGCAGAGAGAGAGAGGAGGAAGTAGGCTCCTCGCTGAGCAGAGAGCCTGGTGCAGGGCTCAATCCCAAGACCCTGGGATCACGACCTGAGCCGAAGGCAGAGGCTTTAACCCACTGAGCCACTCAGGTGCCCCTGTTTCGTTTTTTTTTAAATTAGACACGAGTGGAAAGCACGCTCTCCTTTTCAGCTCCTAGAGACACTCTCACATAGGCAAGCTGGGGTTGCCTTTTGGGGAGGCTCACCTCTTAGGGTGCCTGAGGCACTCCCAGGCCAGCTGCAGCAAAGGGGATCCAGCCCAAAAGAGAGCCCTTCAGCCCACGCTGTCATGAACGCCCTAAGAGGCACCTACGAGACCACGGTCAGGTAGAGATGAGCCCTTCCTCACCTTCAAAAGTCAGGAGCTCACTAAGTAAGGAGAGAAGTTCTCCGAGCAGCCGCGGACAGTCAGAATAGCCCCCAGGAGCCTTCCCAGAGGTCTGCCTGTTTTCTTCCTCTGGCCTGGGGCGTGGGGCCTGGACTGCAATCACCTGGGGAGCCTTTGAAAACACCAGCGCCTGCCCCGCCCCCAGCCAGGGCTCTGATAGCGTCTGGGAGATACGCGCCTGAGCAGAGCTACTTTCAAATCTCCCAGATGATTCTAAGACGCAGGCGGAGGAATGTGGGTGCATAGACGCACCGGGCGGACGCTGCAGAGGAGTCGCCGCGCAGACGTGGATGCTACCCCAGGGCAACGTGGTCATCTGCGTGCAGCGTGGGAGCAGGGAAGCCTCGAGGCCAAATCTGCCTGGGACGGCACGTGGCCGATTTTTCCGTGCCCGTCTGCAGAGCGTTAGCAATACTCGCTCGAGTGAGCATTAGGAGATCGTGCCTCAGAGGACCCGGCACACAGTAGGTGCGTCTGAGAGTTCTCGCCTCATCACCGGTGCGCATGCTCTGTGTGACTTCCAAGTCCCGCCCAGATGCGTGCTCGGTAGCAGGTGCAAGCAACGTGACTATAATTGAGAGACGATCCCTACCCGGTGGGAGTTTATCATCTGGGGAGAGCAGAAAGAAGCCATCGAGTAACACAACCTACCAACACAGCCTGCCAGACAGGAACAGAGTGGCAGAGGGTTTAAGGGAGTGAGAGCATGTTTGGTTGCACGTGAAAGAAAATACATCCAGGATTCTGGGATGCAACAAGGATCAACGGGGTGATGAGAGTAGGGGGAGGTTACAACATGCCACAAGCAAAGACCCGTGGGGGTGGGGGGTACAGTTCAGACAAGGCCTGGGACATGGTGGGGGGAAGACCTTTAAGCCTCAGAAGATGGTGAGGAGTAATCAGAAATAAAACAATCTTAAAGGCCAGGCTGAGGGTCTGCCTTTGATTTGGAGGTCAATGGGGAGCCAAGAGAGGTTCTTGAGCAGGAGCAACATTATCCCAGCAGCGGGGCCTAGCGTGGAGTGAGAAGAACCTGCGAGGGCAGCTATCACAGCAGAACTGGTGGGAAGGGAGGCTTCTGCAGGGTAGGGATGTTAGAGCATCAGACAGCGCCCCCGGGAGAGGGCCCAGAGAAGGAGAACAGTGCAGGGCTGGCAGCTGAGGAGGTGTGGACCAAGGAAGGTACAGCAAAGGGAACTCAGGAGAGTCTCTGCTGGCTCAGTCTGGGGCCATGTGAGGGCTGAGAGCATGGGAAGGCTGGGAGGAGCCTGGGACTGGGGAGAACCTGCATCTCAACACCGGGCTGTCCGAGGGGCATGGGATGTGACAGAGGGCAGCAGGCTGCCCCAGGGGAACTTGGAGGAAGCTTCACCCTTAACCTTTGGTGCCCAGCAGCAGGGCCCATGTCAGGGAGCAGATGCAGAAGCAGTCCGGGAGATGTGAAGTTCACCTAAACTGCAGTCACATGCGGTATGACGTGCAGTCCCCCTGCCAAACAGGGGTCAGCTCACTTTTTCTGCGAAGGGCCATAGAGTAAATATTTGCAGCGTCCGAACCACTCAGCCTCTGTAGCAACTACTCACTCTGCCATCTTGGCACAAAAGCCGCATCCACAGGCAATATGCAAAACAGTGGGCATGGCTGCGTTCCAATAAAACTTTATTAACAAAAACAAGCAGTGGGCTGCATTTGGCCATAGGCCACAGATTCCCCCAACTCCTGCTCTACTGTTCTCAGTCAATCCAGTTTGACAGATCACGTTATTCTTATGCCTGGCGATAAACACACTGGCCACTTATAACAAGTCTGTGAGGCCCTCCTCTTGCTGGCCTAGGAAAGTCAATCTAGGCAAGGCTGTAATGCAAGTTTATTAATTCCATGAAAGTAATCTGCAAGGCAACTTCAGTTTCTTGTCTGATGTGCCAAGGGCATGTCTCCTTGCAGTAAGGAATGGGATGGTGCAGGACGGGCTGAACCACATAAGCCCAGACAGCACTGTCCTATAAGAAGCAGCAATTTCATCGGGTAAACGAGGCACCGTGTGTGGTTTTGTTTTTCATCTGAACAGTGGCTCCTTGGAGCATGTAATTTAGGGCACAAGGGAAATGCCGCACGCAGGGCATTCGCTTGTGAATTCCAGGATGTGATGTTTGCAGAACCAGGTAACAGAAGACGACATCTCCCGTAATTGCCCTGGTGGCAAACAGATCGCTCCTCTGCCTCGCAGGTCAGTGGGGAAAAGAGGCATTTAGTCACTGTTGCTACATTGCTGGCGGATGAGTTAGCCTATATGAACCACATAATAAATGGCTGTCCTCTTCCAACCACTGTTCTCAAAAAGCACAGTAAGAATTACACGGAGAATCCCTGATTTAGACCTAACTCTGGCCTTCAGCCCTCACCAAAGTCATCAGTACACTTGAAGGGGCAGGTGGGAAACACGAGAGATTTAGGGAGTCAAACATTACCTGTGGGACCTTAGACAAGGCACTTAACACACCTGTAACTCCCTTTCCCCGTCTGTAATGTGCAGATGAAAATCCTGCCCTCACAGCTTGCCACGGGTTCAAATGCAAGGGAAATGTTCTGTACGATGTTCATCATTGTAACAGCAGTTATGCCTGGAGTTGCAAATACGCAACATGACTTTTCCCCTTTGATGCGGCAGTGTCCTGGGAGTCCAGTAACCCTCTCTGTACCTTTCCTCTGATTACCCTGAGTGAGAGTTGCCATCTGGCTCTCCTTAAGCCTCACTGGTCTCTGCTCTAAGCCCGTCTCTGCCGTTCCCTATATCCTATTTCATCATTCGCCTCTTTCTCAGACTACTTTACCCTCTACATCCCGTTTCTTAGCTTCTCTCATCTCTTCTGCTACCTCTCTCTCCTAAATGGCCCTAAAATACAACAGAAACACTTTCTATTGCTCCTTACATGTAGCGAAATTTTATGTTCAATTAATTCTACCAGAATGTGTAACATTTTAGGATTCTCTTCTAAAACAGAATCTCCGAATTTAAAGGCCTCCTACTCATAAATTTCATCATTGATTTTTCTCTGTAGCTCAGTGGTCCATCATGGAAAACAAAGATTCTCCCTCTCCGCTGGGTAAAACTAACAGAATGCTCGTCTGCTCTGTTACTGAGCTCCACGGTCAGCACCAGAAATGTCCGCATCAGGCTATTATTCATAATCTGGGTTTAGCACCTTTTATAACCTCATTCTTTCAGTTCACAATTTATGTGGCACCTGATCTCTTCTGTTAGAGAAACTTGAAGAACAGCAGGAGTTAAATGATTTCTTCAGCATTCAACCACAATGTTTAGAAGACCAGACGTAGTCTCAAGAAAGAGATTTCTAACATACTAACAACTTATGCAGGCAAACCACCCCCCCCCCCCGGCAGAACTGTTTTCACCGAATTAGACTTCTCTCGATGCCCTAGGGTCCAGGCTTACCATCAGCTGAGCTGAAAAACCCCACACTGACTATCTGGGCCATCCAAGGGCCTAAACCAGGGGCTGGAGATGCCCTCAACCAGCTCGCAGAATCATGGAGATGGCAACTAGGAAAATAAGCAGTGATCACTAAGGGCGAACGAGTCTCAAAGCACAGTCAGTACCCAAAGAAACAGCGTGGTTAGTACCTAGTACCATGGGAGGAATGTGGCATCACGGCAGGCTCCCGAACAGGGTGATATTAATTACAGCCATCTTCAACAGTTACTAATTTCTTATGTGACATACAGTACTGAGGACCTTACATATGTTGACATATTAATTCTACACTGTGATTCCATGTGGTAGGTGATACTGAGAGTACAATTTTACAGATAAGGAACTGGACGCTGGAGAAGATGACAATCCTGCTGACCGCCACACAGTAAGCAGAGGGAGGGGCCAGGACTGAAGCCCAGTCACTGGCCCCACACCAGAGGGATGGAGCACCCCTATCCCGGCCTCAGTGAGGTTCTCCCCCATCCACATTGTTAAGTAAGCAGGTGGGTTCCATCAAGTAAGCAGAGGCAGTCCCAAGCAATTAGTAACAAACTTGCTTTTATAAAAAGCAAAAAAAAAAAAGGGCGGGGAGGGGGTACCTGGGTGGCTCGGTCGGTCGGTTGAGCATCAGACTCTTGGTTTCAGCTCAAGTCATGATCTCGAGGTCATGAGATCGAGCCCCACATCAGGCTCCATGCCCAAGTGGTGCCTGTTTGAGGTTCTGTCTCTCTCTCCTTCCTCTGCCCTCCCTCCTGTCCTCTGTCTCTTACTGTAAAAGACTATTTAAATTTTTTTTAAAGTTTTAATTATTGTTAAAAGCTCTGCAGGGTGGGAAAGAGCTTTGAAGTCATATATAATTTTGAAAACCCAGCATTGAACAAAGATAAACAGGTTTCCTTATGGCTAGACTTATGAAAGATTCCCAAATGGTAACATGCATTGTTAATCATCCATCAAAGTATATAGTATGTAGCATTTCTTGAAATTCTGCTATCCATTTTTTAAAATCCTGAACATCCCTGGAAAAAATATGTATCTATTTTCAGAAACACTGGGTTAAGATAGGAGATAGTAGAAATGTGTTTAAGTACTAGAAAAAGGTCTGCTGCTCCAAGGAACTAATTTTTTGGCTTCTCCAGTCTCACCTCCAACCAAAGGCTATTCAACAGTCTGATTATAGCTGCGTTTCCCTTTTTGCCTTGCTTACCAGGAATCTCGGACTCAAACCTACCGCCATGTTTGAGAAATGGAATGGGACGCCAGGGCTGCAAATAAGCATTCCATTTCTTTCCTGGTTTTCAAATTCTTCTTGCAATTCCACAGGCGTGTGCTACATGAAAACTGCTTCTACCAGAACAGGGTACAAAATCATCACATATACATTCCTCAACAGCAACCCACCGGACAGGTATTTAAGCCCTAATACCTAAGTCCTAAATACCATGATAATCTGCTTCCACTTAATTATGTCCACTCAAAGAAATGAACCCACAAATAAACTGATAAGAAAATAACACGTTCACTAAAGCCTGAGCATCCAGGTACAAGATAAACACAGACCAGAACGAAACAATGCCCATTTGCGTGCAGCGCTGGCTGGAAGGCTTCTAGAAGAAGAAAGTCAAAACCTTGGGGTCAGAGCAGTTGAAGGCAACAGTCACACACAGTGAAGAATTCATCTTTCTTAATCTGCTCACACCAGCTCCCTGCAGACTCTGCCGCCCGGCCGTCCAGTACATCTCAGGTACCGAACCCCCTCAGCTTCGCTAAGACACACAGTGACCGACCACAGGGACGATGCATGTTACTGCTAACGTGGGTGCTGAGAAGGATCCAGCCCATTCCCATTTTACAGGGAGGAACCACAAATGCAGAGGAATGAAGTAATTTGCCCAGGATCACATACCTGTAAGCGACAGTTCTGTCTCCTGCTGCCCCGTCCAGTTCTGCGCCCCCTCCCCCATGTTAAAATAAAAGTAAACCTGTCACTACGTGGTCTCGCTCGACCATGAGTACAACAGTCTACTGTGTGTTGGATGCATGTTCCCTTGTTCAAGGTGCTGAAAATGCTGGACCAATATAGACCAAACCAGGTACCAAAGGTATCACAGCTGTCATGGACCAAAGTCATGGAGAGATTATCATTAGTGCAGGAGGTGACAGCAGTGCCGTGTTCTGTCCAAGCCAAAGGTGGGCTCCTGCTCGCTGGAAAGATAAAGGAGGGAACGCCCTGTAAGACTCCCAGCTTCACTCCACCCAGGGAAGGGGCATCCCTGCCTCCCACTCGGCAGGTCCCTTTGCCCACCCGCCACCTTCTTGCCCCCCTGAACACCTTGCTTCACCTCTCTGCCCTATGCTCTCATCCCCCCTGCACTGGCTCCTTCTCTACTGTATCCACAAACACGCCCAATTCTCATCCGTATTCAACAACTCAAAATCCCCTCTTTATGGATTCACCCATTAGTAAACACGTAGGTTTCTTCCGTATCATAGCTAACGTAAATAATGCTGATAAATGCAGGCATGCATGTAACTTCTTAAGTTAGTGTGTTCATGTCTGGGGTGTACACACCCACCAGCGGACTGACTGGATCATCTGGTAGTTCTACTTTGAATGTTTTGAAGAACCTGTGTCCTGTTTCCCACAATGGCTGCATCGATTTCCATTCCTGTCACTGCCTTTCTTCTTCCCTTCCATCCAGAGGCGTAGAGAACATCCCCATTTGTTGGGAACACTTCCCTGCTTTGGACGCTCAGGTCAATCCCATGCGACTGGGCATCACCACCGTGCTACGGCCACGGGAAGCCACTCTGGATGCAGGTCCCCACTGAGCTCCTACTTCCTAAATGTGACCACTATTTTCCCTACCCTCCTCATACGGGCTTTCTCTGATTTCTGACACAGCTGACAGGAACAACTTGCTGTCCTCCATTTTCCTCCAACGCCCACCCCCTCCACCACCACCAAACCTGTATCCTCTCCTCCTCCTCTTCCCTTGCTCTCTATGGCCAGAATTCTCCACAGTCACTTCTGTTTTTAAGTCACTGTACAAAAATGGGGGGAGAGGAATCCCCACATTCTCTTATCTCCAGCATGCTGGTGGCACCTAGTCTCTCCCTGTAGCCACACTACACCTCTGAGCTGCAGACCCCTCTCCCCAGGAAGCACCCAGCCTCCACGGGTCCCAACACAGCATTCTGCTCTCCATCCCCTCCAGGACCCCTACCCCGAGCTCAGCAAGCCCAGCCCTTCTGATCTCTCCCTCCATGAAATCAGTACTTCTCTGACATCTGCACCATCCCGAGCCTCAGAAACCGGACAGTCACCCCTGGCTCCCCACCCCAGTTCTGTCGCCCAGCCCCTGTTCCCTGAAACGTCCCCAGTGCATGGCACCAGCCACTGCTCTTTCCTGTCTCACCTCATACAACCCATCATTCAACCCATCCCCAATTAGTTCTCTCCTTAAAACCCTCCAGTGACGCCCGCTATGAGCCAGAAAAGCCCAAGCTCCTTGCCTCTGGGGAGAAGACCCCGACATCGGGCCACATTCTGCCTCCCAGCCTCCCCACTGCAGCAATCCCTGGCTGCAACTTTCCTATGCTGATCTAGATCTGTCTCATCCCCCCAGCTTTCAAAGGGGCCAAAACACCACCCAGCCCACTCCACTTGCTTCGGAAATCCCCACTTATTCAGCAGTCCAGTGCCATCTCCTCCAGGAATTCTCCGGGCCTCTCCTTCTCCCTCACAACCATGGTTCTCGATATAGACTCCCATGTGGCCGGCATTATTTTGGCATGTCTGGTGTTCCTCGTGAAGGCTGAAAGTTCCTTGGGGGCAAAGACTGGCTTATGTCTGCAACCCAGCTCCTGAGCACAGAGCGGGGCGCACGGTGGCTAAGCCAGGTCACTACATACAGAAATGTGACACGTACGCTTTCCTGCACAAAGGCTTCCTGCCTCGGTGGTGAGTGAGCCCTGAATCCAGCAGGGACTCTGTTCACCCCAATAGTGTGCGCTGGAGGAAGAAGCACCAATTTCCCATTTGCACGGTGGCTCCGTCCGGGCGAGCAAGAGCCTGAGCTGATGAACACAGACTCAAGTTCCTTGCCCTCCCACAGCTCCCCGGTGGCCCTTTCCCTTTGCATAAGAACTTAAATAAGCATCACACCAAGCGGCTTTATCCATTCCTGGAGGTGCCTGATGCAAGGAAACTTTGGAAATGGTAACAATTGTGCTAATTAGGTTCTTGGAAACAAACACAAGTGGGCAGATCCAGGCAGGCTCCAGCTCAATATGGTATGTGAGCAGCACCAGGCATTGTAGGCAGTTCCTGGGCCTGGGAGGAAAAACACATGAGCCCAAGACGAAGACTGACCAACACTTGGCCTCAACGAGACACAAAGCCATCTGTTCCTTGGGTCCCCTGCAGTCTCTCGTCCTTTACCTGCAGTTACTCTGGGAGCTGCCCTCATTTCCTCTGAATGTCAAGCATCACTTAGTAAAGATGATTCGAGGGTTAGAAGAGCTGACTATGTGCAAAGTACCAGACGGAGGACATGGGGGCTGAGATCGGAGATAAGACAGAGTCCCTCCCTCAGTGAACTCACAAGCACGAACATTTTATAGCATTTACCGTGTGCCCCAGCTCTGCTCTTATCACTCTGCGTATGTTAAATCCATATCATTCCTACAACAACCTCAGTAGGTAAGGTACTACTAATTTTTTAAAAACATTTCTTTAAAGATTTTATTTATTTATTTGACAGAGAGACTGAAAGAGCCAGAGAGTACAAACCGGGGTTGGGGGGAGGGGGCGCGGGGAGGCAGAGGGAGAAGGAGAAGCAGGCTCCCCGCTGAGCAGGGAGCCCAATGCAGGGCTCGATCTCAGGCTCCTGCAATCGTGACCTGAGCTGAAGGCAGACGCTTAACCAACTGAGCCACCCAGGTGCCCCAATTTTTTTTTTTTTTTTGAGTAATCTCTGCACCCAGCATGGGGCTTAAACTCACAACCCCAAGATGAAGAGTCAGAGGCTTTGCCGCCTGAGCCAGCCAGGTGCCCCAGTAGGTACTATTATTATCCCCATTTTACAGATGAGGTCACAGAGGCCCAGAAGTTAAGTAACTTGTCCAAGGTCTGGCAGGTAGTAAACGGCCGGGCCAGGATTCGAGCTCAGACAATCTGGTGTCAGGTTCCCTCCTATTAACTGCCACGTGATTTTTTGCTCTCTAGAAGCTGGGAAAAGACAATGGGGCTGGAACGGCAGCATGAAAAACTTGACCAATTCTCTCCTAAAAAACAATAATAAAACTGGACCAGGAGCACCTGGGTGGCTCAGTTGGTTAAGCGACTGACTCTCGATTTTGGCTCAGGTCATGACCTCAAGGTTATGGGATCAAGCCCCACACTCGGCAGGGAGGCTGCTTCTCTCCCTCTCCCTCTGTCCCTCCTTCTATTTGTGCATACACTCTCTCTCTAAAATAAATTTTAAAAATCTTTAAAAAATACTTTTTTTTATAGTGGTAAGGGTACTCTTTATTATACTTTTTTAATTTTTTAAATTTCTTTTCAGCATACCAGAATTCATTGTTTATACACCACTCCCAGTGCTCCATACAAAACGTGCCCTCCATGATACCCACCACCAGGCTCACCCAACCTCCCACCCCCCGCCCCTTCAAAAAAACTTTTTTTTAATGGATGAAATTGTAAAAAAAATAAAAGACAAAACCCACCATGTCAAGACTCTGGAAATCAACTAAAACATGCAACAAATTGAGGAGCACTTGTTCATGAAAAACTTCTGAACCTCTGATAAAAGTAGGAGGAATCTGGGTTCTTTCCCTCCTGTGTTGGTTGGCCCAGTAGTTCAATCACACAAGTTGGCCATGCAAACCAACAGCCTCACGGCTGGAAGGAGTCCACCTGATTTAAAGTGGAACATGAAAAACCACACGCAGGGGTGCTGTCAGTAAAAACAGCCATCCCAATGGAAAGTAAATGGCAAACATCAGCTACTCTGAGGTTTTGATGCTGGTGAGGACAAGCAACAGACTGGCAGACTAGACAGAAATTCAATAGGAAGGCCAGCCATAAGAGTCCTTAATAAGATCTCCACATATTTCTGGCTAACTGAAAGGCCATGCAGAAGTGGAGGAGTAACCAGAGAGGGTCTACCCTCTCTACTCCTTCCGGGCTGACTGTGAGCCTATGTGCACAGACAAAGGAAATGCGAAAGGACCCAGAAGAAAGGAAAAGTTGGAGAAACTTAAAAACTGCCTCAATCTGAGGGGCATCTGAGTGGCTCAGTTGGTTGAGTGGCCAACTCCTGATTTCAGTTCAGGTCATGATCTTGGGATTCTGGGATTAAGCCCTGGGTTGGGCTCCATACTCAGTGGGGAATCTGCTTAATGATTCTTTCTCTCTCTCTCCCTCAACCCTGTTCACATTATCTCTCTCTCTCTCTCTCTAATAAACAAATCTTTAATTTAAAAAATTCCTTAATTTTGAATGCAATCTTAGCACTTGAGGCATTTGAACACAAACTCTGACCAACCATTGACTATGTGGACACAGAGGTAACCCCTAGGAAGCCAGGATTTAAAATAAAAATAAGAATTTACAATCAAAGAAAAAGAAGAACCAAAAATTTAAAAACTGAGCCAATACATCAATGGCCACACATCACAAGAGAGAAAGATACCACAGATTTAGTTCAGGCAAATAATTAAACAGAATAACAACAAACCATGGGCAGGAACGGGGAGAATGTGGGAGGACAAAACAACAAATACAGTGCTGCTAGGTATATTACTAAAATGTCCAATTTTCAACAAAAAATAAAGAGTCATGCAAAAAACAAACAGAAAAGCATGGCCCTTCCTTACTGAGGGGCAAAAGAACGGTCAATAAAAGTCATCTGGGAGTCCTTGACTGGTTCAAAGGATTGTGTGATTCTTGATCTCGTCATGAGTTCAAGCCCCACATTGGGCACAAAGATAACTTAAATTTAAAAAAAAAAAAAAAAAAGATTAATAAAATAAAAGTCATCTGGAAGTGGGCTCCAATGTTGGACAGAGCAGACAGACTCAAAGCACCTACTATAAATATGTTCAAAACACGAAAGAAATCCATGTTTAAGAAATTAAACAGCAGTATGATATTAATAATCCAACAAATAGATTATCTGAATAATGACACAGATATCTCTCTCTCTCCTTCTCTCTCTCTCTCTTACACACACACACACCCCAAATGGAAATTCTAGAGTTGAAAAGTATAGTAACTGAAATGAAAAATACACTAGAGGGGTTCAATATCAGATCTGAGAAACAATAACACATAAGAGATCCTCATTAAATTAACAGCTGACTTTTCATCAGAAACAACCTAAATCAGAAAGCAATGGAATGGTCTAATTAAAGATCTGAAAGAAGAAACTGTCAACCAATAATTCTATACCCAGCAAAACTTATTATTTGAAACTAAAAGCAAAATAAAGATTTTACCAGATAAACAAAGACTAGGAGAATTCATTGCTGGCAGATTTTCCTTGGATGTAATACTAAAGTAATTCCTTAAGTAGAAAGAAAACAATACCATACAGTAACTCAAATATATACACAAGGAAATAAGGAGCCCCAGAAAAGTTTGACATGGGGGTAAATGCAAAAGGCTGTATATACTCTTCCTCTTCTTTTAAAGGCAGGGGATTGTATAAAGCAGTAACACTGCATTGTTAAAATTCACAGCATGTCTAGATTTAATATATATGATAATAACACAAACAAGGGAAAGTAATGGATCTGTATTAGAGCAAAGGTTTCATATTTTATAGGAATTAAGGTTTCACATTTTATAGGAATTAAGTTAGTACTGATCTAAACAGACTTTGATAACTTAAGATGCATACTGTAGAAACAATCACTAAGAAAGTAATTCAAAACACAGGGAGAAGGAATTAAAATGAAACTCAAGAAAGTATCTATTTAACATGAAAGAAGGCAATAAAGATGGAAGAGTACAGCAAAAAAGACACAAGACAGAAATTACAAAATGGCAGATGTGAACACAATGACACAGACCTTAACAGCCCCAAAGCACATGAAGCCAAAGTTGACAAACTGAAAAGAGAAATGAACAATTCAATGATAACAGCTGGAGAGACTAATATCCCTTTAGATAATGGATTAAACAGGTGCCTCCTTAGCGCAGTACGCAGCGCGTCAGTCTCACAATAATGGATTAAACAACCGGTCAGAAAACGAGTTAAGGTTAAAGATGATTTCAGCACCACTTCCCATACCAAACTTACAACTAAACAATAAAATGACAAACAACCCAATTTTAAGAAGAGGCAACTAATTTGACCAATTTCACCAAAGACAACACAAGAATGTTTAATAAGCATTTGAAAAGATGTTCAGCATCATTAGTCTTCAGGGAAAGCAACTAGAAATCACAAGGTGCCACTACCCACTCCCTAGAATGGGTATAATAACAAAACAGCAACGATAGAGCATTCACCTGCATGGGGGAGAACAGGAAGCCACACACATCGTTGGCGGGAATGTAACAGATAAAGTGGTCAGTCTCTTTGGAAAATAATTGGGCAGTTTCTTAAAAAGTTATATAATGGGCTGAGTGGATTAGTTGGTTAAATGTCCAACTCTTGATTTTGGCTCAGGTCATGATCTCAGGGTCGTGAGATCAAGCCCCAAGTCGGGCTCTGCACTGGGCATGGTGCCTCCTTAAGATTCTCTCTCTTTCCCTCTAGCCCTCCCCCCAATCGGCTCTCTTCTCACACACACACACACACACACACACACACACACACACCAAAAAACAGTTATATATGAATTTACATGAACCAAGAATTCCACCCCCAATCCACCCAGGAGAACTGAAAACATATGTCTACACAAAGACTACGATAGCAATATTCATAATAACTCCAAACTGGAAACCACCCACATGTCCACCAATGGTCACTAGATAAACAAAACATGATATAGCCAAAAAAAAAAATCAAACACTAATCTAATCCAGTTAATATAATATCTACTAAAACCCAATAGCAAAGAACAGTATTTAGCTATAAAATGGAGCAAATTACCAATATATACTACAGCACAGATTCACCTCTAAAAGATCATGCTAATTGAGAGGTAAAAGACTGTATATTACATTATTCCAAGTCTATGATATGTCCAGGAAATGCAAAGAAAGAAATTAAGTAGGTTGTCTTGGACTGGGATGGGACAAATCTGACTGCAAAAAGGCATGAGCAAATTTTTTGGAGTGATGGGAGATGCTTTAAATCTGGACTCTGGTGATGGTTGCATTATTTTATAACTTAAGTAAAAAATCATTTCATTGTATACTTAGAATGGATGGGTTTTATGGTATCTAAACTATGCCTCAAGAAAATCGGAGGAGAAAGGAAGACAACAGGTGCAAATAGTCAAAATGTGAGGCAGAATGTGTTAAGTGCAAAAAGGACACTAGGGAGGTTCGGGAAAATCTTCCCAGAGCAGGAATCATCAAAGGTAGGTCTTGTAGAACACGTAGACTGCGGACAGGTTACGGGGAAAGAAAAGGAAACCGAGTGGAAAGAGAATCTAATAAGCAAATGCAAGGAGGTGGGAAAGGCTGAGGTGTGTTTGGTGAACCAAGCACTGTCTGGTTTACTGAAATGCAGGGCTGGGGGCAGGGTCGGGAGGGGCGGGGAGAGTAAGACCCACAAGACAGTCTCACTTTCTGGCTCTGGGTCAGCAGTCTTGTCTAAATCACTTTCTCCCCTTGTTCCAGATCAGTGGTTGTGGACTTCGTGCCGGGTTGGCTATTTAGGAATCATCCAAGTGATGTGCAGAGCTCTAGAAGATTCTGGGGTACATTTGGGGTGGAGTCCAAGGAGTTGCCCTTTGAAATCTCTCTGGGAGACCCTGATGCTGTTTAAAACTCATGGATGGTTTGCCCCAAAGAGTTCTGAACAGCTCTTCAGCTGGAAATACAGCAGTCTATCCTTCTTCCAGAAGTACATCTGATGACATCTTCAACCCAAGCAGAGAGCAAGGGGTTTCCTTTTAGGAATTATTTTTTGTGAATAGGGACAAGGAAGCGTCAAGAGTAAAATTCTAAAGCAGTGTTTTCAAACCTTTTTTTCATGATCACCTTCAAAGAGCCTTTGCAGACATTTCTTCCTAATTGGCCTGCAGGAAATTTTAATACCACAGATATCATGTATGTTTGTAAATTGGATGTAAATCTATGCTTAATAAATTAAAAAGGTAATAAGCTTTTGTGCCTCTCCCCACCTAAAGGAAGCCATTTCCCCTCCACTAGGGGTGATTTCACCTCCATTAAGAAGGCATGCTCTGGGATCTCATGGTGAAGGGAAGGGGCAGCTGACCCCTACCCACTGGGTGTGATGCTAGTATCTTATGTCTAAAATGTTAAACTCTCGGGGTGCCTGGGTGGCTCAGTCGGTTGGGCATCTGCCTTCGGCTCAGGTCATAAGCTCCGGGTCCTGGGATGAGGCCCAGCATCAAGCTCCCTGCTCAGCAGGGTGTCTGAGTCTTCCTCTGCCTCTCCCCACCACCCCTGCTCGTGCTCACTTTCTCTCTCTCTAATAAATAAATCTCAAGTAAAATCTTTAAAATAATAAAATAAAATAAAATGTTAAACTCCTTTAGCTGGATTTTTCCAGATCAGCTGGAAATGAAGAAGCGAGTACAGCCTTCTTGTCCCCTCCAGAAGAGACCCAAATGACCCTGGAGGCCAGAGAATAACAGAACCACACCCAACCAGGAGAACTATTGCAGAAATGAGATCTTTTATGTCTACTAAAAGCTAGAAGCCAGGAGAGACACAGTTTGGGGAAACTGCACAGATAAGCAGGTCTAAGATGGTACTAGAAATATGATCATTGGGGTAAAAATTAAAAATAGAGCTACCCTATAGCCCGGCAATTGGACTTCTGGGTATTTACCCCAAGGATACAGATGTAGTGAAAAGAAGGGCCCTATGTACCCCAATGTTCACAGCAGCAATGTCCACAATAGCCAAGCTGTGGAAAGAGCGGAGATGCCCTTCAACAGATAAATGGATACAGAAGATGTGGTACGTGTATACAATGGACTATTACTCAGTCATCAGAAAGGATGAACACCCAGCTTTTGTATCAACACGGACTGGACGGGACTGGAGATTATGCTGAGTGAAATAAGTCACGCAGAGAGAGTCAATTATCATACGGTTTCACTTACTCATGGAACATAGGGAATAACATGGAGGTCATTCAGAGAAGGAAAGGAAAGGGGGGGGGACATCAGAAGGGGAGACGAGCCATGAGAGACTGTGGAGTCCCGGAAACAAACTGAGGGTTTTAGAGGGGAGGAAGGTGGGGGAGGATGAGTGAGCCTGGTTATGGGTATTAGGGAGGGCACGTATTGCATGGACCACTGGGTGTTATACGTATATAATGAATCATGGAACACTACATCAAAAACTAACGATATGCTGTATGGTGACTAACATAACACAATTTTTAAAAAAGTAGGGGCGCCTGGGTGGCTCAGTGGGTTGGGGCCTCTGCCTTCAGCTTGGGTCATGATCCCGGGGGTCCTAGAATTGAGTCTCGCATTGGGCTCTCTGCTTGGCAAGGAGCCTGCTTCCCTTTCTCTCTGCCTGCCTCTCTGCCTACTTGTGATCTGTCTCTCTGTCAAATAAATAAATAAAATCTTTAAAAATAAAAAAGTAAACAATGTGAAGAATTAATTTAAAAAAAAGAAATATGATCAAATGTAAAAGAAAACGCACTTCCTTGACGAATTGTAACCTCTAGATTGGAGAACAGAGACATTTGAAAATACCATGGCAGTGGATTCGTCACCTCCATCAGAAAGCGGCTACTGCCCGACCCGGGACCAGAGCGTGGAAAGCAGTGTTGTTATGTGGCCTGGCAAGCGGGCATCCTGGCCCCGTTCTTGAGCAGGGAGCCAGCCCCATGTGTGTTGGATAGCAACAGATGCGTCCCCTGGGAATGCCACAGCCCTATCATATTAACTGGGTCACATTATCTCCCTTTGACTTCATGCTTAGAAAATAAGATGTGTTGAAAGAGACACCTTCGCGCAAGCCAAGAACACCAGAAACGAACCAGGAGCATGCGCTTTCTGCATCTCATTCAATTTCCACTCAGAAAACGCTACGTGTCTAGAGCAAGGACTCCCTCTCTCACTCACCTTCACCTGGCTTTGCCCCCCGAGTTATGGCTCCCACACTCCTCCTCACATGGACGTGTCACCCACGGCAAGATGCCTCGACAGGGCAGAAAAGAGAGGAGATAGTCTTGCGATCGCTGGCCTTGGACACCCAGTTCCAATAATTGTCCTTGGCACACTGTTGCCAGAGCCTGGACTGCGGGGCAGACTCAGCTTGGCACACGGAGCAACCCCATCCGCTCGGCCACCAGTGTCCAGGAAGACAGCTTTATCACGACGATATTCCTAGCATCTGCATCAGCAGAGACACCTGCCACACTGTGTTCTGGGCCATTCTAAAGAGCCAGGAGGAAGGAAATGGTCAGAAATTAGGAGAAGCTTGTTGGCTTACTTCGATCCAAAGAATGTGAAAACATGAAGTTCTTCCAAAAGAGACTAGTTAGTTGTTAAGATCCAAGTTAATATTTTTGTTTTGTTCTATCTTTTTCTTAAAGATTTTATTTATTTTGAGAGAGAGAGAGAGAGAGAGTGAGCGGGTAGAGGGAAGGGCAGAGAAGGACAGAGAGAGAGAGAGAGAACCAAGCAGACTCAGCTCTGAGCATAGAGTCCAAGGTGGCGCTCGATCTCACCACCCTGAGATCATGACCTGAGCTGAAACCAAGAGTCAGGCACTTAACCGACTGAGCCAACCACGTGCCCCTGTTTTGTTTTGTCTTAAAGACAACAATCTGTAGAGACAAAGGCAAACAGTATGGTAGGAACTTACTTACTTCATTTGTTAATTTCTGGTAGCTGTCCAGCTGCCAAGAAGGCATTATTCTATTATTTGCTGGAGGAGACTCAAGATCAGAACAGCTTTGTATCTTTCCTAAGATCACACAGCCAGAAGGCGGCAGGGACAGATTTCAACGTAGGACTGTCTGGCTCCTAAGCCCGTGATCCCTCTTGGCAGAATCCTGGCTGGCATCATAGAGACATTTTCTGAGTGCGGTTCTTATCATTCTCTTACAAGACATGGCACATCCTGGTGAAAAACATCTCACGTAAGGCTTACCTTTATTCACACAAGAAAGTCTAAGCACCTCTGCGTGCCATTCTGCCTGCAATCACACCTCTAAGAAGCACTGTGGCCATACCATGGACGTGACTTTCATTTGGTTGGCAGAGAACGTTTTTCAGCTTTGTGATCAGAGCCCTCACTCTGAATCCTCTTCCAGGAAGGAAATGTGCTGGCTTACAGAGTATGGAGTACAAACGGGCATGTGCTTATGCTGGGAGTATTTCTATAAAAAGCCGCTGCCTTAATTCTAGGACCACATTATGAACTAAAGACCCTTTCATTAAGGGCTATCTTAGACCATGCCTGTTTCCTCCTCTTTAGCCCCCTTCCCTGGAGTTAGCTGTAATTCCCTGAAGAGAGGAGAAACAAATGAGGAAAACAAACATGAAGAATTGGAGGAATCAGGCTTCTCTGGAGCAATAAAACCACAAACTGAGTGAGTTTTAACAGACTTCACTGAATGGCTTCCCACTCAGAAACAAGAGAGGCTTTGGGTTGTTTTGGCGGAGGTGGATCAAGATCGTTCAATGTCCCCCGATCTGCTGAGTTAAATCTACGTGGGCTCTCAAGGGAAGGTTTGCATTTATTACAAGAGAACATAATAAAAATGCAAACAACCACATGATAATTTAATAACCTGTAATGATATAAGCCACATCCCTTAGGAAGTCAAAAGATTCAACAGAAGAAAGCTGGAGTATGAGCTTGGTACAATTACCCTAAATGTTTAGACCAAGAGTCAAGGAGCTTCAGTATCTCATCTGGTATGAAATGGGACAGATTATTAAGAGCTAGGAGAATCAATGGCATCGGCTGGGAAACCAAATAACAGGTCACAGTAATTTTCTCCCAGTAATCAAATGTTCGTTTCACTTACAAAAAGCTTCCATGTGGAATCCTGCCTCAATAAAGCATTCCGTGCTGGCCCCGGGGTGATCAATATGGTTCAGCTAGACCCTTCTAGAAGGGAGCACACTCCTTTCAAAACAGCCTGAACTCCGACAGCCTGGTTAATGGTTTTCACTTACAGTAATGCTCAGCTGGGAAATGCATCATGCGAAATTTCTTGACGATTCCTTGCCCATTCCATCAAGAAACAGATTCAGACCTAGAGGCACTGCCTTGGAGTTGAACTTCCTCTCTGCAGAAAGGGATCATCCCACTGTTAACATCTCTGGTAATTACCTCTCATTTCTCCCACCCGGACTCCAAGTAAATGCATTGTGTTAGTAACACAGGGTTGCTTAAATCAGGCAGTCACGTGGCTTTTTGCCTACAGGTCGTTTTTTGCTTTAAAGGCTCCTTTTTCATGTAAAATACATCCCCTCATAGTTCTAGAGATCAGACCTGAAGAGATGTGTGCACACAGCTACGGGCTGGGAAATCATTGCTACAGAACTCTGTTCCCAAAAGGACAAAGGAACAAGGTCTTCTCTGTCCACAAAGGAAAGTCCTTGAGTCTCTGGAGAGGACTTTAGAGCCACAAGTCTGAGATGTCCTCGTGTAAGAACGGGCTCAGCCCTGAGAGAGTGCTTCCTGGCCCGACACAACCCGCCCTTAAGACACACAGGGTCTGGAGGGCCACTGTTTTGTGCCTCCGTGTAGGAGGAACATATAACAGGGGGTGAGTAAAGCCCTTAGGAGGGGAAGTGGGGTTCAAACTCAGGCTGTGCTGACATCACCGAAGAGCCTTTCAGAAAGGCACAATCTCAGACCCCAGACCCACGGAGTCAGATTCTCAGATTCGGCATTTTCGCAATATCCTCAGGTGATTTGCCCCTTGCTGGTGGAGAAACACTGCCCCAGGCTTCATGCTTTATAATCCCCTCACCTACAGGGCATGGCTTCACAGAGCTTCTAAGCAGTCTCCGAAAGTAAGACGGAAGGAAGATCAGCTTATTCAGTCAGTGGAAACTCCAAATACCCAGTCTCACTGTCTACATATATTTGGGAAGGAGGGTATATAAACACTCTCCCTGTGACCTTCACATATCCAAATCTCCCATTAGTAAGTTCCGTCAGCTCTACCTTAGTAGAGCCCCCACCTGCCCACTCTTCTGTCTCCACTGTGGCTCAGCCACCACCAGCCCCTCCCTGTATCACCCATGCGCTACCTGTGTGGCAATTAGAGAGACAGGCAGTAGAGGGGACATTGCTTAGTATCTTCCCACAGCTTCCCATGGCACTCAGAATACACATCCTAAACTCAAGACCCCGGTCCACAAAGTCCTCAAAAATCCCACCCGTCCCCTTCTCTAAGATCACCTCCTGCCAAGGTCCTCCATACTCACCATCAACCACACGGCATTCTTCCTGTTTTGTAAACAGGCCAAGTGCAGTCCCGCTTCAAGACCACTGGCTGCTCCCTCTGCCAGGAACACTCTTATCCCAGATCATGACAAGGCTATTTCTCCAGTAGGATCCAGGTCATATGTCCCTTGCCGAAGGAGGCTTTCCTTAAATGAGCACCACCATCCCTTCCAACCCAGCCACCACAGCAATGCCCATTTGACCTCATTATTTCTTACATGCTTTCATATCATCTGTTCCCTCAGTAGCAGGCAAGTTCATTGAGAACGAAAATCTCTCTTTTTTGACTGCCAGCGCCAAGAAGAGTTAACTGGTATACAGCAGGAACTTAATATTTACTCACTGAATGGATGGATGGGAAGATGGATGGGTGCAGGGATGCACAGATGGGTGGATGGATGGATAAATGGGTGGGTGGATGGATGGATGGACAGACTGACGGGTGGATGGATGGGTGGATGGATGGATGGATGGATGGATGGATGGACAGATGGACGGAGAGGTGGGTGGATGGGTGGATAGATGGTTGAATGGATGGATGGGTGGGTGGATGAGAAAGTGCTGGCCTAAGAGTTCCAGTCCTGTGGTTCTCAATTCTGGTTGCATGTTAGTCACTCATGAATGTTTGCAAAAATGCCGACACCAGACCAACCTAATCACAAACTCCGAACACTGGTGTTCGGAGAACTGTGCTGTCCAACATGGTAGCCACTAGCCACAGGCTGATGTAAGATGCAACTGAGATTGCATAAAACTTAAGACACAGTTCCCTGGTTGTACTACACGTCAAGTGCTCCTCAGCCCATATGCAGCTAGTGGCAACTGATGGGAGATCAGGGCGGGCCATCCCAAAATATGCCACTCTGGCACTTTGACTATTTTGAATTAAAGTTTCATAAGAAACAGCTGATATAAGGACACTCTGGCCACCCTTTGTCTCCCTAAAAACAGGAAATAAATCTCCCGTGTGAAAGGCATCTTCCCTGCACCAGGAGGAACGGAGAAATCCTTATCGCTACAGATACAGAACCTGGAGCCCAGAAAACTCGGTAAACAAACCTTGTTGCTTCCTTACTAATTAACCACCCAAGCTTGAACTTCTTTGTCTTGTCAATTCTTCACAAATTTATTGTTTCCTTGTCAAAAAGGTATAAAACCTGTCTGATTGGGTCACTTCTTTGGGTCTTATATCTTTAAGGCCCCATACATACAAAATTAAATTTGTTTTTTTCCCGTTAAGCTCTCTCCTATTACAGGGTATGTCTCTGTCAAGAAACAAAAGGGAAGGGGTAAAATTTATTTTTCCTCCCCTATACCGCCCTAGTGGACAGGACTGATACAGCACATTTCCATCATCACAGAGAGTTCTTTCTACTGGAGAGCACTGTTCTAGAACTTCATCTGAATCTAGTTTATTATGGGGCTCATTTGTGTCTTGAACTACACTTATTGAGCACCTATTATTAGCCGGACACCATACTAAGTGCTAAAGATAATAGTAACAATCACAAAAACAGTAACAGAAATAGCAGACAATACTTCATGGGGCTTACTATGTATTCCCAGGTTTTGTTCTACAAGCTCTACAGACACAAGTTAATTTCATTTTCCTATCAGCCATATTAAAGATACTATTACAATCCTCATTTTACACATAAGGAAACCAAGACAAGGGGGATTTAAGAAACTTGCCCATGATCACCCAGCTGGTGAGGTGAGGAGTCAGAATTTGAATCCAGTCCCGGTCAAACGGCTGTTTACAAGGCAGAGTGGGGAAAAGACTGGAGAGTTCCTCCCCATTTCTTAAGGGTAACCACTGAGTCTCGGGCTGACCAGGGGGCTTGCTCAGGGGCACAGCCAGGATCTGGCAAGGCCGAGGGAAGAGATCCGCCGCTGGGGTGTAAGCTGCTCTGACTCCCTACTTCCATCGGAGGAATGCAGCCCAGGAAACGAGGTCCAGGCTGGAAAATTCCTCTAAAACCTGAATGGATAAGAGCTATCTGCATTCACACCGCCTTGCTCACAGGTACACCCCCCTATTCTGTGGCAATTTCAGGACACATGGCAGAGAGACAACGGCGCTGGGCAGGGCCTCTTTAAATACCTCCGGGCTCTGTGAATCGGCAGTCAGCGGTTCCTTGGCTGCCTCTCTCCAAACAGTGCCTCACACCTCTATCCCCATGTTTCCCATGACTCAGTGGGGTAGGCTGTTGGAGGCGGCTGTAGCAAGCTTGAGAGCCAGAGCCACCTGGCTTCCTTCCAAAGGCCATCATCTACTTAAGTAGTAAGCCACAGAGAACCCTCATTGATCCTGTTACCTCACTTTCGAAATGGTAATAGGAGCCCCTTGTGGGCGGCTGCAGGATTTAGAAATGAAATCCTCCAAGAATCAAAGGGGCAAGGATGGCAGGCAGCTTGTCCTTTCAATGTCATTCTAGGACACTGTTTAACAAACTCAGACAGATAACTATCTAGGGCAAGGGTCAGCGCACTACGACCCTCTGGCCAAATCCCACCCTCCACCTGCTTTGCCATCATGGCCAAGCCACCAAGACTACTCACCTGCTCCCACAGCAGAGTTGAGAGGTTGTGTGAGAGCAACGGAGGTGTGTGGCCTGGAGAGCTTAAAATATTTGACTATCTGGGGGGCACCTGGGTGGCTCAGTGGGTTAAAGCCTCTGCCTTGGGCTCGGGTCATGATCTCATGATCTCAGGGTCCTGGGATCAGGCCTCGCATCGGGCTCTCTGCTCAGCGGGAGTCCACTTCCTCCTCTCTCTCTCTCTGCCTGCCTCTCTGCCTACTTGTGATCTCTGTCAAATAAATAAATAAAATCTTTAAAAAAAAAAAATATATTGACTATCTGGGTCTATGCGGATCAGCCAGACCCGGATCTCGAGAAGTACACCCAAATTTGATTCCGTTATTTTCTACATACTAAGGGCTTCAACACTGTGAAGCCACGTGCTAACTCACAGACTTCTGTGCCATAGAAAAGAGAGCCCCCAAATTTACAGTAACACTGCCCTGAAGGATGCTCATTAATTTTGTATCTAACCGTGACCATCCGGGTTTCTCAGGAGGCAGAATCAGAAATGGTCACTATGGAGCCACAAGCTCGTAAAGGAGTGTTCGAAGGATCAAGCCCCGAAGAAAGGAGGGAAGGAAGCAGGACTACGTGGAGATAGAAGGTAAGCTGGGACACAGTTGTGACGGGCCTTGGCTGACTCTCTGGGCGGTTCTGATCATAGGACGACCTTGAGAGAGGCAAGCAGAGGGAGAGACGTCTGTGCTTTATCCCCACCCATGGACAAGACGCTGGATACAGGCTGTCCTGATAGGGAGCATGTCTTTGGGCCAGGAGACTCTCTGCAGCCAAGGAAACTCCTGAACGGAGCTGACAGCTAAGGGCTAAAAGGATCCAGAGCAAGGCCCCCCACTTCCCCAAACTGCACCACTTTGGCACGTGGATTATTTAAGCTGAAAATAATCCAGGTCCAAAAGACTCAGGGAGAGCTTTTAACCTCCCCCCTTAACTGCCTCTAAGAATTTAGATAGAGGTCTTAGCCCAGGAAGAGATAACTACATGAAGTCAGGCCTAGGTGGGGGTAAGGGGGGGGGTGGACCGCAGGACCCACCTCTTCAATTCCTCTCCGTACCCCATTGTCTCTGCAAGGCACCAGGCACATTTGTTTACCAAACATTTGCTCTTCCCCACCTCCTATAAATTGTCTTTCCCTTTGAAGCCCTAAACTCCTACCCCCCTTAGCTCGGGATGGCATATTAGCATCAACGGCCTGTCTTAGAGCCTCTCAGATCTCTCTGGGACTCCAGTACATATGAAATTAAATTTGCTTTCCTCCTGTTAATCTGTTTTATGTCAACTAACAGACCAGCCAAAAGAAACAAGAAGGGTGGCAAAATTTTTTTTTCCTCCCCTACAGAGCTTTCGGCTGGCAACACTTCCAGAAGCTGGGGTGCCTCAAGGCTGTTCTGAATGGTACCCCACTACTTCCCTCACACATACCTAATTATTCTCTCCCATCCTTTTTCTTCAAATGCCTTTGACTCAGCTTTACCAACTTACTGGTCGCTTCATTAATGATTTAAATAAAATATTTGACTCAGGTTCCCTCTATAATTATAAGAGTGGCATGTTTCTCACTTTTTCCAAATTATTTTTTGACAGAATGCACATGTTAAATGGAAATTATTGCAATATTATTATAAACATAACGGAGAAAGCCATTACTTAAGATGAACGGGAAGTTTACTCCCAGCAAGGCCTTCATTCCTACATTCCTTCTCAACATTCCACCCAGGGCAGCACTGGGGTACCAGTGAGTCAGGACAGCAGTGAACTGCTTCTCCTCGAAGGTCAGCCTGATGGCTAGCTGGAACGGTTAGGGGAGGCTGCCCAGGACAGAGAATGCTAGAAAATAACCAAAGAGGAAACCTGAGGCTAAATCAGGAGTTGGTGTCTGCAAAGCCTTTATCTGGCTGGTGTTAAGGAATGGGGAGCAGACAGTATTTTCTGAGGAGTCTAGTTAAGTCTCCATGTGTGCAAAAGTCAAAAGGTAGATAGAGCATCTTGGACACCCTTGTTTCAAAATGCACAGTGAGAATCAGAATGGTTAAGGCCGTATCAAGAGGGACACGGCCCACAGATAATTAGGCAATAAACCAAATTTAGCAAGATGCTAACTACAGAATCCTAACAGTAGATATATGGGTATTAACGGGACAATTCAACTTTTTTACATGTTTAACATACGTCATAATCAAATACTGGGGGAAATAATGACAGAGAACAAAACATAATCTCAGCCCTTCTATATATTCCACATGTTAAATGTGTATGGACTAACAAAATATACATATTTACACACATGCAGATATACAGATATATGCACACCCACATATATACACACACAGTTGTAAATGAATAAAACACAAATATAGGCAGAGGATGGGACATGAAAACAAAAGGGAAGATACTCGGTCTGGGCTTGTGTTTTGTTCCGGCAAAAAAAAAAAAAAAAAATTTTTTTAAAGATTTTATTTATTTATTTGACAGAGATCACAAGTAGGCAGAGAGGCAGGCAGAGAGAGAGAGAGAGAGGGAAGCAGGCTCCCCGCTGAGCAGAGAGCCCGATGCGGGGCTCGATCCCAGGACCCTGAGATCATGACCTGAGCCAAAGGCAGAGACTTAACCGACTGAGCCACCCAGGCACCCCTGTTCTGGCAAAAAATTAATGGTACATCGTTTCCTAGACAGCAAAAACCAGGAAACCGTAGATCATCTCCCCTTAAAGTCACTTATTCTTAAACAGAAAATTGCTCAGGAAAAAAGGTATTTACGAACTAGATATCATAAAGTAGTAACAATTCTGAATGAAATCACTCGACCTATGAAGGAAGGAAACACGGTCCCAATGTCCAACATTTGCCTTAACTCTCCATTGATCCGCCTCGGCTAACATCCCAAATGAACGTGTCGAAAGCAAGGTTTGCCCTGTTGTTATACAGAGAATTCTAAGCAGATTCTAGGTGTAAATAATCACGCTGTACTTGACACTAAGTGAATAGCAATTACATTTGAAGCGAGCCTACCTCGCAGAGTTTCCGGGCTAGCCAATTCACAGAAGAAGCCAGCACTCTGTGTGACAAGGCATGGAGCCTTGAACTAAGCGCAAGTCCTTCCCAGCACCAACGGCCACGATCACCCACAAGTGCACGGAGAGGCTCTGTGAGCTCATGACCCAAAACCCGGGGAAACGTAAGGGCTTCCATGAGGCCTGAGCAATGAGCTCCAGCTTAAGGGAAGATATCAGAGGCACACAGTAGTCCAAATTCGACAGAGCGCTACAAATACAACCAGCATTCAGTATGGCCACCCACGGTCCTTCCCTGGGGACATGCAAAATGCACTTTTATCCTAGACGTCTGCATTTCCATCCTAACAACCTCAATCAGGGCGGGGTGCCTGGGGGTGCTCAGTCAGTTAAGCATTCACATCTTGATTTTGGCTCAGGTCATGATCTCGGGATCATGAGCCCACACTGGGCCCACACTGGGCTCCATGCAGAGTACGGAGCCTGCTTAGGATTTCTCTCTCCCCGCTCTTCCCTTGCACTCCCCACGTGCGCGCACGCTCTCTCTCTCTCTCTCTCTCTCTCTCCCTCTCAAAAATAAATAAATAAACAACCTCAGTCGAAGAATAACAGGGTTTGCTATACAGAGAGCTAACAACGCCTGTTTACCTGGAATATGTTTGTTCTGTGATAATAAATGCTTGCGTGTTGCCTATTACTAGTATGAGTACGAGCCGTTTTACTGAGCATTTATTATGGCGCAGGCTCCGCGCTAGCCACCTTTCTGCATGAACCCTCTTCATCCTCATGCAGTCCTGAGAGGAAAGGGCTCCTTTGTGCTGCAAAGAAACTGAGGTTCCTGAGGCCCAAGGCCATCTGGTGAGAGGCGGATGGGAATGTAGGCGGTGTGAGCACAGCGAGACACAGAACACTCCCGCCAACGCCAATCCCACTTGTGGCTAGGTCAGGTGCGCAACTGGAAGTAAGCGCACAACGGAAACTCAGTGAATGAAAAGCATGGTACAACAGCAAGAGCATCCACACGGCCCAGGGGCACGGCCCCTGAAGATGTAACGAGAGGGCCAGCGGCCCACAGGGCATCCCGACGATGCCGCCAACCCCACCAGCGAGGCAGGGGACTCAGGAGTCCCCCAACCGAGTACCGACGGCCCGCGCAGACTCCTGGCCGGCCCTGCATTTAGCAGCAGTGGCCGCTGCAGTCCCGATTTGGAAAATATTGCAACCAAACCAAACCATAGGCAAGGGCGTAATTAAAGCTCTTCTACCTTTGTTTTTAAGTATCTGAAACCTGCCACGCACGGATCACTGCAGAGAGCAAAACGGCGTGTCTTGCGGCTGACTTGGCGTTTCCTCCTCCTGCCTGGGACCCTAGCTGAGAAAAGGAAGGAAGTTCATCATCTACTGGAGCCCAGTGCGCCAAGACCCCGACGAGGTGCTTCCCACAAGCATCATCTCAATACATCCTGGCCCAAACCGTGTAGCACAGGTATCAGGAACTTCCACTAGACACAGGAGGAGAGGTTTGGAGAGCGTCTGTGACCTGTCCAGGGCGCACAGCTAGCTAGCACGGCAGAATGAGAACTTAAGCTTCTAACTGCACATTCGGGCCAGATTGATCAAATTGCACATCCTCCCACATCCGGCGTCACAGAGATGGTCAGAAGACAGCGTGAAAACAGTCGGTCTTCAGGAGTTCCTAGGATTGAGGGGCGCCTGCACGGCTCAGTCAGTGAAGCGTCTGCCTTCGGCTCAGGTCATGATCCCGGGGTCCTGGGATGGAGCCCCCCCTTGGGCTCTCTGCTCAGAGGGAGGCCTGCTTCTCCCTCCCTCTGCTGCTGCTCCTGCTTATGTGCTCTCTCTCACTCACTCACTCTCAAATAAATACAATCTTAAAAAAGTAAATATTAAGAAGTTCCTAGGATTGAAATCTGGTAGTAGGAAGTGGCAAACCACCTTGCACGGCAGCCCAGCAGCCCCAGGACCAGCTCTGCTCTAAAGGGCCAAAGCCGCCAGGCATTCGAAGATGCCAACACGAGGCTGAGCTCCACTCAGCACTTGCTGCTGCGGGACTCCTGTGCACACGGGCAGCACCATGTTGCTCGACAGGGTGGGGTGCGGGCGAGGGGTGCCAAGGAGGGGTGCCGGCTTCGCTGCTGCAGTATCTCAGCCAGCCAGCCGAAGGACCCTGATTAAAAACCTTCAGGGTGGCCGCTGGGGGCGCTGGGTGGGCAGGGGCACAGCCAAACTCGGGACATGGCTCAGGCGTTCCTGCACTCAGAGGGGAACGGTACAGGGAAGGGAAAGAGGATGACAATATTCTCAATGAGAATAGGAAAGCATTGAAGAATAAAGCAAAAATAACCTCTGTGCGTGAGCACGTTCTACAAGAGCTCCGAATTCGAAGGCATTTTTAAACCCACGCATGATCCTGCACCGAGGAAGTAGGCATCTGACGCTGAAAACGACACCCCGCGTGCGCACGTCCCACGAACGGCCATAAAGGCTGGCAAGGCTTCCACCGGGAAATGGAGTCTTGGTGACCACACACAGGCACAAGGAAAAGAGAAGGAAATCGCACCCCTGCCTCCCCTCTCAGTCCTTCTCTGCCAGCTATAAGCAGAATTCTCTCAGCTCCAAGCTTCAAGTTCTGAACAAGAATACATAAATTGCAGGATTAGAAATGGGAGACGTAAGCACTGGTCCACACCTGTCATCTTTGGGGACCCATTAAATACCCATTATCCCTCATTTTCCCAACTTTACAGAAAATCTGCAAAGTGCCATCATGTCATACCCTCGTGCTCATCTGGAGTTAAGGCAGACTGCTCAGATCGACCGCGTCGGTATAAGGTCCTAAGAACAGAGCCACAAAGGTAAGGATGCCAAACGCCTCCAGACTCACTGGTCAGGAAATGCATACACAGGGTCACGCTGCAGAAACAATACTGACGTGGGATAGAACATCTCTCTTTGGAAATCACTCGTGTCCATGTTCATACTCTCAAAGGGACCTCAGAAAGGGAGACTTTAGACCCTCACCCCACATACAAGGAAGCCAGGGGCTTACAGGGATCTCATCTAATAGCAGGACTGCATGTTTGGGGGGGGGTCTTAATTAAAAGAGAAGCATAGGAGATGGGCTCTAATGTCATTTTTCAGTTAGTAAGAGTTCGCTTATGAAAAAAGACACAATCCTCCAGCTTCCAAAATGGAATTTTGTGCAATATATTAATACTGTAGGGAAAACGTCCCCATTGCACAGTTAACAGAGACCAAGGAAGCAAGGACACACTGAAGGAAAGGCAAACATGCAGAGGCTAGTAGGGGCACTGGAGAAATGGACTGATCATCCTTGCCAGCCCGAAAGAATCCTTAAAAGGGATCAATTCGGCCTTATGTTGGGTCACGGGGATCTGGACTAGCAAGATCTGGTTTTCCAGCTGCCACTCTGCTCTCATCCCTTATCACTTTCCCCTTTGCTCCCCATGCTAGGGACTCACTAGCCTTTCTATACCTTGATCACAGCACCACACGCCTCAACCACAGGCCATTTGCACTTCTTATTCCCTCTGTCTGAGACACTCTTGCTCTGAATAGCTATGTAATTCGATCCTATACTTCCTTCAAATCAACTCAAATGTCACTGCCCAGAAAGGCCTTTCTCTACCTCCCCCTACATTAGCAACACAGTAAAAAGGGGGGGTGAGGATCAGTTCAGACAGCGTAGGGCTGTGCACAGTCGGGATCTACTCCAAACTGCCCATTGTGAACGGAATCAAGAACAGAGATGGATGCACATATCCAAGGGCCATCCTAGCAGTTTAAGGGTTGATATCTTACAAAAGCTAAAACCCAAACAAGGGCCCAGTCTCAGCATTATGGGAAGACCCTGGGCGTTTCTGACCTGGCTGCCCAGCAGAGAAAGGTTCCCTCTTCCTGGAACATATAAGATTTCAGACACTCTGGTGTTTGGCTGCTAAAAGAAAGTGGAGTCAGCCCAGCTTCTACCGGAGATGTGGAAGCCAGGACAGCTTTGAAAAGGGTACTCCAGCCTCTGATGTCCTGTGCCTTCCCTTGAGAAGCTCTTGCCCTCTGAGCTCATTCAAGGAGAAGCCAGCACGGGCCTCCTGCCCTCGGGAGTGAGCTCTGGGAAGGGAGCCTCGGAGAAGGGAGCAATAATAGAAAAGGCAGAGCTGGCTCTGGGATTGTCCAGTGATAATACAAAGGGGCAAAGAAGGAAATAGCTTCTGTTCTATGAGGACCCACCTCCTAGCTGACTCAGAGTGGAAAGGCAGGTTCGATATCCCTGTGTCCTCCTCCACCAGCCACTTCCTTCCTGGGCCCCCACATGGGATGGGTTGGCTTTTTCCGACTAAATGAGCAAGAATTAGACAACCCGTATAACGGCACCTTTTCCCAGAAAGCTTTCCTAATGCACCAGAGAAAGATACCAGACTTTATGGTTCTGGAACTCAGGTGAACACGCCAGGAGGGCCCCAGCTGCTGAACCCAGGCAGTCTGGAGAGGTTCTGATGAGTTAACCTCTGTGGAGGTGTTTCCTCAGCTCTCAAAGAATTTTGCTATTTTAAGAGTTAAATGAGACGATATGTGGGAAACACTCAGTATAAGGCCTGGCACAAAGTGGGTATTCAGAAAGTGCTAAATTTGAACAAATCATGATGATGATTTAAAAAAGGAAATGTCAAAATTAGAACCCAAATCTAACTATCGAAGCTTTCTAGAAAGATGCAAATTGTGGAAATCACTTAAACCCCATTTAATACTAGAAAACAGACGTTTCATAATAATTCCTGATTTTAGTGATTCACATAATCTCTGTTGAAGAAATTAATAGGGGTGCCTGGGTGGCTCAGTTGAGCGTCTGACTCTTGATCTCAGCTCAGGTCATGATCTCAGAGTCCTGGGATCAAGCCCCACGTCGAGCCCTGTGCTTACCAAGAAGTCTGCTTGGGTCTCCCTCTGCCCCTTCCCCCACTCACACTCTCACACTCTCTCAAATAAATAAATCTTTTTTAGAAAATTAATAATGGTTTCTTGATTTTAAAACAGCTTTTTATTCTTTAAAAAAAAAAAAAAAAAAAAAGGTTCTGGAATGGGAACGTATGCTTTCAGTGTCCAGGACAGCCGTTCAAGCTGTATGACCCTGATAACATTTCCTGACCCTGCAAGAACTCAGAATCTGGGGCGCCTGGGTGGCTCAGTCGGTTAAGCATCTGCCTTCAGCTCAGGTCATGATCCCAGGGTCCTGGGATCGAGCCCCACATTGGGCTCTCTGCTCAGCAGGGAGCCTGCTTCTCCCTCTCCCTTTGCCTGCCACTCCCCCTGCTTGTGCTTTCTCACTCTCTTTCTGCCAAATAAATAAGTAAAATCTTTAAAAAAAAAAAAAAAACCTCAAAATCTCCATCTGTAAAACAAAGGCAATAGTCATACTGATTACACAAGGTTTTGAGATAATTAAACAGATTGATACATGTAAAAAACCTTAGAACAGCGTTAGGTAGTATCACTATTCTTATCGTGCATTGTGACAATTTTGATCATTAATGCAACTTTTTGTGACGCTACAGTGTCTGCTCTGTGCAAGGCTTCTGTGCGTGTTATCACTGGGAGGGCTCAGTGGACCACACGTGAACAGCATTTAACCCGGCTCCTGGCATAGCACACAGAGCTAAATAGAAGTGGTATCTCCGCACACTGTTCTCAGGGATATGACCAATAGGACTTGGCCTAAAAAAGAGGCAGAGGGAGGGTGCCTGGGTGGCTCAGTGGGTTAGGCCACTGCCTTCGGCTCAGGTCATGGTCCCAGGGTCCTGGGATCGAGTCCCGCATCGGGCTCTCTGCTCAGCAGGGAGCCTGCTTCCCTCTCTCTCTCTCTCTGCCTGCCTCTGTCTACTGAGCTCTCTCTGTCAAATAAAAAAATAAAATCTAAAAAAAAAAAAAAAAAAGAGCCAGAGGGGTGCCTGGGTGGCTCAGTGGGTTAAGCCTCTGCCTTCAGCTCAGGTCATGATCTCAGGGTCCTGGGATCGAGCCCTGCATCAGGCTCTCTGTTCAGCAAGAGCCTGCCTGCCTCTCTGCCTACTTGTGATCTCTCTCTATCAAATAAACAAATAAAATATTAAAAAAAAAAGAGGTGGAACCAAAATTTCTACACACAAACCAACAGAACACATGCAATAATGATGAGCATGTGAATAGCATGAAAAGATCGCCTGAGTCATTATTAAGAGCGATAAATCACAACCTGGAATTGATAACCAATGGCAACTCGTAAGGGTATATAATGGCTTAAAGTAAGATAATTACAAATAAGTGAGAGGGGAAATCCCCACACAACCTACTGTCCATGAAAGGAAATGCAAGGGGATAGACTACTGAAGATGTGATGGCTTTTTTTTTCTTTTCTTTTAAGATTGTGTTGATTTATTGAGAGAAAGAGAGCATGAGCACAGGGAAAAGGCGGAGAGAAAGAATCTCAAGCAGACTCCATGCGGAGTGCGGAGCCCAAAGCAGGGTTCAATCTCACGACCCCAAGACCGCAACCCGAGCTGAAATCAAGCGCTTAACCCACTGAGCCACCCAGGAGCCCCCAACATGGAAGTTTCTAAATGCCCCCGCATGCCAAAGCAAGCAGCCCATCATCCACTGGCCCCAGCACCCCAGCAAGAAGGCCAGGCGGAGAAGGGATATACTGTGGTCCCCAAGAGGTGCCTCTCCTACTGCGAACCCTAGCGTTTCTGAACTTCCTTCTGATGCCTCAGCTGATGGAGCAAAAGGGCAAACCGGAAAGAGGGAAGAAACTGGCTAGAGTCTCGGTACCACAGTTCTCTCTTCATTTTCAGGATAAGCCAATTTCACAAAGTAAGCATTCCAGGCAGTGATGGAAGGGAAACCCAGGCCATTACTGCCTGCTGCTACCACCACCTCAGCAACCACCAAAATGGGGGGCGGGGGGGGCGGGGGGTAGGAAGAGGGAGTCATTTTATTACCCACCAGCCTCAAAGCATTTTGGCAACCTGAAGATTAAGATGCTCTGATAGATAGGCCTGGAATCCAATGGCTAGAGCGCCTGGCCCCTTCCCAGGTCCCTGCCACTCACACGCTTACACAAGACGGCGCCAGCCCGGGCCATGCTGTGGCTCGTGGCCCACGTGCTGTATTCCCTTACAAGCCAGGCGCTAGGAGGGCAGCCCACCCAACTTCTTAAAGAACCAGATGACAGTACAGCTCGTTAGGACACCAGGTGACACCTGATTGCAAAGAAAATTCCACTTCTTTCTGGGCCATCGTTTACTAGCTTAGATGGAGTTATACTTTTTGCATATATTTGGTCAAATTGGAAGAGGGCTGAAAAGTCAATGTAAGGGTGGCTGGGGGAGGGGAGAGTGGAAGTGCCCCCATCCATCCCATATTGGTGAAGTTCACATCTCTCTGCTTGATCATTCATTACTTCAGCAGATATTAACCAAATGCTCCGTGGCCTCAACCCTGCAGTGGGCGCTGTGAACAGAGACAAGCAAATGCACACCTTCAACAATGCGTTATTCAAAAACAGTGAATGGTTTATCCCCAATTACACTCCGTAAAGGCACGTCCTGAAAGTGTGCTTAAGAAGGAAGGTGTGAACTTCCCACCCCGTCTCCAAGTGTCCGTCCCCATATGCCATCTTCCTGGACACGTACCTCTCCGACGCTAAACCTGATTTTGGGCTAAGCGATTCTCATACAGCATAACGCCTGAGGGCACTACCTTCCTTGCAGGCAACAGAGGACTGTCCTTGGGTAAGATGCCACCGCACACAAGCTAGCATCCCAGGCTGCTTTAAAATTAAGTTGCTTGTCCTTCAACACAGTGATTTCAAGGGTTTGGTGTCAGAATAGGGACAAGTGCAAAGGAGGCCCCAGGAGAAGGGCAACTGACCTGGCCAGGGAGAGGCGAGGAAGATGCTGATGGGGAGGGCACAGGGTGACCCTACTCAAGCACGACACCCCAGGTTAGTGCTAGAAAATGATGATGAGGTTGCCAGACAAAGAAATCACACTGCTTTATGCTAAGAAAACCGTCTCCAGAAGTCTGAGCCAAAGGCCCATGTTTCTGTTTCCCACGTAGGACACCTCTTTCCACAGGGATTCACATTAGTTGTTCAGCCCAAACCGAAAGTCCTGCGTGGACTCTCTGACCAACAAGGGTTGGTACTAGAAGTTTCTGATCCAGTACACTAAGTTTCTCCTGGCTTTTAAACCTCCAGTCCTAATGCTAAAACTGCTTCCTTTCTTTAGGTCCGTAGCTTAAATGGCAAAGGATAAGGGGAAAGTCTGCTGGTTGCGTAAAACACAAGGTAAAGAAAGTCTGTGGATGGGGAAGCACAGCATCAGATCATGGGGTCCAGAAGCTTGGGCCTCTTCCGATGAACCTCGGACCAGAAATGCAGCCCCATAGTAGGCACTCCGAGAAGGAATTTGGTGTTTAAATTGTCACATGACTGGCAAAACTATCCCGGGTATTTTTTTTTTTTTTTAAGGCCAAGTGCAACACTTTTCGAAATGAAAATCAAATGAAACCCAGGATCTGTCCCAGAACAAGAGTTTAGGTTTTGATTTTCCCCAAAAGGAATTGGGGGAGGGGGTATAAGAAGGCTGAGCCGCTGGTGTTACAGCTCCTTTTATCCAAAACAGAAAGCAGCTTCTTCCATCAACTCCCAGAAGAGAAATAAAGCTGTTTTAGTGCAGGTCTCCAAGCACCCAGTGCTTCTGCTCCCCTCTGCAAACAAACTAAATATATCTGATACCCAGGCCCACCCTTGAAAGGAGACACGTCAGCTAGCTAGCCAGCTCCCCTGGGCTGCAGTGAGCTCTCTCCACTGCCTGCCTGCCTTCTTTCTAAATAATCCAGAAATTTTTCCTGCTTCTGGAAGGAGCCCTGCTGCGAAACTCCAGAAAAAAGAAAACAAGTCAGAGACTGGATCCTTTTGAAGTGCTCACCGATGGTGCGCTGTTGGGACCCCTTCAAACTCTCTCCCAAGGACCTTCTCTTTGAGAAGATGGGTACAGCCTAATGTCCTTCAAGGAGTGTTTGTTTAAATAAGCGTAGTATATCCACACCATTAAACATCCCTCAGTAATATCACCTAGCAATCCTAGGGATCTAGGATACATGAACAACTAGGGGGTTTCTGCTGAGTGAAAAAAAAACCAACCTCAAGGACTGCAGAAATGATTCCACGTTCATAACATTCTTCCAATGACAGCACGACCCAGATGTAAGTCACATCAGTGACGGCCTGAGGTTGGGGACAGGGGAGGGGGGGCCACAGCAGGGCAAGCAGGAGAGATCCAGGAGGTAGAAGCCATTCTATACCTTGACTGTGGGGCAGTCACATGAAACCTGCCCACGAGATGAAACAACAAAGACAAAATACACACAGATACAAAGGAATGCACGCAAACCTGCGGGAGTCTGCTGGCGGACTGGATCCGTGTCAATTTCCTGACTGTGGTAACATACTAGAGTTACCCACAATGTTAACCCTGAGACCGGGTGTCCATCTGTAGTATTTCTTACCTGTGCATGGGAATATACAATTATCTCAAAATTAAGTTTAAAAAGAAAAAGAGAGAGGGGAGTTTTGAAAGATAATATGGGCCAACTTCATTCACACTCTGCATAGCGCCCTGGCCACTATTTTTTTTTTTTTTTTTTTTTTGACAGACACAGATCACAGGTAGGCAGAGAGGCAGGCAGAGAGAGAGGAAGGGAAGCAGGCTCCCTGTCGAGCAGAGAGCCCGATGTAGAATCGATCCCAGGACCCTGGGATCATGACCTGAGCCGAAGGCAGAGGCTTAACCCACTGAGCCACTCAGGCGCCCCTTGTGCGTGTTTTTTTTAAAGATTTTATCTATTCATTTGACAGACAGAGATCGCAAGTAGGCAGAGAGGCAGGCAGAGAGAGAGGAGGAAGCAGGCTCCCCGCTGAGCAGAGAGCCCAATGTGGGGCTCGATCCCAGGACCCTGGGATCATGACCTGAGCTGAAGGCAGAGGCTTAACCTACTGAGCCACCCAGGTGCCCCTGGTCACTATTTATTAAAGGTATCCGGGGCCCTCCCTCAGACTCCAGATGCCACCTCTCCTGTCACGCACAAGATGGAAGCTTCTGGGACACCCACACCTTTTCAAGGGATCTTGTTAAGCGTCTAGCTGCACATGAGAATTAATCCACCACTGCCCACAACACAAGTGTCACTCAGAGAGCCAAAGACCTATCCTAATCAGTACTTTTAGACAAGGAAAATGTGCCATTACTTATATAAACCACACCTGTGGAAGGAACTCTATGCGTCTGCCTGAGCCATGAACCTTGGGCAGCCCCCTGGCCTTTCTTTTACTTCCCTTTGCATATTTATCTTAATTTTCAGGCATGTGCTTGTTTGCAACCTAAAAAGAAAAAAAAAAACCACAAATGCTGACTTTTGATACATGCACACACATCAGGCTAGCTCTAATTGTATAAGCACACCCTTCTCCCTAACCTACCTATAATTTTCCCCAAGTGTCCTATAAATTTCAACCCATTAAATAAAATGATTTCCTACTGTCCTCCTGGATGTTACTAACCCTCACCCCCACCAGTGACATCACTGTTTCCATAGTAACTAATGTACTTCAAAGTGGAAAATGCAGATGGTGGCTTTAAAAAAAAAAAAAAAAGGCAGACAAAATAAGTGATAGAAACCAAGCATATCCCAGCATAAGTGGTGATGTATAATGTACCTGCATTACGTGGCTCCAGCTCAGAGACAAGCAATAAATATTTTAGTAGAGCCCTTATGCTAACAGCAATTCTGTGTTAACAGCAGCCCTATTGAATTACATGATTGCCCTGGACACGTGGCTGCCCAACTCACTGCATGTGGGTAAAAGCCTGTGTTCAACAGCACAGGTACGCGTCACAGGCAGATTTTCCAAACAGAGTCACGTATCCTAACACTATACTTACGCGGTAATTATGCCTAACTGAGAATAGCTATTTCAGGAAGAAAGAACACAACTGCTCACGAGAGAAACAGAACACGCTGATGAGGAAAAGAGTCTCAATTCTTACTTCCTAAAGGTAAGAAAAAAATGATAAAATCTCTATGCAATGTAACATTTCTCTCCTTCCGGTGAAGCGTGGGTCCCTTTTTAGTGATGACACGTTATTTCTTCGCCTGGGGGGTGGTGAATGAGGGTTTTTCTGGACATGAAAACCCACATTCTGAGCGGTAAGGAAGGCGGCGAGAAGGTGACAATTCCGGATGCTTTGACACAAAACTAGAGTCTGGTTTTAAAACATAACCGAGTGTTTGATCTGCCCCTGTCAAAATGTCATTCTGAACACTTAACATTTAACAGATTCAACAGAAGCGTCAAGAAGTTCCATCATTTCATCTCTGAACTGTGGAAGCCGATATTTAGAAGACCAGGAGGTAAAACCATGTCCTACAAACACCCAGTGAGCTGCTTTCTTCCTATCCCTCTGGCTTACGACCCAGGACTAGGAGTCGTGCAGCCAATTGAAAAGGCCCAAACCCATACCCCGCTTAAGATCCCACATGATGCCGGTTTCATTTCTGGGCCGCTAGATTGTGCCCCATTTTCTCAGCACAGTTTTCTGTGTTTCAGTCAAGCTCTGCGACAGGACAGTCTCTGTATGGCCCTGTCACCTCAGGCATAGAGGATGGGGAGGTGGCCCAGCCACACGCCTTCCTCCCTAGCTTCCAGCTACGAAATCGGACATGACTATGGGTCTCTGGTTCCTCTGAGGCTCATTGAGCTACCCCCGTCCTGAAGCACCTCTTTCCAAAGGTCCCACCACTTTTTGCAAAACCCTAAAATGACTCCTTCTTGCCTACTAGACTGAGTCTAGAATTCCAGGCGTTTCCTGACCTAACTGCCACCTCCATCGAGTGAGGCCCCCATCTTTCCCCTGTCTGCCTTGGCCGGAGCCCTACCCTCAGCTATCACCCCTCCTCTTCCCACAGCACATCTTCCCCTCTGCTGATGACCCTGCCTTTTCTGTGGGGTCCACCCTAAAGTCCTCCTCCTCCCGGGCCCCACGAAGGGACCTTTCACATTCAGCCACACATACTCACTCTGCCAAGAATCTCAGCCATTGCTCTGATGTCATTTGCAAAGGTTTTGCGAAAAGCACGGCCACGGCCCTCGGAGCGGAGATTTCTGTGCATATTGGTAAATGTCCTTTCCCCAGCCCTAGAAGAGGACCCAGCAAATCACAGACACTCAATGAACTGGTCTTGATGAATATGGTCGGTGTCACAGAATACAAGTATCCTCAATTTCTGAAGAGAAAGAGAAGAAGACACCAGGGCTTGGTTATCAAAATTTAAAAATATATACAAGGAGAAATGCCATCATCACTTTCAGAGGCTTCATGCCAAATTAATTAAAAATGTTAAATAAGTGATTTAAGTGGTTAGGAGATAGTACAACATAGAAGAAAAGATTCTTCCACCTCAGAATTAAATGTAATGCCTCAGATCAATAAAAACTATCTGAAAGACCAGGAAATAAATCAAGTAATATAAACCACACGCAAGAGAAAATGACTTGAGGAAAGTGGTGTGTTGCCATCCAAATGCAGAAGTGGCTTATGGAAATGAGGTTTCTCATTCAGTGGAGTTGAATCAATTCCATTTGGGTCAAACAGCAGGACCCCAAACGTATTGGCAGAAGCACAATATCTACAATTAGCAGTTCTAGGGTTCCAGGGCCAGGAATACGAAGAGAGGGAAGGCCGCACCCCCCTCCACCACAGATGAGAACTACACAGGGGTCGCCGCAGGTGGAAGTGGGAGGGTGGTACAAAGGAGCTCCCTGGGGGTCATCAGAAGATGTCATGCAAGACACAAGCACACCTTGTGTGTCTCAGAGGCAAGACCCCAAGGACAGGAACCTCCAATGTGGGAGCTTCAGGACCCCCAGATGTTACCCAGCTACGAGAACACTTGTGAGCACCTAGGTGGTCTGCCTAAGATCAGTAGGAGAGACCTGCCCAGAGGAAGGAGTCAGCCTTGGGCTCTGGGTAAAAAGACTACAGAGATGGGAACTGGCATCCCTGGGAACGAGAGCTGAAGGTAGGAATTCACCAGAAGCACCATCTTCTCTGGGGAGCCAAGACCCAACCATTAAAGACCACAGCTCTCAGAACTCTAGGATTCCAGGGCAGGGGTGTCTCTGCTTTTTCTGCAAGAGCCCAGATAGTAAGTGTTTTTAGGCTTCTGCAGGCTCTGTGGTCCCTGTCACAACTACTCAGCTCTGCTGTCATCATGCCAAAGTGGTCGTAAACAGGGATCCGTAAATGAACCAGCATGGTTGTGTTCCAGTACAGCATGATGTAAAAAAAAACAGCCCACAAGGAGGATCTGGCCCACAGAATGTCACTGTCTAGAGCAGGTCCCTGCTCTAGAACTTGCGTCACTGCTCTCTATTTCCTCCAGATTTGCCGACAACGGCAGTGTGTTTCTCCACAGGGCATTACAACAGAGCCCTCAAGGCAAAAAGCCTGAGGAAGTGTCTTCAGGGACCCATGGAAGGGGTGACAGCATTATTATGTACCAGGAACCACACCAAGCCTTCCACATGCGGTAACTCACACTCATGAGGACCTTCTAAGGCAGGCACTCATCATGCCCAAGTGACAGATGAGGACAGTGAAGTCCCGAGGGGGAGGAGGAACCCACCCGGAGTCACACAGGAGGGCTAGAGCCAGGGCTGGAACGCAGGCAGCCTGGCTCCAGAGCCAAGTCCTCCCCACCGTGGACACAGAAACTGGACAGACAGTGCCCACATCAAACCAGCCAACCTGGCCAGCAAAGGCATGACCCACCAAGGGCCGGGAGCAGTAAAAGAAAAGGAAAGCAGGAAGGGGAGGGGTCTGCAAAGTGGGTCTTTATAACAGAAAGGCAAGTAGGGACTCCAACACTGAGTTGCAAAATGGGGGACAACCTGACGAATTAAGTGAGATAATATGTGTCACAGACTGCATCAGTGCCCAGCACACGCAAACACTCAAGAAACAGGAGAGATGATGATTATTGGTGAGCAAGTTACCACCTACTCAGAATTTCGGCAACAACCTCATCTGTTAAAAGGGTAACAACAGAGATTCACATGCCAAGGTCAAGGGAGCAAATGTCCCTTTCATACGGAGAGGTCTGGTCATCACAGCCCGCATCAACCCAGCAGTCACCCTTAGCATCACAAACAGGGATCAGCCAGCCGTCTAACCTGATGTACTTAAAGGAATGCCTCAGCCCTTCTCCAGTCTGATCAAACAAAACAAATCCAATCAAGAAAAAATGAACTTCCAATCAGACCACCCGGGAGTAATCAGATAAAATAATCAGATAAAATAAAATGACAACTCTTCACATGGACTGACATCTTCAGAAAGCTGACACAGTAGGAAAAAGGGGAGGAACTATTCTAGATTAAAAGAGGCTGAAAGGTGGACTCTCACATTCACAGCAGCATGACTTCATCACAGCTGAAATGGGGAAGCAACCCAGCATCCATCAACAGATGAATGGAAAAGCCAAACGTGGTACCTACATACAGTGGAGTATTACTCGGCCCTGAAAAGGAAGGTAATTGTGGTACAGGCCACAACACAGATGACCCTTGGGAGACGTGATGCCCAGTGAAACAAGCAAGACACAAGAGAACAAACATTGTATGATCCCACGGACACAGGGCATCCAGAGTGGTCAAATCCATGGAGTCAGTGGGCAGAAGTGTGGCTGCCAGAGGCCAGAAGGGAGAAAGGAATGGAGTTACTGTTTAGCAGGTACAGAGTTTCAGTTTTTCAAAATGGAAAGAGTTCTGGAGATGGCCAGGGGTGATGGTGGCACAATATAAATGTCGTTAATGTCAGTGAACTGTACACTTCAAAAGATGCTATGGGTGCCTGGGTGGCACAGTGGGGTAAGCGTCCAACTCTCAGTCACAGCTCAGGTTGTGCTCTCAGGGTCGTGGGATCGAGCCCTGCATCAGACTCTGTGCTCGGCACAAAGCCTGCTTAAGACTTTCTCTCCCTCTGCCTCTGCCCCTTCCTCCCACTCTCTCTCTCTCTCTCAAGTAAATCTTTTTTAAAATGTTAAAGATGTTAAATTCCATGTTATGTGTTTTTTACCACAATAAAAAAAATTTTTTTTAAAACCAAGAAGAAGAAACAGAGAGACTAAAAGTCTTCTAACAAATGAAATGCAGGCTCTTTCACTGGTTTTGGCTGCATAAAAAATAAGTAGAATGTTCTGGAGATTGAGCTAAGGACAGATATGGATGTCAACAGCAACACCAATGGCGATATTTTGGGAACACCTGAAGAGAGTTGAATATGTGGCAGGTATTAGTTCAAATGAGGGAACAGCTGCCTTGTTGGGAGTGGTAATAGGGCTGTGGCTTCGTAAGGAAATGATCATGTGTTATGAGGAGCCATAATGAAATAGTTAGGTGTGACATGTCCTTCCTATAGTTTCCTATAAGGTGGTTTAAAAAAAGGTGTGTGTGTGTGTGTGTGTGTGTGTGTGCGTGTGCGTGTGTGTGTGTGTGTGTTGGTCAACAAATTGTTCAACTGCTCAGTCCTACCTGGTAAGTACATGGCTACTCACTGCACTATAATTTCTATTTTTCTGCCTTGCTTGAGAACTTACAATAAAGAGTTAAACGTTAAAAGTGGGTCACAAGTGCCCCACTGCTCTCCCTGGGCTGCCGTATGGCTGAAATGACATAACCCACGACAACACTTTGACACTCATTCAACATTCCACACGCGAAGGACAGGCATTGTTATTTTCACTTTGGACAATAAAACAGAGACCCAGAGTAAATAAATGATCTCCCAATCAGGAGTCTTTCAGTAAATATCAAAATGTTATTCTCCGTGAGTGCTGCAAAATACTTTTTGAAGAGGGGACATGTGCTTTTGTATGAAGGTCTTGAAAAATGACCGTTTGGTGAAGAAGTAAACATTAATTAGAGTGTCTGTTCACACAGGCATGGAGCAGTCTATAATTTTGTGGGGGCTGTTAGGATTATTACATAATGGCCCTTGTTTTTGAGTGTCTGGCTGTTCAGAGCGAGAAATGCAGTTGAGGACTGAGCACACAGGTAACAACACGCCCAGAGCAAGGGCCCTGTGACAAGGCATGGAATATACAAAGCCTCATTTTCAGAGCTCACATCTCCTGCAAATGCCATTTTGTACTCAGGACGAAAGGAGACAGATAACACGGTTCTCTGGCCCCAGTGAAGTCGTGTTCAACACTCCCTACCAGTTTAAAAGAAACAAAGAAAAAGAAAAAAAGAACAGTGTTCTCTTATAAGTAGTAACATGTTTATATGATACGAAAAAAGCACGCTTAAGCATTCCACCCGGCTGTGATTTCTTAAGGAGATGTGGTCTGAGAAAAGAAAAGGGATTTCGGAGAAAGGTAAAGCGGAGAGACCCAGGATCAAACACTACTTGTGTTACTCTGGGCAAGGTATTCAACTTCTCTGAGCCCCCATCTGTTGATCTGGAAAACAGAAACAATGCCGTTTAACTTACAAGGTTGTTGTGAGAATCGAATCAGACTATTTACATGCCCTTGGCAAAGGTAAGACCCTCAGAAAATGACAGTCCGTTCTCCACAGTTATGATCATCCCCTTAACCCCATCAACCTACACTACGATTCTAAAAAAGCAAAACAGAAAAGTAATGAGGAAATCTGGATTTATTTTGGCAAAACAAAGCAGTAAAGAACCTATCAACAGATAAATGGGAATGAGATTCAATAGAATATTATGTAAACATTTAAAGTGATAGGAGGTACTTCTCAATTAAAATGGTACAAACTTCTGCACAAAATCTCACTCTTTCAAAACTTAACCAAAAAAATGTTTAGGGACGCCTGGGTGGTTCAGTTGGTTAAGCAGCTGCCTTCAGCTCAGGTCATGATCCCAGCGTCCTGGGATCGAGTCCCACATCGGGCTCCTTGCTCGGCGGGGAGCCTGCTTCTCCCTCTGCCTCTGCCTGCCATTCTGTCTGCCTGTGCTCGCTCTCTCTCCCTCTCTCTCTGACAAATAAATAAAATCTTTTAAAAAAAAGTGTTTAAAGCAGAAAAGTTTAAAGATCACCAATCCAAAAAAAAAAAGGCAACCCAATGTCTTAAAATTCAAATACTGCCTGCTAGGGAAAGTAAAAGAAGATTCTAGAACAGAATGGTATGGCATACCAAGGCTCATAATCCTGTATCCACCCCCCTCAGGATGGTGAACCAGTGGCTAAATAAAAATCTGGAGAGTTTTCATTAATATCACCAAATCTGGAGAAAAGCATGAGTAGTTATCAATATATTCCTTTTTTCTGACTGGGGAGTAGTGAAAACATCCCCTAGGGAGAAAAGGATGAAGAGGCCATGAACCATGGTGCTGATTACTTCTGCTGGAAGGAAGTGAAGGCTCCAGGAGTACACATGGAAATCCGGGGCTGATCCGAGGCCAGAGAATACTGCCCAAGGGCAGGCAGTGTGTACTCCCACATGGGAAGGCTGGACCCACCTAAAATAACCTTTAAAACAACCCAGAAGTAAAAACCATCAAGCCAACATCTTCTAGCCACAACTAGTCAGCACCCTACACACCACCTGCTATGGCCTGGCCAGCCCCGTATGCTCTGTAGGTCCTCAGTGTACAGAAAGCGTGGCCATCAAACGAACAAAAAGCCAGCCATCATTCTTCAACTCCGTAGTAAGGGGGCAAAAAAGAGAGGCTTCAGATCAAGAAATCACCCACACGCGGAACAAGAGAGATTTGCATAGACATACTCAGGCAAGAACAGAGTGAAAAAAAAGCAAACAAAAAGGCCTGGTCTCTACAAACACAGAATCCTGGAGGAAAGGACAAATGAAACATTGTATCAAAGACAAAAAATTCGGCCTAAAGGAAAACAGATCCCAAGAAGAGAATTCCCCTCAAAAGATCTTGGAGCCATAGAACTTAATATGAATATGAGTGCAATAAAATGAGAACTCAAAGGCAACATTCATCCAAAAAAAAAAAAAAGAATGAGATTGTAGACCTAAGGAAATTAATTGGTGGCCAAATAAACATTAGAAAAGTAACATAAAGTAAAATCTACAGCAAACCAAAGAAAGATGGCTTCGCATCAATTCACTGACTACAGGAAAGCTAAAATAAAAACAGTGAATATCGATAAAAACAACAGATCCAAGTAATCAAAGAAAAACAAGTATGGAGTTCAAAGACAATCCAACATACAAATAACTGGTGTCCTTATAGCAGAGAAATCATGGCAGAGAACCAAGAAAGGTCAACGAGATGATATAAGAAAATTCTCCTGAGACTAATAAAGAATTGAAGCTGTGGACTGCAAGATAACACCGAGTGCCACAAAAATATGACACACTTCATGCGGCAGTTATATACATTGTTGTTAAATTCTATGTCAGATACCAAGAAAGAGTTCCTCCGGCACCTTACCTATGAGCACATAATGTATACAGGAAGACAAAGCAGGATGGCCTTGGACCCTTCTACAGCAACATTCAAGGGTAGAAGGCAGGGACTTCTGAGTTTTAATTAAGTCTTCTGTTAAATTTGAGCAAAGTTAAATTCTCTACTTTGTATTTCAAGAACATAGATTTTACAAAGCATATTTAGCCAGCCCGCCAATTTTCCATGGAAGAACAGAAAGAACTCTGAAATGATATACTGTTAATGATAATTCTAAGGGCGAGTTACTCTTTCCTCTTCTCGAAACCCACACCTTGATCCATACTAGAGGAGGACCCTCTCCTTTCTGGAAGAAACAAAGAAAAACCATCTGCTCTTCTGACTTCCTCACCCAGTCCTCCCCAAAGGTGACTAGAGAAACTTATCTGATCTGTCAAGTTGTGAAAGGAAGCCTAGAAGATTGCCGCAACCTCTCCCTCTTCACCCCCTACCGTGAGCAGTCCTCACGATGCACACATTCTTTGCCCCTCCAGCAGGTAAGCTTACCCAAGCACGTGCACCCCTGCAGAGGCAGACAGCCTATCATTCTGACCAGCAGCTAAGTAACGAGGAGCGCAAATCTGGCCACAAACTGAGTTTTGTCACTCAAACTCTAAATTTCTCCATACAAACTCCAAGCTGATATTTGTATACCCCTGTGGCTGGTTAACATGTCTACACAATTATTAATTGGTGGGAAAGGGGAAACAGAGGAAGGTAATTAACTATCACCCCTCAAACACCAGTCAGTTATATCGGAATGAAATTTTGGAAGTTCTTACAATATTTTTATCTGGACTTCTCTTCATTTTAAAATTCTTCACAGTGGGAGCACCTGGGTGGCTAAGCATCTGACTCTTGATTTCAACTCAGGTCTCAGGGTTCTGGGATTGAGCCCTGCATCAGGCTCTGTGCTCAGCAGGGAGTCTGCTTGAGATTATCTCTCCCTCTGCCCCTCCCCCCACTCATGTACTCAATAAATAAATAAAATCTTTAAAAATAAAATAAAGTAATAAACAAAATTCTTCATAATGAATAGGTATTGTTTTTACAGAAAGAGTAGGGTCATTTTCCTTTATAACCATGACACCAAAGATGAACATCTGATTTTACAGAAAAATAGTCCCAGTGGTTTAGTGGAAAGAGTAAGTTTCTGACAGAATAGGAATCAGTGTGATCTGATTTTATTACAGAAGAATAATAATTAGTAACAACAGTAACATACTGCAGAGGCACAGGCTAAGCACTCTGGATTACCCCATTTAGTATGAAATAGGTGTGAACACCATGCCAATCTTAGGGCTACAATGGAGAGGTAAAGTCATTGGCCCAAAGCCACACAAGATTAACACACAGTAGACATGGACTTCACAAAGCCAATAACCTCTACTAAAGTCGCCTCTTGAACAACATAGATGTGAACTGCACGGGTCCCCTTATATCCAGATTTTTTTTTCCCCATAAAGAAAGTACAGGACTGTAAATGTATTTTCTCTTCCTTATGATTTTCTTAATAACCTTTTCTTTCCTCTAGCTTACTTGATTGTAAGAATACAGTGTATAATACATATAACACACAAAATATATGTTAACCAACGGTCTCAGTGATCGGTAAGGCTTCCTTCCAGTCAAGAGTAGACTATGAGTGGTTAAGTTCTGAGGGAGTCAGAAGTTATACACAGGTTTTCCATAGTGGGGAAGGTAGGTGCATGTTGATGCCCTCAAACCCCACACTGTTTAAGGGTCACCTGTACTCTGTCCCCAAAGTCACAAAGAAGTGCAGGGTCACTCTCCAAAATGTTGAGAGTGTATCTCCAGGTCCTGGCATTATGGATGATGCTGCTGCTGCTTCTTTTTTAATTGTATCTGTGTTTATCTCTATTTTCCAAATTTTCAACACATGTAGTTCTTGTGTAATAAGTAAACCAGTAAGCCCTCTATATTAAGACAAAAGCAACAAGCATGAACTTGAAGTTCAAGTTAACAGTAGAGCCAAGTGATGAGGCCACCCAGGGCTCCTGAGCTGTCTTGGCCCACATTTGGATCGGCTATCTGCGGGAACAGGTGTGGGTCAACGGGCCAGAGGCATTTTGGCCAGACTCCACAAGCCCTGTATACAGGATGTGACGTCGAAGGGCACGCAGCTCAGTAAATGCCCCACGCGCCTCCCAGCCCCCTCATCCCAGTAGCCGGTTAGCTCTGCTCAGAAGATGGCTTCCCTCTGGTCCCTTATTATTATTCCAAGGAGGAATGCCCCCCCTCAGCATTTTGTCAAGTCCTTCTCCAGGAGAACAGGAGGGGAATTTTGAATGGCCTCCATCCAATTTTCAAACTGTAAACTGCACGCCCACTTTCTGTTTGGAGACATTTCCTGTGTGTGAACACAGTTTGTCCTGTTACCAGCTTTAAAGTTATCCAGAACTGATACATCCGAGGCCAAGCTAAAGGGTTTGAAAAAAAAAAAAGAAGAAGAAGTAGAAGTCAAATATGATAGGACCTTTCCTAATTTTAGCTCATCTTGCAGAAATCTCATTTGAAGAGAACTCAAAAGAGAGGCTGAACACAGAGGTGCCATTGTGCACGGATGCTACAGCTCCCCCTCCCCCGCCACAACCTCCACCACCTCCGCTGCCCACGTCCCGGTGAGCACAGCGTTCTGGGACAGCCAGCGTCCTTCAGCCCCGTGGCTATGCCATGCCATGCAGCCACGCTTGCTTCTAGCTGGGTCTGAAGATGCCCTGATGCTGCTTCCTTCCATATGCTGGCAGAGTGGCCTCAGGAAGCATTGTAGGGCACCGCTTCAAAGCTGGGGGGAGGGATAGAAGCCCTGCCAAGAGAGGTGCGGACCGCCCCCACACCGCTGGCTGGAGCCCAGCTTCTGGTGCTGGCCCTGACCTGCCCCTGTATGTGGCTGTGGCCGTGTTCCCAGCCTGCCCCTTCTCGGTCATAGGCTTCCCAGTCCCATCCCACCTACGGAGGCTCTCCCAGCCAGATGCTTGCCACGTTAGCCTGACATCTTATTCGCTTGGATCTCCTCTGTCCAAGGTAGACAAAATGACATCTGCAACCACAAACATTCTCCTCTTCTACCCAGGCCCATCTCCAACACCACCTCCCACCTTGACCCAACACTTGGCTTCTAGGGCAGAGATTTCATTGTCCCGCAGGGGACAGCAGATACAGCTGGACCAGCTGCAGGGCTCCCAGAGGACAGAGCCGCTGCCTGGTCCAGGACCTGAGACGGTCTAAGGAATGAGTCATTAGTGCAAAAGATATAAACATGCCATCCCTCCCGCTAGGATATATAAACTCTGTGAGGGCCAAGAACACGCCTTACCAAAGTCAGTGTTGCTCACGGCACTGAAAGAAGTTGTCCGAGTTAATTAGTTTGGCAGAGACCAAGCTGAAGTCTCTTAAAAGGAGCCAATGCTGAGAAACTCCAAGAGTCAGACAGCTCCCACCCCCACCAAAAAAACATGGGCATGAATCAGAGTAGAACGCAGGTGTCTGGTCCTGACATATAAGACACCTGGCCAAATCTTGGGCTGGCTGGCACAGTGATGACATTCTCTTCCAGTCTCACCAAATCCAACAGGACTTCAGGGAAGGGACAGGGCCAGCTGGACATTTTACTGGGCCTAATTCCTGTTAAGGAGTCCCAGGTGGAAGGAGCAGGAGAGAGATACTACACACATTCTAAATATATACACACAAAATGCTCAACCACGTGTATGTCTAGGTTTTTTTGTTGGTTGCTGTTTTTTTTCTTTTTAACACATATTTCCCTTAATCAGATGCCGTACTCACCCAGGCCAATCCCTGCATTCAACTGTGCCCAGAACCTGGAAAGGGTTTATTCCAAGCTATTCATTAATGCAATCAGACTCACTCCCCCACAGCCTCACCACCATGTCACAGACAGAAACACAGTGATCCCCTCACTTATTGAGAAAGGAAACAGGGATAGTCACAGGGCAGCATTTCTGCAAAGAATGACACACAGCCAACAACCTCCCATAATCTTCCTACCCAACCCAAAACCCTAAAGAGGGCAAAGAATCTGTCTTTTCCTTTTTTTTCCCCCTTTTTGTACCATCAGACCATTTTAGGGTCCCTTGCTCTTTTTCTTTCCAGATATCATGGGTTGAATGTTGTCACCCCAAAAGGACTGTGTGGAAGTCCTAATAGCTGGAATCTGTGAACGTGACCCTACTTGCAACAAGGTCTTAGCAGATGTAGTTAAGATAAGACGAGGTCATTACAGTAGGTCCTAACCCAATATGAAGGGTGTCCTTCTAGGAGGAGAGAGACACAGAAGGAAAATGCCATGTGACCTCAGAGTCACATATGGGAGTGGTGCAAAGGCTACTGCTGGGTAGGTGATCAAAGGTCACCATCAGAAGCTACAAAGAAACAAAAAAGGATTCTACCCAGAGTCTCAGAAGAAGCCTGGCTCTGCCGACACCCTGATTTCAGACTCCCCGCCTCCAGGACGGCCAGAAGATAAATCTGTTTTTCTAAGCCACCCAGTCCGAGGTCATGCGTCTCAGCAGAGCCCCAGGGAACCAACACATCCCATTTCCTCCTTCAGAAACACATTCATATCATTCACCTTCCCACTCCAGGGTCCAAGTCCACTTCCAACCAAAGGATAAACAGTCAAAGTCGCCGTCTCTGAACCTCACATCACACCTTTCTCTATCTAAGGGAGAAAATAGACCCCAATTTTAGTCTAACATCTGAGATAGAGAAAATGTTTGACAATGGCCCTCCTGCCCTCTGAATTCCAGAGAAGGAAAATGTTTAAATAGAATGTAAGACCCCACTTACATAAATAAATAAAACATAGCAGGGTCCAGGAGGGCAAGAATTAACATACAGCCCATGGTCACAGGTGGGACTGGATCTCTCTGCCCTGTAGGGGGTGGGGAACTCAGCTGTATCCCCGGAATGAGGATGGAGGGAAGCCAACAAAGGAAGGGGCTGCAGAAGGGTATAGACAGTACCAGTGGCATAAGGCTGGCACAAGAGTCCTACCTGGGAGTGACCAGGGTTTTGACTTTAGGAAGCACACCCTCACAGAGGTCTCGCAGATCTGACCGTGACACCCTGCCTCACCGTGTCTTTAATTGTTGCTTTAGTACTTAAGTGACAAAAGCGTACCGCAGTGGAATCGGAGAAATACAGACGTATGTATTTTTATCTGCTCACCCAATTAAGAATAGGTACGATGCCTTTTAGGAAACACAGTCTGTTTTTAAAAAAGGGGGGGGGATATTTTAAAAGACAGAAATTAATGATTTTTCCCCCTGCATTCACCAAGACGTTATTTTTATTTGTAGTTGCTTATAATCATTATCTCCAAAAATAAACTCTTCCGGACTGCTCACCTGCTCACCCCTGCTAGCTAATGTGGGCTAGCTCTGGAAGGCGGACTGCACATTTGGGGAAATTACTTACTCCTGTGCCCAGATTTTGCCTAAGATGAAAGCAACAAGGGCAGAGTTTTGACGAAGTTATTTTTAAAGAGACCTAAGAACACAAGCCACAGCCAATGTTGGGACCCAGGGACAGATACGCCAACTGGACAATCCGTCCCACCTGCGCATCTCAGAAGGTTCACAGGGCTGCACTTGCCTTTAGCCCAAGTCCTGCTGGATCCACACACCTCCCTGAGCCCCTGTGCAGTGAGGAGGACCTCCCTGCTCCCACCCACCACCAGCAGCAGAGCTACAGAACTGCTTTCAAACTTTTTGATTTCTATGCATCTCCACGCATTAGCTAAGGTAAAGCGAAGGTGCTAATTTATGGTTTTGTCTCCAAAAGACATCCTCCCTTGGGCTGGTGGAAAACCTGCTGTTGGCATGTTAAGCCTCCCAGCCGACATAGTATTTACCACGCTGGGGAGGCAGCGCGACGGCCCCATCATAAATCACACAATAAATTGTGAGTCTGGTCCTCGATGTTCTGCATAATGATAGTGGAGGACTATCTGCCGCTCTCCTAGATCTGTTTCAACGGGTTGAGTTTCCTTTCAGTCTTTTCTCCCAGCGCCCACCCCAGCCACAAAATAAGCAGCTATCTACAGCAGAGGAGGCTGGAAACCCAGAATGGACCACATAGCGTGCCGTGCAGTGCACGTCACGCAAGTCTGGCTTTGGGAAGAGAACAGAGCGATGAGCCACAAGGAGAAACCAGCGCATACATTATGCAAAACAAGACAAAGTCCACTCCAAAGGCCACGCCAGCTGCCCTCTGGGAAAGAAGATGGCCAAACCACAAAGCCCATCGCAATCAACTGTGGTTGTATTCCCGGACATGCCTCTGAACCGCATGAGCACTCTCTCAGGACTTCGCAGACACCTGCCCTCTGCAACATGGAGAGTGGTGGTGACCACAGACCCAGGGTGCACCTGTGCATCCCCAGGGAAAAGATGTTGGTGCTGAAGCATCAGGCAGTCAAGTTCCAGGGGGAGAGCTCTAGGGGGCTCTGCAGGTGTACCTCTAATCATTCTCTGACCCAGAAAGCCAAAGGAGAGCTGAGCTAATCAACACCATTCTTTTTTTTTTTTTAATGGGTTGCATCACAATAATTGAAGCTTACATAATAAAAACATATGGGTCCGTGCTGCTTAGAAATGTGTATCTTCATTAAGAGAATTCTCAGCAAGGTAAACACGAGATTTCAGGTACGGTAGTTGAAAGCTTATATAATCAGGCAGAGGGCAGCTTTCCAATTTCAACTTGCTTAGAGTCAAGGTGGTAATTTCTCATTCTCATCAGCCCAAGATGGGAAAGCGGCAGTGTCAGGATGGGGGAGCAAATCCAACAATTAGACAAGGAGCATGCCTGTTTTATATAAGCCTTTTCCGAATCGGGGAGGAGGGAAAGACAATAGCCATTCCCAAGAACATTGTACAATAGTCTTTAATTGAAAAGCACCATTGTGACACTCTTCTCCCTACACCAACCTTGCCAGTGCAGGAATGGAGGTAAAAATAATCATTTCTCTCTTGCTTAAGTTCCTGTAGTTGTGTGGGAGGAGTTTGCCTAATATTCTATTATATTCCCCAGGACTATTTGTTGAAAGCCTGCTCTCGGCTCCTTCCCATTTCTGCTAACTCTGCACAGTCGGGAACTCAGGTAGCTATAAAGTGAGAGCCACAAAGGGCTCTAGACCCACCACCAGAAAATGTCCAGGGTTACCTGGACAGCCAGGTTCACCTGGACAGCCAGGTTCATTATCCAGAGACCCGTCCCAAAGGGCCACCTGTCAGACAAATTAGAATCTGCCACCATGTCGTACAGAACTCACGTAGGGATTGTGGATGGATGGACAGACAGAGGCACTCGTTCTCCTGCACAGTAATTCACACCTGCTTGTCTCTAGGATTCACAGAGCGCTCACAGTGAGGATCTCTAACAAAACCCAGTGCTAAGGAAACAAGACATCCCTGTTGCACTCAACGCTCTTCCATTCTGTTACCAGGTTATCTTGAAAGGCCACTGGGGACCCGACCTCCCCGGAGAACAGCCCTGGAGAGGTATTGCCAGGTTACTTATGAAGGGAATCACGAAGGCAAAGGGGAACAGTGGGCTCCACGATACCTGCCCCACCCCCACCAGTCCTGTTCAAAAATAATGGCTTGTGGGGCGCCTGGGTGGCTCAGTGGGTTAAGCCGCTGCCTTCGGCTCAGGTCATGATCTCAGGGTCCTGGGATCGAGTCCCGCATCGGGCTCTCTGCTCAGCAGGGAGCCTGCTTCCCTCTCTCTCTCTCTCTCTGCCTGCCTCTCTGTCTACTTGTGATCTCTCTCTGTCAAATAAATAAATAAAATCTTTAGAAAAAAAAATAATAATAATGGCTTGTAACAGCCTATGTTGCCTTTGGCTTTTAAATATTTTCAGTAAGAGTTAACCGGAAGTCATAAATGAGACTTTTGTACTAAGTCCCCGCAAAATTTTAATGACCAACTGTTATGTCTTAGTTGAGTAACTATTCCCTATTTGAAGGGGAATGTCTGCTTATTTCTGGAAGCAGCTGGCTGGGTGACCATCGTTTCCATTAAAAAACTGAGCTACTAAAACCTCCGTGAGGAAGGGCTTCCCTTTTCAGAAAGCCTCGGCTCAAAGCCACAAAGAAAAACAGAAATAAAGAATCTGGAAATAGCCAACTGCAGATTCTGCCCGCACTCAGTGGAACGTTTCCGCTCTGCCGGCGGTCCCTGGAATGCCCACGAGGGAAGCCCCCCCAAGCTTGCTCACTGCGCAGCCGGGGCTGCAGAAGGTCCAGGGCCTTAGGAAGGAGACAGGGCTTCTTCCTCGGTGAAGCAGACCCCAAGCCACCAGGGTTTAGGGATGCAGGGGTCCTCAGAGAGCGTGTGCTCTCCTGGGAAGCCTGTGGCCCTTGACCATGAATCTATGAACTCCCCTAAAATAGCCACTGCAGCTTGGGTCACTGAGAAGAGCCCGCTTTATTCCTCATCCTTCCCAAGGACAGAGGTGACCTGACCTAGGGAGCAAAGTTGAGTGGCTCTGTGCAAAGGTGTCCCCCCTGCACAATCATCATAGCTCAGGGGAATGAATCCAAGGGATGAGAAATGACACACCATCAATAGCCCACTTGCTCAGCCTCTGAGAAAACCAATAAGGATCAAGAGGAGGAAAATGCCCACAATTGTGCCTACGGACCCTGCTTCACACCGCAGGACTAAGAGGCAGTGGGTGTGGCACAAGCCCTGAGAACCCCTAGGCAACCAGGACTGAGCCCCAAGGTTGCTCATCTTAAACAAGGCTGCCCAGAGGGCAGCATATGTCCATAACAGCTGTCCGCTGATCCCCCCTCCTGACACCCCAGGCTGCCTTGGAGTGGACACCCCTCATCCAGAGACACAGAGCAAGCTACAAGGGCCCAGATCTCCAATTCAGGAAGCAAATTCTCAGGCCCCTGGAAGGACTTGTGCTGTGCCAAGGTCAAGGAATAGGGTTAACGTCATTAGTGTGAAATTTCTGAATCCCTACCCTATGCGGAAACACTCTACCACGTGTCCACAGATCTAAATCTCCCAACCATCTGTTAAGACAGGCCCCATTTTTCAAATGACGATACTGGGGCTCAGGTTAAGTCAAGTCAGGAGCTGGGAAGTAGAAGGTCCGGGTTCAAATGCAGGTCTTCTGACTCCAAGTCCAAAACTCTCCTCCCTGCTTTTCAACTGCGCACAATGTAGAAGACCGTCAAGTATTCCCCATCCTGTGGCCACAGACCAGAGCGAAAGGTAAGAGGGCACCTCAAAGCCAGGCGTCAGGGCACCTGTCCCTCCTAGTCACGTGAGCACCGTCCCTGCTCCACCCACCTGGAAGTACCCACTGACTAGAAATGCTCAACGTCACCATTACTGGAGTGGGCTCCTCTCCCACATGACTGTTAATTTTTATTGTGTCTTTAAGATAAAATGGATTGCTATATTTATAATAAGGGAATAAACAGAATTAGCAGGTGGCAGATTTCTTACTACTAAAAACCTTTTACCTCCCAGACAAAATGTTCATGCAGAATAGTAAACTACTTGATGTATAATTCACTACACCCAAATCAACACTTGATTGAAATAATTTTATTTCTCATTTGTTGGGGCTACAAACTGAAGGTCTGCAGTAAATACACAGAACCAGGTCATTATGAATAGCTAGTATATATCAGCACTGTGAGCCAGTTAGCATTCAAAGTGCTTTACAAGTACCGACTCCGTGAGTTCTCAAAGCATCGTTATGAGGGTATATACTATCATGATCCCGGTTTTAAAATAAAAAACCAACACACAGAGAGGCTAAGTAATCAGCCTAAGAACACAGAGCTGAGAAGCGGAGAACACGGGAGTGAACCCCAGGTCTTCTGAAGCTCACCCCACTGAGCCACGGCTGCCACAGGTGCTGTCAGTCTCTGTCTGGGAATTTTCACCCTTTAACTTGGAGCTTTAACCATTCAGCAATACTGCCTGTTACATGAACACGGAAACACTTAAGTTACATGAAATACAAGTTTCTCAACCCATACCGATTCATACTTCTCCTGTAAACGAACGTCAGTGATTCCACTCCTTTTTTCCGATTTATTATCTATTTTGTAGATGCATGTATACAAACAGAAAGCAAAGCTAAGTGACAAGAACAAGGATGCTATCTTTGTGCCTACAGATTGCCAAAAACATTTCTGAAGGGGAACAGAACATAGGTGACTTGTCTTCAGTTAAATCCGAGTTTAAGCCATACAATGAAAATTACCACTGAAATGTCCTTTAACATCTTCCCAAAACGACAGCATTCAATATTTGGTGTACATAACCCTGTCCAAGAACACATATGTCTAGAAACACAGAACGCACACATTAATACACATAGTGTAATGGAGAACAAGTACAAAATATAAGTGAGTAGAAGCGATAACTACTTTGACGCTACTTCGGAGGAATGTGGTTATTTATTAAATGATGTACTGCAGTGCGATCAGTGCAACTTAAATTTATTCCCCAATTTGGAAGTAGAAATGCTGCTGGTCGAGTTTTATTCTCCACCCCAGCAAGAGGGGAGCACCTTCTGCACATGTGCTTGCCCAGTCACCTGGCAGGCCCCACCCCCCTTTGCCTGGCACCTCAAGGAGCCCTCCTTCACCCAAGAAACATGGTCGGCCGGTCAGTTTAGCAGGAGGCCTTCTACTCCCCAGCCTCTGCAGGAGGCCTGGCACCGACCTTGAAAGGAACACCAGTGTCAGCAATTAACCAGCAAAATTCACAGATTTGTTTTTCTTTATTCAAGGCCTTCATCTTCATCCGATGTGGCTGTATCCTCATTGTTTCTTCACTACCGTATACTTACTCTGCTAAATGAGCCCCTCCCTGAACAAGGCAGAACTTCGAAGCTTGCGTTAAGAGGAGCAAGGGAAATTCTGAGACCCACCTGCCTGAACTGCCCTGGCGTCAGTGGAAACTTATCCAGTCTAACACAGAGCTATACCATTCCAACAGCAGGCGAGGAGATGCGTTTACATGCTGGGTATCTGATTAGTAAGGCAGTCTCTCCGCAGAGAGGCCTTTGGGTCATCCTCTCTGTAAGGAATCTAAAATGGAAATGCGGGAGAGTTACAAAATTCAGGAAAAGAGATCACACTCGCTTCACAACTGATGCACTTCTCGGGCTGTTAACCGCACTAGAGAAAAACCCCTCCAGAAACTAAGCTATGTACACAAAGCTGGCTGAAAGGAATTTTCAGAAATCATTTTTCCCCCTAAATAATTATTAGCTAAACATTTGCAACCAAACAGCAAGGAAAAAAAAAAAATCACAGTAATTGTATTTCTCACTACCTGGGGCTATCCAGTAATTATGCAAATGGCAGGGAATTTGTCACTTTGAGCAACCATAAGTGTGTAAAATAATTTGATTAAGTAAAATACATGGCCTTAGTCATCATACTAATTTGACAGGACTTTAAAAATGTCACTCAGCTGTCTGCTTCTGGGGAAGAGATGCAAATACCCCTCTTCAAAATGATGCTTCCTGAGAGATTGAAAAAAGAAGAAGAAGAAGAAAGAATAAGAAATCCAACAGTCTCACCTTACCAGTAACTCAAGCTATGCAATGCTCTCTGGCTGAGAATTTTTAAAGATTTTATTTATTTATTTGACAGACAGAGATCACAAGTAGGCAGAGAGGCAGGCAGAGAGAGAGAGAAGGGGAAGCAGGCTCCCCGCTGAGCAGAGAGCCCGACGCGGGGCTCGATCCCAACTGGGATCATGACCTGAGCTGAAGGCAGAGGCTTTAACCCACTGAGCCACCCAGGCGCCCCCAGCCGAAAATTTTTAAAAAGGGACTCTCAAGCAGTGAGAAGGTGCTTTGTGACATGCACTCACGCCTCTGGCTTGTCACCTCCTCCCCACAACCTCAGTCTCAGGGTGTGCAAAATTCTCAATCAGCAAATGCCCACCACCCCCAGCCCTCCCGACCCCCCAACCCCCCCCAAGAGTCAGAAGCCCCACCGGCGCACCCCACCCTGGAGACTCCTCCTGCAGCCTCAAGTTTTCAACCTGAAGAAACTCAAATGCCTTTGTATGAGAGCCTCAACCACAACCACCCAGAGGGGTCGGAGGCTTTCATTTCCTGCACGCAGCCTTATCCACTCCAGTCCTCAGCAGTCTGAGAATGTACGCGAACCTCTGCCTGCAGGGTGACCGTCCACAAACGGCTGCAAACATCTCAGGGGGTCTCCACACACCACCAGGCAGCGCGCACCCTCTGACTCTCTCTCCGAGGGGTTCCCACGTGCCTAAGCCTTCTCGAAAGGGCCCGAGACCTCAGCAGATGTCACTTCCTTGCAAGTAGGTCAGTTCAGACTGGAGCCCCCCGAAGCCGAGGCCCAAGTCAAGGAAAATCACATTCTTGACCCAGCACGCCACGCCAATCAAACCGGACAGGTCTCTCTTGTGCTACAGAAATTATTTTGTGGCCCATCAGGCTGTTTTGGGGATGAGGAAAGAACATCCCTGTGACTGTTGGCTGATCTGAAGCATCATTTCAGGTTCAAACACCTGCAAGTTTAACAGATTTCAGAATCCACAGCCGGCCTGGGGTTGCATGAGTACCTTATCTCTACGATCAGAGCCTGGGGGTGGGGTGGGCAATAGCCTTGTGCACTTTCCTGAGAGACCCCCCGCTGCCCCACACACACACCCAGGCAAAAAAGCTGCTGGTCCCCAGCCCAGCTTAACAATTAGTGTTTGTCTCATACACAAGCCTCCCTGGAGTTTCCTCCCTAGGCAGGTTCTTGAGGGAAGGTACGTACATTCGTGCACACACTCACACACTAACACACGCTGAGTCCTGCTTTTCAAAGTTGCTTCTCAAATCACAGACCACTTCCTCCGTCAGTTCTGCGGTTGGGAAGCCTACACCAGTGTCCCTGAAGACACGGGTAATCTGCCTTTCCAGAAAGTAAACGGAGAACTGAAACGAAGCCTCCAAATGTTTAAAAAAAAAAAAAAAGACAAAATGAAAACGTGGACTATTGGGATCAAATAGGAAATACCATCGCTGCCACAGAACTTTTGATCACGCCCCCCCCCCGCCCCCCGCCCCGAAGCAAGCATTGCTGGCCATGTCCCAAAGGGTGCCCTTCCTCGGGTATCTGAAAATGCTACATCAGAGGGACGGGCTGATGGCCAATGCCAAGATCACATACAACACACACCCTGTACACCGACCCCGGGTGCGGGCGCTCGGGTGTCTCGAGAAAACCGCGATGAATTAACAGGGAGAAATCTGCTTCTCCTGCCAACATCCTATGTTTGCTGCATTCCCCAGTTATCCGTAAAGAAGTCGCACACAGCTGAAGGAATAACAAACTTTTTATTCCACCTCCAAAATCACAGATGAACAGCCAACTCCCCAGCGGCCCAGAAGAGGAAAACCCGTAGCAAGCGGATTCGGTCAAGCCTGGCAAGCAAACTATCTATTTTCATGAGGTTCAGATGGTAATTGACAGTCCAGGGCAGCAGGGCAAGGCTGAGCCCTGAGCACCTTATGCCTCCACTCCTAGTAACCAAAATGAATTCAATTTCCTAGGCCTGTCCTCTGCTGAGCCTCCAGCTCCTTTGTGCTTGTCACCTGTTGATTCCTGTTACCCTAGCCCTCTGAACTAAGCTTTCTATCAACCCAGGCTGAAATTGCAAGCAGCCCCCCGCCACCGCTCCCCCCGAAGGTGGACTGACTTCCTCAGCTGCCTGCCACTGGCCTATTCTGGGATTCGAGTCAACGTTCTATCTCCTGGTGCCAGCCCTGCCTCTATATATCTGCCTCGCCAGCAGCCCTCTGCTTCTCAACTTTCTAAAGGAGCTTAGGCTACTCATCTGGCTAAAGCCCAGCCTCATTCCGTTCTAAGACCCTTAGATCACCGCAAGCTAAAACTAAGCCCGTGCCTTCCTTTATAATTCACGGTGTGAAAAGTTCTGTTGCTGTTCGCCACACATGAATACTGCACTCTGCTTCGTGGTCTCGGGCCACCAAACTGAAACTGAAGACAGCTGTGGATATACTAAATACCTCCCCAAACCCAGACCAGGTCAGGTGGTACATACTTTGCATATACTTCCCCAGTACAGACCTATAAGTATTTTTACTGTGCATTTGCATCTTGGTAATACATATACCTATTTTAAGATCTTAACAATCAAATTCCCTCCATGAAAGCTCTGATAAACGGACCCCCCGCCCCCCAAGACAGTTATCCCTACCTCAGAACTCCACAGGCCACAAGTACTGTCTGAACTGTAACTACAGAAAAAGTGCATTTTATAGAACAGAGATCCAAACAGAGAGCTGAGCTTGAACAACCCACTATCATAACCTCGAAACTGACTTTACCCCCCACTAGAGACCACACTTGCTTATAGTTCCCCCGGACAGCAAGCCCGGGAGTCTTTGGAGACCATTTATGAATGGTGCCCTGCCCCAGCAGTCTGGATCTCATTAACTGGACCCCAAGGCCAGGAAGGAGGGATTACTGGTACATCAGGAAGAGCACGATTCTGTCTGTGGATGCCCTTATCCAACAGCCAAAATCTTGTCCAATTCTATCTCCGCCAAACTTGTTCACCAACACTCAAAGTCTCTGACATTTTATTTCAGTCGCAGGTCAATCACCAAGTAATGATTTAACACTGTACACTCCGAAAACAAAAATATTCTCCCGTGTAGGCAGGGCTGTACCTGGGTCTGGACGTGCACTCTCTCTAACTCAAGTTGGGACCACCTGCGCGGGGCAGGACAAAGCGACAAAGTAGGTATTTGACAGTGCTGAGTCATTACAAGCTGTTTCCTCTGACATGTTATGCACCCCTGGGCCGTCTGGGCACTAATATCCCCTTTCGGAAGGCAAATGAAAGAGATGTACTAGTGCAAAATGCTGCAACCCCCTTGTGGGCGAGAGACCACGGTGGGGAATCGAGGTCTGAGCATGGGTAGCAGAACTATACAAACTCGCAGCTGCTCTCCAGGTACTGTAACTTTATCCCAGACGCCGAAAGATGGCTATGGGGATAGGGAGAGGGAATCTTTCCCCCCGCCCCTGCAGCCCTGGCTCGGATCAGGGCCACACTCGGGCGCATTTTACTCTAAGCTGTTAAATCCCCCCCGTAATTGGCGCATGGAGAAAGCGCCCGGAGAAAATGATGCATAATGGATTTGTTCTCGAGGCGAAAGGAATGGAGAGTAGAGGACGCAGGATGCTAACTGGCTTTTCTTCCCATGTGCAGGTCACCTGAAAACCGCGCTGCCTGCCTCTCGGAGGGGGCTCCTGAAGTCACCCTCTGGCTGCGCTTCCCCGGCGGGGAGGAGAACGGTTTCACGCCCACCTGCCCGCCGCCTCTCCTCCCCGGGCACCCCGGGCCCCCGCCGGCCGCGCGAGCAGCTGCCGGCATCCGCGGTCCCGCCCGCTCCCCGCTCTCTCGGCAGCCCGGGCCGGCAGCTCCCCCGGCGGCCGCCTCTGCACCACTCGCCAACCTCCGCGCCGGGCCGAGGTCATGCCCGCCTGCCCCCGGGCCCGGGCGGCCCTTTCCCCGTGCCTGCCCGCCGCCCGGGCGCCGGGCTGCGGAGGGGGCCCCCGCGGCGGAGTTGGCAAGGGGACTCACCAGGTAGGCGCCCACCGTGCCCTGCGCCAGCATCAGGGCGCACTCGGACACCAGGAAGATCTTGATGTTGGAGAAGCAGGACACCTTCTTTTTCTTCTTCTTGTTCCTCTGCGCCTCGTCCCCCTGCAGCTCGCCGCTCCGGCCGCCGCCCGACGAGCCGCCCGGCTTCTTCCCCTGCATCCTTCCCCCGCCGCCGCGGCCGCCGCCGCTTTCCCGCTCGCCCCGGGTATCGGGGCCGCTGCCGGGCGGCGGTGTGCGCGGCGAGCCTGCGTGCTGTCCCCGCCCCGGGCCCGCGGCGGCCGCCCCTGTCCTGCCGGGGCTGAAGAGGTGAAAGGCACAGCTCCTCGCCGCCGCCGCCACCACCGCCGCCGCCGCCGCGCGCGCTCGCCCCCTTCCTCCACCTCCTCCTCCTCCGCCCTCCCCGCGCCTCCTCCTCCGGCTCGGGCTGTGCCAATCACAGGGGCTCCTCGCGCCGCCCGCCGCCGCCGCCTCGTCGCCCGCGGACACCCGCCGCTGCCATCGCTCGCTTGCCCTCGCCCGCCGGCGCTCGCCTCCGGTGCGTCTGCCCCGAGGCCGGGCCGCCCCCCGCCGCCGGTGCGCCCTCGGGGAGGCGCGAGGGGGAGCAGCTCGGGGCGCGCGCGGAAGGAACGGAGTGGGGGGGGGTGCCCCTGAGGGAGGAATGCGATGCCCGGCCCCTAGATGGCGCTTCGGGGTGCGGGGCGCGCTGTCGCCGGCGCTGGGCGGTGCTGCGCGTACAACTGGGGGCGCGGCGGTGGGGTGCGGGGGCGCCCCCGCGGGGCGGGGACCGAGAGCTCGGGATCCGGGGCGCTAGACGCGAGGAGGGGAGAGCCGGTTTCTAGGAAGAGAGAGAAGATCGAGTACCCAGGAAGGGGTGGGCGCGCTCTCTTCTCCGCCCGGCTATTTCTGGGAACAGATGTTGCGCCCCGGGGCTTGGGGAAGTGCCAGAGGTCAGAGCTGCTTGAGGCTTCCGCAGCCGGCTGGCCCCTGCTCCTGCTCCCCGGGGCCCCTGGGCGTGCGTAAAGGGCTCCTGACCGCAAGGAGAGAAAGCAACTGAAGCACCCCCAAGGGGGAAGTTCGATTAACCCGTCGGGAACTGCACAGACTATCAGCCGCCCCCAGCCACACTGTCTAGGTGGATGCACGGTCCCAGTGACCCCAGCAGAGGGCTTCCTCCGGCCCTCCATCTGCCCGGAGCCGGTCCTCAGGAATGATGCAGCCGAGGCGACAGCCCGCGGGAAGCGATTCGCCACAGGCCTGCCATGATCCCCACACCCCCTCCCCTAATTTTGTGGCCCGGGCCGCTTCCCCTTGGCCTGAAAGCCTGCGCCCCGTGGCAGCCGCTCTTTATAATCATTACCAGGAGTTTGGGCCACAAGTCAACACCAGTAGGATCCGCTAGTCGTCCCACAGCTTTGGGAAGCTCAGAAAAACTGGGAAAGACTGGATCAGTACCGGGAAGGCTCAGCAACTTCTGCCTGGGCCCATGGCGGGGGCTCAACCAATTATTTCTAAAGCCTTTACTTAATAATGTGTCAGAGAAAATGTGCCATTCTCCTAGGCTCCTGGGTACAAATGCGGGCTAAAATTTGAAACTGAATAGCAATTAACACTTCCATAATGTTTATTTCCTCCCGAAGAACTTGAATGAGAATGGATGGTGTAATGTGGGGGCGTTGTCTTGCCATACCATTTAAATATAAACTGCTTCATCCTGTCGTTCCAGACATGATCTCACCTAGACTTGGTGTCCCTTTCAGATGCTTCCCCTCTCCTGGTCTTGGCTGTCTGCTGTCTGAATTGGCTCCCCCCAGCAGAGATCTTTTACCATTTCCCCTCCCCCCATTCATGTCACCAGGGGTTGCAGCATTCCCAGAGTCTGTCCCCTTATTGCAGGTCCTCCCCTATGCCCTGCACCCTACCGTCAGGCACAGCTGACATTTCTACTGAATCCTGCCCCTGGCCCCCCTGCTGGGCCCTCTCCAGCAGGCTTCAGGGGAGTACCTCCATTCTTTTCCCTGAGAAGACCCTCGATGAGTTAGTTCCCTTCCTGACTCTGTGACTTGGCCCTGCAAAGCAGAGATGTTTACTTGTCTCCAAACCTGTTGAAATAGCATACTGTGTGCATCATGGTCCCTAAGTGTTGTTTACATACTTTGTAACAGCAAGAGGTAATGTTTCTCCTGTGCTTCCTCGGGCCAGGTCCCATACTAAATGCTTTACCTGCATCTACCCTTTACTCCTCACAACCATCCTCTAAGCTAGATATTATTATTAGCCCATTTTACGGATACGAAAACAGAGTCCTGGGAAGGTTAAGTAACCTTACCAATGTCACATATCCAGTCAATGGCAGGGCCAGCCTCTGAAACCAGTCCAGGTTCTTAATGACTCCCTGTCTCTTGGGGACAGCAGAACTCAGTACGGTTTCTACTTTATAAATGGAGACTCAGAGATATATAGTGACTAGCCCAGGGTCACACAGCTCAAAAGGGAAAGTACTTGAATCCAAGTCTAGCTCTCTTCACTCTATACCACATTACCCTGTGTATAGTCCAAGAAGGACACGGGCTTTTTTCAGTTTGGGTCATTTATTTTAGATCAAAACTTAACTGTCTTTGGAGCATTCAAACACTTCTGCTGTCAGAGAGAGGATTCTGGATTAGGGTTGTAGCTTCTCCATGTAATTAATGGTAAGCAGCCATGAAAATAATCCTGTGCCTGAAGGCTTGAAGAGTAATCAAAGTCTGCCTGAAGGAAATCAGGTGTCAGCCTCACAACCATCAAAAAGAAGAATTTAACACCTTCAATTTCCTTCCCTCCTCGCTTGTCCTTTATTTACCTGTAGATGAGGGCTCCAGGGTTGATGAGGTGGGTTCATGAGCTCAGGTTCTTCTACTTGGTTTCTCTCCTATGCAAAGAAAGCATCACAAAAGACTGACCACCCTCATACCTACATGGCACATGACTGTTGGTTAGGTATGTTAATGCCCTGTGTAACATTCAAATCTCACATCAGGGAGAACTGTTCTTATTAGACCCATTTCACTCATGAGTAAAAGCTGCAAGTAGCTTTTAGGAGCTTACAGCTACCAAGTGGCAGGAATAGAAAACTGCATTTTCCCACCCCAAGTTGGGAGGAACGCCAGGAGGAGGAGGGAGATCAAGAGGGGATTTAGCCCCGCCACGATCTGTGGTTTCCCCTCCAGCCAGCCTCTGAAATGAACCATTGACCCTCCTGTGGCAAACAAGGCAAACAGAGTTCAGATCCTATCCCACGCCTCAACTGGGCAACCTTAAATGTTGCCTTGGAGAAATGCCACAGCCACCACTTCCAGCCTAGACCCTTTCTCGTCCTCTATCCCCCTAGTCGTGGGTGGTAAATTTAGGATCCGTAGGCATCACATACGCCTGGAGGACCCTTGTGATTATTTTTGCCTCTCTGCTACTTTTCTGGGCTAGGTTCTAAATTGGACTTTCCTAAATTAGATGAAAATACTGCTAGCTAGAGCTGGGGCTCCATGACTCCTCTCTTTCTTGGTGACTAGAGGTATTCCAAACACTGAGAAGTCATGTAATCTGGAAATGTGATGTAGGGAGGCACGAAGATCAGGTGACGTGGGAAGATAGACCGGCTTTTTTATTCCAAAAACATTAATAAGCTGTACGTAAATGCTTGGTGATTAGGATTTGGGAAGCTTTTCACCCCCACTTTGGAAAGGACCATCGGTTCATTTATGTGGGAGAGAAGTGGGTTAACTTCATGGCCACGGGAAAGAGAAGTGACAATATCTTTCACCGTTCCTGAGCCGTGGCAAGATTTCACAGCAAGCAGCCTCAATGTAATTCAACACAATGAGAAACTGTTGTTCAAGTAATTCACATGAACCATCCTTTGCCAGCTTCAATTTTGTTCACAGGCAAATACAAAGTTGAAAAATAAATGCAAAGAATGATTTCTGATTGTCACTGGGATGGAAAATAGATGCTTAGAGTCTCACCCTATGGATGGATTTTTTTTTTCTCTTTTTCTGAAAATACAGCAATCATGTATTGTGTCCAACCAAGGATAGAATTGGGGCTAGGCCAACTTCTTTGGCTTGAAACTAATATTTGGGCTGAGTTGAAACTTATTTTCTCTCCCTCGGAGTTTTTCTCTCCCCACCCCCACTTTACAATTAGCCTGATGCATATGCCTTTCTACTCAGAGCCCATAGCGGGTGTTTGCTACTGACTGTATTCACAGTTCTACATTTTAAATTATATCTCTTAATTTGAATATATCCTAAAGCTCAGCAAAGAAGTGAAAAGAATAAACATCAGTGTAGATGTAATTTTAAGAATGTGCCTCCGAAATCCAAGGGAAACGGAAAGGGAGGGAAAAAAAAAAGAAGAACGTTCAGGGAAATTGGAGAACAGGAGAAAACTCAGGATTTAGAAATGTGTTTTATTTATGCAAAATGAGCCTTGAGATGAAAGAAGCAATACAAATGATAAACATTTACCAATATTAGTGTATTTGGGGAGCTCATCCTTGGTTGCCTTCAATTGCTATGTGGGTGCATAGAATGTGTTTACCCAAATAGACTGTTAGCTTCTTAAGAGCAGAGTGTTTTCCTTTAAAAATAAAGGAGCCCTTGTCCTGCTCAGCATCTAACAGGCCTCCTGCCAAGAGGCTTAATACTTACGATTAGGACAGGAAAATGACCAGAGGGTGTCAAGGTTTATAGAAGACTTCCTTCCAGGTATGCTCCCCAGGGACCTGCTTCTCCATCCCCATGGCTCCTTCTTACATCAGGACTTATCCTGGAGTGCCTCTCACTGACACAATGCCTTTTCTCTCTCAAGGGCAAGTGTCCCAGTTTTGCTCCCAGTCTCAAAAATGCACACACACCCTTGTGTTTTAAGGATGGCTACTGATAGTAAATGTGAGCCAATGAAACGAACCAGCCCTGCAAATGTTCAGAAGGCCCAACAGCCTCTCTGGCAAAGACGTGTAGGGTTTCAAGGCTGATAACATGCCAAGAGTCTCATGGGTCCCCAGACCAGCAGAAAGTGGCCACAGCTGTCTGCCCCCCTAGGGGCCATGGGCTCCAGCGCCGGGTACCCCAGGTGGTCGTGGCACACAGCAGCCCAGGAACCCTCCGGCTGTTGGAACAAAGGACATATGAGAAGACCAGGAAAGAAAACCCCAAGATGTGGGACGCCTCTAAAACCTAAATCAAGAGTATGAGTAATAGAGACAACCTCCACAGATGAGGGAGTAGAAACCCCTACTCAGATTAGGGTCCTCCCCCATGCCCAGCTTCTGTCCTCCAAACCCTGTCCAACTCCCCCCCCCCCATGGAAGGGTAAAGAGAGCAACAAAACGAAGAAGAAGGCCATCCTTCCTCTGACTGCCTATTCCGGACTGAGTTGCGGCCCCCCAAATTCATATGGTGAAGCTCTAACCCCCCAGTCCCTCAAAATGTGACTGTATTCGGAGGTAGGGCCTTTGAAGAGGAGAGTAAGGTCAAGGGAGATCTTAGGAGGAACTTCATCTAAGAAGACTGGTGTCCTTACAGAAAGAGAAGATGAGGACACAGAAAGTTCAGACAGAAAGGCAACCACATGAGGACCCAGGGAGAAGAGAGGGTTTGCAAGTCAAGGGGAGAAGCCTCAGGAGGCACCAAACATGCTGACACCTTGACCTGAGTTCTAACCGCCAGAACTGAGAGAAAACAAATGTCTGTTGTTTAAGCCACATAGTCTGTGATCTTTTGTTAGGGTAGCCCAAGCACGCTAATATACTACCGTACCCCTCTCCCCAGCCCTTCTCTCTCTCTCTCTCTCTCTCTCTCTCTCTCTCATACACACACACACACATACACACACCATGCTCTGGTCATAATTAATTGCAGTGTCTTGAGCTCACCATGCTTTCTCCTTCAAATGTTTGCACCTGCTATTTCCTCTGCCTGGAATGCTGTTTCCTCCTCCCCTTTCTTCAGCTGGCTCACACCTACTAGTACCTTAAGATCCAGTTAGAATGTCACCTCCTCCCCTACCAGGAGGATGGATGTCTTCCCATACCCCACTGCTTCCCTACCACCTACATCCCCTTACCATCTATGTCCTCCTCTGCCCTAGTGTTTGTCCTGTTGTGGAGGGCACTCATTGCTCTTCTCCCGAAAAGCTTCTGATCAGTGTCTTACATCTCTGTTTCTGGCCCTGGAGGAGTCAGGCCCAGAGTGTTTAGTAACTACTGGGCAGAGAACAAATCAGTGAGGATACAAGAAGTGATCCTTCTCCACCTGAGCTACCCACCCCCCCAGCTGTGGAACAGGACAAAATGGCAGGAGGAGCCCATAAGCACTGGGAGGCAAAGAGGACATAATAGTCACGATAGCTGTAAAACCGTATCTAGCAAGGCAGGAAGTGAGAGTCTCTCTGTTCTGCCTTTAGGAAGTGAATGCAACAGAAACTACCCAGAGCCTCACCACTCAATGTGTGGTCCGTGGACCAGCAGCACTGGGGTCATCTGGGAGATTGCTAGAAATGCAGCCGCTCAGACCTCAGCCCAGATGTTCTGAATCAGAATTTAAATTTTAACAAGATCCCCAGGCGATTCATATCACAGGACGATTTGAGTAGAATGGAACCAGCTTAGGAGGCTATCAAAAGGAACCCAATGCTAGGCAACTTCCAGCAGCATTGCAGATTTTGGTATATTCCCCCTTTCCTTGTGTTTGGGGCTTTAGAAGGGAATTTGAAGAGAAACAGTTGGCTCTAAAGAAGATGCGGATTATTTTCGTTCTCCTGGAACCCTCACACCATGGGGTCCCGCAGAGCACGGGGAACTCGACAAGGCCAGGGGACCCCGAGAGGGGTCCATTTTGCGTCTGACTATTGTTCTCGCAACATCTCTCAATCTCAGAATGAAAACTAGGAAGCTGGACTTCAAGATCGTGAGGGCTGCCTGAACTTCCCTCTGCTAACTCCCCTTAAAATGTCCATGAAAACCCAAAAGGGCTACCAGGACTTAATTGGGCTGAAACCCCAGATCCTAAATATGGACCATCCAGTTTCTCAGGAAATGCCCCTTAACACAGGATGAGTGGGATGCCCAAGGAAGAGTGCCTCCTTCCTCCACAGGGAGAAAGGACAGGAGGGCTCTGCATGAGGGACCTGGGCTAATTCCCCAATCAGAAAGCCTGACGGTCACCTCTTGGCTGCCCAGGGACTCTCAGCTCAAGGCTGGCATCTTGCTAAGGCTATGCGATTGTAAATTCCAGAAAAGCACAATGGATCTCAGTGAAAGGGGTGGGTGGTTGTGGAGTATGTCCTGGGATATAAAGTAATATAATCATACAGGGAATGGGTAATATACTGATATAGACAGGAGTGGGGATGGGAAGCCATGTTTTCAATAGTCTAATGCTGTGTAACAAGGCACCCCCAAAGCAGTGGTTTAAACAATGACGTTCATTTTGCTCAAGAATCTACAATCTGGGCGGGGCTTGGTAGGGAGAACTGGACCCTCCTGGAAGGCTCAGGGCTGGAATCATGGAGGTCTCCCTCACTGTCCCATGCCTGCATCCTGGACCAGCAAGGCTCAAACAGCTGGGGGCTAGAAGAGCCGTGCCTTCCTGGCATCTCTGTTTGTGGTCTTTCTTCACCATCTCTCCTAAATGGCAACCTTGAGGAAGCCAGACTTCATACATGTCCACTCAGGAATCCTAGCGTCCATGCCTCAGAAAGAAAGCCATGGAACTTTTATGACCTACTCTTAGGTCATGCAGCATCATTTCTGCTGCATTCTGTTGATGGAGACAGCTACAAAGCTCCAACCAGACTCAAGGGGAGAGATCACAGAACTCACCTTTTGATGAAGGTGGGTCAGTGCCACATTATTACAAGAACCTAGGGGACAGGGAGCGCCTGAGTGGCTCAGTCTGTTAAGTATCTGACTGTTGATTTCAGCTCAGGTCATGATCTCAAGGTCATGAGATCAAGCCCTGCATTGGGCTCCATGTTCAGCAGAGTCTGCTTACCCCTCTCCCTCTGCTCTTCCCCATTTGCAGTCTCTCTCTCTCTCTCCCCTCTCTCTCAAATAAGTAAGTAAATAAATCTCAAAAAAAAAAAAAAAAAAGAACCTATGGGATAGGGTATATATAGCTGTGAACATCTTTGGAAAATACTATCTGCCATATACACTGACAGCGCTGTAGTCTCAGAATCAAAGCCCCTCACACACTGCTTCAGGCCACAAAAAGACTATGAAATGTTTCAAATTATTGGCTAATTAATTGACCTCCCACTTACAAAGAAATAGGGAAGCAGGAGAAATTTCTGTCACAACCTAGCAGTACCCATTGGTAGCTTGGCACTGGAAGTCATGGTGGAGGGTATACACCATAACTTGCTCTCCCGTTTAATATTTAAAAGGAAGATTCTAGCAGATCCAGAATACAACCAACTTGGCTACATATCTCTTTGTTTAAGAAGGAATGAGTGTGCCTGTGTTGGGAGGTGGATAAAGATACACTGAGTCCATGAAAAATATTTTGTAACATGAATCAAGGGACTCCCTAGACCAGTGAGGCAAAGAGAAAGTGTGCTTGTATAAAAAAGAGAAAAAAAGGAACCTTGACTAGATAAGACAAAAGATTTAATCCTGCTGTTTTGTGTTCTTAATAAATACTAAACAGATGTACTTTCTGAAATAATAAAGTGTTAGATGAAAAAGATGATGCTTGAGATTCTAATGCAATTCGAAGAGGAAGCGGGCAGATAAGAATAGGCCTCAGGTAAGCCACGAATAAAATAGTGCAATTGAAATCTGATTTGGAGGCAGTAAAGCTCAGAATCAAAATTGCAGAAAACCAAATAAATGATGCAGAGAGCAAGCTAGGTAAGATTAGCTAGGCAAGCTAATCAATGCGGAGAAGAGAAACAAAGATAAAAATGAGGAGAGAAAAGATGGGTGACTTGGGGGGGCGCCTGGGGGGCTCCGTTGTTAAGCGTCTGCCTTTGGCTCAGGTCATGATCTCAGGGTCCTGGAATAGAGGCCCACATCGGGCTCCCTGCTCAGCGGGAGTCTGCTTCTCTCTCTCCCACTCCCCCTGTTTATATTCCCTCTCTGTCTCTCTCTCTCTGTGTCAAATAAATAAATAGAATCTTAAAAAGAAAAAAAAAAAAAGATGGGTGATTTGGTAGATCACAAATAAAGACTTACTATATGGATAAGAAACAGCCCCCCACCAAAAGATATAACCAGAACACAGGGTTATTATAACAGGGTTATAACCCAAACAGGGTTGCTGCAATATTAAAGACCAAGAATGGAAGAAAAGTCTTTTTTTTTTTAAAGATTTTATTTATTTATTTGACAGACAGAGATCACAAGTAGGCAGAGAGGCAGGCAGAGAGAGAGGAGGAAGCAGGCTCCCTGCTGAGCAGCGAGCCCGATGTGGACCCTGGGATCATGACCTGAGCTGAAGGCAGAGGCTTTAACCCACTGAGCCACCCAGGAGCCCCTGGAAGAAATTTAAGCTGAAAAAAAACCAAAAACAACAACAACAAAAAAACCCATGAATACACAGTTTAAAATAGTGCACCATTTCCAGACAAAATTAATGAAGAAAGATTCACAGTTACTTACAGTCTAGAAAATTTGCTTAAATATAAAGGATTTTTTTTAAATTCTGCCAACATCCAGACAAAACATTAAAACTTACCATCAAATGAAAACAGGCTAAATCCACTGTGTATCACAAGACTGGATGCCAGATGATAACGGAACAAAATCTAAACTAAATGGTGCTGAGAGAAAATGCTTATGACTCAAGCTGAAACGTTGCTAATTTGCAAAGAAAACAAAAAAGGCATTCTTAGATATTCTAATCAAGAGCTCAAAAAAGATACCACCCCTGCACTTTTCTTGAAAATTTACGTAAAGATACGTAAATTGGGAACAACATAATAATTAAAGACAAAAACTCCAGAATAGCAGAAGAGGGTTCAAAAACATTGTGACAAGTCCCAGCTAAACATTCCGAATTAAGTAAAAAAAAAAAAAAAAAAAAATTGTTGTAAATAAAAAAGCAGTACAAATGGAAAGTTTTTGCCATTGTTTCTTGAAATAGAATAACTAAAAATAAGACTACTAAAAAATAAGTCCATAATTCCAAATTATATTTTTGGGTAAGATGGGGGAAAAGAGTATGTGGAGAAGCAAGGTCACTCCATTCCTCATCTTATAGAAGGCATCAAAAGTTATCATAGTATTCATGAACTTGATAGTTAGAGAATCTATGCATTTGAGTGTGGTTTTGAAAAACCTAATTAGAATAATTCAAGAGAATATATGCTGTAAATATTGGGGAAATGACAACCAAGAACAATTATAAAGTTGGGAAGAAAACAGTATAACACAATAATCAAAATCATGGGCTTTAGAGTTAGGGAAATTTGGTTTTTGAAAGTAATTCTGGCACTTACTCACTTTGGTCTGGAAAATTCAGAGCCTCTTTTCCTGTCTGTAAAAATGTAATGACATGGGGGCTGCAGGGATTCAAGGGAATCTTTATCAGAAGAACCTAGTACAATGTCAATAAGTAAATTGTTGTAAATTGTTGTTGCCAATCACTCTTACTTCTTTCAGTATCATTTACAATAACAGATTGAAATTGTGTGGGGCTCTTGCCCAGGAGACTCTCCTGGCTCTGTTTTCTGAACAAACTCCTCAATTGTGTCTGATCTTTGAAAATTCTTTAATATGGATTCTGTTCTAGATTTCTGACCAATTCCACAGGCTCGCCATTTAGAACGCTCCTCTCTTTGCAAGAGGGACTTGGCCATGACCACATGTGAGTTTTTCTTGTTTTCATGCCTGCAGCTGTTTCCCATGTCAGTGTTCAGACTCTGTTCCTCTGAACTCTACCTGAGTAAACCCCCAGAGATCCCAAATAACTATCCAGAATGAGGGAATGGGACAGTTATAACAATAAATGTAAAGGATTTATCATCCTACAATAAAATATTAAAACTTCAGTATTGCCTATGTTCTCCTCTAGGATTCTGATGGATTCCTGTCTCACCTTGAGGTCTTTTATCCATTTCGAGTTTATCTTTGTGTAAGAGATTAAGAAAAAGAAATATCTTTGTGTAAGAGAATGGTCGAGTTTCATTCTTTTACATATAGCTGTCCAATTTTCCCAGCACCATTTATTGAAGAGACTGTCTTTTTTCCACAGTGTATTTTTTCCTGCTTTGTCGAAGATTATTTGACAATAGAGTTGAGTGTCCATATCTGGGCTCTCTATTCTGTTCCACTGGTCTATGCGTCTGTTTTTATGCCGGAACCATGCTGTCTTGGTGATCACAACTTTGTAGTAAAGCTTGAAATCACGTAACGTGATGCCACCAGTTCTATTTTTGTTTTTCAACATTTCCTTAGCAATTCGGGGTCTCTTCTGATTCCATACAAATTTTAGAATTATTTTCTCCAGCTCTTTGAAAAATACCAGTGGAATTTTGATCGGAATGGCATTAAAAGTATAGATTGCTCTAGGCAGTATAGACATTTTAACAATGTTTATTCTTCCAATCCAAGAGCATGGAGTGGTCTTCCATCTTTTTGTGTCTTCTTCAATTTCTTTCATGAGTGTTCTGTAGTTCCTCGAGTACAGTTCCTTTACCTCTTTGGTTAGGTTTATTCCCAGGTATCTTATGGTTCTTGGTGCTATAGTAAATGGAATCAATTCTCTAATTTCCCGTTCTGTATTTTCATTGTTAGTGTATAAGAAAGCCACTGATTTCTGTACATTGACTTTGTATCCTGCCACGTTACTGAATTGCTGTATGAGTTCTAGTAGTTTGGGGGTGGAGTCTTTTGGGTTTTCCATATAAAGAATCATGTCATCTGCGAAGAGAGTTTGACTTCTTCATTGCCAATTTGGATACCTTTTATTTCTCTTTGTTGTCTGATTGCTGTTGCTAGGACTTCTAATACTATGTTGAACAAGAGTGGTGAGAGTGGGCATCCTTGTCATGTTCCTGATCTCAATGGGAAGGCTGCGAGCTTTTTCTCATTGAGGATGATATTTTCTGTGGGTCTTTAATAGATTTTATGCTAGAGGAGAACATAGGCAGTAACCTCTTCGATATCAGCCACAGCAACTTCTTTCAAGATATGTCTCCAAAGGCAAAGGAAGCAAAAGTGAAGATGAACTTTTGGGACTTCATCAAGATCAAAAGCTTCTGCACAGCAAAGGAAACAGTCAACAAAACAAAGAGGCAACCCACAGAATGGGAGAAGATATTTGCAAATGACAGTACAGACAAAAGGTTGATATCCAGGATCTATAAAGAACTTATCAAACTCAACACACACAAAACAGATAATCATGTCAAAAAATGGGCAGAAGATATGAACAGACACTTCTCCAATGAAGACATACAAATGGCTATCAGACACATGAAAAAATGTTCATCATCACTAGCCATCAGGGAGATTCAAATTAAAACCACATTGAGATACCACCTTACACCAGTTAGAATGGCCAAAATTAGCAAGACAGGAAACAACATGTGTCGGAGAGGATGTGGAGAAAGGGGAACCCTCTTCCACTGTTGGTGGGAATGCAAGTTGGTGCAGCCACTCTGGAGAACAGTGTGGAGATTCCTCAAGAAATTAAAAATAGAGCTTCCCTATGTCCCTGCCATTGCACTACTGGGTATTTACCCCAAAGATCCAGATATAGTGAAAAGAAGGGCCATCTGTACCCCAATGTTTATAGCAGCAATGGCCACAGTCGCCAAACTGTGGAAAGAACCAAGATGCCCTTCAATGGACGAATGGATAAGGAAGATGTGGTCCGTATACACTATGGAGTATTATGCCTCCATCAGAAAGGATGAATACCCAACTTCTGTATCAACATGGATGGGGCTGAAGGAGATTATGCTGAGTAAAATAAGTCAAGCAGAGAGAGTCAGTTATCATATGGTTTCACTTATTTGTGGAGCATAACAAATAACATGGAGGACATGGGAGATGGAGAGGAGAAGGCAGTTGAGGGAAATTGGAGGGGGAGGTGAACCCTGAGAGACTGTGGACTCTGAAAGGCAACCTGAGGGTTTTGAAGGGGCAGGGGGTGGGAAGTTGGGGGAGCCAGGTGGTGGGAATTAAGGAGGGCACGGATTGCATGGAGCACTGGGTGTGGTGCAAAAACAATGAATACTGTTAGGCTGAAAAGAAGAAAAAAAATCAGTATTGGGCTAAGAAAATCCAACCATCACCTACCTACTCACTAGAAATGTATCCAAAACAAAATGATACAAATAGACTAAAGCATTAAAAATGAATATTTACCAGAAAAATACAAACAAGAAAAAATGAAGATATTAATATTAAATTCATAAAGACTGAACACATGAGTCAGACTGTGCATAAAAATGTGCAGTTTTCAATAAATATATAAAAGGCATATGTATTTTATACCTCAAATACATAAAGCAAAGATGTACAAGAAGAAATGGACAGAAACATGATGATTTTATGCAGGCCCTTTATAGAATTACTAGACTTGAAAAAACAAGTAGACAAAAAAGATACATTTCAAAGCATTTGTACTATACATAATTAACATGTATTTAGAACAAGGAAAATAGAAGAAAAGATTTTCTAAAGGTATACATAGAAAAAATGAATGAAATATTAACAATAGAAACAATAAAGTTGCACAAATTCAAGAACTGGTTTTTTAACACGATTCAAGAATACATGAGAAGTGGAGGGAGAAAACAAAATTTAAAAGTAAAAAAATGTAAAAATAAGAACAGAGGAAAATTTTAACAAATCAAAAAGTATTATTCAAAAACAATGTGTCAGTAAATTTGAAAGACTGAATTCAATAGATATTTCAGTGGCAAACTTGATTTGACCCTAAGATAATTACCTCTAAGGATATCCCATTGCATTAAAATTTCACCAGTGATAACTGTCACAAAGACAGATAACTCCATGTAATATGATTTTCCCAGCTATAAAAACAAAAGCTGAAAATATAAAGATTCACTACGCAAAGTTAGCCTAACACTAAAACAAAACCAACAAAGATAGCCTAACAAAAGACCAACTAATACTATTATAATTTTGCAATAACATGTTATATATTTCAATGATATGATGAAAACAAAAAAGTAAGCCAGTATTATCTGGCTTATATGATGTTGTGGTTCTACAGTTCATACAGATGAATAATAAGTAAAAAAAAAAAAAATGAAGAACATATTGAAATAGGAAAACTGGGCCAGTTATATTAAGGAGGCATGTCCTACCAGGTATTAAAATATATCACAAGCAACATCCAACAGAACAGTATGGTACACGCTCAAGAACTGACAGACTGATTGATAGAATCCAGCAATCAGTCCTGAAATAGACTCTAGTATATAGCCCAGATTAATAAAGCAAGAACAACAAAAAATGAGAAAGGAACAGGTTGTTCATCAAATGGTTGAGAAAATTGATTAACTCAAGTTATAACCTTGCCAGTGCAATAGCCCAAAGCAAAAACAACAATAAAAACAAATGGATGAAAGAACCACACATAGACGACAATATAAGGGAACAATTATCAGATCTCTGGAGAGGGAAAATCATCCTACCCGTAAGCAACAGGAGTAATTATAAAGGAAAAGCCAGACAGACTTTCCCACTACACAATTAGAACTCCCCTACGTCAAGAAACACTGCTCGCAACAATAAACTCACAAATTGGGAGAAGCCGTTTAGCAGCAGAGCTGAAGGGTAATATCATCAAAACATAAAGTGCCCGGGGTACCTGGGTGGCTCAGTGGGTTAAGCCTCTGCTTTCAGCTCAGGTCATGATCTCAGGGTCCTGGGATCGAGCCTCACATCAGGCTCTCTGCTTGGCAAGGAGCCTGCTTCCTCTTCTCTCTCTCTCTGCCTGCCTCTCTGCCTACTTATGATCTCTCTCTGTCAAATAAATAAATAAAATCTTAAAAATAAATAAATAAATAAATAAATAAATAAAGTGCCCTTACAGATCGTTAAGTAAAACTCTGACACTCAGAAAGAAATGTGAGCAGAGGGTCCACGCGGAAAATTTAAAGAAATACCAAATCCTATGAACATGCAACAAGAGTCACACTCACAACTAATCAAAATAATACTAATTAAAGCAAGTACAAGACACATTTATTCACCCTCCAACAAAATGGCAAAACATTTTTTAAAGAAAATTTTCAGTACTGGGGGAAGTTTGCTGGAAAGGCTCATTAATGAGATCCTGGGAGAGATGTGGATTTGTGCCACTCTGCAGAAAGTGATTTGGTGATGTCTATCAACGTAGTCAAATTGTTTACTTCCATTGGCTTGATAATTCTCCCAATGAATCTGTCCGAAGAACATAATCAGAGATACAAGCAAAAATACAAGTACAATATTTGTTGAATAATTATTTCTGATACTGAAAAATTGGGAAGAAAGTGTATGTCCATGAATAAAGACTGGCCAAACTACATTACATACTCAAGAAAAGACAGTATTCACCCATTTTTATTTTTATTTTTTAAGTAGGCTCCATGTCCAATGTGGGGCTTGAACTCAGAACTCGGAGATCAGGAGTCACATACTCTACCAACAGAGCCAGCCAGGCACCCCAAGTATTAACCCATTTTTTTAAAATTATGTTTTACAAAATATTATAAGAAGGGGGAAAAGCCCTTAATTAAACTCATAAGAGGGGAAAAAAGGAGGATTCTAGATTGCATGTGTGGTATGGTCAGATTTTTATTATATACATATGCAGCATGTTTATGGGTGCCTGGGTGGCTCAGTGGGTTAAAGCCTCTGCCTTTAGCTCAGGTCATGGTCTCAGGGTCCTGGGATCAAGCTTCCCCCTCTCTCTCTGCCTGCCTCTGCCTGCTTGTGATCTCTCTCTTTCTGTCAAATAAATAAATAAAATCTTAAAACACACACACACACACACACACACACACACACACACACACACACAGCGTGTTTAGGACCATGTGTTCTGCAATCAGGCTACCTAAATTGGAATCACCTGAATTTGAACTAACCATCTACAAGTTTATGACCATGAATAACTTACTCAGCCTTTCTAAGTGCCAATTTACCTATCTTTATTTTTTTAAGATTTTATTTATTTATTTGATAAAGAGAGAGCAATGATAGAGGGAACACAGGCGGGGGAGTGGGAGAGGGAGAAGCAGGCTTCCTGCTGAGCAGAAAGCCTGATGCGGGGTTTGATTCCAGAACCCTGGGATCATGACCTGAGCCAAAGGCAGACCCTTAATGACTGAGCCCCCCAGGTTCCCCTAATTTACCTATCTTTAAAATGGGAATAAAAATAGGACCCATCCCAGCATGTCGCTATGAGTATTGAAAGAGTTACCAATGTTCAGTGCCTGGCATAGAGCCTGGCTCAGTTGTGGCAGGTTTTATGTTCATCTACATTTCTAAATTACCACTTAAAAAAATAAATGTGCATTAGGATTATAACTTTTAAATTTTATTCATATTAAAAAAATTTATACCCACTCTATCATTTCTGGACCCAAATTGCCTTGTTTAATGGGCAGCCTCCAGCAAACTGACATTTCTCATGCGCTCTGCCCCAACTCAAAGGCATAAAATGAAACCCAGGCCGCTGTCAAATTCAAACTCCATCCAGCTGAGGTTATTTTGAATAAGAAGTCAGATATGTGTCCCTTTGTGTTCTCTTACATTCTTTTTTTTTATTACTTATACAAAAATAGCTTTATTATCTACTTTTGAAAAACAGTGTTAGGCATAATTTCTTTTTTTTTTAATTTTTTAATTTTTCAGCATAACAGTATTCATTATTTTTGTACCACACCCAGTGCTCCATGCAATCTGTGCCCTCCCCAATACCCACCACCTGGATCCCCCAACCTCCCACCCCCCACCCCTTCAAAACCCTCAGATTGTTTTTCAGAGTCCATAGTCTCTCATGGTTCACCTCCCCTTCCAATTTCCCACAACTCCCTTCTCCTCTCCATCTCCCCTTGTCCTCCATGCTATTTGTTATGCTCCACAAATAAGTGAAACCATATGATAATTGACTCTCTCTGCTTGACTTATTTCACTCAGCATAATCTCTTCCAGTCCTGTCCATGTTGCTACAAAAGTTGGGTATTCATCCTTTCTGATGGAGGCATAATACTCCATAGTGTATATGGACCACATCTTCCTTATCCATTCGTCCATTGAAGGGCATCTTGGTTCTTTCCACAGTTTGGCAACCGTGGCCATTGCTGCTATAAACATTGGGGTACAGATGGCCAGAAATCAGTGGCTTTCTTATACACTAACAATGAAAATACAGAACGGGAAATTAGAGAATCAATTCCATTTACTATAGCACCAAGAACCATAAGATAACCTGGGAATAAACCTAACCAAAGAGGTAAAGGATCTGTACTCGAGGAACTACAGAACACTCATGAAAGAAACTGAAGAAGACACAAAAAGATGGAAGACCATTCCATGCTCTTGGATTGGAAGAATAAACATTGTTAAAATGTCTATACTGCCTAGAGCAATCTATACTTTTAATGCCATTCCGATCAAAATTCCACTGGTATTTTTCAAAGAGCTGGAGCAAATAATTCTAAAATTTGTATGGAATCAGAAGAGACCCCGAATTGCTAAGGAAATGTTGAAAAACAAAAATAGAACTGGTGGCATCACGTTACATGATTTCAAGCTTTACTACAAAGCTGTGATCACCAAGACAGCATGGTACTGGCATAAAAACAGACACATAGACCAGTGGAACAGAGTAGAGAGCCCAGATATGGACCCTCAACTCTATGGTCAAATAATCTTCAACAAAACAGGAAAAAATACACTGTGGAAAAAAAGACAGTCTCTTCAATAAATGGTGCTGGGAAAACTGGACAGCTATATGCAGAAGAATGAAACTCGACCATTCTCTTACACTGTACACAAGGATAAACTCAAAATGGATAAAAGATCTCAGCATGAGACAGGAATCCATCAGAATCCTAGAGGGGAACATAGGCAGTAACCTCTTCGATATCAGCCACAGCAACTTCTTTCAAGATATGTCTCCAAAGGCAAAGGAAACAAAAGTGAAGATGAACTTTTGGGACTTCATCAAGATCAAAAGCTTCTGCACAGCAAAGGAAACAGTCAAAAAAACAAAGAGGCAACCCACAGAATGGGAGGAGATATTTGCAAATGACAGTACAGACAAAAGGTTGATATCCAGAATCTATAAAGAACTCCTCAAACTCAACACACACAAAACAGAGAATCATATCAAAAAATGGGCAGAAGATATGAACAGGCACTTCTCTAATGAAGACATACAAATGGCTATCAGACACATGAAAAAATGTTCATCATCACTAGCCATCAGGGAGATTCAAATTAAAACCGCATTGAGATACCACCTTACACCAGTTAGAATGGCCAAAATTAGCAAGACAGGAAACAACATGTGTTGGAGAGGATGTGGAGAAAGGGGAACCCTCTTCCACTGTTGGTGGGACTGCAAGTTGGTGCAGCCACTCTGGAGAACAGTGTGGAGATTCCTCAAGAAATTAAAAATAGAGCTTCCCTATGACCCTGCAATTGCACTACTGGATATTTACCCCAAAGATCCAGATATAGTGAAAAGAAGGGCCATCTGTACCCCAATGTTCTCTTACTTTCTATCTCTTATCTCTTTAAGCAAATGTTCTCCCTTTTCCTTGTCCAGAGCCCTCTTCCTCTGTGTAAAGGTAATGGGTACCTTTGGCACAACTCTCAAGGTAATGATGGCGTCAAAACCAGTGCAAACTCTGGTGGAATTCCAGATCCCTTAAACAAAAGGATCAATGGGGGAACCTGGGTGGCTCAGTGGGTTAGAGCCTCTGTCTTCAGCTCAGGGTCCTGGGATCGAGTCCCGCATCGGGCTCTCTGCTGGGCGGGGAGCCTGCTTCCCTGCTCTCTCTCTGCCTGCCTCTCTGCCTACTTGTGATCTCTGTCTGTCAAATAAATAAATAAAATCTTAAAACAACAACAACAAAGGGATCAGTAAGTCTGGAGTTACCAAAGAAAATACTCATTAAAAATATAAGAAAATAAGGACTTTTAGAAGGAAATTAACCAGGGTAAGACAGGGAAAAGATACTACTGCCCTTTAAAGGTTGTCACTGAGACTCTCCAGAGATTACATCTTTCTTTCTTTGTAGTCCTAGATACAAAGGACATCAATGATGGGGCAGATACAGTAGGGAAACATGTGGGCAAAGGGAGATATGGTGTCCTCCCAAACTGAATCCTGAATGAAGAAGAGCCTTTGAGTATAATGAAGCCAAGCCTTTCCTGGAATTAAGGAAAATCAACATGCCACCATGGAAACAATTACTTCTCAGGGGCAAGAAACACTTAGGTACATGGCCCAGGGGCTGAGAATTCCTCCTGGACGAGATGAAAATCGGGGACCATGATGGTCGAACAAAGCCCAAGTGTTCAGGGTCCTTGAATGTCAGTGTGTTGTGAAGACAAACACAAAAGCCAATATCATTGGTAGAACTGTGAAAGAAAGAAGGTTCAAGTGGAGGTCATTTATTGCGTAATATATTAGAAAGTCTTAGAGTTCAATAAAACCTGCTACAATGTGAGTAAAGTACAGAGACTTAATTGTGTTAATAATATTAGGGGAAAAAAATCAATGTGAACACATGATGTTAAAAAGCGGTATTATTCCTGCTAGAAGCGCTTCAACAGCAGCATCATTTGGTTTACTGCCCATTCTGACATGAAGTGCTAAATGCCCAGATTTGGAACAGGCACGTCCCGTGTGCGCGCATGTGCTCGCCTGCGCACAAATACGTGCGGAAGAGAATGGTCCCTCTCTTTGCCAAAAAGCAAAGATGCTTTCCAAGACACCAGGAACAGTGCTGAAAGAACAAGAGAGCCAGGTTAGAGGTCTCCCACCGGCCAGATTGGAATTTGAGCATCAAAATGGGTATCATAATTGCGGTTAATTGAAATATGTTGAGTTTGTGAAAGCCCATAATTTCATAACGACATTAAGAGAAAAGTTCATATAAAGTATGCTAAAAGTAATTAGGATGAGCAGAGAAGTTGGCTATAAAGGGGCCTGTTTAATTTTTATTAATTTTAACGAGAAGAGGTTAACATAAATTGGTATTCTATTTCTTCTATTAAGGGTTTGATTCTAAAACATGGACATGAAACTGATGTCTTTCTGAGTAAATGCCCAGAGTAGAGGAGGAAAGTGTAGGGAACTGAGTTAGCCAAATCACCCTAGGAAAATATACAGAACCAAGAACAAGAGGAACTTAATTGGCATCCGTGCTCACACAAAATAACTCGGCACAGAGAAGGCTCAAAACTTTGTTCCAAGATGATGAAAAGGCCAAATGCATTTTTAAGAAAAAGAGTGCTCACTTCTTTAAAGATTTTATTTATTTATTTGACAGACAGAGATCACAAGTAGGCAGAGAGGCAGGCAGAGAGAGATGAGGAAGCAGGCTCCCTACTGAGCAGAGAGCCCAATGCGGGGCTCGATCCCAGGACCCTGGGATCATGACCCAAGCCGAAGGCAGAGGCTTTAACCCATTGAGCCACCCAGGCGCCCCCATACATTTTAAATAATGTCAATAAACCAACTTATCGCAATGACGCGGTCATCACAATGACAAGACAATGGGCCATGTCATGGTGGCCAAGAAAGACTTCAACATTTCATGGGGATGTTCCAAGCTACTGAAAACAAAAATCTGTGGGAAAAACTTGGACCTACATTTTTTCTTAATTGATGCAGAAAGAAAAGATTATCTTAAAAAGAAAGTTTCAGTCTGAAGTTCTCGCTTGGGTTGGAATAGCCTTGGGAGAAATAACGCCTTTGTGCCATAACCAGGAATCAGTTGATGAACAAGATCCTGTAAGCTTCGCTATCTGAATTGATACTCATTTTCTCTCTGGTCTGGGTAAAAATACTATACTCTTGGGAAGGTTTGTAATTAAGTACTGCTGTAGTTTTATGAAGTGTGGAAGTGATATTAAAATAATAAATGGGAAAGGGAGTAAGAAGTAAGTTAGGACTGGGTTTAGGTGTAAGCAATGTTTTTTTGTAATCATTACATTGTGTATCTTTTACTTGTTGTTTGATGTGTTTGAAATGCTCAAAAGAATGTCAACTGAAACAGGGAGTAAAAAAAATGTCCTTTAAAGACACATCGAGGTTAGTTTCTATTCCATTTTGGGGAGCAGAAGCCCGATTGTAATGGGTTGAGGAGTAAACAGAACAGGACCGGGACTTCGACAAATGAGGCATTCTCCTTGGGAGCAAAAGCTAGGGGGGGATGCTAAAAAACAAAGTGATCGGGCGCCTGGGTGGCTCAGTGGGTTAAAGCCTCTGCTTTCGGCTCAGGTCATGATCTCAGGGTCCTGGGATCGAGCCCCACACGGGCTCTCTGCTCAGCAGGGAGCCTGCTTCCTCCTCCCTCTCTCTGCCTGCCTCTCTGCCTACTTGTGATCTCTTTCTCTGTCAAATAAACAAATAAAATCTTAAAAAAAAAAAAAAACAAAGTGATCAAGATTAATAAAATATCAAGGCAGTATTTTTAAAATATCAAAATTAATGCCAAAAAGTCTATGACGAGCAAAATATCAACATATTTTAAATACTGACAGTGGAGAATAAGAGGTGTGCACAGTAGGTGCCTACAAGGGGTTCTTTTTCCAAAGCCTTGTGTGTGCAAGGGAGGAGAGAGGCTTTGCTAGGAGGGAACCCGAAGTCTATGGAGGTGAGTTGGCTTGCTTGTTGATTTAAAGATACGAGAAGCTCGAGCATATTTATATACTCAGGAAAGGGCCTGAGTCCTTTCCCTCCTCTTCCAACTGTGTAATTAAAAAGAGACAGAGGAATTTGGCCAGGTGGCATAGTGTTACGGTGGGAGGGGGCAGAGGAGGGCTATCATGGCAGAGCAGATGTCCTGTCTTCAATGACAAGCAATCCTCTCTCCCTTGTTGTGCATTAGAGACACAGGGGGTCTTCAACACATGCTAATACCTGGTTCTCAACCCCCACCCCAGAATCTGACTTAATGGGTCCTCCTGATGTCCCCCTGCAGCATGGCTTGGGGCTCTCTATCTCCTGTGGATCCACCTTAGTATCTATCTAGATCTATCCCGTGAACCCCTCTCCTGGCTTCTCTGTGGCCAGTGCCAGGAGTAGGGCAGAAAGAGGAAAGAATCCTTTTTTCTGCCTTTGACTCAGGGTCATAGGCAGGCAAGATCAGATGATATTTCCCTTCAAGGGTTCTGTACCTTCAACCTTTCACCGTGAAGCCGATCTGTTATCTGTGAGTATATCAGTGGCAGGCCCTGCACGATCCTTGGTGCTGGGTTCCCAGAGCTCATGCACACGGAAGTGCTCACCCGTTATCATTTCTCTTTGAAATTCCGGGGAGCACTTTAGGTTGGAACAGCCTGGCATCCTGGGCCACAAGTCTTTAGCTTTTATTTTCAAACTTCAAAGGTTAGCTTTGAAACAAAAGGTTTATCTCACTACAGAAGCCTACGGTTTTTCCCAGGTGAAAGAAATTTAGTTTTAATCAACTTTTTGGGAATTTTGTTGCTGTCAGTTCACTCTTTTTTCTGAAAGGACTTCAGAACCACAGCAGCTGAATATTGGCCTTGTTTTTTTATCTTTGAAGGAGTACAGCAGTTTTTGAAATTAGCAACTGAAGTCCGGACGTAACCATTCTGAGACTTCCTCGCTCTTCTTTTTTTCTTTTCAAACCAAATACAATTATTTGATCTAATAATCAAACAGTTATAGAAACCTTAAAGTAAGAAGGAAGAGTAGGAGAGAAGAAAATGAGGAAAAGCATGAAGATACACCACACAGCAGCTTCAGTATAAGACACTCAAACAGAGTATGTCTCATACATAGAACAATATGGAGTGTCTAGTAGGTGCCTATTAATTATAGTTTGCATGAATGAACGATCAGCCGATCTGCAACCACTGCTCTTCGTCAAAGCCAAACTCTCTTCCCTGCGTGAAATGATCACAGTAGCATAAAGTAGGGAGGAGAAGGTAGGGAGGTTTCTTTTTCTGGAGTGTGAATCATGACCAACCTGGGGTCCAGATGAAATAAGGTTAGAGCTTGACTGGTGAGAACTTCCCATCTCTTCCACCCAACTCAAGATTTGGCTGCAGGGAGAGCAGTGGTCTCACATCTCATTGCTGGGGACCACCTCTCCTATCTCGATTGAGGATGGCAGAGGAGGAGGGACCAGAGAAGCAGCTCACTGCAGCTTCTGCAACTCCTTGGATAAAGGTGCCTTGGCTCCAAGGGAGGGATCTGCGGAGAAGTCTCCCAAGCCCCATGTTCCAGCCTAGGAAATTCCAACAAGCATTTAGGTCTGCCTCCCATACAACCCAAGTACAGAGCAGGGCAAAAGCTGAACTCATTCCTCGGAATTCACATGAGTGTTTTGGTCGCTGAGCGTCAGAGTGCTTCTTGACAAAGAACCGAGCATTTCATCTGGATGGGCTGTACTATGACTGGACACTTGTGCAATTTCGGGCAGCATATGCTTTTGTCAAGTTCTTGTAGCAGATCTCTGAAAATGCAAGGATGCCCTTATTGTCTAATCTTATAATAAACTGGATTTCAGATCTTTGAGTTTTGAGATGGCGCAGTAAAAGCAGAGAATCCTTGGGTCCTGTTTGCTATAGAGCCACATATGTGAAAAAAGAAGGGAGGGTGGGCAGATCGTGCTTTATCTATGATCACTTTTTTTTTTTTTAAGATTTTATTTATTCATTTGACAGAGAGAGATCACAGGTAGGCAGAGAGGCAGACAGAGAGCGAGAGAGAGGAGGAAGCAGGCTCCCCACCAAGGAGAGAGCCCGATGCGGGGCTGGATCCCAGGACCCTGGGATCATGACCTGAGCCGAAGGCAGAGGCTTTAACCCTCTGAGCCACCCAGGTGCCCCGATCACTTTTTTTTTTTAATTCACGTATAATTAACACACAATGTTAAATTACTTAAGGTGTACACTGTAATGATTCAATAAGCTATACACGTCTCAGCACTCATCAGGGTAAATTTGCTCTTTATCCCCTTTATCGAATTTCACCCATTCCCCACCACGACCCATCTGGTGACCACTGGTTTATTCTCTGCATTTAAGAGTCTGGTTCTTCCTCCTACACTGTTGGTGGGAATGCAAGCTGGTGTAACCACTCTGAAAAACAATAGGGAGATTCCTCAAAAAGTTGAAGAGAGCTACCCTACAGCCTAGCAATCTCACTACTGGGTATTTACCCCAAAGATACAAATGTAATGATCTGAAGGGGCACGTGCACCCCAATGTCTGTAGCAGCAGTGTCCACAATAACCAAACTATGGAAAGAGCCTAGATGTCCATCAACAGATGAATGGATAAAGAAGATGTAGTGTATATAGATAATGGAATATTACACAGCCATCAAAGAAACCTGAAATCTTGCCTTTTGCAATGACGTGGATGGAACTAGAGGGTATTATGCTGAGCAAAATAAGTCAATCAGAGAAAGACAATTATCATATGATTTCACTGATATGAAGAATTTGAGAAAGAAGATGGGATCTATATGGGAAGGGAGGGAAAAATGAAACAAGATGAAACCAGAGAGGGAGACAGACCATAAGAGACTCTTAATCTCAGGAAACAAACTGAGGGTTGCTGGAGGGGAGGCGGGTGGGAGGGATGGGGTGGCTGGGTGATGGACATTGGGGAGGGTATGTGCTATGGCAAGTGCTGTGAATTGTGTAAGACTGATAATTCACAGACCTGTACCCCTGGGGCAAATAATACATTATATGAAAACAACAAAAAAAAAAAGGGTCTGGTTCTTTGTTTATCTGATTTTTTCCTATGTTTTGTTTTTTAAATTGCACATATGAATAAGATCATTTGGTATTTGTCTTTCTCCAACTTATTTCACTTAGAATTATACCTTCTAGATCCATCCATGTTGTTGCAAATGGCAAAAGTTCATTCTTCTTAGCAGCTGAGTGATATTCCATTGCATATGTCTACCACAATTTCTTCGTCCCTTAATCTATGGATGGACACTTGGGCTGTTCCTTTTCATGGCTATTGTAAACAACGTTGCAGTAAATGTAGGGGTAAATATATCTCTTCGAATTAGTGATTTTTGTTTCCTTTGGGGAAATACCTAGCAGTGAAATTAGTGGGTCATGTGGTAATTCTATTTTTAATTTTTTAAAAGATTTTATTTATTTATTTATTTGACAGCGAGAAATCACAAGTAGGCAGAGAGGCAGGCAGAGAGAGAGAGGAGGAAGCAGGCTCCCTGCTGAGCAGAGCACCGGATGCAGGACTTGATCCCAGGACCCTGAGATCATGACCTGAGCCAAAAGCAGAGGCTTAACCCACTGAGCCACCCACGCGCCCAACTATTTTTAATTTTTTGAGGAAACGCCCCACTGTTCTTCACAGGAGAGGCACCAATCTGCCTTCCACCAGCAGGGCACAAGGATTGCTTTTTCTCTGCTTCCTCGCCAACACTTATTTCTTGTGTTTTTGATTTTAGCCATCCTGACAGGCGTATTGTGATATCTCATTGTGATTTTGATTAGGGATGTCACGTGTACAGGTGGCCAACAGTCACTACCACTTTTCTGAAGTCCCAGGAAACCCCTTTGAAGGAGTGCTGGGATGGGTATAGGCTTTTGTACTGATTTAAAAAGGATGCGCCAAGAGGAATGGCGTCCTCCATACACCAGATGGAATGTGTCCTTCTATGAGCCTGTTACAAATCATAATTTATTCCACAGGCTGTTTGGCCTGTCTGGAATGGTTGGCCCCTGGAAATGAGGCTATTCTCTAAAAGCAGTGAGAGGAAATGGTTTTAACACCACCCCTTGCAAAAGGCATATGTAATGGTGGTAATTTATCGTGTTACTGATCTGCATGTCAATTCACAGCGCATTTAGCACAGCAACAGGAAACAGAATCAAGTTCAGACAGAGGAAATCGTGAGTGATAATTACAATCAAAGAACATAACCCTATTTACTTAAAAAAATCTGAATTTTAAAAGTAATTTATAAAAGTAATTTATAATAGGAATCCATCATATTTCTGTATCAGATTTCAAGAGAAACTGATTCACTGAAATGACATTCTTTTCCTTTGAGGATTTCGCAGTAAAGGAATTTAAAATTAACTCTGGCCCTTTATTTGTCGCAGTGGGCTTTGAACAGGCGGTCTCCCCTGTATGGAATGCTCAGTTCCTGGGTCATCTGTCCCATTCCCCAGGCATCAGCTCATGTTATGGGCTGGGTTGTATGTCCCCAAAAATAATATGTTGAAGTTTTAACCCTCAGTACTTTGGAATGTGATTGTATTTGGAGATAGGTTCTTTAAAGAGCTAATTAAGGTCAAATGAGGTCATGTGGGTGGACCCTAATTGGAGGGAACTGGGGTCCTTTTAAGAAAAGGGATTGGGACACGGACACACAGAAGGGACACCATGTGACGATATGGAGAGGACAGTCATCTGCAAGCCAACGAGAGAGGCCTCTGAAGGAGCCAACCCTGCCTGTACCTTGATCTGGGACTTAGAACCTCCAGAACAGTGTGAGGAAGTACGTTTCTGTGATTTAAGCTGCCTGTTCTATGATTCTGTTACAGAAGCCCTCACAAGCTAGTACAGCTTCCCTACCATTTATTTACAAAGGCCTTCCATCGAAATGAGGTCAGCCTATATGCCTCCTTGGGCCACTCTGCATTATTCCTTCACAATTCTTACAGCAATTTGTAATCACTGTAATTCACAGAATTTAAAATGCCATTGATTGTAAAATGTGCCATTATTGTATGCACCTATAGGAACTGTTAAAAAAAAAACAAAACAAAACCTCAACCTCATCCCCTGGGGGAAGAAGGTAGAAAACTCTCTTGTCTCCTGGCAATTTGAGCCAGAAGGTGATTATCATACAGGCTTGTTGTCTGAAGTCTGACAATAAGTGTGGTCTACCTCAAGCAGAGCATGTAGCATAAGGAGGGTTGGGTGGGGTTGGGGCGGTGGGGGGGGTGTGTGTGTGTGGAGGTTCCACGCTGGGATTAGCTCCAGCTAAAAGAAACAATTGCAAATATGCTCTGGAAGAATTTGACTCCCAGGTCAACTCGATGGTAGGGTTGGTAACTAGAAGACTTGTTATTGGACATGCTGAGATCTTGAAGGAAATAGTTGCATCTTAAAATAAAGGAAATATTCTATAATGTATTTGCACAAATATTTGCTTGATGTCTAATATCCATAGATAGCATTGGTATCGGTTCGCCCATGCCTCGTCTCCTTTTCCTGGTGGAGCGCTGGTAGAGAGCGGGCACTGGATAAATAACAGTGGAGTAAGTGAGTGAGTAAAGCAAATTCTTCTTGAGCTTCAGCCATTGACGTTTTGGCTTTTTTTTTTTTTTTTTTTTTTTTAGCTTCCAGTGCGGGGCTTGAACTCATGTCCATGAGATCAAGATCTTAGTTGAGATCGAGAGTCAGACACTCAACCGGGTGCCCCCAAAGTCTTGGCTTTTTAAAAAAGATTTTATTTATTTGTTTGACAGAGAGAGAAAGACAGTGAGAGAGGAAATGCAAGCAGGGGAAGCGGGAGAGGTGGAAACGGGCTTCCCGGGAGCAGGGAACCCGAGATGGGGCTTGATCCCAGGACGCTGGGATCATGACCTGAGCCGAAGGCAGACGCTTCACAACAGAGCCACGCAGGTACCTGGAAGTCTTGGCTTTTAAAAAAATTCCGGTTCTATTTACTGTTTACTTATGTGTGTTGCATAAGCTTTTAATGCAGTGGCAAGAATATTAGACCTGGAATTCTGGAAACCTAGCTGTTGGCCTTAGCACCTTTATTGATTAGCCCTAAGATTCTGGGCAAAGGCTTTAAGCTTTCTAGTTCACTATTTACTTCCCTGTAAAATGGTCGCGTTGTGTCCTATCAACTCCCAAGTTCCCTTCCAGTTCTGATGGATTGTGCTTCACTGTGTAATAAAAGTCATAAGGAATTAGGGAATATTCTGGATCATTATCTTGACCACCTGGTAATCACACAGGCAGTTCATATGGTGCTGAGAACTTGGTCATACAGGAAATCCTCACACGACTCTCTCTCCCTCATTACTCACACAGAGATGGCACTTTGACTATTTTGGGTATTTTCATGCAGTGAGGTAAATGACAGTGGATTGACGATAAAGGGTAGGAAACTGAGCCTGAAGAAAATAAAACATGATTGGAAGAGTCAGGTGATTGTGCTGGATAGAAGAAAGTCCAAGGCTTTGAATCAAGGCATAGACAAATTACTGAGATCAAGTCAAATTGTGTGTAAGAGGTAAGGTAGATTTATAAGAAACAGGCCAGTATAAATCCTGAAGCTTTGAACCATGCCGAAGACAATTTATGGGCAATCAGGAATCAAAGGATTCTTAAAAGCTGAAGACAGAGAGCAAAGCAAGGAAGAATATAAGGGAGGGTCTGTGTATCAAGGGCGGCATGCTCAGGAAAACTTCTGGTCCATTCTGCCAGTCCCATTAGTTTCCTCTCCACTCAAGAAAGTTCAAGACTCTGTGGGATGCCTGGGTGGCTCAGCTGGTTAAGCCACTACCTTTGGCTCAGGTCATGATCCTGGAGTTTCCGGATGGAGTCCCACATCATGCTCTCAGCTCCACGGGGAGTCTGCTTCTCTCTCTGACCTTCTCCCCTCTCGTGCGCTCTCCCTCCTCTCTCTCTCTCTCAAATAAATAAATAAAATCTTTAATAAAGTTCAAGACTCTGTTCAGGTGCTAACAAGTTCCCAGTGCTTTTTCCATAGACAATAGGTCAGCCAAGGAGAGAACCCCAGTAGATCCTCTAGACACTGAATGCTCAATTGCTAGAAAGCCATTGGATGATCCTGCTCAGCTGCACCTTGGCTGGTCTGCCTCTACTCAGTTTCCTACTTCTCTTGCAAAAGAAGGTCCTCCCCTCATGCTTTGAGGACTAAGTATGGTCACTCCTTCTACTGATTAAGACAACCTGGGCTTTCAGTTGCCACTGGCCTCATCCCATGGATAACCCACGCATTAGTGGCTCTGCATACTCAAGAGGGCTAACTCTGAGTCTTCCTTCTGGCCAGGCAATGGCCTCCCATCTCCCTCTCTACAGCATGGCCAGTCCAGATGTGTCCCAGGCCCTTTGTTGTTGACCTGAGATTATGCCATGGAGATGAGTTTGTTTTCTTCTCTAGGAGGGGAATTCTTTCAAAGACTAAGAATCCATGGTGGGGGGGGGGGGCTTGGAAATAAAGATCTATGACCTTCCCCTCGCTCTATCTGCTGAGAATCCCTGCAGGCCCTGCCCATCCTCTCTCAGGGTTTTGGCCCAGGCCTCCTTGACTCTCCTAATTTTTGACAGATCCACCCTGGGAAATAAGGATACCTATGATATACAAACTATTAAACTTCCCTGGAAAGACCTCTCCCTAAAAGTAACTGGACAGGGATGAGAGGGGGGACAGTATGAACCAGCACCTGTTTCTTATGCCATACTTGATAGGCACAGGCAGGATGAGGCAGGTAGTGTTGGCTGGTGAGCTGGCCCATGCAGAGGAAAGCGTTGCCTGATTGTGTGGCCAGATCCCATTGAAGATAGAGCCAGTGTTGGAAAAGTCAAGTTTCTTGAGACTAAGAAGGGATTCCCATTGATGGGAAGTGAGACTTTCAGCCAATAATGAGGTTCATCTGGCTGGACACTGGGGACTTGGAAGATGGACAAGGACTCAAGTGCAGGACAAGATCTAGTTCCCACTTTCTTGGAAGGAATTAGATTCCTGGACAAAGAGAAATGCCCTTAGTGTGGGAAGAGGGCACAAAAGTTTATTAGGGGAAGAATGTATTGAAGATAATAGTTAAAAAAAAAATGAAATAATTGTGTGACTTAGTTTCCCTAATATATTAAGCAGCAATACCAATATAATCTCAGGGAAGACAGGGAGGCATATGCTACCTTTGAATGAGGAGGACAGGTATACAAGCAAGCCCCAGAGAAGAGGAAGAAGGGAAACGCCCGTTCATCTGCCCTGGTGGGCTTTGGGAGCAGAAGAGGAAGGAGGAAGGGGAAGCTACATGTGCTGACATCCTTGCCCCAGGTTGACGATTAAGTATCATCCTAAAAAACTCATGGCCAGGCAACCACTCTTTCTGGTTTCATTCACATTCAACCCTTGTTTTTTCTTCTGCATATTTAACTTAATTTGTTTTTGAAATCTTATTGTGTATGCTCTGTAATCCACTGCAAATCTTTATGGAATGAATATGCATTAATTATGGGAATATACAAAAATAGAGTAAGAACCAGTCCTAGGCTGCGTCCAGATAACTGTAAGGTTTTCAGCTTTAGGAAAAACTCAGGGCCTTGAGGAGTTTATTTGGGGAATTTAGGAATACAGTAGAATACTAGATTTCTGGGTTTTTTTTCCCCCTGAGAAATCATGTTGCCTATATGCATGGACATGTATGTGTGTGTGTGTGTGTGTGTGTGTGTGCGTGCGCGCGCGCATATGTTAGGGGTAAGCAAGTAATTGGTGCTAAGGGTGGTGAACATTACACATGACTGTAAAAGACAATTATATAGTCCTTATATGTTTTCAAGGAATTGGAACATGTCAGACACACACACGCATATGCCACATGTCAATTTTCAAAAACTTAGAACACAATCAAATTCACTTCACACTAAAATATGCTGAATGTAATTTTAACCTTTCTTTGATAATTCAGGAGCTATTTTAGGCTCCTTGTGCTTCTGGGTTATTACTATGAACAAAAATTATTATCATGCAATTCTTCACAGTCTAGGTTGTTCACATTTTTTCTGGTTCTTTTATCATGAATGAACGTGAACCTGCTCAAGTACTTTAATTACTATGTAGAACTAGTGATGAATGTGTAGGTCATTGTAGGGTATGGTTGGGTCAAATAATAGGAAAACAATAAAACATGTCTTAAACTGGAAATATATATAAAAGCTTTGCTAGTTATGCCTTTTGGGTGATTGATTTCCCATATCAAACATCCAAGAACTTTAAGGAGAAAGAGTTCATATTTACTTCAGGAGGTAAGAGAACATTTTAGTGAGAAGGCTGCATTTGAGCTTGGCTTTGAGGGATTAATCAATTAATTAATGGAGCCCAGAAAGCATTCCAAGTGGAAGGTAAAGTAGGAACACAGGGGCAGAGGTGGTTTGGACTGAATCTCTCACTACTCAAAGCTGTGGTCCGTGGAGCAGAGGCCAGATCAACTCACTCGGCTTTTGGTAGACATGCAGTCTGGGGCTCTCACTTGAGTCCTACTGAATCAGAATCTACATTTGGTGCAAAATCCCCCCAAATGATTCATAAACATATTACATTTTGAGATATACTTGTATAGGATATCAAACACATTATTTGTATATAAGGCTGAAATTGGTATCCAATTAGGAAGACCTTAATACCATGACAAGGAATTTTGCCTTTATTTGATAGGTCATGTCAACCATTGGCAGCTTTGTAAGCAGACACTGATATATAGGCTGAACAATCATGTGGAATCGATGTTGGTCTTACTTTGGAGCCAACGTCTTAGAAATCCCCTGATGTGCCAGGTTCTTCCAACCTAAAGTCTTGGAGAGGAGTGGTGGTAGCTAGGTTGGCAGGACATCAATGGAGGACTGAATCAATGGCTATTTACCAACTGCTGATGGGTAAGTAAGACATTAGGAACGTTGCTCTGGCTTCTGTGCTTTGGATGAATATTAGTGAGGAGTCATAGAACACAGAATAGTAACAGCTCTTTGATAGTGTAAATAAGAGACTTACTTCTTTAGTTTGGGAGACTACAGAGAAAAAGGGAATGAAGATACAGACAGTTGAGAAATTATAGAGGTAAGCCAACAGAATCTCATTTATCCAATAAAGTTTGATTTTTTTTTTCCTGCTATGATATGCCAGGCATTTTGCTAGACCTCAGGGCCAAGAGGCCTTAGATCAAGAGAAAAAGTATGTTCTTATAAAGTAACTCAAAGCTAGAGATGGAGATAGGCATATAGCAGTTTTGAGGGTGGCCAAGTTGATGTTAAGCCCAGGAATGTTCTAGAAGTAAAAGATCTCCATCTGAGGAAGCCCATGGAAGCAGAGGAATGGAGGGTTAGATGAGCATGACCAACTTGAAAGAAAGTCATCTTACATCACTGGACGTAAGGTTCCTAAGGAGATTAACAGGAGACAAAGCTGGAAGGACAGGTTGGACTAAGGTCCAAAGGACATTTCTAGGTAGCATTAGAGAAATTATACTTTATCCCATAGGTCATAGGAAAATGCCAAAGGATTCTAAACAGAAGAACAGTAGGGCAGAATTGGATTTGTGATAAATAACTTTGCCAACAAGGAAGATGATGAATCAAAGTGAAGCAACACAAGTGAGCCTAGAAAGAAATTCGAGAAAGGAGTATTCAACTATGTAGAAACCAGGAAGGAACTCGGCTGGTGAAGAACTGGGTGGGGGCGGGGAAGAGCCCATGGTTTCTACAGTTAAAAGATTATTGGTATCCTTTGAGAATATCCTTTGGATTCAGCGGAGAGCAGGTACATTGAGGAGGAGAGGGAAAAGAGAGCACCTTTAAGAAGTACTTGCAGGTAATGGAATGTGGAGCCCAGTGAAGAGAGAAGAGGTCAAGGATGTAGGTTTGATTTTTTCTACCAAATTCTCTCTTGTGGAAACAGAATTTGCCTTACATTTTTTCTAGGATAGTGCTCGGCATGTACCTGATAATTGCTGAATGAATGACAATCTGCATAAACGGATGAATGAAACATTTGGGTCATTTTGCTTGACCTTGGAGTTTCTTCATCCTTCAATTCCACCTTTCAATTCCACCCTTTTTCTCTCAGGCTTTTGGGTTATGGTAATGAATGGGGCTCTCAGTCCATTTGACCAATGTCGTTTTCCTTTTTTCCTCTTGTCACTACGATCTGATGATGCTAAAAATGAGTAGGTGTGTACCCTCCCCTCAAAACTACTTAATTAGTTCAGCTGGGCTGCAACTTTAAAAGCATCTGAAAGACCTCTTTACCGCTGGATGTGTATGAAAGGAGAACAGGGACCTGTTGGCACTCCATGGCAGAGTCCTAAAAGTCTGTGGTAAATACAGTCAAAACATTGTTCTTATGGAAAAAGGAAGAAAACCAACATTTGCTGAGGGTGTGTCAAGGGTTGGTTACTGGGCTAGTGACCTTCATCTCCAAGACAGACCCATGAGGTCATTTTCACTCTCCTGCAAGCACATAGGGACGGGACTAGTGTGGATTATTTGCTCAACATTCCTGGGCCCTGAGCCATAGGATTCCAACCCAGGGCTGCCTGACTCTAAGGGTTGTGCCTTTACTCTGTCACCATGCCACCCTTGAGGAGGTAAGATTCAGGAAATTTTTTAGTTATGATAGGAACTAAAATTTCCTGTAAAAGAAAGAGAGAAAGGAGAAATGAAAAGGAAGAAACATGGGAAGCCAGGACTCTGGGGGGGGGGGGCATCTCTGGTGGAGGCCATTAAGCTGGTTTGGGATTTGACACGTTGTTGGGGGACTACTTCAGGGTCTTCAGAAGGGGCCGTGGACTTGAGTGAAGCTAAAAGCTTTTAAAAAAAAAAAAAACCCACCTAAAACAGAGAGGCCTCATCGAACAGGAGTTTGGTGTTGTAGGACATTTTTTTCAAATAACATTGTCCAAACATAGACATTTTTGTCAGATAACAATGGCAGGTTTCACCCACATTGGATTTGCAAAGAACACGAGATTTAGGTTAGTGATTTATCATTACCAGTTCAGGGTTAGTCCTATGACTGTGAGCTCAGGGATCTGTATCTTCAGGAGCCTGCTGGCTTCCTCTCAGCTTCCATTCACCCTCCATGATAACAGCCATCGGTGGCCACTTACTGAGTGCCTACTATGGTCAGGTCCGGTTACTAACTTGCATTCAGATGATTTTTTATGACAGTCATGTGAGGTAGGTAGTTCTATCCCCACTTGCACAGCTTGACATTAGAGCTTGGAGAAGTGAGAAAATCCACTTAAGAGCCCATTGTAAGTATAAAACCATGGTTTATACTTGGATCTGTGTTAATCATATTAAGTGCCTAGTAAGAACCACTGTGCCCTACTGCCTTTTATAAATCTAGTTTCTTCTAACTATTTGTTTATTTCGGTGACTTTTTCACTGGGCCGTGAGGTACCTGAGGGCAGAACTGAATCTTATCTCTAGACACTTGAAGCCTAGCCTACCTTGGTCCCGACACATAGTAGACACTTGAGAGACATCGGAAGGAAAAAAATCGATGGATTTCTTCAAGAAAGGGAGAGCTATTATTAATATTTCATGTCCAGCTTGGTCTTTTGTAGATATAAACATAAATCTATATATTTAATGTGAGAACATCATAATATACATACTAATTTGTAACCTACCTTTCTCATATTACTAGTGAGCTTCTTTCTATGTTACTAAATATTCCTCTAAAAATTATTTTGACATTAAAAAACAAGAGGTGTTCCCTATTTCCCTCTTTTCCCATCAGAAAAATAAGCTGCTTATTGGGAAACTATCAAAATACAGTATCTCAAGATTCTCTCATGGGCCATAAGAGCTTCTGGAACTCTATTCAAAAATTAATTTCACACATACAAAATTAGCCATCCTAAAGGAAAGACTAAGATATTAAGGGCAAAGGTTAGTAAGAATATTTTCAAGTTTAAATATCATCCCAGAGCCACAGCATTTCATGAAATCTGCAGAAAGTCCCAAAACAGCACAAAGGGAAATTCTCAAGTTCTTCCTAAATTACATTGGCACTCCAGATTTTTAGGTTTTAAACGGAAAAAGTAGGTTACCACATAGACACTGTGCGTTTAGACATGAACATATCTGGTTAGTGTTCACTGAAAATTGTTGATTGGATTTGGTAGGTTAATCTCTTATACCCTGGTTTTCATCAACTCAACATTCTTCCATCAAGGCTTAGAGAGGGGCCGGGAATGCAATTTAGAGCCTTAGAACTGAATTCTCTGGAGTATGCTGTGTTTGGAGAATCTGGGTGGACTCTTGTGGATCGTGCCTAGATCTGGGCACTTTGCTTCCACTGTTTGGAACCAGCCTACAGGCTTGCTGCCCATGCTGGAGATCTGACTTGTGTTAAACCACGGTGAGTGGGGCAGGCCCTGCTGAGAGGGACAATGGCTCATTGCTATTTGCCCTGTGTGGGTCCTGCCCCTCCTTCCTCCTCTAGGAGCAGAACTGGGTCTTCCCATCCTAAACAACTGAGCTTGTTCTCATGCTTTCTGGCGGGACCATATGGCAGTTACACCTCCACGGGAGTTTGGCACGTTTCGGCTCAGTTGTCAGAGTTCTGAGGTGAGGTGTGAGAGGAACGTGTCTTTAGCTGAGAGCACAGCAAGTGCAAAATCACATCTCACGGCGGCTAGATCTGAGTCCACGGGACTGCCACGGACTCCCATGGAAGCTGTAGGTCCTGGAGTCAGAGATTCCACAATGTGCGCACACTGTCTTGCTATGTCTCACGTTACTGATCTGTAAAACAGAGATAAAAAATATACCTTATAGAATAGTTATAAGAATTACATGAGAAAACGCATGTATAACGAATAACATACCAGTCACTGTAACTAAAGCTTTTTTTTTTTTTTTTAAAGATTTTGTTTATATATTTGACAGAGAGAGATTACAAATAGGCAGAGAAGAGGGCAGAGAGAGAGGGGAAGCAGACTCCCTGCTGAGCAGAGAGCCCGATGCGGAGCTTGATCCCAGGACCCTGAGACTGTGACCTGAGCCGAAGGAAGGGGCTTAACCCACTGAGCCACCCAGGTGCCCCAATATAACTAAAGTCTGATCATTCATTTAACCAACAAATACGTATTGAGTGCTGACTTTGGGCCATGCACCGAGGTTCCAATGGTGAGACAGATATGATTCTTTTTTTTCAAGGAGATCATATTCTAATAAAATGTTACTAAATTTTTTGTGTTACTATTATTATGTGATGTATTAGTTCTCTATTGCTATGTAACAGATTATCCCAAAATGGAGAGGCTTAAAACAGCAAACTTTTATTTTCTTAGTTTCTATGGGCTAGAGATTTAGTTTAGCTACGGGATTCTGGCTCGGGGCCCTCAAGGTGTCGGTTGCCGGTGCAGTCATCAGCAAGCTTGACTGGGGCAGGAGGATTCACTTCCAAGATGGCACACCCATGTGGCTATTGGTGGGAAGCCTTCATTCCTCATCTGTGGGCCTCTGAGTAGGGCTGCCTGAGTGTCTGTACGATGTGGCAGCTGGCTTCCCACAAAGTAAGTGTTCTAAGAGAGAGAGGAAGGATAAAGCTGTGATATCTTCTATGGCCTATTTGCATAGGCCACATCCTGCCACTTCTACTATATTCTATCTTAGAGGTGAGTCAAGAAGTCTAGCCACACTCCAAAGGAGGGTAAGAAATGAGCCCCACCATCTGGAAGGAGGAATGTCAACTTGGGGACATATTTTAAAACTACCACATAAAGTACAGGGGAGAGATCTGAGCAGAGTGGGGACACTGGTGGAGGCCAGACTCAGAAGTATCATGTAGGGCTCACTGAGTAGTGGGAGAGTCCCTGCTATTTTTGTAGAAAATAATATGTGAGTATCAAGGCTGTGAACAGTAAACAGTGAGATCATGGAAGAGCCTTATATGAGTACCCTCTGCTGTTTAAGGTCCAAAGAAAATGAAAAACCTGTTTTCTAGAATGTTTTGATTCCCCTTCCATTTCTGTGTCTTTTAAGAACTGTAATGCAGCCTTGCCCTTTCTGAAGTGCAGAGAACTGAAGTTGAGATTCTTTTCCTTTTTAATCTATAAAGAAACTTCTTCCAGTTCAAAAACTTAACATTCATGAGGACAGAAGTAAGTGCAAAATGTCTGATTTTCCTAGGAATGCATCTAAGTTGCTCAAGTTCTTTCTCTTAGGCCACATTCTCTCTCAGAGCTGATGAACATATGCTCACTTCAATAAAAGAACTGAAACCAGCTTTGACTTGCCTTGTTTATTTCTTCTAGGGGAACCCTGTAGGTCTAAAAGGGCCTGGGGTCCTTTAACAGAGAAAGAACCCCCCTCCCCCATCACACAAAAAAACCAACAATCACTTAAGATGCAGGATATCAGTAGTTATTCATTGTGTGTTTGATTTATGTGCTTGTTTAGTCTTACTACCATACTGGGTGAGTAAGCATCTAAATCTGTTGGTTTATGGACAGAGCAAATAAAATTCATGTTTCTCATGTAACTGCGTTTCAAGAATAACGGAGAACTGGGACAAGATTTCTACTGGCAGAGCATTTTAGAAGCCAAGGTGGGTTCTTCGTGGGTTTTCATGTAATGTTTGTCCCTGTAGACTGTTTACCCTATTGCTAATGATCTGTGGTTACGTCCATACCCTCAAGGAGAAGCAGCATAAGACATTGTCCCCTGTTTCTTCTGTTCTCTCACCTCTCCATAATGTGGGTGTTTTACTTGACCTCATTTCCACTGGCAAAGAAAGGAAGAAATTTTGTATCTAAATTAGTACCTCAATGTTTTCCCTGCTCAGAACTTTTCAGTGAGGTTCCATTGCTCTTAGAGGAAAATTCTTCATTGTGGCCCATAAAGTTCTCCATGGCATGGTCTTGTCTGGCCCTCCAGCTGCACTGTGTACCACTCTTCCCTCTGCTTTCTCTGTGTTAATCACATTGACTTTCTCTTAGTCCCTTATAGTCCCCATCATCTATCCTGCCATAAGACCTGGGCACGGGCTGTTTATGCTATGCCCTTTGCCTAGCTTCAGACACATCATGAAGACCTTCCCAACCTTCCTGACTAGGTCAAATGCCTCAATTACAGGCTTTCCAAGTGCCATGTAATTCTCCTTTCTAGTCCCTCTGTTTGTTGCTATTCTAACACATAGTTTTTTTTGTATAACTCATTCCTATTCCTCTTCCTTGGGAGATGGAGGTTAAAGATTGTATCTGTTTTTAATCATCCCAGTACCCAAGTACTTAATACTGTGTCTGGAACATCATAGGTGCTTAATCAATATTCATTCATTAAGTCAATGTGTGAATGCACCAGGGTTTGCCCTAGACCACCGCCATTTTCTAGCTGTATAAACTTGTGCTCATGACTCACATTTTCTAGCTTCAAGTTTGTTCTCTTCAAATGGAGTAGATAATGTCCACGGACCTCATGAGATTGTCATGAAGATTAAGTGATCAGTGGAAAGATGCTTAACACAGTGCCAGGCATGTAGCAGAATATAAATGGTGGGTGTCTGTATTCATCGTCAACCATCACATAGCCCTCAAAATAAAACAAAACACAGGTGGAATTCTTACTCCTGTAAGTCCATATGGAGTAGGGTAGAGGGAAAGCGTGAACATGGCATCTGCCAGTCTCCATCCCTGGAGAGTGTCCAGCAGGCTCCTAGAGGGGCGTATTAAATTCGATAACTGCCCCTCGGGCTGTGGTTCTAATATAAGCAAGCACCTCCTTCACTCTTAAGTTTGGAGATTTTACATGCATCGGGTGCACTGAGTTATTAGCTGCCCCCCAGGGGACACCTCTTGATCTCCTGGCTCTGGAGGCCAGGGGAGCTTACATTCCTGGCCCCAAGAGATTACAATAATCTGTGTCATCCAAAAGGGAGTTCACACACCCCAATTTTTGCAAAGCCTGCCAGAAGACACCTCTGTATCACTTCTCTCCTGTGGCCAGTGGGGCTTATGATGGCAGGTCCCACAGGACCCTCTGAGAAAGAAGTCTTTTTTTTATTATTATTATTATTTATTTGACAGAGAGCACAAGTAGGCAGAGAGGCAGGCAGAGAGAGAGGAAGGGAAGCAGGTTCCCCGCTGAGCAGAGAGCCCGATGCGGGACTCGATTCCAGGACCCCGAGATCATGACCTGAGCCGAAGGCAGCGGCTTAACCCACTGAGCCACCCAGGCGCCCCTGAGAAAGAAGTCTTAAACAGCTGTCACCCCTGGGGCATAGAGGCTGCAGACCCAGGAGCTCAGATTTCTGTGAAGGAGGCCTATTAGGTAATCATCATGACTGTGGCCTGAGGGGCAGGCTTCTAATTAAATACACATCTAGGAGTTGACTGTCATCCTTTCCAGAGACCTGAAGGGCAAGTGCCATCTTCATGCTTACCCTCTGCCGCACTGTACAGCGCCAGTGTCTCCTGGAGGAGAGCTTTACCCACGTCTAGTGCCCTGCTTTTTAGGTCTGGTGCCCCAGCTATTGTGGTTGCTCCCCAGGGGACCCCTCTAGATTGCCTGGCTCTGGCCGCAAGTGGGGCTTAGGATGGTGGTTCCAGAGGACTGTATATATTTGCATATAGTTGCATTTATTTATTTATTTATTTAAGATTTATTTATTTGTTTGAGAGAGAGAGAGTGCAAGTTGGGGGAGAGGCAGAGGGAGAGAATCTTTCAAGCAGACTCCACACTGAGCGCATAGCTCAAGGCAGGGTTCAATCCCACCACCCTGAGATCATGAGCCAAAACCAAGAGTCTGACACTTAATTGATTGAGCCACCCAGGTGCCCATATATTTGCGTACTTTTAAAAGCTGCCGCCTGAGGGTCTGGCTTCCAGTCGATTTGAATTTAGGTGCTGACCTTTTCCTCTTCAGGACACTAACCTCTTGGCACATCCTTAAATATGGGGACCTATTAAAATATAACAGGCTGCTTGGACAAGCACCCAGGGTCTGAGAGATAACCCAGAGCTGGGATGGGGCTGGACAACAACTTTCACCTCCTACATGAAGCCTTTCCTACAAGACTGGGAGAGATTGTTGTATAGATACAGACACAGAGAGTGAAGCAAAATGAATAAACAGAGGAATATATTTGAAATGAAAGAGCACGATGAAACCTCAGGAAAAAAAACTCTTAATAAAATGGAGATAAGCAACTTATCAGATAAAAAATTCAAAGTCACGGCCATAAAGATGCACAGTGAACTAGGGAGAAGGATAGATGAACACAGGAGAACTTCAATGAAGAGACAGAAAATATAATTACCATTGCTGAAATGTCCATACTACCCAAAGAAATACACAGATTCAATGCCATCCCTATCAAAATTCCAATGGCATTTCTCACAGAAATAAAGCAAATAATCCTATTATTTGTATGGAACCACAAAAGATACCAAACAGCCAAAGCAACCTTAGGAAAGATGAACAAAGCTGGAGGCTTCACATTCCCTGATTTCGAATTATACTACAAAGCTGTAGTAATTAAAACAGTTATGGCACTGGCATAAAAATAGACATATAGATCAATAGAACGGAACAGAGAACTCAGATGTAAATCTGCGCATATACGGCTAACTAATTTGCAACAAAGGAGCCAAGAATATAGCATGAGGAAAAGACGGTGTCTTCAATAGGTGTTGTTGGGAAAGTGACGTGCAAAAGAATGAAACCGATCGCTATCTTACACGATACACAAAATTAACTCGAAATGGATTAAAGACTTGAATGTAACACCAAAAACTATAAAACTCCCAGAAGAAAACATAGGTGGTAAGCTCCTTGACATAGGTCTTACTGATGAGGGTTTGATTTGATGCCAAAAGCAAAAGCAACAAAATAAAAGCAAACAAGTGGGACCACATCAAACTAAAAAGCTTCTGCACAACACAGGAAACCACCAACAAAATGAAAAGGCAACCTACTGAATGGAAGAAAATATTTGCAAATCATATATTTGATAAGGGGCTAATATCCAGACTATATAAAGAAGTCATACAACTCGATAACAATAAAACAAACAATCTGATTTAAAAATGGGCAGAAGAGGGGCACCTGGGTGGCTCAGTGGGTTAAAGCTTCTGCCTTCGGCTCGGGTCGTGATCCCAGGGTCCTGGGGTCGAACCCCACATCGGGCTCTCTGCTCAGCAGGGAGCCTGCTTCCTCCTCTCTCTCTGCCTGCCTCTCTGCCTACTTGTGATCTCTCTCTCTGTCAAATAAATAAATAAAGTCTATTAAAAAAAATGGGCAGAAGATCTGAATAGGCATTTTTCCAAAGAAGACACACAGACGTCCCGTAGGTACGTGAAAAGATGCTCAGTGCCACTCGTCATCAGGGAAATGCCAGTCAAAACCACAATGAGGTCTCACCTCATACTTGTTAGAATGGCTAATATCAAAAAGACAAGAAACAACACATGTTGACAAGGAATGTGCTGGACGTGGAGAAAAGGGAACCCTTGTACACTGTTGGTGGGAATTCAAATTGTTCAGCCACTGTGGAAAACAATATGGAGGTTCCTCAAAACATTAAAAGTAGAAACTACCCTATGACCCAGCAACCCCATTTCTGGGTATGTTTATCCAAAGAAAACGAAAACACTCACTTGAAAAGATACATGTACCTCTATGTTTACTGCAGCATTATTTACAACAGCCACGATACGGACACAACCTAAATGTCCACCGATAAATGAATGAGTAAAGACACTGTGGTGGCTTTACCCATATACACAGCAGAATATTATTCAGCCACAAAAAAGGCAAAATCTTACCATAGCAACAACATGGATGGACTTCAACGGCATTATGCTAAGTGAAATAAGTCAGAGAAAGAAAAGTAGTGTCTTATTTCTTTTACAGGTAGCATCTAAACAAAACAAAACACACAAAAAAACGAAACAAACCCCCCCCCCAACACACACACCGCCCCAAGCTCATAGATACGGAGAACAAATTGTTGGTTGCCAGAGTCAGGACAGAAATGGATGCATTTTTTTTTTTTTTTAGGTTTAAATAAATTGGATAATGATAATGAGAAAAGTTCAAAAGGGCTTCCATTAATTCTCACAGACCCCTGTCTGTGCTGTGTCTGGCAGGTCAAATTTTCCTATGGGCTTTGTTCCCACCTTTGCTTAGAAACCAATAATTCAGTAGAACTAAATAAGACTAGCTTGGTTTTGGTCCACATATTGTGTTATCAGTGTTACGAAATGACATACAATGTTAGAAAAACAAGCACAGCAAAAGGGAGTTCTTCATAACCTCCTTATTTTTTCTGGATTTAAATTAATCCTGGGGGAAGCATGAACAGAAGAAGCGCAAGTGCTTTTGTTGTTGTTGTTTTTTTTTTTCCATTTTATAAATACATGCAATACAAAGTTTCCTTAATTTGGAATGAATTTGGCTAAGCACCTCTGGGTGGGGACCTCTGGGATAGAGTATAAAATATGCCTTAATCTCTGTTTCTCACACAACCAGTTACAGCTATTAATGAGCCCATAACACCAGGGTGTAATACCAAAAAAAAAAAAAAAAGTTAATATGATTTTTAAAAGTCTAGACTCAGGCTTTCTCATTTTACAGACAAGAGAATGAAGAAGTATAAGGGTTTAGTTTCTTCCCTAATGTTAGTGGTTACCTAAAGTCCATTCTTAATTTTCAGAATGAAGACATCACTTTCCTAAATCTAAAATTCCATAAATACTGAATGTTAGAAGCAACAAACTCAGGGCACCTGGGTGGCTCAGTGGGTTGAGCCTCTGCCTTTGGCTCAGGTCGTGATCTCAGGGTCCTGAGATCGAGCCCCTCATCAGGCTCTCTGCTCAGTGGGAAGCCTGCTTCCACCTCTCTCTCTGCCTGCCTCTCTGCCTACCTGTGATCTCTGTCTGTCAAATAAATAAATAAAATATTTTTTTAAAAAAGAAGCAATAAACTCTTTGTTTTTTAGTTTTCGATGCCTTGTTCTCCATAACAGAGCTTCCTCCCTCATTCCCCCACCCCTACCCCTTCAGGGTCCTCTCTTCTCTCATGGTTATACCTGGAGCGATAAAATAATTGAGCACCTCTTCTGAAAGAACTGAATTGGGTCAATAGAAAGAATTGCATTCCATTGCTTCCTTCACCTTCATGCGCACAGAAGCCTAGCCCCAGCAGAGGGGAGAGAAAGATGGCGCCTCCATGGATGGATGGTGTCCAGAAGCTCCCGTCAGACTAGAGGCATCCTGGGTTTGGGGACAGGAGAGGAGCTCTAAACTCACCCACTGGTAGAGGGTGTTGACCCACCCTATACACTTAAACAAGCCTGACCCATTCATATACCATGTAACTCAAGACCAGTGTAGACAGGCTACAGGCATTTCAGCTTTCATGACACACAGTCCAGGAATCACTTCACTCTGGTTCAGATTCTTAATTTTGTCGACTACTTTTGGTACTTGCGCCTACCCTTTAGACTTACCAACTGAGTTTGGGATCTTCAGTGTGGTCCTCCTCCCTGATGATGATGATGATGATGGCAGAATAATAACTCATATTCATCACATACCTACCATGTGCCAGACACAGAACCAATATACATTTCTTGCAACTTTTATAATAACCTTTTATTATACTCAGTTTATAACAAGAAAATTGAAGGTCATAGATATGAAATGAGTTTCTCAAGGCCATACAATTTATAAGGGACAGAATTGAAATTTATACACAGGTTTTTCTGACACCCATGCTTTGCTCTTTCTACCACACTCAGTGTTCCTTTCAGGCTTTTTAACTTGGGTACATCCTCTGCCTTTTTTGGTTCTTTGTTTCTTTGAGAGACTCCTGCTCTTAGAGGCCAAACCTTGGATGCTGCCCTCATTTGGACCACCCAGTCCCTAGTAATAGAGATGTAGTTTCCTCAGTACTGAGTTTCTTTCATACCTGCTGATTATGGGTAAATCAGAGAATGAGAAAGGAGATAAGAAGAAGAGGTATTTTGGAAAGTCATGTAGCAGGATTGTGGGGAATGGAGGAGGTCAGTGAGGGGGGAATGATAAGAGACACCTGTGCAGAGACAATAACATTCCATAGCCAATCGATGATCCTATAGCACCACAGTCCATTAAACTTCAGGACCGATTTACAATGGGAACTCATCCAAGGGTGCATTTATTTAATCACCGTCCCTCTCCTGTCCCACCCCAAAGGGCCCTTGGGTAGGCTTACCACTGAGAATGTATGATCTTATTTCATAATTGACTGGTCCCAGAAGGCCAGCAAAGGAGCCAGCTCACTGGAAGATGGACACAGACTAAGAAGTTTGTGGTTAGCTTAATGTCTCTACTGGATGGGCTGACCAAGGCACTGGGGACCTACGATGATGGCACTTAAAGCAATAAACTACATGCAGACTTCGAAGATAATGCTACCTTTCAGGGTCATTATAGCTCTGGGCCATTTTTGCCAAGCACAGTCCAACCTCTGTCTCAAAATAGCTGCTGTCCTTTAACGCTTCCAGGGGACATCAGCCACATTTTTCAACCCATGAGCCACCCCGAATCTCACAGAAATATACTGGTTTCTTTCATTTTAGGCCTTGTCTCCCTTGGACAGGGATGAGTCCAATATGATCTCTTTGTCTTAATCTGGTTACGATAATAGACCATGAAGCAGGGACCCCTCAGATTTGACCCACTGCTCCGTAGGAGGATCCTGACAAGCCGAGGCAGACAACAGCAACTCAACCTTTTGATTCAGCCAACTCTGATTATCTAATCTCCTAAAGGCCCTTGACTTTGAAGTCCCAGTATTCAATTTAGGCCTCTGCAGTAGATTTATAGAAAATGTGTTAGGAAATGGAAATCTCTCTTGATATGGACAAGGCCCAAGATAATGTCAGTTCCCCACTGGCCACTAAAGAAGTCCATGTTGTGTCTGTTCTGAATTAGCAACATGTGGAGGAAGTAATTCTGATGATAACAGAGCGTTACATTTCCAGTATAATTGCTGCTTTCCAATAGGCTTTTAGTGACATGAGGCTCATACCAATAGCAAAGCCAGAGTAATTGCTGAGATATGGTGTTTCCATTGCTTGTTAAAGCTATTTCCTTTCCATAATAGGAACAGAACGGTGCCAGCCATACAAGCTTTTGTGGATCTCATCATGTAGCTGTTGACTTTTATTTGATAATGACTAAAACAAGTCCATAAACCTGCTACCTCTAAAATTAATATCTTGCCTTTTTTTAGTATTTATAGGAACTATATTCTTGATTCATAGTTCTCTGACTCGTTCCTCGCTTACCCTTGTCTTGCATTCACTGGTGACCCTGGATGGCTTATTATGCCTCTTTTATGTTACACCTGTTGCTAATTTTAGGAATCTGGAAATATTTTGTCAACCCTCCCTGCTTTCCTCAGGAGCTGTTTCATGGGGAAGACTCCTAATGGTCCTTTAAAGCCCAGTTAAACACAGAGAGAGCAGTGACAGTGACAAAGTTACTCTGTTTGAACACGATGCTAAAAACCATAAGAGGGAGGGGCACCTGGGTGGCTCAGTTGGGTAAGCAACTGAGGTCAGGTCAGCTCAGGTCACGATCTCAGGGTGGTGAGACGGATCCCTGTGTAGGGCTCTGTGCTCAGCAGGGAGTCTGCTTGAAGATTTTTCTGCCTCTGCCCCTCCCTCCCACCCCACTCACTCACTCTCTCTCTCTAAAATAAAATAAAATAAATCTTTAAAAACCATAGGAGGGAAAATTCTCAACAAATGTCTTTGCTTCCTGTGGAAGGGACAACCTGGTATGGAAGTAAGAGTTCAACAAATATTCAACTTTAAAAAATTGAATGTGTCAACTACACTTCAATCAAAAACTTTTTAAGCAACAATGGCCACAGTTGCCAAACTGTGAAAAGAACCAAGATGCCCTTCAACGGACGAATGGATAAGGAAGATGTGGTCCATATACACTATGGAGTATTATGCCTCCATCACAGAAAGGATGAATACCCAACTTTTGTAGCAACATGGATGGGACTGGAAGAGATTATGCTGAGTGAAATAAGTCAAGCAAAGAGAGTCAATTATCATATGGTTTCACTTATTTGTGGAGCATAACAAATAACAAGGAGGACATGGGGAGATGGAGAGAAGGGAGTTGAGGGAAATTGGAAGGGGAGATGAATCAGGAGAGACTATGAACTCAGAAAAACAATCTGAGGGTTTTGAAGGGGCGGGGAGTGGGAGGTTGGGGGACCCTGGTGGTAGGTATTATGGAGAGCACGTATTGCATGGAGCACTGGGTGTGGTGCATAAACAATGAATTCTGTTACATGAAAAGAAATTAAATTAAAAAAAAAACCTTTTTAAAATATTTAGCCACCACCTTCTTTGAGAAGTTCTTTAAAACACCGGATATACACAAATGTGGACCCAAGAAGGCTTGGTATTGAAAGAGTCCATGGCCACCATCACAAGAGCACTATGGCCGCCATAGTGTGTGGGTTTTCATAAACAAGAAGAGGGCCCTAGTTCTTATCTGAAGGCATCTGGGACAGATACACTGAGAAAAGCTGAGGGGACGGGAGGGAATGTTTTCTAAACACTTGTACTCTAATGTCCCTAGTTTCATGCCCACTTAGTTTCCAACATATACCGCAGTTTATCTATATGTGTGTGTATAAATATAGACACACATGCATATATATACACATACACACATATATACATATATATAAATGTGTGTGTGTGTGTGTGTGTGTATCTTTATATCTTTTCTATAGCCCTGACCTTGCCTGCTAGCAACCGGAGGAGGGATTGTGTCCCATGCTTTAAACTGAATGATGAACACATTGCCAGAGGCCATTCTGGGGACATTCTTCCTTATCTGTAGAAAGTATAAAACTAAATCAAATAAATATAAACAGAATCATCCTGGGCAGCCTCCAGGCCAGTTTCTGCACAGCATAACATCCAAAAGACATCAGACTCAAAAGAGCCTTGAAAAGTAATTTAAGAATTTGGAAAAGTTTTTTGGGGGGAGGCAAAGATGAGGAAAAAGATAAAAAAAAATACTTTGAATCACAACACTTTTAAACCTCAAAAGGTTGATCCACTAAACTTGACTCATTAGTAAAAGGAGTTTCTCCTACGGCATGCATTTGTTTCCCATTTCTTAAACTCAAAGCTGCACATTCAGACTATAAACAAAGGTATCTGATCAATAAGAGAGAGACAAGTTCTAGGAGCTTTGCTGGCCTCGGGGTGCTTGGGTGGCTGCATATAACTGGTATTTCTGGGAACAGTCTATTTGCTATCCTTATAATCCTGGACATCCAACAAACCCATTGCGTATTTATGTCATTTTAACTTTATAACCACAGGACATTTTAGCTTGGGAGAGGATAGCTTTCAGGAGAAAAGTTTATTCTATGGAACTGTCCCCTCTTCTTACAAAGAAAGGCCTCTATAATACATTTTTAAAAAATATCTCTTCCAATGACATTAAATTGTACTTTTAAATATGAATAAAAGAGAACAAAAGGTGTTGTCTCATTTTGCTCTCTTCAGTATTGAAAAAATCAAACCCATATTAGGAATTCCACTGACAACCTTATCCTTTTATTTTTTTTAAGATTTTATTTATTTATTTGACAGAGAGAGAGAGAGATAACAAGTAGGCAGAGAGGCAGGCAGAGAGAGAGTGGGAAGCAGATTCCCTGCTGAGCAGTGAGCCTGATGCAGGTAGGGCTTGATCCCAGGACCCTGAGCCGAAGGCAGAGGCTTAACCCACTGAGTCACCCAGGCACCCTGATGACCTTATCCTATCAGTAGCTGTGTTCCTGAATGCCATTCAACTAATAAATATATTTTTTTCAAAACTTAGATTTGCACATCTGCAAATCAAATAGTTAATTTATTACTGATTTAATAATGTCTAATAATGAAACCATGTTGTAGCTCTTTAAATTTTAAACTTGATTTTTTGAAAAAAATAATGGCACTTAAGCATTTTTCTCTGTATTTGTGGTTTTCCCTTTATCACTTTTAATGTATCCTTGGGATCAAAATGGATTCATGTCTGTGCTTCATATATTCAGTATTAGCTTAAGGGTAACAGGTTCAGTCTGCAGACACATTCAGTGTGAAATGGATGGGAGACCCATCCAAGGAGATCAGGTTAAAGGTCTTGGAAATCAGGTCAATCTAGAAGGTTCTACCCTAGCCCCAGAGTCTGTTGCTAAAATGTAGTATCATGAGTCCAGTTGAAAGGAGACAGGGTAATAATGGGGAAAGGTAAAGAGAAAGGATAAACAGAAAGAGAAGCTGAATGTTGATCTTGGTGGCCAGGAGAAGCAGATATGCCAGGATGAGCAACTCTGGGCTTTGTCCAAGACAGAGGCAGTGGTTAGAACCCTTTATATCAGTGTCATAGAGGCAAAAGTCAATGGCAGAAGGTAGCAATGAATTTTGTGGCAGAAACCATTCATGATGCACCACTATCTTCTCCCCTTCTTGCTACACAAATATTAGCTAGATACTTGAATGCCCAATCAAAGTCTATGTTTCTCAAATTTCCTTGCAGCCAGGTTCAGCACCATCAGGATATAAGCAGAAATGGAAGTGCCTTGAAAAGAGGAAGTCCTGCTCTTCTATAATTTTCTATTTGGAATGCAGACATGATGGCTGGAAGGAAGCAGTCATCTTGGCCCACCTATTGAAAGCCAGTTGAGAGCAGATCAGTAAGATGGAAAGATCCATTTTGAGCTATTTAAATTTCTAGAAGAAGGAAATGCACTTCTTTTTTGTCATTCAGATCCCTGTTATTTTGTGTTTTCAATTGTCCATAGTCAATGTTAAGTAACACAGGTGGAGAGGAAGGAATGAATGAGTGCAGGAGTCTGGACCACGTTGTTTTCAGATGCAAGGTGATCACATTCCGCTTCTTGTTTTGCTTCCTCCCTTCTCAAAGGGTGAGAGGGTTATCTCAAAGGGTTATTCCTAGCATTTCAATTTGTATTGCAACAGCCTACCTACTAAAAGAGAATTAGATTTCACAGAAAGATGAAGTTCTTCTGGTACACAAGTGCCCCCTCATTCCTGGGCTAGACTTCAAGGGACACATTTTTTTTTTCCTCCCGATCTTCCTTACTTTTTCTCACACCTACTTCCCGGGAACCCTTAGCAATCCAATTGCCTCCAAAGTGGGGGTAGGTAGAGTGAAATATGTCAGCAGTTGGAAAACTATAGCCCAAGAGCCAACTCCAGCCCACCACCTGCTTTTTGCCTTTTTTTTTTTTTTAATGATAAGACAATTGTTCTTTATGAAATTTTATCAAGAATCAGAATTTGGCTAACTATTGATATCAAAACTATTAATAAAATGATAAATGAAGGAAGAGCAAGAAATCAATGATCTCCACATGGGGATACTCTGTTAGTAAAACATATAAAAATGAGAACACATTAAACTGAAGTAAAAACTGAAGTAGGTTTGTATTCACATACAAACAAAACTGCATTGATGATAAATCACGCAAATGAACTAGCATAGTTCAAGAGGGAGGTGATAGGATGGGTATTTTATATATATTTTATATTACTTTATATATAAGAGTAAGTATATATATCCAGAGCTTGCAGCTAAAAATGGTTGTAACATTTTTTAATGGTTGAAAAAAATTAAACTAAGAATATTTGTGACATATGAGAACGATATGTAACTGGAGTCCATAGTTGAAGATTTGTTGGCACACAGTCATGTTCATTGGCTCTCTTATTGTCTGGCTGTTTTTACATTCCATTGGCAAGGTTGAAGACTCAGACCAAGACCCTATGGCCTGCATAACCTTAAGTATTTACTGTCTGGCCCCTTCTAGAAGAATGTTGCCAGCCCCAATCATAGGTGAAAGCAGCCAATTTGGTCTAAATCCTGATCCTATCACTGGATGGCTGAGTTGAACTTGGACTTGTCCTTAACCTCTCTTATCTTTAGTTTCCTTCCACAGTAAAACTTGGATAATAATACCCTTTTTGATAGAGATTTTGGAAGAATATGAGATAAACACTTGAGATCGCCTAGCTTGAAGTACACATTTGAATATGATAGCTGTGATATGATTATCTCAAATGCTCTACTTCACAAAAGCTGAAGTCTCTTATTAAGATAACCACTCTCCATGCACACATGAACAGATTTTATTTCAGATATCAGTCTGAATAGTTAGCATTGATTATAAGATTAAAGCAAATGGCACTACAGTGTAACTAATACACCTGCATTTCCAAGAGAGTTTTTAAATCTCAACAAGAGCTCTTGACCCACTTAGATCTTCATCTGATGAACGACACTGGTGATTTATCTGTTGAGCTGTGGGTTCTTGGGTATTTCCAGTCTATTCTGATAAAGCTATGACTGCACTGATCCTTGGTGACATACGTGGACCCTGATCCCCTTTTTTTTAATGCCCATAAAAACCAATGAAATTGTTTATTCATTCATTAAAAAACAAAGTTGAACAGAGTAAATTTTGAAGATCTGGTTGGTGGCTTTATTCAACGAATCATGAATCGGGCAGTATCCCATCTAGCAAATAGAAGGGAGCTCCGAGGTGCTGTACAAAATGGAGAGATTTTACAGGTAGAAAGGGTTTTGGGGGGAGGAGGAAAGATTGCTTCAGGCAAGGTCCCCTTCCCTCAGGGGGAATGTCAGGGGGGTCTTATCCTGCAGATGAGGCCATTTATTGCTGATCAGGAAATTCCAGATGGATTGGTTTAAAATTCCACTCCTGGGAGAGGCTGGAATTGCCCTGACGGTACGTGTTAAGTTTGGGTGAAGCTTAGCAAAAGTGACTCTGTTTGGGGGCCCTGTTGTGTCTTCTTAACACTAGTATGTTCTTTTTCCATTCCCTGCCGGAGAAATCCTAGCCTCCTTTAGGACTCAGATCAAACACGACCTCCTTTAAGAAACATTTCTAGGGCGCCTGGGTGGCTCAGTGGGTTAAGCCACTGCCTTCAGCTCAGGTCATGATCTCAGGGTCCTGGGATCGAGTCCCGCATCGGGCTCTGCTCAGCAGGGAGCCTGCTTCCCTCTCTCTCTCTCTGCCTGCCTCTGTCTACTGTGATCTCTCTCTGTCAAATAAATAAATAAAATCTTTAAAAAAAAAAAAAAAGAAAGAAACATTTCTAGTCTCCCTTCTTCCCCAGCAAGGCAAGAATGGAGGGTCCATCCTTTGTGATTCTGTCCTAGTTCATTACAGCTCTTCTCGCCCAGCTCTATAATTATGCGTTTACACATCCGCTTCTCCCATTAGACCCCGCCATTCCCCACAGATATATATTATATCTTACTCATCTTTGGATCCACTGCTTCTGAAATATTGCCTGACACTTACCAGGATGCAGTAAGTGTTGGATAAACAAATTTATAAGCAAAGGACCCACTGATAGGAAATCAAAGCTCAGTCGAGTTTGCCCAGGGCTCTGCTTGACAAGACAAAGATCTGGGATCTCCACCGCTCTTCCTTAGGTGGGGGCAGGGTCACAGATTCCCTCTCTCCCAATCCGATAAAAATTAAATCTAGGACTGGTATGATTTAATTCTGACTCCTGCTTGTTAGGTCCCCCAATAATGGGTCCGTGATTAAAGGAGCAAGACTGATACAAAGCGAAGGTCAAGCAAAGCTTATTTCGTGCCAAGCATCAAGAATCAGACTGACCGGCCAGGGCCGACCATCTTACAGAGAGGGCGACACTTCTCCGTTTCACAGACTAGCTTTTAAGGGCAAAGGCCATGTGGTCGGGCCTGGCCACGCACAGGTGGCCAATGAAATTGTAACACACAGAGAAAGCTGCACAGTGATGCTAGGTGACCAGTTGAATTACAATTTACCCTATAATAGACATTTGACCTAGCCCATCACACCTTGGTTAGAATTGGTGCCCAAAAGGCTCCCAAAGGGCGGGGCCCATACTCCTTGGTAGCTAGGGAGACAGTATGCAACCCCCCACTGATCGGATGCCTCCACCTGGCCTGACTCACCCTTCTATCTGGGCTTTGTTACCTGGGGCTGGTTTCCGGGACTTGTTTTTAAGTAAGTCCCCTGGGGGAAGGGGAGCAAGGATAGTTTAAGGGTTAAACAACGTTATTGTTTTAACCTTGATGGAAGCCTCTGGCTAAATAGGTCCTTACACTGCGTTCTCCACGTCCTTCCATTTATCAAATGCTCTCATTGGCTTTGGTCTTCTGGAAAGTATTAGAAATTTCTCATTGGTCATGTTGTTCTTTTTTTTTTTTTTTTTTTTAAAGATTTTATTTATTTGACAGAGATCACAAGTAGGCAGAGAGGCAGGCAGAGAGAGAGGAGGAAGCAGGCTCCCTGCAGAGCAGACAGCCCGATGCGGGGCTCGATCCCAAGGACCCTGGGATCATGACCTGAGCCTAAGGCAGAGGCTTCAACCCACTGAGCCACCCAGGCGCCCCGGCCATGTTGTTCTTAATTCCTACCCTCCCCAGTCGATTTCTTTACTGTTAGTGGTTTAATCTTTTTTATACTTCTCTCCTATTTTAGTTGGCTCTCGAGAATGAAAGGAGACAAATATGTGTTCTGTATACCCATATAAATTAGAAACTCTGAATTTTTAATAAGGTAAATGAAGGGCAGAAAGAACAGAAGACCTATTCTCAGGGCATTCCACTTGAAAAAGAAGGTCTAAAGTAGTCCTTTGTGTCATATTTGTAAATCACGTGATGTAGCAGTTAAAAAAAATCAATATGGGGTGCCTGGCTGGCTCAGTAGGTAGGGAAAGGGACTCTTGGGGTTGTGAGTTCGAGCCCCACCTTGGGATAGGGATTACTTTTAAAAAATCACTGTAACCATCATGTGCTAATAGAAGTCCAGCTCCATTTCATTGTTCGCCAGCGAAATCCCACCTGCCTAATGTGTCCACTACGACAGGCATGCATCCGAATGGAAACGGACAGGATTTTTTGCCCCTTGGAAGGTCACAGCCTGGTATCTGATAAGAGCAAGTCCAGCAGCAGGCTCTGGTCAGGAAGACAGGGACTGCACGTTGCTCTGGGAGTGCTGTCCACTGGCTCGAAGTCCTCTAGGCACATAATACTCAACACACTCTCCTGTTCCCGGGAGTAAGGGAGATAATCCAGGAAGGGCCAAGGATGATTTTCATCCCAGGGAGAAATCCCTTCTCCCTGCAAGATGAGAATCTGAGCAAGTGGAAGGAGAGGACAATGAGGTGCTGATAACGAGTCCGCACCCAGGTAACAGCCTGCTGATGCATACAGAAACCAAGCAGGCTCTTTTCCCACCTTCCTGAGATCTCAGCTCCCCCCCACCCCCCAGCATCCAGGCTTGCCTGTAAAAACCAGGGAGGTGAGGCCTCATTATGGTTATAATCCTGCTTTACAAAAGCCCAGCTTTTAAAACCCAAACATGCAAAATTGGCTAGTAATTTGCATTGTAAAACAGCTCCATTGACTTAAATGGTCTCTGAACATGATATGGGGCGTGATGATTTGGGTTATGAAAACTCAATCAGAATCAAACTTTACACCAAACTATGAAATATAAAATAAAAGAGAGCCCAGGCTCATCTAATGGGGTGAAAACTTGTGGTGCAAGAGCACAGCATAAACTCAAAATACTGGAAATATTTGCAACTGAGATGCAAAAGCTCATGGCTCATTGCTCTCCAGAGCACGGGGTTGACAAGGTTTCTAAATCTGCCTTGGCATCCTCACCTGGCCTGGGACAGCGGTGTTTTTACCTTGGACCATCTCAACCTCCAAAATCTGGCACAGCCCGCAACACTATCCCCATCTGGGGCAGTGGAGAGAAGCAAGCCCCGGCCAAGGGGCACAACTGGGTTATCACCTGGGACATTCTCAGATAGCTGTTTAATTTTTCAAGTCCGCCCTCAACCCTTGGGCCCCGGTCTGCTCTGGTTCAAAGTAAGGGCACAGGGGAGCAGTCCCAGGTGTTTATGTTGCTGCTGCTTCGGGAGGATCAGATGAACGGATCACCCCGTGCACCACGGTCATACAGCCCCTGCAGGCATTTATTCTGGGCTCTGTTTCACAGACACTAACACTCACCCCTTGGCTTCGGGACTGGAAATAGCACGCCCTTTTTAGATCCTACAAAGAACTCCCAAGAAGCTCACCTTGAATAAAACACCCGAGCCTCGTTTTGGAGATTTGTCGAGGTCTGATCTGCAGACCTGCTTACCCATTCTGAGAAGATAATCTACCCACTTCCCGCTTTTATGCATTCACTCCTCAGACCTAGAAAACGCTGCCAATTTCTCCTGTGAAATTACGCTCTTCTTCCTCCATGATCTTACTAGGATTTGACCCTCATGAGAACAAGGACCCCATCTGTCTATTTTTACTCAGAGTTGTTATCTCTGGTGCATAGCCCACTGCTTGAATCGCGCCTCCTGCGACTCTCCCACCGCATGTTAAGACAAACTCTAAAGTCCCCGTATTTAATCATGATGAACAAATACAGATTCCTGGGACAGAAAGGACGGCCCAGGAAAAAACGAAAGGATATGTAAAAATGCAGTTCTGTAATTTATTCCTTCTGCAAATCTGTACCGGGGAAGTGTACATACCATGCATGAAAGTGGGAAAACTTAGTGAACAAGAAGTCAGGTATTGTCCCTTCCCTGATGGAGACACCAGTGGCGTGGGAAAGCAGACTTCAGTTTTATTTGTAATAAGTGCTCAAAAGGGATGGATTTGATGCTCTCATCATAGGAACCTTGTATTATTCTTTTTTATTTTTCATTTCTTTTTTCTTTTTTAATATCTATTTTATTTAAATTCAATTAGCCAGCATATAAGACTAATTGAATTAATATATTAAATATATTGAATTAATATATACGTTTGGATTTCTACATTTGGAATTCTCCTTCTCTTTTCCCTCAAGATAGTAGCTTGTTCACTCCCTTCGGGTCTTTTCACTGAATGTCCCTTACGTAGAACATCCTTCTCTGACTGCTCTTTCCTAAATTTCAGTCCTGGTCACCCTCTGTGTTGACTCTTTTAATTCGTTGTTGTTACGTTTATCTACCTAATGGTATGTTATATAATCGAGGTCTTATTTATCACCTGTCCTCACCACGTGAATCAAAGTCCCCTGAGAATAGGAACATTGTTCACCTTTGTATTTCCAGACCCTGGAATGGTGCCTACCTGGGCGGGAGGCACCAATCAAATATATAGTGAGTAAGTATTAGCTCGATGCCTTCCCAGTCAACAGGAAAAGCACACATGAATCAAAAAACAAATTTGGGACAATTCGTTTTCTACATATCCCTACATCATTCTATGTTCTAAGATTTTATTTATTTGACAGAGAGAGATCACAAGTAGGCAGAGAGGCAAGCAGAGAGAGAGAGAAAGAGAGAGAGAGGAGGAAGCAGGCTCCCTGCCTAGCAGAGAGCCCGATTCGGGACTCGATCCCAGGACCCTGAGATCATGACCTGAGCTGAAGGCAGAGGCTTAACCCACTGAGCCACCCAGGCAGCCCCTCATTCTATGTTTATCAATAGATAGGTTGAACTGCTTAATACCTATGTCAATGAATCATATATGAAGAAAGAAAAGGTGACAAATCATAAATGTTTGGCCAGAGAGCTTATCACACATGACTGCCATGTAACTGCCACCCAGATGTACAAAGAGAGCTTCGTCAGCCCAAGAGAGGCACCCCCTGGGACCCTGCCCATTAGGGTGAATGACCATCCCAGTTTGCTTGGGAACAACTCTGTTTTAACATTAAGAAGGGCACATGATGTGATGAGCACTGGGTGTTATATGCAACTAATCAATCATTGAACACTACACCAAAAACTAGTGATGTACTATATGCTGGCTAATTGAATTTAAATTAAAATAAAATATATATATATATATATATATATATAAAACAAAAAAGAAAATCTTGAGTGGTTTACTCAGTCCCAGAAAAATCAGGACAGTTAGCTACTGCATGTCCAGTTATCACTGTACTCTTCTGCCAAAATTCCCCCCTCCTGATTTATAGACACCATAGATTAACTTTGTCTGTTTTAGAACTTTCTATAAATAAAATCATGCAGTTCCTTTGCTCATTACCTTTGTGAGTTTCACTCATATTTTTCATGAAGAAGGAACTCACTCATCTCATTGCTCTAAAATATTCCATTTATTTATACATTCTACTACTGATGGACCTTTGTCTTATTTCTAATTTTTGGCTGTTATAAATAAGGCCACTGTGACTGTTCTCGAAATGTCTGTTGATCAACCTATGTGTGCATTTCTGCTGGGTCCTCTCTTCCTGAGAATGGAACTATTGGATCACAGGGCACACGTATGTTCAACTTTTGGAGAAGGCCAAATACTTTTCCAAAGTAGTTGCACTAATTTCTGCTCCCACTGTGGATGTAGGAAGAATCCAGTTTCTCGGTAACTGACCAACATTTGGTATGGTTAATCCTTTTACTTTTACCCACTCTTCTGAATGTCTAGTGGTTTCTTACTGTGGCTTTCATTTGCATTTTCCTAGTGGTATGTGTGTATATATATGTGTGTGTGTATACACACACACACACACATTTATTTATTTGAATATATATCAAATACATATCTGGGGAGGGGTAGAGGAAGAGGGAGACTCTTAAGCAAGCTTCACATTCAGCACAGAACCCAATGTGGGGTTCAATCTCATGACCCTGAGATCATGACCTGAGCCTAAACTAAGAGTCAGATAGATGCTCAACTGACTAAGCTACCCAGGTGCCCTGGTTTTTATGTTTTTTAAAGTTCCAGTTCAAATCCTTTGCTCATTTTCTACTGATTTTTTTCTATTTCCTATTATTTCTAACAGCCTTTTCCTTATTCATATATTCTCTCTGAATTCTGGATAGGAATCTTTTACCAATAATATGAATTAAAGTATATTCTCCAAATATATAATTTATAATTCCATTCTCTATGTAGTGTCCAGTGTATCTATTTTCCCCTTTATGAGTAATGCTTATATTTTCCTATTTAAGAAATCTTTGCCAAACTGGATAGTCCTGAAAATATTCTCCTGTATCTTCTATAATTCATTTAAAATTGAGTTCTGTATGTGAGTTAAGGTAAGGCCCAAGTTTTGGTCTCCTTTGTTGTTGTTGTTTAGATAAATTTTCAGCTGATCCAGGGTCATTATTGTTAACAGCATTCTTTTTTCATTCTGTCGTAAATCAAGTGCCCCTTTGTGTATGGGTCTGCCTCTGGACTCTTACTCTGTTTCATTGGTCCAATTATCTATGCTTATACTGATTAATATCTTAATTACAATGTATTTACAGTAAGTTTAAATATCTGATGGCAGAAATATTTCAAGTTTATCTAGCTACTCCTGGATGACTGCATTTCCATACAAATTTCAAAATTTCAATTCTTCATTTACACACACACACATGCGCAAACAAATAAGCCTGCTGGAATTTAGGTCAACTTGGAAAAATTTACAAATTTACATCACTGACTCTTCCAATCCATGAAACATAATATATCCTTCCAATTATTTAGTTTTTTATTTAAATTATTTTAATACTGTTCTTTCTATATTATATAGGTCTTACCCATTAGTTTGGTTCTAGGTATTTGAAAATTTGGGGGGTGTTCTTCTATGTGGTGTTATTCATTTAATTCATGTCCTAAATTGTTGCTGGTATATGGAAATAAAATTTATTTTTAATATTGACCTTGTATCCCAAAAACTTGCTAAATTCATTTACTAATTTTAATAGTTTATAGATTTTTAAACTTTCTATGTATATAATCATGTTTTCTGTGAATGACAGCTTTATTTCTATTCCATTTTAATCCATGTATATTTATTTTAGTTATGCTGGTCACAGCCTCTAATACAAAGTTGAATAGGAGTGGAGAGAGAACAGTCATTGTCTTACTTCTAGTCTCTGGTAAAAATTGCAATAGCTGATCATTAAATATAATCTTTGCTTATGGTGTTTTGTAGATATTCTTTATCAGTTTAAGGGGGTTACTTTTTATAGATGGTTTGCTTTTTTAAAAAAATCATTAATCAGAGGGGCGCCTGGGTGGCTCAGTGGGTTAAGCCTCTGCCTTCAGCTCAGGTCATGATCTCGGGTTCCTGGGATCGAGCCCTGCATCGGGCTCCCTGCTTGGCAGGGAGCCTGCTTCCCCTTGCCCCCGCCTGCCTCTCTGCCTACTTGTGATCTCTGTCTGTCAAATAAATAAATAAAATCTTTTAAAAATCTCTAAAAAAAGATCATAAACCAGGGTTGATTCTGTCAAACATTTATTCTACATATATTGAGATAATTCTTTTATTTTTCTCCTTTATTATATTAGTGGGAAGAATTATCAATAATGAATTGATTTCTGAGTTTTAAAACCAACCTTGAATTCCTAATCTCTGGCTGACTTCTTTCCCCATAGAGGATTTATTTTTTCTTTCCAGGAGCCAATTAAAATTGGGCTAGATCTCTTTAATCTAGTTTGGGATGGAGTGGTTTGAACAATGGTTTCAGTTTTTGTGGAGGATGGTCTACTTCCAGCTTACTTTTACTCCTAGGGTTTACCTCTCCTACAGTTCTAACTGGAAGTCTAGACTATTTGGTGAACTCTGACCTTTAATATCTGTCTTTCAAGCTCTATGAGGTTACCAAAATCTCTGCCTAAACTTTATACTCTACTTTTTAGTTTCTTGGCTCTGAACTGCTTTAGAATTAGCAAATGCCTCAATGGGAAAAATATCTAGAATGTCAGGCTCACATTCATGTAATACTCTTCTCTGATGCTTTGATAGCTCTCCATTGTCCTCAAACAGGATCTAGTTTGAATTATGACTAGAGTTTCTAGTTATTCTTATGGGCAAAATTGGTCTGTAGTGAACTACTCTACCAGAAATGAAAAACATCTTGTCTCTTACCTTTTATTCAGTAAAGGAGGATTTTAGCAACTAGATAATGTTACCTCAGTGACAGGTATTTCAGTGAGGAGAATAAAAAATCTAGAGTGTCTTAGAATGTGTGTGAGTCATAAAAATAATCAAAGAAAGAATGTCAGCAAAATTCTGAATTCTGGCAGTGCCAGGTGGCTCAAGTCATGATTCCCAAGTCCTGGGATTGAGCCCCAGGTCATGCTCCCTGCTCAGCAGGGAGTCTGCCTCTCTCTCTCCCTCTGCCCCTTCCCCTGTTCCTCTCTCTCTCTCAAATAAATAAATAAAATCTTTTGAAAAAGAAAATTAAAAAAGATTCTGAATTCTAGTGATTTTTTAATCAATTAAAACCAAACTTAATCCTTAAGATGGCGGAGATGTAGGAGACCTAAATATCATTGGTGTAAGGTTTTATAGGTGAGATAAACACGCCTCCAGGGGAGGTAGGTGCAAGGCAAGATTTATTAAAGGCACCCTTGGGCGAGGTTCTGCGACCCCGGAGAGGAGAGTCAGGGAAGTCGCACTGGGAGGGAGTCAGCGGGTAAAGTATTTGGTGATTGGAGGGTTGGGGGAGTCCTGATGCTCCTGTTTCCTGCATAGGTATCGGGATACTTGTGGAGACGTGACCTGGGCAGACATCCTTATGGCGGGAGATTCAAGGGTTAGGAAGGTGAGGGAGGCTGGAAGATGGTGGCCCAGCAGCCACTTCTATTGTTTCCCCTGCATTCCCGGGGCTGCCAACCCAACAATTGGGTCCCAGGAATTCAGCTAGATAGTTATCAAACCATTCTGAATACCTACAAATTCAACAAGAGAGCAAAGAGAAGAGCAGCAATTCTAGGATCAGAACAGTGACCACTTTCTGGAAGGTAGGATGTGTGGAGAAGTGATTCCGAGGTGATTCACTGGATGAGAGACCGCAGGGGGATGGGGCCGGCTCCCGGCAAGCAGTGAAGCCACAGAGCACAAAATCAAACTTCTAGAAGTCTGCTCCACTGAGGAATGTCACTCCAGAGGCTAAGTGGGGGTGGAGCCCTTGTGGGGACAGTGTGGTCTCAGGTCCCTTGGGGTCACAGAAAGACGGGGATGTCTGAGTGTGGCAGAGCTCCCAGGTATTGGAGTAGGGAAGCCAGTTGTAGAGATGGAGATGAGGAGGGGGCTTTCAGCTCAGGGTTACTTTAAGCTATGATCCGAGTTTCAGTCGGGCCACTGCTCTTCAAGAAGGACCCCACAAGTGGCAGATCCGGGGAGACTCCTCTTCCTTCTCCAGGAGGAGTGGCACGGGAGCATGTGGCAGGAATCTGCTGGGTTCGGACACTCCAAACAGGGCTGTGCGCCAGAGATAGAAACACTCAATCACAGGCCGGGTGAGCACGGAGTGCGGCCAGACACCAGGGAGATGGGATAGATTGACAGATTTTCTCTGAGGGCGCACTGAGGAGTGGGGCCTGAGCTCTCGGCAACTCTGGGCCAGAGACCAGGAGGCCGCCATTTTCATTCCTGTCCTCCAGAGTGGTACGGATAGTATTCAGGGGAAAAAAGTTCCGAGAGCAAAGCTGAGCAGATGACTGAGCCCGGCCCCTGGCAAGGGTGGTGCAATCCCAACTCAGGCAAAGACATTTGAGAATCATGGCAACAGGCCCCTCCCCCAGAAGATCAGCAAGAATGTCCAGCCAAAACCAAGTTCACCAAAAAATGAGAACTGCAAAATTTCAGAGCTATGGGAATACAACACATAGAATTTGTGGCTTTTTCCCCATGATTCTTTAGTCTTCCACAGTTAAATTAAAAATTTTTTTCTTTCTTATTCTATTTTTAAAATTTTTTCTGTTTCCTATTTTAGTGTTTTTTTAAAAACTATTTTATCTTATCAATAGCTTTTTAAAAATCTTTTCAAATTTTGATTTTTCTTTCTTTAAATTTTGGGATGCAGTTTCTTCTAACAGATCAAAATATACCCTAAATCTAGTGCATAGCTTTGTTCTGGTCTCCAGCCTGATCACATTCTTTCCTCCTTTTTTCAAACAACTTCATATCTTATCAATTCCTTTTTTAGAATCCTTTAAAATTTTCATCTTTACAGCCATATTCCATCCCTTCATCATGTTTACCCTTATTTTTGTATATATATAAGTTTTTCTTTCTTTAAAATTTTGGGAGGTAGTTTCTTCCAACAGATCAAAATTCACCCCAAATCAAGTGTGTGGCCCTGTTCTATTCACCAGTCTAACATTATATAGATATTGATATATAGATATGAATATATATATTTTTTTCTCCTTTCTTCTCCCCCTGATTTCAGGTCTCTTCCGATTTGGTTAGTGTATATTTTTCTGGGGTTGTTGCTACCTTTTAATATTTTGTTCTCTCATTCATCTCTTCTTATCTGGATAAAATGACAAGGTGGAAAAATTCACCAAAAAAAAAAAAAAAAAAAAAAAAAAAGAACAAGAGGCAGTACCGACAGCTAAGGTCCTAAACAATACAGACATTAGTATGATGTCAGAATTAGAGTTCAGAATGATGATTATCAAGCGGCTAGCTGGGCTTGAAAAAAACATGGAAGATACTAGAAATTCCCTTTCTGGAGAAATAAAAGAACTAAAATCTAACCAAGTTGAAATTTAAAAAGCTATTAATAAGGTGCAATAAAAAATGGAGACTCTTACTGCTAGGAAGCAGAAGGGAGAACTAGTGATACAGAGGACCAAATGATGGAGAAAAGAAGCTGAGAAAAAGAGAGATGAATAACTACTGGACCATGAGGGGAGAATTCAAGAGATAAGTAATGCCATAAGATGAAATATATTAGAATAAAAAAAAAAAGAAAAAAGAAAAATAGTAGAATTGGGATCCCAGAAGAAGAAGAAAGAGAGAGAGGGGTAGAAGGTATATTGGAGCAAATTATAGCAGAGAATTTCTCTAATGTGACAAAGGGAACAAGCATCAAAAACTAGGAGGCACAGAGAATCCCCTCAAAATCAGTAAAAATAGGTCCACACCCCGTCATCTAATAGTAAAACTTACAAGTCTCAGTGACAAAGAGAATATCCTGAAAGCAGCTCAGGACAAGAGGTCTGTAACATACAATGGTAGAAATATTAGAGACCTATCCACAGAGACCTGGCAGGCCAGAAAGGATTGGCATGATATATTCAGAGAACTAAAAGAGAAACATATGCATCAAAGAATACTATATCCACCTAGGCTGTCATTGAAAATAGAAGGATAGATGAAAAGCTTCCAGGACAAACAAAAACTAAAAGAATTTGAAACACTAAACCAGTCCTACAGGAAATATTTAAAGGGGTCCTCTAAGCAAAGAGAGAGCCTAAAACTAACAGACCAGAAAGGAACAGAGGTAATATCCAGTAACAGTCACCTTACAGGCAATACAATGGCACTAAATTCATATCTTTCAATAGTTACCCTGAATGTAAATGGGCTAAATGTCCCAGTCAAAAGACACAGGGTATCAGAATGGATAAAAAAAAAACAAGACCTATCAATATGCTGTCAGTAAGTAACTCATTTTAGACCCAAAGACACCTCTGGATTTAAAGTGAGGAGGTAGATGGAGCACTTTTGTGGCTCAGTGGGTTAAAGCCTCTGCTTTTGGCTCAGGTCATGATCCCAGGGTCCTGGGATAGAGCCCCTCATTGGGCTCTCTGCTCAGCAGGGAGCCTGCTTCCTCCTCTCTCTCTGCCTGCTTCTCTGCCTACTTGTGATCTCTGTCTGTCAAATAAATAAATAAAATCTTTAATAAAGTGAGGAGGTAGAAAGCAATTTACCAAGCTAACAGACATCAAAAGAAAGATAGGATGGCAACTTATATTGATAAATTAGATTTTAAGCCAAAGACTGTAGTAAGAGATGAAGAAGGACACTATATCATACTTAAAGGGTCTTAAAGGAGATCTAAGAATTTTAAATATCTATACCCCTAACATGGGAGCAGCCAATTATATAAACCAATTAATAACAAAATCAAAGAAACACACCAACAATAACACAATAATAATAGGGGACTTTAATACCCCTCACTGAAATGGACAGATCATCTAAGCAAAAGATCAACAAGGAAATAAAGGCTTTAAATGACACACTGGACCAGATGGACATCACAGATCTATTCAGAACATTCCATCCCAAAGCAACAGAATACACATTCTTCTCTAGTGCACATGGAACAGTCCCCAGAATAGATCACATCTTGGGTCACAAATCAGGTCTCAACTGGTACCAAATGAAAACACAACTGTTCAAAATCTTTGGAACACAGCAAAGGCAGTCCTGAGAGGAAAGTATATAGCAATAAAAGCCTTTCTCAAGGAACAAGAAAGGTCTCAAGTATACAACCTAACCCTACAACTAAAGGAGCTGGGGAAAGAACAGCAAAGAAAGCCTAGCAGAAGAAGAGAAACAATAAAGATCAGAGCAGATATCAATGAAATAGAAATCAGAAGAACAGTAGACCAAATCAATGAAACTAGGAGCTAGCTCTTTGAAAGAATTAATAAGATTGATAAACCCCTGGCCAGCCTTATCAAAAAGAAAAGAGAAAGGACCCAAATTAATAAAATCATGAATGAAAGAGGAGAGATCACAACCAACACCAAAGAAATACAAACAATTATAAGAACATATTGTGAGCAACTATACGCCAGCAAATTTGATGATCTGGAAGAAATGGATGCATTCCTAGAGACATGAGAACTAACAAAACTGAACAAGGAAAAAATAGAAAACCTGAACAGACCCATAAACAATAAGGAGATTGAAGCAGTCATCAAAAATCTCCCAACAAACAAGAGCCCAGGGCCAGATGGCTTCCCAAGGGAATTCTACCAAACATTTAAAGAATTAATATCTGTTCTCCTGAAGCTGTTCCAAAAAACAGAAATGGAAGGAAAACTTCCAAACTCATTTTATGAGGCCAACATTACCTTGATCCCAAAACCAGACAAAGGCCCCATCAAAAAGGAGAATTACAGACCAATATCCTTGATGAACACAGATGCAAAAATTCTCACCGAAATACTAACCAATAGGATCCAACAGTACATTAAAAGGATTATTTTTCACCATGAACAAGTGGGAATTATTCCTGGGCTGTAAGGTTGGTTCAACGTTTGCAAATCAATCAATGTGATACAATACGTTAATAAAAGAAAGAACAAGAACAATATGATACTCCCAATAGATGCTGAAAAAGCATTTGACAAAGTATAGCATCCTTTCTTGATCAAAACTCTTCACAGTGTAGGGATAGAGGGTACATACCTCAATATCATAAAAGTCACCTATGAAAAACCCCACAAATATCATTCTCAATGGGGAAAAACTGAGAGCTTTTCCGCTAAGGTCAGGAACGCAGCAAAGCTGTCCTCTATCACTACCACCATTCAACATAGTACCTAGAAGTCCTAGTCTCAGCAATCAGAAGACAAAATAAATAAAAGTTATCCAAATTGGCAAAGAAGAAGTCAAACTCTTACTCTGCAGATGATATGATGCTTTATGTGGAAAACCCAAAAGACTCCACTCTGAAACTGCTAGAACTCATACAGGAATTCAGTAAAGTCTCAGGATATAAAATCAATGCACAGAAATCAGTTGCATATATATACACCAACAGCAAGACGGAAGAAAGAGAAATTAAAGAGTCAATTCCATTTACAATTGCACCCAAAACCATAAGTTACCTAGGAATAAATCTAATCAAAGAGGCAAAGATTCTGTACTCAGAAAACTATAAAGTACTCATAAAAGAAATTGAGGAAGACACAAAGAAATGGAAAAATGTTCCATGCTCATGGATTGGATGAACAAATATTGTAAAAATGTCTATGCTATCTAAAGCAATTTACACTATCAAATACCTATCAAAATACCATCATTTTTTTTTCAAAGAAATGGAACAAATAATCCTAAAATTTATATGGAACCAGAAAGACTCTGAATAGCCAGAGGAGTGTTGAAAAGGAAAACCAAAGTTGGTGGCATCACAATTCCAGACTTCAAGCTCCATTACACAGTTGTAATCATCAAGACAATATGGTACTGGCACAAAAACAGATGGACAGATTGATGGAGGATAATAGCAAACCCAGAAATGGACCCTCAACTCTATGGTCAACTAATCTTCAACAAAGCAGGAAAGAATGTCCAATGGAAAAAAGAAGGTCTCTTCAACAAATGGTGTTGGGAAAATTGGACAGCTGCATGCAGAAGAATGAAACTGGACCATTTCCTTACACCACACACAAAAATAGATAAAAGTGGATGAAAGACCTCAATGTGAGACAGGAATCCATCCAAATCCTTGAGGAGAACACATGCAGCAACCTCTTCGACCTCAGCTGCAGCAACTTCTTTGTAGAAATATCTCCAAAGGCAAGGGAAGCAAGGGCAAAAATGAACTATTGGGACTTCATCAAGATCAAAAGCTTTTGCACAGCAAAGGAAACAGGCAACAAAACCAAAAGACAAGTGACAGAATGGGAAAAGATATTTGCAAATGACATATCAATAAAGGGCTAGTATCTAAAATCTGTAAAGAACTTACCAAACTCAACACCCAGAGAACAAATAATCCAGTCAAGAAACGGGCAGAAGACATGAACAGACATTTCTGGAAAGAAGACATCCCAATTGCCAACAGATGCATGAAAAAGTGCTCAACATTACTTGGCATTAGGGAAATACAAATCAAAACCTCAGTGAGATACCACCACACACCAGTCAGAATGGCTAAACTTAACAAGTCAGGAAATGACAGATGTTGGCAAGGATGCGGAGAAAGGGGAACCCTCCTACACTGTTGGTGGGAATGGAAGTTGATGCAGCCAATCTGGAAAACAGTATGGAGCATCCTCAAAAAATTGAAAATAGAGCTACTATTCCTACCCAAGAAACGTACCACCGGGTATTTACCCTAAAGATACAAATGTGATCCAAAGGGTGATGTACACCCGAATATTTACAGCAGCAATGTCCACAATAGTCAAACTATGGAAAGAACCTAGATGTCCATCAACAGATGAATGGATAAAGAAGAGGTGGTATATATATATATATATATATATATATATATATATATATATACACACACACACACACACACACACACACACACATGCACATATATACAATGGAATACTATGCAGCCATCAAAAAACTGAAGTCTTGCCATTTGCAATGACGTGGATGGAACTAGAAGGTATTATGTTAAGTGAAATAAGTCAATCAGAGAAAGACAATTATGATCTCTCTGATATGAGGAATCTGAGAGGCAGGGCAGGGGGTCACAGGGGTAGGGAGGGAAAAAATGAAACAAGATGGGATGGGGAGGGAGACACACCAGAAGAGACTCGTAATCTCAGGAAAGAAACTGAGGGTTGCTGGGTGGTGGAGGGAGGGATAGGGTGGCTGGGTGATGGACATTAGGGAGGGTATGTGCTATGGTGAGTGCTGTGAATTATGTAAGACTGATGATTCATAGACCTGTACCCCCGAACCAAATAATATATGTTAATTTAAAAAACCCACCAACCTTAATACAAATAGCATTCCAGACCTCAGAGATGAATGCAGTTTCATCCTAAACCCTCTATATCATTTGGAAGTTTTCACTGGAAATAAAACTAATAATGATTAACTGTATCTGAAGACTCCATATCATTTATCCAAATGAGACAGCATATGGCAAATGCAGTGTGAGTGTTTGTTGAAAAGTTAACCAGGCAGCAAGAACTCAGATAAAGTTCTTGAACTGAATGTAATAAGGAATCAAGGTGGTGATCAAAATAAAATTTTGGTGGATACTGTGCTAAAAATGTAAACTCAAGCTGAAGCTACGTATTAGGATGGCATACGTGTTTCCTTTCACGTAACAACCACAATGAACTCTCAGTGAAATACTGAAGGACCATGTTGGGAAGAATTTTGAGACCGTATCTGAGCTCAGGGGAAAGGAGAACTACGATCAATTAGTGACTGTGTCTTACTGACAGCACTTTTTGTTAAGTGTCTGCCATCTGGGATGGAGATGTCACATACACAAAGATATATTTATGAGCATAACAACAGCGAATAATCAAAATTATCTTGAGAGAATCCCCTAGGAAATACGCTCTTATACTTTCTGGTTATGTTTTTTGTTATCTTAACCATCTGGACCCAGTATTCCTTGTGTCATTTAAATTTTGAGGCTCATCACTTTCCTGCACGGTACTCATCCCTATACAGCAGCACTTCCATCTGCATCCCTGCACACCGTAGGTCCAGCGTGCCTACACATCACTGCTCCTTCTGGCTTCAGCTCTTTGCACACATTCTGCTACTCTGAGCCTCACCTCATCCTTTGGCCCTGATGTTTGAGTCTGTCTTCCCAGCCAAGACCATGCTTACCTCCTTGACTAAAATTCCCAGTTGATTCTCTTCCCAGTTACACTGCCTCAGGTTATTCAGCAATGATGATGGGCAGAACAGATGTGGCAACATGGGATTATGAAGATGGTTTGGTAGAAGTGTTCATGATCCCAAATGCTCTTGTTCACGAGGACTTGGGTTTCTTTCTTGTATTTTTCAGTCGGATTCCCCACTATTTCACTCTTTCTTCTTTATCCACCTCTACTATAATTCTTCTTCATCCCTGATTTTCTTTGTACCTTATCTTCATACGGTTTTGCTTTTTATAACTCATTAGCACGTGCTCAAGGTCCTATAGCAGGACACCCAGATGTGGTCTTCATGGTGACTCCTGCTCTACTGGTCGGATTCTAAACATTTCCCTTTCTCACTTCACTATATGGGTCTCAAGAATATGGAATTTTTATGGAATTTTATTCTGTAGCTCCATACTTGTATCTTCAACAGATTGTTGAAGACTTGTTTTCCTGAATCCACAATACTAAAATACAATATTTCTACATTATATCATAAAGAATATTTATAAGGAAATTTATCCACATCATTGTACCTTGACGTCTTTTAACCACATGTATTTCATGTACTTTATTTTTAACCTAGTCAATATCTCTATTCCAATTTAAGAAATTCTCTTCGGTTAATACTACCTTTCAAAGGGGGAAATGACATTGAAAGCACATATTTCAAATGCCAAATCTATCATGATTTTTTCTAGTTAAATAATGCTGCCTTGGTCCTGTCCTGCCCTCTATCCTTCTAAGCCAGCGGTTCACAAACTATGGTCTATGGGCTAAATGTAGCCTTACTCTCATTTTTGTAAAGCCTTTCAGCCAAGAATGATCATTACATTTTAAAATGATTAAGTTGTAAATGGTTCTATAAATACCTACATCATGTCTTTGCTTTTGCTTCTTGCCCTGCAAAACTTAAATTATTTATTATCTGGTCCCTTATGAAAGAGTTTACTGACCCCTGTGTGGTCTCAGAATGAACCCTATGCCCTTTAGGCATTAAGCAAGGGGCAAAAACGAAGTAATTCAAGGTCATTGGTTCCCCATGTTGCAAGTTGCAAGAACCACAGCTTGTCTGTGTCAGGGGTGTCCAGGATGGGTTTGCTCATTTTGAAATAGGAACAAGATGATTTTTCTGGAATATTCCAATTTTAAAATGATTTAAACTGTATATTAGGAAATTTCAGATAAAAATGTACCCTTCACCAGAATGATCATGGCAGTTTCCTCTCTCATAGTCACACAATGTCAAATAAAAACCCTAATGAAAATGGAACTGCACCTTCCAGTGTGGGATTGCTTTGGTTTCCACAGTTAATATTCTGCCAGTCTTGCTTCTCTAGGCTGCCGCAGAGGGGAAAGAGAAGGGCCGAGAAGGTAGTTCATTGTGAGAGGTGACATTTCAGAATCTGGTCCTTAGTACTGTAGGCGTAGGAACATGATTTTTCTTTTCACTCAGGTCTGATCAGGCTCTTGGGCAATGACTCACAGTAATTCAACTCACAACCAGATGCCAGTTTGTTAATTTACACTGGGAGAAGAACTTGTCATGAGACCCAGGGCTGGCTGTTTATTCTGTTGGAAGAACTCTCTTTCCATGAGAGGGTGGACTGATACAGGAGGCCAAATGGAGGCTGTTAAGCAGCTCTGTAATGAACTCAGAGACCCAGGTGGTTTTTAAGGCTGTTTACATTGTAGTCTTATCGTCCTTTACTACATTTTTACCTAAAGGACTTGAGTTCATCTAGTAAACTGTGTGCAGTGGGCTGGCCACCTGTATTTGTAAATGGAGTTTTATTGAAACGGAGCGATGCCCATTCATTTATGCACTGGCTGAGGCTGCTTTTTGCAACAGAAACTCTGTGGCCTGCAAAGCCTAAAAGACTTACTATCCAGCCCTTTACAGGAGTCTACTGACTCCTGATTTAGTAGTCTAGAGTTTTCCAAGCAGCAGTTGTGACCTAATAGTGGTTTTTGAATCAATTTAAGGAATTATGACCAAAATATTATTTTACTTTTTAAAAAGATTTTATTTATTTATTTCAGAGAGAGACCCTGGGACCCTGGGACCATGACCTGAGCTGAAGGCAGATGCTTAACTTGACTGAGCCACCGAGGTGCCCCTGACCAGCATTTAATTTCAAGTAGAATAAAAAAGAATGGAAAAGATCAGAGTCCTTTTCTTCCCCCCAAGGTAAGTATTCTTTTGTGAAACCTTTGTTTTTATATATTATGATGGTTCATTTTAGGTGTCTGTCACACTGGGCCAAGGGATGTCCAGATATCTGGTCAACATTTGTAGATGTGTCTGTGAGAGGGTTGCCTGAAGAAATTAACATTCAGATAGGCGGACTGAATAAAGCAGATCGCCCTCCCATCAACGCAGGTGAACATCATCCCATTGGTTGCAGGCCTGCTTAGAACAGAAAGGTAGAGGAAGGTTGGATTTTCTCTCTGCCTGACTGTTGAGCTGGGACGTCAATCTCCTGTCCTTGGTGTGCCTCGTTCTTCTGACTCAGACTGAAATCTACACAATTGGCTCTCTTGGGTCTCCAGCCAACTGACGACAGATCATGGGGCTTTTCAGCCTCCAAAATTACATGAGCCAATACCTTATAATAAATCTCTATAGATATATCTCCTGTTGGTTCAGTTTCTCTGGAGAACCTTGACTAATACATATATACACACAGACATATGTATAGGGATGCCGGCTCACAATGTAAAATGGTTTTTTATATTGAGGGTCATGTTAGATAAAATTTCAAAAAACACTGACCTAGAAAAAGTCCTCTTTTCTTTGACTATTCTGAAAAACACTGAGGAACTCTGACCTTCAGGTTCCTCTTCTTACTTTCATTATTATTCATAATTTGTAATAATAATATTGTGTGGAACATCATCATTTTCAAATGTCTTCCAACAAATCCCCAAAAAGTCTCTCCACCAAACATGAGAAAAAGAAGTTATTACCCCTGATTGAGGGTAAAAGAGGTCATGGCCCCAGAAGTTAGCTGTCTTGGTCAAGGCCACAATTCTCAAGGTCAGGGGGTCTCTTCAAATCCATGTCTTCTGACTCATTGTTCAGGTCCTTCCCTACACTGTCCTGTCTTTCTAGGGTTTACAGAATTCCCTCCTATCTGATAACTCATTAGTAATGTTCTAGGATTTTCAGGATTATTTTCTTTATAACCCTTTTAAGCTGATGGCCTTGGGATAAAATGTCCTAGAGATGGCTTTCTCCAAAACCATCCCTGTAGCTCTGTCTCTGGAAGACTGGAATGTGGCAGCTTCATGGTCCCCCTCATCCCCCTGTATGAGGTCACCAAGGACTTACAAAGATAAGGATATTCTATGCCATGGAAAAGCAAAGCAAATATGACCCACATAGACACAATATTGCCTCTACCCTTCTGTCTCTTTTCAGAGGTGGGTGAAAAAAATGATAAAATTATCAGACATGGAGGGACCAAGGGCTCTTGAGTTTGCTGGGGAGTTAGGAAACATCATTTGGGAGATTCACTTTTGACATTAGAAAATACCTCCTGCCTTGACCTTGTCCGGAAGGCTAAGAAAACTTGGGGAGAAGCAGCAGGAGGCAGGAGTGGATGTGAGGTCTAGCCACTGACACTGAGAGCTCACACTGCATGGGTAGGCTTAACCTGGATGAACTCAGTCTGGCTCCCCACAGCTCTCTGTGACACTTGGGTTGGCAGAAGCTGGTGGTCTGTGATAAGCCTCAGCGTGGCAGTGGCAGGCCTGGGGCTCAGACTTAGGCAATCTCCTTCACTGTGGGCACTATCCCTTTATGAATAAAAGGGAGTAAAAATCTCCAGAATCTCTCTCCTTTTAGATTGTACACCTAAATAGGAAACTGGGTCCTGGGGGGAAGGTTACCAGGAATCCCACATACATTTGGCTGACATTCCTCTAGACATTCCTTGGCTTGGACACTCCAAGCGTCCGGACTTGATCTTACAAAATGAAAGACACCAAGGGCAACAGGTGAATGGGAACTCTGGCACTTGCTGAGGACAGTCGGACAGATCAAGATAAAAGGCCAGCAGCATGGAAATAAAGCCCCTCCTCCAACTCTTGGAAAATGGGTGTGAGGGTTAAATTCTTTGTGTTGTCTCTTTCATTCTCATAGGAAGACATCTGGTTTGAAGAGGATACTGCAAAGTTGCCTCCCCATCTCCAATGCTGCCCTCACTCCCCCTTCTTGCTACAAATCAACAGAACTATGGAGGAGAATGAGAACCCAAAATACCATCTCATTTTCTACACTGAGGCTCATCTGATAATAAGGCAGATAGGAGGTGTCCAGGAGCATAGAGATATTCTGAGAGCACTAGCTCTGTTCTAAGAAGCTCTGAGGTTCTGCCCAGGCAGGGCTGGTGGCCACACAGATGTTGGGGATGGCAGGGGGTGCCAGTTACTGCCCAATATCCTTCATAAACCACAGCTAATGATGTTTCCTGAAGAACGTTTGAGGACTGGCAGGTGGCTAATATGACAATGAGGGGCCACTCCCCCAGGAACTGATTTTAGGTGCTGGAGCTTCCTTACCTAATTTTTTGCTAACCTAATGAGGTGTTTTTAAAAAAAGGCTAATCAGGGGCACCTGGGTGGCTCAGTGGGTTAAGCCTCTGCCTTCGGCTCAGGTCATGATCTCAAGGGCCTGGGATCGAGCCCCATGTCAGGCTCTCTGCTCAGCGGGGAGCCTGCTTCCCCTTCTCTCTCTGCCTGCTGCTCTGCCTACTTCTGATCTCTCTCTGTCAAATAAATAAGATCTTTAAAAGCATAAAAAAAATAAAAAATAAATAAAAAAAGGCTAATCAAAGGTTGTGACTTTTGACAGTTATACTGGTTTGGAAGGATGACTTTTTGAGGAGGAAATCTACCTGGGCAGGGGGATCTTCCAGCCAGCATACTAACACATCCTAGTAACTGAGCTGAGGTCTCTAACATAACCCTCAAGAGTAATGGAGAGGAGAGAGAGGGGAAGGAGAAAGAAAGGAACAGAGCTGGCAGTGCTGTCAAGGAGGAGAGAGAGGGAAGGAGAGGAGATGTGAGGGACAGGGAAGCATTTTTCTCAAGGACAATGAACTGGCAGCTGCGAAGTACTGCTTCCAAGCATCAAAGAAGTGCTTTCAAGCAGGTAGACCTCTCAGGTCTTTTGTAGGAGAGAAAATCCTTTTCCTCTATCCTCTTATGTTCTGCTCCTGGGATCTGTGAATTAAACTGACAACAGAGAGGTGAACAGAGGAAGAGGCATACACATTTTATTTGATATTGACTTTTACATGTCCAGGGAGGTATCCATGGAAAAGAAGTGAAAATGCCTGAAGGTATTAGACCTGGGAGCTTATGGACCAGTCTAACAGAGGATGCCAAGTTGTAGAGATAGGTCTAGGCAGGGAAAAGGGGTTTGGGCTTCTATGTGCAATAGGTACATTTTGAAGAGCTAAATATTTGGGGGGGGGGAATAAATGGAAGATAAGTGTTTTTTTCGTAAAGTTTTGTTTGTGCAGACTCAGTGCTATCTCCATTTCTGGTGATAAAGGATGTTCTTCCCTTCCTGACATGAGAGAGAGGAAACCTCCTAAAAGGGAAACATATGCCCTCTTTCTAGGCACATGGTGGGAGCAGGGGGACCTTTTCCTGCTTCTGCTTTTTCTCAGTTGTCTTTGGCTCAAAATAACACTTATGTCAAAGTGACATATAGTCTAATCCCTTTCAAGGGAAAGACCAGGGTCAGAAGATTATTTGAAGCATGGCCTTGAGGTAGAAGCTGATATAGACAGGCTCTGGTACAGGGCAGCACAACTACCTGCTACTGATCATCAAAAGACTCAGCTTCTGGTCATGAAGGAGATGATAATTGACAATATTTAAATATAGGGTAAATGATTATTTTAAAAAACTTCTCCTATGTCTCTGGATCAAGGTTGATATAGGTAACTAAAATAGCAAATGTGTCTCCTGCCCACCCATCCGTTCATTATCCATCCATCCGTCCATCCATCCATCCATCCATCCCACTAATCAACTCTATGCCAGGGACTGCACAAGCCAGCTAGACACTGGGATGCACAAAGGAATACCCCATACCCCACATACACAAAAAAATGACACAGAACAAAGACAGTTGCATGAGTAATTACATGGAAACTCCATTAGTGATAAGATCTGGTTAAGAACCAAATACGTCAGAGGAGCAGGGTGTGGGTGTTACGCCGAGGTGTGGCAGATGGTTCTTACCCTCACCGGAATCCCAGAGCTGGGCGTGGCATTCCATCTCTTGTTTGAGAGCAGGCGTAAATCCTAAAGGGGCTTGTTAGCTCTGTCAAAGGACTGTGCTCTGTTTCTTTCCATGGCAACCAGGTGAACTGGGGCAACAGGTCCAGCCCAGCCAGCATCAAGTTTAGGGACTGGTAACTAAGGAATCCTGGGGAAACTCTTGCAGGCAAGTGTGTTTACAATAACAAGACAGCAATATTAATTCAGTTTAGCAATGATAATTCCTTAGCAAGGAGGGACTGGAAATTAATGCTGGAACCAAATACTCATTACATCTGCAATTAATTTGAGGTGCGGTGTGTGTGTGTGTGTGTGTGTGTGTGTGTGTGTCCCCATCTGTGCACCCTCAAGCACATAATATCTGTACACATAATAAGTATATGGGCTTAAACCTATTTTATGGAGATATGTTTTGCCTTGTCAGCCCTTCAGCAAACAAAATATAATTTTGTACACTTGAAATCATTTTTTTAAAAAGTGCATGGATTCAGTTTTTCTTAACAATCATTCTAATTAAAATTTTGAAATTCAAAGAAGGAATGTTATGTACAGCCATCATTCACTAAGAGGCTACTCTATGCAGACTCATTGCTTGCTCACACCTTTCTGAAGTAGGTACTATTGATCTCTTCATAAAAATAAACAGAGCCTTAAAAGAGGTTACGTTTAGTACTTTGCCCTCATAGCTATTAGTTACCCAAGGTGCTATTTGAGCTCAGCTTGCCTGATTTGGGTGTCATTTTTCTTCCCATTGTTTTATGCTGCTGCTTCCTTTTTTTTTTTTTTTCTTTGTTGATTTTTTTTTTCAGCGTAACAGTATTCCTTGTTTTTGCACCACACCCAGTGCTCCATGCAATCTGTGCCCTCTCTAATACCCACCACCTGGTTCCCCCAACCTCCCACCCCCCGCCGCTTCAAACTCCTCAGATTGTTTTTCAGAGTCCATAGTCTCTCATGGTTCACCTCCCCTTCCAATTTCCCCCAACTCCCTTCTCCTCTCTAACTCCCCTTGTCCTCCATGCTATTTGTTATGCTGCACAAATAAGTGAAACCATATGATAATTGACTCTCTCTGCTTGACTTATTTCACTCAGCATAATCTCTTCCAGTCCCGTCCATGTTGCTACAAAAGTTGGGTATTCATCCTTTCTGATGGAGGCATAATACTCCATAGTGTATATGGACCACATCTTCCTTATCCATTCGTCCGTTGAAGGGCATCTTGGTTCTTTCCACAGTTTGGCGACCGTGGCCATTGCTGCTATAAACATTGGGGTACAGATGGCCCTTCTTTTCACTCCATCTGTATCTTTGGGGTAAATACCCAGTAGTGCAATGGCAGGGTCATAGGGAAGCTCTATTTTTAATTTCTTGAGGAATCTCCACACTGTTTTCCAAAGTGGCTGCACCAACTTGCATTCCCACCAACAGTGTAAGAGGGTTCCCCTTTTTCCATATCCTCTCCAACACATGTTGTTTCCTGTCTTGCTAATTTTGGCCATTCTAACTGGTGTAAGGTGGTATCTCAATGTGGTTTTAATTTGAATCTCCCTGATGGCTAGTGATGATGAACATTTTTTTCAAGTGTCTGATAGCCATTTGTATGTCTTCATTGGAGAAGTGTCTGTTCATATCTTCTGCCCATTTTTTGATATGATTATCTGTTTTGTGTGTGTTGAGTTTGAGGAGTTCTTTATAGATCCTGGATATCAACCTTTTGTCTGTACTGTCATTTGCAAATATTTTCTCCCATTCCGTGGGTTACCTCTTTGTTTTCTTGACTGTTTCCTTTGCTGGCTGCTGCTTCCTTTTGAGGAGAGAAGTCTTCGGCTGAAGGACCTAACACCCTAGGCTGTAGGATTCTGGTATTTCAGATGGGTAGATCACAGAGGCCTTGCAGAACAGACCTGAACCACGTTACCCCCATAGAAGGGCTGACTTCCTTGCAGCCTCCTTCCCTGCAGCCAGAGGACAGCGTCCACACAGAGCAAGCTACTTGTCCAACCCCCAAGGCTGTCCCTGAGCCCACTGAGATCATCTTGGAGCCAGCCAGGCCAGCAGTCAAGCCATACAGAGTGTCACTGTTCCAGACCCTTTGGGAAAATGAGTTTAAAAAATGAATTCTTTGATCTGAAGATTCTCATACCATTTGAAAAGAAGGACAAGTTTAAGTCATGGAAAGCTTCTGTGAAAATACATACTCAAAGAACCCACAAATACAGAGGCAAGAACACTTGTCTTCTGGAGAATTCATACTTAGGAAATAGACACACAGGATGGGATTATTTGTGTTCCAGATGATCATTTTGCTTAATAAAGATTTCCTACTGGATACTAGCAAGCTGCCATATGCAGATTTCAAATACGATCTGGAGAACCACCTGGCTTTCTACCTTGTCTTTTAGGAGGTGTGCCTTGATGAAGAGAGGTCTGTAAGTCAAATTTGCACTCAGGTGTGTGACCTTGGAAGAGTATTTGACCTCCTTGAGGCTCAGTATTCTCAATGGCAAGAATGTGGATGTTTAAAGATTTCATTTATTTGTTTGTTTATTTATTTATTTATGAGAGAAACTGTGTGCACAGAGGGAGAGAGAGTGGGAGAAGCAGGCTCCCCGCTGAATGTGGAGCCCAGCATGGGGTTCGACCCCAGGACCCTGAGATCATGACTTGAGACCAAGGCAGATGCTTAACCAACGGAGCCACCCAGGCGCTCCTGGATTTTTATATTTATCCAAAGGATGATGGTAATAAATAAATGAGATATTCTGAATTCAGAATCTAGCACAGAGCTTGGCATAGACAGTCCTTATCCAAGTCTCCTTCCCCTTTGATTGCTAGTCTAATTATTTCTCTCAGCACCAGTTATGATGTAGTCAAACCCAGGATTTTCTAAAAAGCTTTCATCTGCCTTAAAATATACTCTTAACTATTCTGGAATGCTACCACTGCAGTGACTTTTGAATTAGATTTACAAGCAAGGGCATTATCAATAAAAGTTTGATTTTCTGCCTAAAAGGAATTCTTCATGGGGAGCATATTTTCAGTGTCTAATTTAGGGAGTTAACTGGTTGGTAAACTAAATGGTAAACCTTTGGGCAGGTGATGTCCAGGGCTGAGGCAGCCTTAGGCATGGGATTGAGGTGGGTAGAGTGAGAGAGGTGGTCGTGGTTTCAGAATGGGGAGCAGGCCTAGAGATGAACGAAACCCCATCTGTCTTGACTCATCCTGCTATCATGGGTCCCTAGATGTGACGGACGGGAGGAAGAGGAAACATTTCAACGCATGCCAACCCCAGCAGCTGGTGAGAAGAAACCAGGGTGCCATAAAGATCCCTGGCACACTCTTGAGGAAGGAGGATAGTGTCAGCATTGAACATGAATAATAAAAGGCCAGAATCTTCCATGAGCTCTAGAGAAAGAGTCTGGAACTTTGCTCTATTTTTAACACCAATTTTCTCCCAGCCTTGCCCCCCTCTCCTATATAAAGATGACCTCAAGTGCAGAAATATGATTCCTCTACAGAGGGAGGGAGCCAGAGAATTTCCAGTTGATTAGACTGGGAAGTTTTGCCTGTTACCACTACAGTTAAATAGATATTAGCAAATAGCATAACCTGCGGGGAAGGAAACAGAGTGTGGAAGAGCCTGGTCCGTTATAATTAGAAGTATACATCATTCCCCTTTCCCCAAAGAGCAGGAGAGTCATATTTAAAGGGACAGTGACACACAACCCATGACCACCCTTGAGTTAGCAACAGTGAACAGGCACGTTATAAACTACTGTACATTTTGCAAATGTAGTTAAAGCTCTTTCTCCTAAATTTTTTTAGGAATGCCTGTTAGCCTGGTCGATGTGGGTCCAGAGGTGCGTAAATGCAAGATGGGTACACGTCAACAACACATAGCATTGGCAAATATGCAGCCCTCTTACCTGTAATTTGCCTTGTACTTGCATGTATGGATGAGAAAGATGGTTATCCGGTCACCTAGGAAAAAAATGAGGTATTTAAAATCCATACATGTAAAAAGACCTGTTCATTCCTCCTGGCTCAGATGTAAGCATTACGAATGTAATTTCCTTATCTACAAACTGGGTGCAGTTCAGCTGTTTTGGACAACCACTAACTGAGCGCCAACCCCGTGTGAGGCACGCTGGTGAGGGTAGAAGGCTGAGGCAGGGAGCTGGGCAGGAAGACCAACAAGACCATCTAGCTGAATGGTGAAGTGCACGGATTTGGGGGTCGGATAGACTGGATTTGAAACTTCCTTTTGCAAGTTTCTAACCTCATGACCTTGAGCAAACCACTTCACCTTCCCCAACCTTGCACTCCTTATTTGCAAAGTGGAGATAAGAAGAATGCCTAGGCTTTTTGGGTGGTTGGTGAGAGATAATGGGCAATAACTTTTTTTCAAGATTTATTTACTTGAGAGAGAGGGAGAGTGCACCCATGAGCAGGGGGTGGGGTGCAGGGAGAGAATCTCAAGCAGATTCTGCACTCAGCTCGGAGTTCCACACAGGGTTTGATCTCACGAATCATGACCTGAGCTGAAATCAAGAATCCGACGCTTAGCGGACTGAACCACCCAGGCGCCGCAATGCACAGTAAATTGTAGCCAATAACATTGACACTGGGTCCCCCTTGGAGAAAGCCCCATGGTGGAGGTGAGCCCCCAAATAGGACATTTCAATAGAACACAGTAAGGACTATGGTATATCTATACGGTGGCACAGGGACTACTTGAGGGCTTAGGAATTAATGCCAGCTTCCAGGAGCCAGCACCTGAGCTGTGTTCTAAAGGAGGAAGAAGGGACAGTCACACAGAAAAAGCCATTATAGATGCAGGGTATACCTTGCACAGAAGCGGGAGGCCCAGAGCACCAGGGGAAGCAGTGCAGGCCCACAGCTCTTCTGGGTACTGCTGAGCTGACAGCACCTGGGTGGGGAGCGAACAGGCAGGAGCAGAGTAGGGTCACCTAAGCAGGAAGTGACAAAACCACAACAACCTAAGCTGCTTGACATTTGCTCATCCGACACTTTCCAGGCCCACAGGTTTTCATAGAGAACAAAGCTGCTCGTTAAAGGCAAGAAGAAAGAGACTTTGGTTCTGGGCTCGCGATGTTCTGTATGGTCACGAATTTATCCTGGAATGTGTTAGAACCTGGCTAAATGAGGGCTCCAGTCGATGGCTAAGCAGCACGGCGGGGACCAGGGTGAGGGCACCACATCTGATCACGAGAGGGAAGTACCCACCGCATCCTCCCGCTCTGGAGAGAACCAGAGGCAAAGCCGGGGCTGGGAGTCAGTCCCCAACCGTGGTCTTCCTGGTGGGGCCGGGGAGACTCAGGACTGCTCATCTTCCTAGGCGTCTGCTCGACTGGGATTCTGGGGTAACTCATAAAAGCAGGTCAAGAAATAAACGCAGGCTTCTTATTGGCATGCCAGGATGCTGCTAAGGCACTAGACTCTGCCAGGCTTCTACCTGGAAAAGATCCACGATTCATTCAGTTTTAGGTTGTTTAGGAATTGCCCATGCCCTCTCAGGCTGAGCCCCTCCGGCGAAGGCAGCTCCCACCTCTGTGTGTGCTTCAGTAGAGTAAAATATCTCAAACACAGATGTATGTATAAATGATAATGATAGTAGAAATAGTAACAGGTACCCACCACCATCTTTGTTAAGTTGTACGATTTTTTAAAAAAGATTTTAATTTATTCATTTGACAGACAGAGATCACAAGTAAGCAGAGAGGCAGGCAGAAGGGGGTGGGGGTGGGGGGGGGAAGCAGACTCCCTGCTGAGCAGCGAGTTGAAAAGGGGCTCCATCCCAGGACCCTGAGATCATGACCTGAGCTGAAGGCAGAGGCTTAACCCACTGAGCCACCCAGGAGCCCCAAGTTGTATGATTTTTTCCACATTTCGCTTCAGAGTTTTAAAAAGCAAACATTTCAAGTAAAACCGAAGATACCTGTGTAACTGCTCTAATGCCATTCCTTAGCCCGTCCCCTGAGAGAGCCACCAGCTGAAGACGGTAGGATCATTTCTGAGCATATTTTTATACTTTTACTGCACATGTATGTATGTGGTCGTAAACACCGTATTAGACATTTTGCATGATTTTAAAGGTTTTTTTCCCCCCCAAGATTTTATTTATCTGTTTATTTGGGAGAGGGAGACGGAGTGAGTGGGAAGGAGAGGGAGGGGGAGTCTGAAGCAGACCCCACGCTGAGTGCACAACCCCGCGTGGGGCTCGATGTCACAGCCAGGAGATCATGACCCGGACCCAAACCAGGAGTCGGACGCATAACTGACCAAGCCACCCAGGGGGCTCCTCGTGATTTTAAAGTTTATATGAAGAATATCATTGGGTAGGTAACCTTGTTTATGTTTGTGTTGAGAATCTGCATTGAGATTTGTCTGTATGGGTGCACGTGTTTCTAGTTCACTCATGTTAGCTGCTGTTTACTTCCCATTCTGTGAATATTTCACACTTTTTTGGAACCCATTCTTCTGCTGATAAATATATAGGTAATCTTCTTCTTCCTCTTCCCCTCATCCCTCCCCCTCTCCTCCCGTACCCCTTCCCTCCTCTCCTTTACTTCCTGTACCTCCTCCCCTCCTTTTTTCTTCCCCTTCTCCTTTTTCTCCTTCTTTTCCTTCTCCTTTTTGTCCTCCTCCTCCTCCTTCTTTTCCACATCCTCCTACCTCCTCTTTCTTCTTCTTTGGGTTCTTTTTTTTTTTTTCATTTCTGCTATTATCCACAACACCCAAATGCAATTCTTCTACATGGCTCCTTATACACACTGTAAGAGTTCCTCTACGAACAGCTAGAATTGCTGAGTTGTAGAATTTCCATATTTTTAAATTATTACATATCACCATACTGGTCTGCAAAGTTGTACAATTTACACACCTACTCTCAAAGTCCGAGACTTTCTTTCACCTCTTGTTCTTCCAACTGCTCTGTGCATTATATGGTTTCTTGGATACTTAGCTGTTCCGCTCTGGTTACTCGCTGGTCGGTCAAGGTCTTTCCTAGCTCTGGCACTCATGACTGAGTGGGATGAGCTTGCCTGTGATTTGATCCATGTAAAGCTTGGTTACATTCTCTTTTCATCTTGCCAGTAAATTTCTTCTAAGATAGGTCATTTTAGGGCGCCTGGGTGGCTCAGTGGGTTAAGCCGCTGCCTTCAGCTCAGGTCATGATCTCAGGCTCCTGGGATCGAGTCCCGCATCAGGCTCTCTGCTCAGCAGGGAGCCTGCTTCCCTCTCTCTTCTCTCTCTCTCTGCCTGCCTCTCCGTCTACTTGTGATCTCTGTCAAATAAATAAATAAAATCTTAAAAAAAAAAAAAATATAGGTCATTTTAAGCAACCACTTTCTCTGTGGCTTTTATTATTCATTTCCTCGATGGTGTATTAAAGCACCAGTGGCCAGGTGGCTAATAATAAATCCTTGAATCTATTCCATTAATTCCTAACTTTCTTTGGAATTCAGACCTTTCTGAAAATGAAAGCTAGATACACACACACACACACACACACACACACACACACACAGTACAATTCCAGAAGGTTTGTTGACCCCTGAAGCAAATCTGAGGATCTTACTGAAATACGTCAAAACTTGGGACAGTGGGGCAAATGTCCCATTACCCTAAAGAGTTGTGGGGATTTTAGTGCAATGTAATGTTTTCAGCATTGTTAACTTTTTAAATATATAATATAAATAATTAGTATAAATATATAAATTATTTAATATAAAATTCCAGCTACACTCCATGGTACAGCAGAGTAGAATGGAAAGCGTTGAGACTCAAGGGTCTATGGTTTCAAGTCCAATGCTGGCACTTTTTATTTGGGTGAGAGACTTAATCTATCTTAGTCTCAGACTAACTAATATGGACTTATCTGTCAAAGGATTCATGTAAGGGTTAATCAAATCTATCACAATGTGTGGAATGTGATAAAGACTGAATACATGCTGCTTTTTCCTGCCCTACCTTTGCCCTTGAACATCGCCTAATAGATCTAGAAGCAAAGGCTGACATGGTTATTTCCCTGGGCTGTTGTGGGCTTTCATGAGATTGCATTGGTAACTTTTCCTCTGCAGAGATGAACACCAATATATGTTCATTTCCTCAAAGAACATTTTAGTGAGGACTATGTTTTAGGGAGAAAGCAAAAAATGGACTTTGTTTATTTCCTACATTTGCCCAGCGTTCTACTGCTGCACTAATGGGAACTCACCGATCCTTCATCACTGGTCCTTTGATGTTCCCCTAAGATCCTTTGCCTTCTTTTCTCACCAGGGCTGCAGCTGCCTCTGATGATCACAGAGGAGGACTTGGCATTGCCTGGTTGGTCCCATCACAGAAGAATTATTATCTAGGGGGGCTGCCTTCGTGGCTCAGTGGGTTGAGCCTCTGCCTTCGGCTCGGGTCCTGATCTCAGGGTTCTGGGATCGAGTCCCACATCGGGCTCTCTGCTAGGCGGGGAGCCTGCTTCCTCCTCTCTCTCTCTCTCTCTGCTTGTGATCTCTCTCTCTGTCAATAAATAAAATCTTTAAAAAAAAAAAAAAGAATTATTATCTAGGTTGCTCTCTGGAGGTTTGGGAAAGCCCCTGACTCCCCATGTGTCTTTCAAAGGCATACATTGTTTCAGGCAACTGTAAAAATAATATCCATGGATTATTTGTAGATAAATATTAATGCTGCATCGATATTGAAGCAAAGCACAAATTGAATAGCTTTATCTACCAAAGGCCCCAAATAGATTGAATAGAAATTTCCTCCCAATTCATATATTATTTACTCTTGATATTCAATAAAAATTCACACCAGTGAATATAATGCTTTTGACATATTTCATTTACAGACATTAGAAAAAGGATCTTGAGAGAGATTTAAATTATGATTACTAACCCTGTTCCAATTCTGTCTCTGTCAGCTTTGAATTGCCAGAAGGAATTGCTTTACTCAAGATGAGAATTGCCATTTTGAAAACATATATTGATGACTAGGAATTTCCTGCCCCCATCACCCCAAAGCATTCCTGAATCAGGGCTGAACCGAAGGGGCCTCAGAGGTTAGCTGCCCCGAGGCTCTTACTTCCCAGCTGCACAGAAAAGGGACACGATGCATCCACAATCACTCAGACTTAATGGTAACTAAGGAGCAAGAGAGTATGTCAACAGGTGGTGTGACCGCTGGCGTGATGGGTTGGAGAGAGAAAAATGAACTTCCAAGCTGCTTCCCTTATGTGCCACAGTATCAAACAGCAAGATTTACCCGTAATGAAAACTGAAACGGTGCCAAACCAAATAGAGAATGTGGGGTAAATTATTTCAAAATATCAAACATACAAAAGGCATACCCTGCCCTTCCTCTGTATTGAATTCAGCCAAGCCATCCATTTTCTGCATGAGTGTGTGTATGATATATATAATATGTTTACATCTAGAGCTAGACAGATCTAGTGTTATTTCTCTCGCTCCATGTGTATATGAATAAATGTTGTATACACATACATTAGAGATGAGAGAGGGAGAAATATCACTAGATCGATATCTGTATCTATTTGTATCTATCTATCTATCTATCTATATGGTGGGGGGCAGGCGAACCACCACTAAACAGAAAGAGAGAAAGCAGAGACACAGACTAAATTGTTGGTTTTTAGTGGCTTCTATTTTTTTTTAACAAAATTATAACAAAATTGTGAATCTTTCATTATATTACCACCCAGACATTTTAATAGAAAGAGATAGGGTTTTCCATCTTGCTGACTTTAGTTGGCCTATGGGAAATCCACCATTCACATAAACATGTCAGTGGCATCAATAATAAAACCAGCGTTATTCATTCAGCCAGGCAGGATGTGTATCTGTGAGGCCAGCGTCGTTCCCAGCGCCGCTGAGTCACACCCTGAATCCCAGGAGAAGGAGGACACAGTCCTTGCCCTGGGGGGGGACGAAATGCTCAGTTTGCAGATAATAGAAACCTGGAAAGGATGCGAATGCAATCCAGTATTACAGAATCAAGAGTCACAGTGATTTTGATGGCGTGCATTCTGAACCAAAATTCTACAAAATATAGATGAAGTTTTGTACCTGGGTATAAAAAAAAAAAAAAAAAAAAGAAATATTGCACAGTACGTGAGAGGGGAGACCTGACTCGTAGAAAAGACCTTGGAGGAGCCTGGATCATTTGCTAGGGCAGCTATGACAAAATAACCAGAAGCTGGATGGCTTAAACAACAGAAATGTATTGTGTTGCAGCTCTGGAGACCAGAAGTCTGAAGTCAGTTATCAGTAGGACTAGTTCCTTCTTCTTCTTCTTTTTTTAAGATTTATTTATTTATTTATTTATTTATTTATTTATTTATTTATTGAGAAAGAACGAGTCAGGAGCAGAGGCAGAAGGAGAGAGAGAGGGAGAAGCAGACTCCTCGCTGAGCAGGGAGCCTGACCTGAGATCATCATGACCTGAGCCGAACGCAGACCCTTAACGGACTGAGCCACCCAGGCATCCCAGGTTAGTTCCTTTTGAAGGATAGAAAGAAGAACCTGTCACGTGTCTTTCTCTTAGGTTTGTCTCTGGTTTGTTGGTAATCTTTGGCATTTCTTGTCTTGTTGAATCTCTGCCTTCACCTTTGTGTGTGGTTTTCCCCGTATCTCCAAATTTCTCCTTTTTTCTAAAGACACTGTTCATAGTGGATTAGGACACACCCTACTGACATCTTAGCTATCATATCTTGCAATGAGCCTATTGCCAAATAAGGTCACATTCTGAGGTACTGGGGGTTAGGACTTTGATGTGTCAATTTGGGACGGAAGACATAATCCAACCCATAATAAGGGGCTTTCAAGATCTAAATTATAGCTAGGTGATATTTATAATCTAATTAATACAGACTGAGTCTAGCAGAATCCTTGACTATACGAAAGTATGCTTTACAAATTACAGCAGGAATGGTCCCAACAGACTCATAAAGTACATTCAGATTTTGTGCAAGCAATCTCCAGAACTCTTCAACTTGTAAAAATGAAACTCTGTACCCACTAAAAATAATTCCCCATTTATCCCCCCACCCCGAGCCCTTGATAACCACCATTTTGCTTTCTGTTTCTATGAATTTGACTATTCTCGGTACCTCTTTAGAACCATACAGTTTTTGTCATTCTGTGACTGGCTTATTTTCTTAGCATAATGGCCTCAAGGTTCACCCAGACTGTAGTGCACACCAACATTTCCTTCTTTTTTGGGGCTGCATAATATTGCTGTGTATGGATATACCACTAGGAGCAAACTGCTAACTATTCATTTGACCTCCTGGGTACCATGAAAGTCGCTTGATCCAGACAATGGACAGATCAATGAGGATATTCTGCTGATTGGAAAGGGAAAGGGAGTCAGAGTTCACTTTAGCCAGGGTTTGAGGAAAAGGCTTTTGTGTTATTACTAGGCAGGGAGTGAGAGTATCAGGGAATAAGGGAGAGGAGGAAAAGCCAATACAAGGATAACTTACTAAATTAGCCATGGCCAAGTGCCACTGGTTGCCAAATTCTGAGAGGTCCAGGGTCCCGGGGATGAAGGGACGGTCCTCTGAGAAGCCTTATATATGGTCTCAAGACAGTGGAGGGGAGAAAGAGGGAAGAATTTATCCTGAGTCTTTCTCTCCTTGGCCAAAGACTCACTCTAGGGTGGTAATTCCTCCACCCTTCAAGGCTCTGCACAAGTGGCCCCAAGAAGCATTCTGCAGCCTCCCACACCTCCAAGTCAGCAGGGAGGGCCATGATGGAGAAGGACAGGCATAGGCAGGAGGGAGACACTTCCAAGGTGTGCCTGCATGGAGTTAGTCAGAGCTCGTGCAGAGCTGGCTGCTGCTCTAGTAGTGGAGCATGAACAGGTGAGGCTAATGGCATCTGAAGGTCTCAGGGGAGGAGTCTGGGTACAGAAGGTGAGAGAAGAGAAGTGACATGTGCTGGGTTCCCACAATGCTCCAGGATATTTTCAGGTAATATCTAATGCAACTCTTGTACCAACTATGGGTTTTACTTAGGCTCGACGACGTTAATGAAGTGGCACAAAATCCCACACTTAAGAATACAGGGGCCAAGTTGGGATTCACATCTGATTCTATCCTAGGGCTTTTGAATCAAGAAATTTGGATCCTGTTCTACCCATGAATCACACGGTGAATTTGTTTGAATTGAGCAGTCCATTCTGGGTCTCCTGGCTCAATTGGGGTTTCTGGACCTACAAAACTGGGCACCAGCATCTGCGGTGTACTGACCTCACTGAGGATAGGTTCTTTCTATGGTGTCTCCCCTTGTCTCTTTTGACCAGTCCTAAAATATCAGCAAGTTCATCAGAAGACCTGTTTTGAGTTCCTCCAGAAACTACAGGAGCAAATTTCAGCTTCATATAGGGCTTTATAACCATAGGGTGCCCAAGGAGGTGAAACCTTTTGGTGTTAAGTGACTTGAGAGAACCAGGGCAGCACTTGTTTCCATGAACAGAAAGATCTTCTGAGTGGTAATTCTGTGTGTTAAGCATGAGGGGGGAAACCATCTTTTCTTCTCTGGGCAGGGAGCTGATTTCACTCAAGGAACGTGTCAGTAGCTGTGCCTCATGACCTTTCCATACTTTTCTTCTTTTCCGCCCCTTCCATCTGCCCCTTTCTTCTGTCCATTCTCACTGCTTTCCTTTCAATTGTCCACCCTCCTTTTCTGCCATCCTTCCTCCTCTCTTGCAAACTTCCCTCTCTCTGTCCTTTCATTCTTCTTTACCGTAGATAACTCTTTGCAAACAGTAAAATACAAACCCTCGTGACTTTGGGCAGCAGAGGCTTCTGGGAAAGGATATTGGGAAGCATTAAGAACCAGCAATAAGGTCCGCAAACCAGACTTGGGAGCAGGACATCACGAGACAGGGGACTATCAGAGCTTTTAAGATAAAATGAAAGAAACCCAGCAATTTTTCCCTGTCCTCCCATCACTCTGATAGGAAATGCAGCTCTGGGAGAGTATAACCCGTAAGCCTACCAAGGTGTGTGCTCTGCTACCTTGGACAGATAGAGTTTGAGTCAGGAAGAGTTCTAGAAGAAGGTCTAGGCTTCTGTGGTGGGAATCTGTGGTGGGAATGAAGGGCACTTTCACAACACCCAGTAGACGGGGCTGAGGAGGTCAATTCCCAGAGGAAATCAAGGTACAGTTATGAAGGACAACGGATGCCCAGTGGGCAAAATATTTTTAAAAAATATTCTCTATACCTTTTCCCCCATATCTCTCTACCCTCTTCAACTACCTCACAACAGAATATCTTGAAAGTGGTTTTCATGAGGCATTGCTCCTGATGGAGGTCTGAGGCACGTGTTCTGACATTTCCTTGCACGTGATAACTCATTATACTGTATAGCACCTTGCAATCTATCAAGTACTTGGATATCTATTATCTCATCACGTACTGACACCTGCTCTGTGCTATGGGCTAAATTGTGTCTCTGACCCCTCCCCCAAATGCACATGTTGAAGCCCTAACCCCTTATATCTCTGAATATGACTCTATTTGGAGATAGGGTCTTTAAAGAGGTAATGAAGGGGTGCCTGGGTGGCTCAGTCATCTGAATGCCCAATTCTTGATTTTGTCTCAGGTCACGATCTGAGGGTCATGAGAAGGAGCCCTGCATCTGCCTTGGCACGGAGTTTGGAACCTGCTTAAGATTGTCTCTCTTCCTCCCCCTCGGCCCCTCCCCCTCCTCCGCTCATACATGTATGCATATATATGGTCCTCTCTCTTTTAAAAACAAGTAAAAAATAAAGAGGTAATGAAGTTAAAATGAGACTGTTAGGACAGGTCCTAATCCAATCCAACCGCTGTCCTCATAAGGAAAGGAAATCTGAACACAGAGAGATGCCAGGGTGCACACCGAGGAAAGACCATATGAGGACACATCTGGAATGATAAGGCAGCCATCTGCCAGTTGAGGAGAGAGGCCTCAGGAGAAACCAACTCTTGAGTTTGGACCCTAGCCTCCAGAGCTGTGAGAAAATAAAACTGGTGTGTCAGCTGCCCCGTCTGTGGTAATGTGTTATGGCAGCCCTTGAAAACTCGTGCGCTCTGTATGGAATGACCACGGTGGCTCAGGGGAAGAAACCAAGGCTCAGAGAGGCCATGTTCTTTGTCAAAGCCCCACAGGGAAACCAGGTCTCCTGGTTGTAATCCAGGTCTGTCTCTGCTATATCAGCCTCTTCATTACTGCCTGCTGCCATCTTCCTGCTGCTGGAGATCAACCCTGTCCCGATGGGTCTCTGTCCTTCCCTGTTGAATCCTAAGCTCAGAGAAGGAGCAGAAAGAGCCTGTGGCCTTTGAGCTGGCTGCACACTATTGAGGACATCACCATCCATAACTGTCAACCCAATCCGTCCCTTCCGAAACGCACTTCCTCTTCTTTAGTCCCTCTGGCTGATGAAATAAGACAAGACTTTAACTCGGTGACTCCTGTTGACAGCAGAACAGCTGATGTGGTGCTTACGCTCTCCCCAGTGTTGGCTCTCTCACCAAGGGTGCAATATGGAGCTGTAAGTGAATTTGATTTATTGCTGATTTAATCAAAGGCTTTTATTTCAATAGTGATTAGCCATCTTGTTGAAAAACGTCACAGTAAATTTGATGATGCCTTTACCAAGATTATACACAACAAATAGTAATATTATATGAAAAGGGGCCTTCAGTCAGCCCAGAGGACACTGGGTTTATACTGCGAGTCATATTACGGTTCGTAATCTTATCCTTTCGAGTTTAGCCTCTTGGTCTCATCTAAATCGTATATTTTGAACCGGGGTGGGGCATATGCATCCATAAATTAAAAAACTCTCCTAGAGGGAGCTTGCAAATACCAGCTAATGAAACATAGCCTCTTAGGTCACCACCCGTTACCTCCTTAGATATTGAACAACCCGATGTCTCTTTGGCTTTGACCTCCAATGCAGCCATTCGTCGTAACGAGCGACCTCAAAATAAATAAATAAATAAATGTACACTGCATCCGATTCTGAAACCTCATATTTCAGAGTATAAAGTCGATCCAGATGGATTACTCCTCAGTTTCACCGTGATGTGTGATAACATACCCAGCAGGAGAATTTGTCAGACACACACACACACACACGCGCACACACACACATGGTCCAGAAATAACTGGTATGTGCCTGGCCTGGGAGGGCTCCATGTGTGTTTGCACAGATTCCTTCCTCAGCACTGTCGCCCCACCAGAGGGTAGAATGAGCTTTGGAAAGTGCTGAAAAATCCTTGGCCGTCATGTTTTTCTTTCTTCCAGTGCAATGCCTCTCACTTACAACTCTTAAGGCCAATAAAGAATGCTCATTGATTCTAACATGGCAGAGGACAAATTGCCCCACCACACAGGAGTGCAGTACTGCTTCCAAATGAAACAGGAGTCTGAATAGCACGAGTCGTAGGAACAAAGGCTGATCTGAAGGAAAGGTAGGCATTTGTTTTCAATTCAGTAGAATAGACTCTATTTTCTCCATTTGCACCTGCTACATAAATAACATTTATGGGTATACTTAGCACAGTCTTAGCAAAGGGAATTTTTCTGAGGGCAATCATGGTCTTCAACACTGAAACAGAAGAGCTTGTTTGCATACAATTTTGCCTAGCTGCCTATTAGCCAAATACCCATGACAAATATTGGAAGAACACTTAAGGTTATTCAAAACCTTTAAAATTGTCAGACTCCAGCTGTTAGGCTAAACAAACCCTTACCAAGAATTTGGTTTAATGATGTTCTTCTATCTTTATTGCTGTACCGAATCAACGATGTGTTTCATGACTGTCAGAGGTTTCCTGAGTTCTGTGTTTATATAAACAGTTTTGCTTTTGTATCTAGTCCCCCTCCCATGATTGGAATGATGGGAGTATACAAAGGGATGAGAATTGACCCTTAGGGTTGAATGATAATAAAGAATGTTGATTAAGATAGGATTCTAAAGGATGGAGTAGCTCATGGTGCTCGAAACCATGGAGCTGGTTTTCGAATTATGCATGTGCAAGATAAAAGAGGTCTAAATTCAAGGTTTTGGGGGAAGAGTTGTAAGAGGCTTTTGTGGGGACTTATTGCCAAATAACTAAAGAATGATATTAATGAAAGCATAAAGCCATGGGTACAATTTATCAAGTGTCAGAGTGTTTGCTAGGGTGAATACAATATAAAGAGCAGAGAGCCAAGTGGTTATGAGGTCTGTCCAGTGGGGGCTTAAGGGTGAGTAGAGATGTTTCATGGGTGACTCCACACCAACAGGTCTCCTTCAAAATGCCACATTTCAGATGTCTTCAAAATAGTATTTTTATACAAATGTCTCAGCTAGAAGGCAATTTCAGATCAACTAAAAGAAGATTGAGGGGTGTCTGGGTGGCTCAGTGGGTTAAAGCCTCTGCCTTCAGCTCAGGTCATGATCTCAGGGTCCTGGGATCAAGCCCTGCATCAGGCTCTCTGCTCAGCAGGGAGCCTGCTTCCCTTCCTCTCTCTCTGCCTGCCTCTCTGCCTACTTGTGATCTCTGTCTGTCAAATAAATAAATAAAATATTTCTTTAAAAAAAGAAGATTGAAAAAATCATCCAAGTTGACCCTTATGCAAAGACAATGTGTGTGTGTGTTTGTTTTCAAAATGGGAATATTTAACAATAACTTATGAATAGCTTTTCATGTCAGTAAATATATTTCCACAATGTAATTTTAATTGTTGGGTGGTGTCCAATAATATGAAATGATTTATTTAATTCCCTATTGTTGGACATCCAGAATGTTTTAAGCCAATAATAAATAATGTTTTACTGAACCACTTTACAACTAAATCTTTGGGCTTTACCCACAAGAACAAATTTAGAAATGGAAGTGCTGGAGCAAAGCATACACACAATTTTAAATCTTTTGATAAGTATTGCCAAATTGTTCTTCAGAAACGCTGTACCGGAGTTCACTCTCACCTGTAATGTATGAGCATGTCTGCCATTTTGTATCTCTGTCAGCAAAGAGTACTATAATTTAAAAAATTCTATCAGATCATTTTAGTTGAATTTGCTATTTCTGCATTTGGATGGGGATAAACCTGCTAATCCCCCTCCCCCAACACATGCACGCACGTGTGCACACACACACACACACACACACACACACACACGCATGCACGCAGGCATGTCTGAGACTAGACCAGTGTTGGCAATAGCATTGTCAACTAATTGTCAGACCTCATTCCCCATTCTGCATGTGTGTGTGTGTGTGTGTGTGTGTGTGTGTGTGTGACTTGTATGGAGGTTCATTTGGGGAGAACAAGGACAAAGATGCTGATGACAAGAATTCTAGAAAAAGGTCTAAGATGTCATAAAATCAGAAAAAGCCTGGAAGGGAGTTGGAAGAGTCTGAAATCTGAGATGATAGAAAGGAGAAACTCTGAAATACATTGCAAGACATGACATTCCATTCTTTTCTAATTCCTGGGCACTAGGAATTCTGTACTTCCCAGTTCCTTTCAGCTGGATGGGGCCATGCGACCCTTCTGGCCAATGGTGACAGTGAAAGACAGTAGATTTTCAATGGCCCGTACATGATGTTCAGTCCTTCTCTTGCCCTGTGACGTTGAGATGTTACAGCATCAGTTGACCTGGGTCCCTCAGTGTCTAGTGGAAGAGAACTCTCCAGCAACCTTCATTGATCACATAAGGTGGTATGCATCAGCAATAAGCCATTGCTGTGGTAAGCCACTGAGTCTGTGGTTGGCTTGTTATGGTAGTCTAGTTATTAATACATAAAATCAAATAATTAATTCCAACAAAGGCCATGAGGATTAGGAGAGAAAGTTTCCTTAATAATTGCTTAGAGACTTTTGTTACCATGCGCCCTTCTGTTTAATAGTCTTTCTTGGGAGCCGTGTATGCCTACATGTAAAACAGAAGGAGAGTTGCCTTGGAGAGCCTTCTTCCTTCCCATGGCAGCCCTGGAAAAGGAACCTCTTCATAAACCCCTAAGATGCTGGTCTGGAACCATCAGTCTGAAAATAAGCAATTAGTATTTGCATGCTGGTAGGGGTCCTGTGCTTAGAGAGGCCAATCCAATTTAGAAAATGACTGCTTGAAGGTGGGGAAACAGTCCCTACTTTTTTTTAAAAATTGCAAATAAAAAGTTTACTTTCAGAAACTGAGTTCGCCATTTATTAATGCACTAAAACAAAGTCAGTGAAAATTTGGAGTAATCATATGTATAATAACTTTTATATAAAAAAAGATAACTTTTCTAAATGGTCATAGGCAAATGAGTGAATTGTTTCACCCAGAATATTTCATTGATTTGAAATAAGAAAATGAACCCTTTTCTACATATGGAAGCAAAAACTATGAAGACATTTTTATTAAAGGAATCTAACAACTGATACTTCATTCTGATATCCCTAATGTTCTAAAATATCCCATTGATGGCTTAATCTTCCCTGTTATTGAAAACAAGAATCAAAGCACCTAAAGCTATTCTTACAATTGTAACATAAAAAACTTCTTCCCTGTTAATAAGCCATCTCTTCTAAAAAATAATTTTAAACAGAATTTGATCAATATGCAGGTCTTTTAAGGTCCCCAGATCCAATTCCAACATGAAGGGGGGGGATTCTCCTACACACAATACCAAATGCTTCTCAGACACCAGCAAGCTGTCTCAACTCAATTCTGACACTCTATCCAGAGATAGCATCAGATTCTGCAGGCTGAGGGTTCAGTCCTACAAGACTGCCCACAACCCCCCTTCAAATGCCAGGTGCAAGACACAGGTAAGACCTGTGCTTCTGACCCACCAGCTACACATTGGAGCTCCTCAGGTTGGACTAATTTTCTATAGCAGCTCACAGAACTCAGATAAACACTTAATGTCCCAGTTTATGAAAGGTTATGATGAAGGATATAAACCAACACCCAGATATGAGAGATGTGTAAGGCAAAATATGGAGAAAGGGCATGGAAACTACATGGAAACTACATGGAAACTCTTCGGGCAGGACACCATTCTCCCTGAAACTCCATGCGTTCACCAACCCAGAAGCTCGAATTCAGCTTTTTGGGGGGTTTTTAAGGGAGGCTTCCTGGAGTAATCTTGATTGACTAAAGCATTGGTCGTTGGCTGATTCAACCTCCAGCCCCTCTCCTCTCCCCTCCTATGAGGTCAGGGGGTGGGACTGAAAGTTCCAACTCTTTGGTCACACGGCTGGTTATCCTGGCAAGGGACCACACCTTGGGGATGGTGAGCAGTGTCCAAAAGTTGCTTTTGTTAACATAACGAAAGTCATCTTCCGGTCCTAGGAAATTCCAAGAGTTTTGGGAGTTGTGAACCAGAAACTGTGGACAAAGACGAAATACATATGAAAAGTATAATTTGACCATATGAGGGCCCAAATGTATATACATACATATACATGTATGTATGTATATGCACTTATTTCTTATAAATCACACTATTCACACTACTGCAGGGAACCAGGGCACAAATTTCAAAAGATAGCTTCATCGTGTGGGAACACTTAACAGGGCTACTCAACCAAGGTCTATTCAGTTTCTAGACTCAAGGTTTTACCTTGGCCAAGAGCACAAGGAAGAAATGTTGCCAGAATGAACTCTTGTCCCTAAGGCATTAAGGAGGTACAGAAGGGAGTGGTCCAGTGCACACTTTAAGTGGAGAAAAATCTTAATTAAGTCTTGACTCTCTTCCAATTTTAGGAAAAGGGTTTTGTGTGGGGATAGCGAAGTAGAAATTTTTCTACATAAAATGAAACTCCCTGGGGATTTCAAGCAGCAGGAAGCCCAGCGCAAAGCTCACCATTAACCAATTAGTGTGATCGATGTGCAGAGTGAAGACTGGTAAGGAAGGCCAAGAGAAAAATCACCCCAGCTCTGAATTAACAGGATTGCTTGTTTACATCGGGTCTGAGAAGTGATTGCCAGAGCATTGTTTCAGTTTGTGCTGTGTGGGCAGCTGTAAAGGTCTGCTCTATCCAGGAGCAGGATTTTAATGATACATATTTTATAAGGAAGAGCCACACGCTGCCTTGGAAACTTAGCCGAGTCAAGTCCTCTGATGTCAGAGTATTTCCCCCTCTCTCATTATGGGAGTACTCAGAGCTTCTTGTTATAAATTATAAATATTTGGACCCTTTCTTCTGGTCCTTTGCCATATTTTACTTCTTTGCAGAATTATAAGAAATTTAGGCAGTTACAGAAATGTAAATCGGGTCTTCTGAACTCTGAAGAAGACTCTCCTGATTTTAAATCTTACGCATTCAGTTTGAGGTCAAATAATTATCTTTGATACTGCAATGAACAAAATTTCCAAGGAAGACTCCATCATATGGAAGGCAAATGCCAAGCAGTAGTAGATCAAACCAATGAAGTGTGAGGATTAATTTTATGTGTCGGCCTGCCTGGACAATGTGGTGCCCAGATATTTGCTCAGACATTAATCTGGGCATGTCTTATGAGGGTGTTTCTGGATGACGTTGCCCTTTAAGTGGTAGAGTAAAAAGGTTTGCCTCCACATTCTGGGTGGGCCCTGTCCAATCAGTTGAAGGCCAGAAGGGCCCAAAAAGGGTGCTCCTCCTTAGAGTAAGAGAGAATTTCTTCTGCCTGACTGCCCTCAAGCTGGCACATTGGTTTTTCTCCTGCCTTCAGATTGGAACAGAAACATTGGCTCTTCTTGAGACTCTAGCCTGTAGGCTTTTGATCTAAAAACGACATCATCTGCTCTCCTGTTCCTCAGGCCTTCTGACTCAGACTGGGGCTAACTCACTGACTCTCCCGGGTCTCCAGCTTGCTGACTGCAGATCTGGGGACTTTCCAGCCTCCATAATTGTATGAGCCAATTTGCCTATTCCTTATAATAAATGTCTTAAATAGATAGAGGGAAACGAATGTGATACAGATGCAGATATGGAAATCTTATAGTTTTGTTTCTCGGGGAGAACACTTGACAAATAACAGCAGGAAATGACCTCTTGTCTGGTGGAGGGTCCTGATGCAAACAGGCTACTTAAAATAAAAAACATACTTTCAAGTTTAAATTGCACATTTGTAACACTGCCACAGGATCTGTTTCAGATTGTATGTTGTTTACTTAATTAGGATAATTTCCAGAGAATATATACAGTGTTACTCCACTGCTCTGAAACTAAATAATAGCCAGGAGCAGAAACATCTGATGCTTTCCTTTAAACAAGAAGTTCGATAGTATCAACTTCCCTATAGTTAAGAAGTGTGAATTGGTTCTTGCCTGCCTGAGTTTTCAAATCTCTGGCAGTTAAAAAAAAATCCTATCACTAGTTTGTTTTACACCTGACTCATAATGAGCAACTTTAGAGTACAAGGTCTGAAGTATTTGCACTTCCTGCCAGTCCATCATTGTCTTGTATCTGTGTGCCTTGGTGCATTCTATGTCCTTGGCTTGGAGGGAAAAAAAAAAAAGCTACATTGTGTGGAAAACACCCGTATTATTTATCTTTGATATTCTAGCTCAAATGTCATCCTCTCTGGCAGTTTTTCTTTTTTTCCTCACCAGAAAATGTGGGAAAACTCTAGGCTTCCCAGATGCGTCACTTCCACTTTAGGAATTGTCCTATTCGTTCCATCTGTTTGTTTTAACCCCTGACTTCCCCCTGGATGGCAAGTTTCTGGATGCAGGACTTCATTTTTTATCTTTTCCGAATTGTGTTGCTATAATATGAATGCTAGTTAGCACTTATTGACCACTTATGTTCTTTTTTTTTTTATCATTTTTTTTTCAACGTAACAGTATTCATTGTTTTTGTACCACACCCAGTGCTCCATGCAATCTGTGCCCTCTCTAATACCCACCACCTGGTTCCCCCAACCTCCCACCCTCCCACCTCTTCAAACCCCTCAGATTGTTTTTCAGAGTCCATAGTCTCTCATTGTTCACCTCCCCTTCCAATTTCCCCCAACTCCCTTCTCCTAACTCCCCATGTCCTCCATGCTATTTGTTATGTTCCACAAATAAGTGAAACCATATGATAATTGACTCTCTCTGCTTGACTTATTTCACTCAGCATAATCTCTTCCAGTCCCATCCATGTTGCTACAAAAGTTGGGTATTCATCCTTTCTGATGGAGGCATAATACTCCATAGTGTATATGGACCACATCTTCCTTATCCATTCGTCTGTTGAAGGGCATCTTGGTTCTTTCCACAGTTTGGCGACCGTGGCCATTGCTGCTATAAACATTGGGGTACAGATGGCCCTTCTTTTCACTACATCTGTATCTTTGGGGTAAATACCCAGTAGTGCAATGGCAGGGTCATAGGGAAGCTCTATTTTTAATTTCTTGAGGAATCTCCACATTGTTTTCCAAAGTGGCTGCACCAACTTGCATTCCCACCAACAGTGGAAGAGGGTTCCCTTTTTTCCACATCCCTCCAGCACATGTTGTTTCCTGTCTTGCTAATTTTGGCCATTCTAACTGGTGTAAGGTGGTATCTCAATGTGGTTTTAATTTGAATCTCCCTGATGGCTAGTGATGATGAACATTTTTTTCAAGTGTCTGATAGCCATTTGTATGTCTTCATTGGAGAAGTGTCTGTTCATATCTTCTGCCCATTTTTTGATATGACTATCTGTTTTGTGTGTGTTGAGTTTGAGGAGTTCTTTATAGATCCTGGTTATCAATCTTTTGTCTGTACTGTCATTTGCAAATATCTTCTCCCATTTCGTGGGTTGCCTCTTTGTTTTCTTGACTGTTTCCTTTGTTGTGCAGAAGCTTTTGATTTTGATGAAGTCCCAAAAGTTTATTTTGGCTTTTGTTTATGTTCTAAAAGCTTTCCATGAATGAGTTAATTCAATCTACATGACCCCGTGGGACAGATTTTATTAGTATCTTTATTTTATGCTGAGGAAACTTACATGGGAAGAAGTTGTACTCATTATTCTTCTCTTCTGGTTGGTTGATATACAGAGCTTTCAGCCTAGACATTTTCAGTCATTCTGGAATTTCCTTATTCGTGAAGAACCTGGCCTTTATTAGCTGGAGGTAAGCTACCTTCCACATTGAGTGTGGTGCTCATCATCAGAGAGAGGCAAGTCAAGTTCAAGGGAGCCTGGTATAGCAGTTCAGTAAGTATACCAGAATTTGTTACCTTCATTTTTTCCCAGTTTTATTGAGGTATAATTGACAAATAAAAATTGTACCTATGTAAGGTATACAATGTGGTTTTGATATACGTATACGTTGTAAAACCATCACCATGCTCAGAGTATTTAACAAATCTGTCGCCTCACATGATTATCTCTGTCTCTTCCTTCTTCCCTCCCTCCCCTTCCTTCCTTTTTCCCTCCTTCCCTCCCTCCCTCTTTCTTTCTTTCCTTTCTTCCTTCCTTCCTTCCTTCCGAACTTTCTTTCTCTTCCTTCCTCCCTACCTCCTTCTCTTTCTTTCTTTCTTTCTTTCTTTCTTTCTTTCTTTCTTTCTTTCTTTCTTTCTTCTTTCTCTTCTTTCTCTCTCTCTCTCTCTCTTTCTTTTTAGTGGGAACACTTAAGTTCTACACTCTTAGCAAATTTCAAATATACAACACAGCATTGTTAACTATAGTTACCATGCTATACATCAGATCTCCAGAACTCATTAATCTTGTACAAATGAAACTTTGTTTCCTTTGGCCACCATCTCCCCAGATCCCTCCTCCCCCTAGCCCCTGGCAACCACCTTTCTACTCTGTAATTCTACCCGTTTGACTATTATAGATTCCTCATACAGTGTCTTTCTGTGCCTGGCTTATTTCACTTAGCAAAATATCCTCCAGTTTCATGTTAAATTGTCATTTCATGTTAAACATCCTCCAGCATGTTAAAACTTGCCATTTTAACATGTTGTTAAAAATCGCAGAATGTCCTTTTTTTTTTTTTTTAATTTTTAAGGTTGAATGGTACTTCATTGTGTATCTATCTAGATGGATAGATAGATGCCACTTTTCTTTATCCATTCATCCACCAATGGACATTTATCATCTATCCATATCTTAGCCATTGTGAACAATGATGCAATGAACCTGGGAATGCAGATACCTCTTTGAGGTACTCTTGTCATTTCTTTTGGATAAATACTCAGAAATAGAATTCTGGTCATACGGCAGTCCTAGTTTTAATATTTTGAGGACTCTCCATACCATTTTCCATAGTGGCTGAACAATTTACATCCCAGCACCAGTGCACAAGGGCTCCCTTTTCTTTACATCCTCACTAATGCTTCTTATCTTTTGCTTTTTTTAAAAAATATTTTATTTATTTGACAGACAGAGATCACAAGTAGGCAGAGAGAGGGGGAAGCAGGCTCCCTGCTGAGCAGAGAGCCCGATGCGCGGCTCAGTCCCAGGACCCTGAGATCATGACCTGAGCTGAACGCAGAAGCTTAACGCATTGAGCCACCCAGGTGCCCCAATCTTTTGCTTTTTTGATTGCCTTCATTTCTTTATTCATTATTTCTCTCCCCCCGCCCCCACACACCCATATGCACAATTTCCGAATTGCCTCTTTGATGATGTTTTTTAAAGGGCAAATGGGGAGTACTGGTACAGAAAAAATCCTCCTTGATAGGTGGGGAGGAGAGGGTGATGGGAGACCCAGGCAGTGGGACACTCCTATTCTCAGGACTGGCTTCCCACCCCGACTCACCTTCATCTTTTCCTACAGTATCTCTTCAGTTGTCGCTTGGTCTCCATCCCTTCCGTTCCTCTAAGCCTAGAATGGAACATCTCAGGGAAATCCCTGCTGGGTCAAATGGGACACAACAGTCCCTCCTGAAAGTGTCTTGATTCTGGTTGGGAGGTTAAGTGTTGGAGAGAAAGCTTGGTTCTTACTACTAGGAGTGGCCAACCTTTCTCCTTAAACTACTCAAGGAGAAAGCCACGTTGTCTAACGAGTGCACCAGCTCCCAGAAGGTCCTGGAAAGAATAGATAAGAATCCATCTTATTTTCTGCAAGAGCCACACGTCCGTAGGACATCCCTGACTTTAGACAGTCAAGCTCAGTTTGGAAGATTCCAGTTTCAAGATAGTTGAAGCAAAGAAAAACCGGGTACTTGTCAGAAGGAAGGCACTTTCCTACCTATCAGCATTCTCCCCACAGAGTGTCAACCAGCGATCCTTAAATGTACATTATGTATCTCATCATTTCTCTGTGTTTATGGGAATAAATCTGTGCGTAAATGAATGAATCTCTGAGTAAATGAATAAATCTTTGACTGAAGCAGCTAAGAGAAGACTGATGGCCCAGAAACAGGATCTCTGAATGGCCAGCAAATCTCTAAGGCAGCCTTGTGATGCTCTCCTTTGAAAAGGATGCAAATTACATTTGGTGTGACTTCTCAGGAGATGCCTGCCCTTAGAATGTGTATAAAGTTGTTTCCAGGCTATTGAGAAAAGAGACAATAAATGCCTCTTTTAAAGAAGCTCTATGCCAAATATCCATGTTGTTTTATAGCCTTCCCTTGACCAGGAACGAGGCAAGAGGTTGGATTGAGAGTTAAGCAGCAATGTCTTAAAAAGATTTCCTTTTTCATAGTTAAGTATGGGTCCAGTGCAGACGATGCCCCTATCATCACACTGAATCATCACTTGATGACGTCAGTAGTTACAAATTTTATTAAACCCAAAGGTGTAGTCAGAAAATTAAAAAGTGGATTCATGTACAACTTCATTCTCCTGTGCCCACCTGCACCTCCCCCGCCCCAACATGGACGAGCATCTCTGCTGTAGGAAATAAAAAAGATACCAAAAATCTCAGGGGACTAGCTCAGCTCTACCTTCACAGACCCCTCTTCAATCAAGATGCCTGTACTTCCTGGCCAAATCATTTCTACTTGCCAGGTGCTTCTATGTCGGAGAAGAGAAATCCTTGTTAAAATTTTACACACACGTATTTTTCTACAAGATAAGGGAAATTGGACTGAGAGACTAATTGCGGTCAGTGCTTTCTGGGTGAAGGAGCCGGTGTTCCCAGGAGAATGACTGGACGTCTATAGGGCTGTCCAAGTGGTTTGAGCGGTTCTAGACAAACTAGCATAGATATTAGGGTCCCAGACACAGGGCTCTCCATTTAATGCCTCCTTTGGGTGAGAGACCTTTCTGCAAAGGACGCTGGTGTCACCACCTCTAGACAGAGCATGTCATAATCTGCACCTTTGTTCTGTGATCCAGGCCACAGTGTTCTCAAGGTGGGGATTCAGGGGTATCAGTAACTCCCTTACCTCATTAGAAGGTCATAGATTACCAGATGACCTCATCACACTTAAACTTGATATTCAGCACAGATATTTGAGTGTCTCCCTATTATAATTTTATGCACAGCTATCACTGTGACCAGTATAAAATGAGAATTTGTGACAGGGGCTTATTTTAAATGTCCTTGCCAGTTAGTGCAGATTATGGACTGTGGGAGACTCAGGGCTGCTATTTTCTTGTAAAATGTAGCTAATAAATATGTAAATCAGACTATCTTTATTCATAACCTGGCAGGGATCAGACATGAGATAACGGCCAAAAAAACACTATGTTATCTATAATATTAAGTGCTTTAATACCTCAAAACCTCAAACACTGGGGAAAATGGCATGAAAAAAACATTTTTCCTGGTCAACTTTTTGGTGAGCAGTGTTTAATATGCCTGTCAATTCTTTCTGTGCACAAGCTTGGAACTTGAAAAAAAATATATACATATGAATTTTTTTCCTTTCCTAAGCCACCTTGTACTTTCAACTGTGCACGCAGTACTCTGTCTTTAAAGAAAGAAACTTTCTCCCTTCTAATAATTACCTCCCTGTCAGAGGCTGCTTCTTCAGCTGGGGCCCATCCTTCTTATATTGTTATTAGAAGGCTTGTAGGTATGAACAAAATCCCTCATGCTTTTATTTTCTTCTTCGGTCCAGGACCCCACAAGGTGGAGGAAACCCCTTGAGTCAAGCTTCCGCAGCTCCCCATCCATCCTCCCCAACCAGCCTGCTGATGGCAGCATCCCCTGAGGTCTATGCTGCCAGGATTGCTGAGAAACAACCTTCCTGTTAGAAACTAAGGGACACGTTTCCTTCAGAGACGTGTTTTTCTCTGCGTCATCCAATTATCCTCACCCAGAAGAGTAATCCCCGAGACACCGAGCACTCTTGGAATTGAAGGAATTTTAGAGGTCATCTAGCAGGGTTAACGCTTTGGATCCCCTGGGGAAAGAGTCTCAGAATGGCAGAAATGGATCCTTAGCCCAGCTCTGGATGTCCCCCAGTTCTTGACCTTGGGCAGGTTACTTCACTTCTGAGCCTTGCTTTCCTCCGCCACAAAACTGGGATAATGATGCTCAGCTTGGAGACGTGAGCAGGTCTCTGGAGAAGAGAGCAGACACAGTGAATGGTACAAGGCAGGCACTCCACACATGTGAATTTCCCTCCCGTATCAGTTTCATGTCCGAAGGAAGAGTTTATTTAAAACTTTGGGTCGTGCAGATGAGACGATTTCTTCTTCCAACAGTCAATGTTCATCTCACGGTTTGCGATTTATCCTCTCACCTCACTGCTTCCTGGGAAGGAGAGCTATGGGATGTCGTCCACGTTTACTGTGAGCACGCAGAGTCATGGAGAGGTGAACCACTTGCGGTCTTCCCCCATACCGCCATGAGCATCTTCTTAATCCTTTTTCACGTTTTTCCTCCCCTAGCATTTATCATTTCCTAACGTACATGATTACTGCATTTTCCATTTATTGTCTTCCTATGCCTGCTAGAATCTGAGCTTCATGAGGATAGCTGCCTATTCTGTTTATTTCCTGAACTAGCTCCAGGGCCCAGAGTGGTGCCTAGAACCGGGCAGACATACAATAGTGGATGAAGGAGCTGACCAAGTGTATGCAATTAATGAGTGACGAAGAGAGATTCAGAACTAAGACATCTATCTCTAAGTTGCATTCACCACAAACAAGGGCATGATATTGATTAGTATGAAAGCACATTTGAGCTGATCCCGATGGAGAGATGACAGGGAGGAAGGGTGCAGAGAAAGAAGAGGAGGAAAGAAAGAAGTGAGGGAAAGAGAGAGAAGAGCAGGTGAACCCCTAGGGAAGTACAGCCCAGAGTGGTACAAAGGCTCTCTCCTCCAACGCACCAGGTAGATCTCATTACCTCCATGTCACCTCTGCATGGTGGCGTTGCAGATAGATGATGAGCAACGAGGTGTCTGTCCTCGGCTCCCTCTGCACCACCTCTACCAGGCATTTCAGCTCCTGGCATCCCCTCCAGAATGTCACCATGATACCAGACGCCTCCTACTCACCTCTAAATGTGACCCATAGAGGTGAGAGGAGCAACATGTTTTTAAATTGTGCAAACTCAGACTCTCCTTACTTTGGATCTGGGCAGGGCTTGGTACAGTCCCAGAGGTGGATATCCTCATCTGCCAGGACAGATACAAAGCAGTCATCTTTGGGACATTTTCATATCTCTCTCAGTACTACTCAGAAGGAAAGACACAGGGTGGTCTGGCCAGGGAAGGAGTGGACGTGTTTCCCCAGTTACACTATAGTTCTAAGGAAAAGGGAATTGGAATGTAAGCAATTTTGAATCAACACAGGCAGTTTTCTGGAAAGGCAAGTTCATGTACCACAACCCCAAACCCAAGAGTCCATTCTCAGAAACCTTTATTTTGCTAGTTATGGAGACTTCTTGTGCCCAAGCCACTATAGGAATCTCTCCTGTCTTGCTTGAGTCAACAAACACGAGAGCGGGGTGCCTTCTCTCCTCCACCAGGATGTGGCCCCCAGGAGGAGGTTTACTGTCCCTGTACTCTTCACCAGTGTGCTTACACACCGTGGGCCTCCCTGGACCATTTTCTTCCTTGTGCAGCCAATCTCTGTTACTCGCGGAAGTTATGTTCGTAAAAGTCCCTGCAAACGTGGAAATAGCAAATTCTGAGCCATTGTTTCTAGGGGAAGAGCAGGGTTAGGTTCCTGTGAGCCCCTGGTCACCTTTTCATCAGTCCATCAACACATAAGCTTGTTTTCCTTGTGTTTCTGGGTAAAGACACCTTATTTAATAGATGTGGTTGACTCATTAACTTGGAGCTCACGGCCAACAGCACTATCACTCATGGCTGAACAAAGCCTATTTAACACACCTATTTTCTCCATTGGGCACATCGTAGCCTTCTCACACTTAGGAGCACAGGACAGCATTTCAACATTACGCCTGAGGGCCGTTTTAAACAGCAACATCGCCAACCAAGAGCGCAGAAATGTGAAAAACGTGGCAGTAAGTAGACCATGAAAAGGGCACTTGTTTACAGAATGAGAGCTGAAACGAGAAGGCAGAGTGGTACCTTGTTTCAACCCAGCTGGGAGTGTGCGTGTTAGGCAACTCGAGTTTTTTGCCGCACCATGCATGTCTGCCAATGACCATGAACGTGCCATGAGCACTGACTCTGAGTTACAAATACATTTCAGCAAGTAGAAAAATTGGAATTCCAAATTGGAATCTGTGAACAACGAGGACTGACTGTATTTGCAGAAGAGGTTGGCGGGGCCGTGTGGTTTCTGGGGGAAGAGACTGACCTCAATGAATCCACAACCTCTGGCCAGCAGTTCATCCACTCCTATCCATGAGATACTAAGCACAACAATCTTTAGTAGATTCACTAAATACTCTGTACTCCACAATGTTATATGATAATCAAATGATTGCGTATTCATTCCATGTTCTGTCTGAGAAGCCAGGGTGTGGCAGTGGTGGGGGAAGTGAGAGGCCAAATCAAGTGGAAATCACCATCACCACCACCAATCAACGACAATAAAACAGGAACCATTTACTCTGTGCTAACACTGTTCTAACCATTCTACATGGTTAGCCTTTACAACAACTCTGTGAGGCAGGTTCTGTTAGCATCCTTACACTATCAAAGAAGAAACGAAGTCTTTGTCAGGTTAAGTGTTGGGTTAGTTTCAGTAAGGCAAAGTGTTTACCTCTCATGTAAACAATAGATGAGTGTCTCTTAAAAATTGCATAGTGAAGGTCAAATCTTGATTTCTCACTCCACCACCTCTAGACGGCTGCCCAACAGTGTGAATGTAGTTAATGTCACTGAACTGTGTACTTTAAACAGCAAATTTTATGTTGTATATATTTTGTACATATTTTACCATGAGGAACACCTGTGTAAATGCACACAATACGTAAAATCATCTGTATTTCTCCAATCCCATCATGTGGTTTTAAACCCATCGTCTGTGTCTTTGCTATGCTATTCCTTTTGTCTGAATGCCCTTTCTTGGATTGTCTGCTCATCTACCCTCCCAAACATGCCACCAGTAGGGGCATCTCCTTTGTGAATCCTTTTCCGATTCTGTTTTCCTCACTCTCTCCACCAGTAGAATGAATCACTCCCTTCTCGGAAGCATTTCTGAATCTCCTACATATTTATTAGCATTGCATGGAAGACAGCTAATTGCAAGCATTTGCCCGTGCTTCTTTTGCTTCTGTTCTTGTCTGTGCCCCTAGTGCCTAGTATAGTCTCCAACACACAGCAAATGATTGATAGATCTTTCTTGGACAGAAGGAAATTTTCATTGACCTATTTACAATAACACGCAAGTGGCCCTACCTGGAACAAGTCCTGGGATATCAAATGAAGGGAGAAATTGTCATCCTGAGCTTGGACCCATGTTCTTCTCCAGCCAAGACATTTGTTTGAATGTGGCAATTGCTTTTTATTACCAGGGCGGCCTGTCTTCTGTGATGTCAATCTAAAAGCCATCTTGGAATGTCATCCATGAAACGACCTCAACTTTTCTGTAACAAAACTGCTATCACACAGCATTTTTGTTGTACTCTGAGCTTTCCCGTACATCACTTTATTTCATGATCACATGGGCAGGGTAGGAGCCTGAGGTGGTGATGGCAGACATGTTGGGGTCCTGGGCTGTAATGCCCCCACTGCCACTGACCAGCTCTGTGCTTATGGGCAGGATCTTAGAAATCCTAGCTCACAGTTTTCCTTTCTGCAACACAGCATTGATACTCCTTTCTTTGTCTTCTTATCAGACTCATCCCAAGTGTCCATGAGATAGTATGTGTGAAAGGTCTTTGAAATTTGGATAACATCTTGAAAACAGGAGGTTTTTCTGTGATCAGGTATATCAGTGTCATGTTTAGTTTCCTTTATTCCAGATCTCTCTCTTTTTAAGATCTAGGCATGTTCTACTATTCTAGGACCCCACGACCCAGCAGGGAGGGTGGAGTATGGTGTGCTGACTGCCTCCCACCTCCCTGCTCACGACAGACGTCATTAATCAACCACATTACTATTGCCTGGGCTTTGGATGCTTCTGCCTGCACAGCTCTATGTAGGGCACATTTTTTTCAAATTACCCATTGTGAAGGGCCAGGTTTTTTTGTTTTGTTTTTTCTCTTTAATTTCCAACTCATAGCAGACAGGAATGCAGTCTTGCTGCCCATGACTGGTACAGAGCTCATACCACATGAGACTCACCCTGTGAGTTTGATAATTCCTGGTGTGGTCCATACCCCGCCCCGTGAATCAAGTCCACGGATCACACGCTAAGATGTTAGGGCAACATTAAATTATCAGACGAGTGCCTGAATACTTATTTTCTACTCGCACTTGGACTGTGCTTTGATAGCCCTGTCCTAGGCATCAGGTCTCAGTTAATGTGGGTTAGCTTGTGAAATTCACTCCCTTTGCCACTCCTGACCCTGACTCTTCTGTAAAATGTGATGAACAGCACCGACCTCGCAGGCTTCTTATGAGAACCCATGGGACAGTACGTGAGAAAGCTCTTTATAAACTCTGCCTTGTTATCCAAATGTTAGGTTATTACTGCAATCCCCATACCCATTGCCTAGTCTTTGAAAATTATGTAACAATACATGGAAAAGCTTTGCTCAGCAAATGCAGGGCATTTTCTCATGATTATAGTTTTCTCTTTGTGTTTGTTTTCCTGGACCAATATGCTCATAATTTTTTTGTTGTTTTTCCATCCTTATTTGCCAGCACTTCAACCCTACTGTGGGAGCATGTTAAAATGTCACTCTGTCTGAAGCTTGCAGCAGGGCCTAAAGCCTTAGAACAGCACCATAGGTGCCAAGTACCCCCCACACCTTTAGCAGGGCTTGCTGAGAGATTGGAAAACCATTTCTGCAAGCCTCAGCCCTGAGCAGACACTTCTAGGCTCAAGGGAGGAGGGACGGGCTGTGCTCTACTTTCTGTCCCCTGGGTGGGTGGAGGAGGTTTCTGGTCACTCTAAGTCAAGTGAGAGCACAGTGATGGGCCCACTCAGAGAGGCTACATGAGCCCACTGGCCTCTTGTTCCACAGAGACACGTGCTTTCATCATCCTCAAGAGACTCCAAAGAGGAGAGGCCGTGATGGATGTATTTGTCTTATTGCAAAGAACAAAGTTGTAAATGTTCTCTAGGGACTGGAAGGGAATGTGGTGGAGGGATCCGAGACATTCTGGAGGCATGATGTGATCCTATGAGAGAGGTGAGCAATCAGATGTCCAGAGCCTGTGGAAAGACGTCTTGCCTGAGCTGAGAAAGCTGCTCTCAGTGGTCTGGTGAGTGTGTGTGTGTGTGTGTGAGTGCAGTGTGCTAGGTGACTGTGTGGTGTGTGGGATGTGTATGATGTGTGGTGTGTGTGGTATGTGCATGTGGTGTGTGGTATGTGGTATGTGTGGTGTATGAATGTGTTATAGGAATGTGGCATGCATGTGGGTGTGCACGGTGTGTGTAGTATGTATGGTATTTGTGTGTAGTGTGGATGTATGGGTGTGGTGTATACAGTAAGTGTGTGTGTGTGGTATGTGCATGTGGTGTATGACTGTGCTGTGTGGTGTGTGTGTGTGTGTGTGTATGGTGTGTGTGTAGGGTAAGTGTGGTAGATCTTCAAGGACCCTAATAGAAGAGCCACAAGGGCAAAACCCAGCAAATGTGTACCATCCACCTTCCGTCCAGAGGGACCAGTCCAGATGACAACTTAGTGTGGAAGACACTTCCCTTTTCCCCCTGCTCACCCTCTTGGCCCTGCCTGGAACTCAGAGACCTGGCATCCAGCCTGAAATAAGCTTGCATTAGGTGAGGAATTTATACTGTTTTGACTACTGTACTTTACTTCACTTAAATTAGGTGATGATTACATTGGACCCAACATTTTGTTGCCAAAACCAAGAGATTATTTATTATCTAAAAAAACAATTTATGGGGCACCTGGGTGAATCAGTCAGTTGAGTGTCTGACTCTTGGTTTTGGCTCAGGTCATATCTCATGGGGCATGGGGCTCTGCACTCAGTAATAAGTCTGTTTTTCCCTGTCCCTTTTCCCCTCCCCACTCAAATAAATGAATAAATCTTTGAAAAATAAACATTTTTTTTACTTATTTGAGAGAGAGAGAGAGTGGCTGGGTGGGGCTGAGAGGGAGAGCATCTCAAGCAGACTCCCACTGAGTGTGGAGCCTGATGCAGAGCTAGATCCCAGGACCTGAGATCAGACCTGAGCCAAAAAGAAGAGTCAGGTGCTTCATCCACTTGCCACCCAGGCACCCCTAGAAAGTAATTTAAAAATAGAAAATCCTAACTGAGATTTTAACCAGGAATGTGAGAAAAAGCTGGGTTTGAAGGAAGGAAAAAGGAAAAAGATTTGAATTGATCTTTTAAGCCTCTATCAAGTTAAGCTCCTCCGATAAACGGGTTTCATCTTCAATGATCTTAGTGCCTCTTACCAACTTTCTGCAGCCATAAAGAGTGTCATGAGTGGAAGATATAATGTCAGGTGCAGGGCTAGAAAAACCAGTGAAGTCCTACATGAAGAGGTGTTTTTCACACTTCTCATGTATTAAGAAAATGCCTTCACAGAGACCTGGTCAACTCTGATGATCAAGCTAGTTAGGGTTGTATTCCCGCAGAGGTAACCATCCTGACTTTAAGAATTAAACACAGTGCAGACACCACCACTGTTTCCACCACCTCCTCCATAATTTTACTACTATCTCAACCTCCTCCACCACCTCTACCACCATCACCATATTTCCCCACCATTACCTCTATCACCTCCACCATCACCTCCTCCATCATCACCTCTACCTCCACCAGAACCATCACCATCTTTCCCCACCATCACCTCCATCACCTCCATCATCACATCCATCACCATTGCCACCATCTTTCCCCACCATCACTTCTGTCAACTTACCACCACCTCGACCTCCACCACCATCACCGGCATCTTTCCACACCATCACCTCCCTCACCTCTACCACCACCTCCACCTGCACCATCATCTCCACCACCATCATCACCTCTATTACCACCACCTCTCCCTCTACCACTACCATTACCTCCACCTATACCATCACCGCCACTTTCACCAGCTCCATTACCTCCATGTCACCATTATCATCATCTCTACCTTTCCCACCATCACTTCACTTCCATCATCTCTATCAACACTGACATTTCCACTTCCATCAGCTCCACCACCATATCCACCACCACTTCCATCACTTCTACCACCACCTTCACCCCCCTCCACTTCTAGCATCGCCATTACCACTATCATCATATCATATCACCATAACATCTCCATCATCGCTACAACAATTATGGCCATCACTACTGCTGCCATTGCTGCCGCCACTTCCACTACCGCTCTCACCCGCCCTGCCACCGCTAAGATCATCATTATCGCTGGAGTCACCAACACCACTACCACCATTTCTACCATGGCCACTGCCCCTACCATACCATACCCTTGCCACTATTTATTATGTGTCAGTATGTCCCAAATAGTGTTAAATACCTCATGTGCAATATCTTACTTAACCCTCATAGCTGTCTTTGTGAATAAATACTATTATTATCCTTATTTTACAAAGGAGAAAACAGAGGCTCCGAGAGGTTAAATAACTTGTCCAAGGAGGCAGAGCTGCACAGAAGTCTACTTTTGCTTGCTAAAACAAAGAAAATTGGGGCACCTGGTGGCTCAGTGGGTTAGGCTTCTGCGTTCAGCTCAGGTCATGATCTCAGGGTTCTGGGATCAAGACCCGCATCCAGGTCTTTGCTCAGCAGGGAGCCTGATTTCCCCTCTCTGCCTCTCTGCCTACTTGTGCTCACTCTCTGTCAAATAAATAAGTAAAATCTTTAAAAAAATAGAATAAAACAAAGAAAATCAAAGAAATGCTGTTTTTGGAAGAATTTCCACTTGAGCAGCATCTTTCATTAGGTCCCCAAGACTAAGACATGCCCCCTTCTCATGGTTTATTCCCTTGAAACTACTTTTAACAGAAGTTTAATGAACAGAGAAGATATACAGCAAACACCAAATTTCTAAAATACATTTCAAGGCTAGCCATCTCTCCAAATCCTAATCTCAAAATCCAAATCTAAATCCAAAATCCAAGTCTAATCTCAAAGTTCTCAGGAAATTTTTCAAGCACTTGTTGACAGTGAAAAGGGCAACCAGTGGAGGAGGAGTGAGGAAGAAGAACTCTGCTTTTCTGGGGATGAAGGGGGCTCTGTGGCTCCTGGTAGTTGCTCTGTTATTAATTTCCTGAACCATTTATTTGTTCCCTAATGACCATGGTTTTGCACTTCTTGGCTAAATCACTGCATCAGTGAGGTAAGTGTGTTTGGAAACCCTTATAATTATTTAACGGGGAAGAAAATGGTCCCCAGTTTCAGTGCCATCTTCAAGCCTCCTCTCTGGACTCTTGCTCTCTGATTACTTCCTTTTCTGCACCAACATCATCCTCTCCAATTCGCAGACACACCCCAGAGGTGGTTGTTCAGCTTTCTTTTTCCTACTTCCATGAATATGGAAGGAATGGCCCCACTCACCAGCAAGAGGACCTGGAATTTGAGTTGGTTTTGTTTTGTTCTTTCCTAATTGGCATCTCTTGCCTAGTCCCCCTTGTGAACAACAAGGCATGCCTCTAGCGATAATGATAATAATACTATCAACTAGGTTGAAAGGTATAATTTGTAGATGTAGAATTTGATGGCATTGTCTGGGAGATGGAGGTATTCGAAAGCATAACTTTGCATCTGAATCAACAGGGGATAAAGGCTGAACTCCAGAATGGATTATTGACTGCCAGTGGATGTCTCTTAAGAGCCAGCTATTGAATTCCCCCCTCGAGTATGGCATGGTCAAAAAGGCAAACACACATAAAACACTTCTGCTGCATGTGGAACATGATGCTTTTCTAGAGGGAAAGCACTTGTATAATTATCAAAGCTAAGAGCTAAAGTAGCCATTTAAAAAAAAATAAAATGGCAGTTTTGCTTGAAACAGTGACTGATAGACAAACACTGGTTGTTTGGACTTGGGTATTTAGAAAACATTTTTCTGAAAATATATGAAGGTTAGTTTAAGTTAAGTAAAATAACTGAATTTTTGTTACCAATGATGAACTTTAAAGTTTCCAAGGAAAATCAGACTTTTGGAAAATTTGTATTTGCCATCATGAGCTTGACAGCTTTCCAATAATGACTTTTGATGAGGTTGGTGGTGATGTTAATTATGTAATTTTGCATATTGTATAATGAAATAGGACACTTAGAGGATCAACATAACTCAGTGAGTTAATATTTTCCAAATGATTGCTGTACCATGTTACAAAGACATGCATGAGCTGAATATGTATTCAAAGTACAAAATAAACTGATAGATTTTAATGTAACAGTATACAAAAAAGTTCATTAATAATGTTTCAAATTCTATATTGCAACTAATATTTAAGAAATTGCCATTTGTTGAGTGTTGGTGTAGTAGTAAAGAAGAATATCCACAATTATTGAAAAAAACTATTAAAATCTCTCCCAACTATACAGCTGTATGGTGCCAGATTTTCTTCATATACTTCAAATAAACCAACATATCGCAACAGATTCCAGGTATGAGAATTCTGCTAATTGTCTTCTTTAAACTAGACAAGGAGACTTTTTTGTAAATGCAAAATAAGGGGTGCCTGGGTGGCTCAGTCCTTAAGTGTCTGCCTTCCATTTAGGTCATGATCCCAGAGTCATGGGAAACACATTCACATTTGGTGCTCTGCTCAGCAGGAAGCCTGCTTCTCCCTCTCCTACTCCCCCTGCTTGTGTTCCCTCTCTCTTGGTGTCTCTGTCTGTCAAATAATAAATAAAATCTTGAAAAAAATAAAAAATAAATTCAAAATAATACCATTCTTCTAACTAAATATTTGTTTTGGGTTTGGAAATACAATATTTTTCATGAAAATGTGGTATTTTTATTAACATGTAAGGAGTTTGTTATTTTAGCAAATTATTAAGTTGCCATTCTTAAAAGTTTTTCAGTTTTAATTCTTAGTTGATGAATATACATATGTGTATATATAAAATATGCATATGAAAATATATATTTATATATGTAAATGTGTCAGTGTATGCCTATTAGATAAATAGCTCTTTGAAGTCCTAAATAAATTTTAATAATGAAAGGATCCTGCAGCCAGAAATTTAAGATTGTTGCTATATCTCATAGGGTGTGATAAAAGAAACTACTATGTATTTGTCTTCCTTTTTATTTATTTATTTAGGTATGTATCAAAACATTGATTGAAGATTTACTGTGGGCCAAGTAAATCACATTTGAGGAGATACAAAGAGATATACGACAACATCCTTGTGTCAAGGGAGTTATTTTGTTAACGAATATTAAATCACACAAAGACTTAATTTATTCTTTCAACTAGTATTTCTAAAAGGTGTTAGATCCTGTGATGAGAGTGGGGGCAATGATGATGAGTCTGATGGTCATATTTTGGAGCTTAGATGCTCACATGAATCAGTCAATTAATTAATTACTTGAACAACATGTCAGGAGCTCTAGAAGAGTTAATCAAGGAAGTAGATAATCATTTCACAGCTGGTGATCAACTAAGCAGGGCAGCTGTCACAAAGGAAGTTATGTTGATCCCCAGGAAGAATAGGAATTATCCTGGAAAATGGGGAGGAAGGAAGAAGAGTATTTCAAATAGAATGGACAGTAGGTAAAATCCAGCTGAGCAAGAAGGGCATTTTTTTCCTTCCTCTCAAGTCACAGTTACTGTGAAGATGAGGAAATCAGTCCCTCCATGATAAACAGATGTTCTTGATTCATTCTCTGCAAATATCAGCCAAAGTGATCCTTAATGTTTGACTGCCTTGAGCAAACATCTTGAATCCTGTATAGAGCTTAAATGCCTCACTCTCCTGGACAAATACTGTAATCCCTTAAGCATCCTAAGTACTGTACTGGACAAATACTTTCTTCAAATACATGTTCTTGGAGCCCCTATATAAACAGCCTTTTGCTGTTTGACAGCTAACGTCAAGGATCACCTTTCACTCCCTGGTGAGCATCACCTGTCTCTTCTTCCCTACCTGAGCATCACAAGGTCCTCTCCTTTGCTGACTACAAGGCAAGTCTTGGAGGGATTGTTTGTTGTACCCAGATCAAAAAGAAAGTCTCTCACTTTGATGTGTTGAGGAACTGGGTTGAGGTCCCTGACCCTTTACAGGTAAGACTTCTCCTTCTTCTTTCCTGCAATGCAGTTTTTATAAAAGATGAAGCCTTGTTTTCAAATTCTGTGGGGCTTTCTCTGCATAACTTCAGACCACAGTAATCAAAGGGAAGGGCAGAACCAGATTAGGGTGATGAAAAATGAAGTGGCCATATTGTTGAGAGTCTTCCAGGTTTTGACCGACATTTTATATCTCATCTTAAAAGAAGAGGAAAGGATTGAAGGATTTAAAGTTTGGGGCAACACATGATCAAATTTATGTCTTCAAAATGATAAATTTGACTGGAAAAAGGCAAGAGTAGACACAGAAAAACCGACTGGAACATGTTGTAGTGCTTCAGGGGAGAGGTGAAGTCTTCAACCAGTGGAATGGCCCTAAAAATGGAGCAAAGCAGATAGGTTTGAAAGACATTTTATAAGAAGAAGCAGTAGGACTGGCTAATGTATCAGATATATGCCATAACATGGAGAGAGAGATGGCAAGCAAGGTTCCTGGTTTATGTAATGATGGAGATGGTGGTGACACTCACTGACATGGGAAAGTGGAAGGGGGCCGGGCATGGAGCAGGGGCCCTGAGTTGTGATTTGCACACCCTGAGTTTAAGTTGCCAGTGAGTGATCATGGTGGATGTGCCAAATGGGCAACTGTATGCACAGGTTTAGAGTTCAGAGGAAAGTTCTGGAATGTGGACATACGTTTAGAAGTCATTAGTACACAGATTGTAATAGAAGCAATGGGAGTCGACAAGCCTGCATAGGAAAAGCACACAGGGTGGGAAAGGAAGAGGGCTTGTAGAACTTCTAGAGTAAGTCCTGAGCATAGAATGAGCTTACTATGGAATTAGTTCATCACAGGAGGTCCAACTGACACATCATTGCTCTCAAATGGGAAGGGCTCCTTAAAGAACAAATACTTTTTTTTTTTTTTAAAGAAAAAAAGCAATATATGACCACTGTCGAAACCTAAGAGAAGAAAAAAAAAAAAAGAACACAAAAGTTGATCATCATTGCGTAACTGTGAGATCATCAGTAATAAACATTTCATGTGCTTCTTCCCAGCCATTTAAAATATATTTTATATTACATATTTTTGTATCAGTGAGAATAACAGAATGTAGTCTAATATCTTCGTTTGCTTCCCATGACATTACAAATGATTTGAAAACTTCATCTGAATGTATGCCTAAGGTTCCATCATGTAAAAAAGGAATATTTTGAAAATTTCACCCCGATAGCCTGATTCATAGGTAGAAATTTATTCTCTTTCTGGCTATTGGAGAGCAGACTGGATTTAGGTTTGATTTGGAAGGAAGAAGAGGGCCCATTTTGAGAAGCAGTGGTGCATGAACTTCTTGAGACTTTCCTGGAGTTATAATTATCTTCTATGAGCTCAGCACTTGTTTTCCTCTTTAAAATTGAAATCATTCCTTCTGTTTTATTTTCAACTGCATTAGGGATCTGGAGGTTTGGATATAATATTGGGTTCCAGAGACATTATTACAATTATACAAGAATAAATAAAAGGATGCCTAAATTACATACAAAATAAGCCATCTTCTGCCATGTTTGGTTTCCCATAAAGAGACAATTCTCATTACAAAGGTACTGGAAGACTAACATACATTTGTGACATGGTCCAGAGAAAGTTGTAGCCATGCAGAAGGTTATATGCCTGACAAATTCCTCCTGCTTTTGCATTCACCCATAGTTTAGAGTCTTAAGAACTGGAAGAACTTTATAATAAATACAAGGAGGAGAGGAATCCAGAATAACAAAACAACAGCCCTGAATTGGCAGGGTGTAGGCAAGAGTGGAGAGCCAGCATTATTTCCAGGGAAGCTTGTAAAATTGGGCATCCACTTAGACTGGTTAGTGATGGAATTTGAAAAGCCAGTGCCCTAATAGCCTCACTGGTTTTTTAAGATTTTTTTTTTTATATTTATTTGACAGACAGAGATCACAAGTAGGCAGAGAGGCAGGCACAGAGCGGGAGAGAGGGAGGAGGAAGCAGGCCCACCACTGAGCAGAGAACCTGATGTGGGGCTTGATCCCAGGACCCTGAGATCATGACCTGAGCCCAAGGCAGAGGCTTAACCCAGTGAGCCACCCAGGTGCCCTCTCAGTGGTTTTTTAGAACCCTGCAAGTTGCTATCCCAAGAAAATAGACACCCAAACTTTTGTTTTATTCCTTTGAAGCTTGGTATGGGATGTTATCTGTGGCTCAGTTGGGTTCCTCACCATTGCGACCAAACAGACATCCCCATACTAGGTCTGAACCTTGGCGAGTCACCAAATGTCCTGCCTCAGGTCCCTCATCCCAACCATGGCATGAGACAATATGTATTAAGGCACATTGTAGACTGGAAAGTACCATGTGAATGAGAGTGATAACTTCTTCTAGCAATTTTGCAGATGTGATAACAGAATTTTTTAGACAAATGTACCTGCCAATATGTTGCATTTCTGCCAACTCTAACATAGGTCACAATGATAAAGAGGTTCTTTACTCCTTCTCACCATTAGAAAATGCCCCTGAATTACATTTGATCTGTGGTGCCATAATTTCCACTTGCTCTTAGAGTGAGTCCATGAAATGACCACTTCATGTACTGTGACTTTCATGGGATGGACTTTTTTGAGGTTTAATTGTGGATGACAAGCGCAGAGGCCCATGGAACACTCTGGTAAGTAACTCCTAGGGATAGTTAAGAAAGGAAACGTTAGTTCAGGCCTGAATATTCCCCCATGGGCTGTAGCTCCAGTCTTTCATCAGTGGGGCTCAGTCAGTGATGGTGATGGAGAGGATATCATTTGGACGAAGGGCTTTTCATACACTCATGGACACTTATGGGGCTCAGTCTAGTGTTTCCCATGATGTTGACTTCCCTGCTCTGTTTTTCTTGCTCAAGGTCAGGTGTGACATCATCCACACTCTATTTATTCAGTGCTTCAAATATCACTCAGTGACAAAACTTGGGAACATCCAACAAATGTGTAGACCAGCGATGCCGCAGCCTGACACAAGAACACAGCAGCTAGTGACTCCAGGGCTTTGGCCATACTTCTTGGTTGACACGTACTTTTGTTTTTGCTTTTTATTTTCCTGCCAAGACTGACTATTGTATAGTCCATTTCTAGGAGAGAGGGTACTCATTGCCTATCCCTCTCCACCACCAAACACAATATCTAGGTTTTTCTGTCTTTTGCAGATGATTTCACAGGTTTATCTCATCTTGTGCTGGCCTTCGTCCCTAATTTCTCTTTGCCTTTCTTCAACACGTATTGAAGTGTTGCTTGCTACCTTGTCAGTGGCCAAGAAATCCCTAAAACCCTTCACAGGTTCTTATTCTCCTAGGTTTTGCCAACAACCTTGCATCCACTACTTTTTGGCATGTGTTTACTGGATTAGCCTCATAGCCTGCTTTATTTAAGCTATTCACTCTCTCTGTTGCTTTACTTATGCTTTTTCCTCCTAATTTCCTTGTTGGTACAGTTGAGTTAATACAGTGAAATGTGCACATAATACAACTCCATTCCGTTATTTGGGATCAGCGCATGTGCTCAGCACATTGATTTCAACATCTCAGCTCCAACACCATATCCCACCTGTTTCCATTTGGCCCTGGAGAGGAACAGGAGAGGGCCAGGGCAACATTCTGGCTCTACTGGACATGCTTCTGTGGACCAGACTATTTGGCCTTCAAGGTTTGGCTGGTGTTCATCAAATTCCAAGCTTTGGGAACCTCTTGCAAATTCACCAGAGCCCAAGAGTGCTTGGTCTCCTGCTGTGGTCTTTCATTGTTTGCCTGACTTCATTATTCTGGGGCATGCGTGTCTTGGAACATTACCTAGAAACTGGAAGGCAGAGAAATCAACCTCATATGTGTGTGTAGATAAAATTCAAAACTCCTTTAACAAAGGATTTGTGTGCTGTTTTTTAGAAATCCTGATGGCTTATCAGTTTCTTTCTCTAAGTGTAATTAGCAAACATTGCAGAAGGTATGGGAGCCCCATAGGGATCTCCATAGGGAGATCTCCCATAGGGAGCCCCATATAGGGACCATCTCCATAGGGATGGTCAGCAGGCGTCATGGACATCTCAGAAAGAAAACTCACAGGGATGGGTATGTATTAATTTTCACAGGAGATGCTTTATACCTTCCATCATACTCTCAGAGAAGTCAGAATGTGCCCCAGTCAGAACGTTATATATCATTGTGAAGAGGTACCCTCATCCAGTCAAGGGATTGGCCCTTATATCTGGTTAACTACCCCTGACTTCCAAGATAAAAAAGATAAGTGAGAGTGTGGATTAATTTTAAAAAATTATTACTTAAGACAACATGCCTTATTTTTTACTTTGTATTATATATGATATATAAATATAATTGTATACTTCCTATCTATATATAGTTCCATATTTATGTATATATAGAGAGATAAACATATACAAATCCAAAATATAAAAATGTATATAAAGGGTACCTGGGTGGTTCAGTCGGCGGCTAAGCAACTGCCTTCTGCTCAGGTCACGATCCCAGGGTCCTGGGATGGGGCCAGAGGTCAGGCTTCCTGATCAGTGGGGAGTCTGCTTCTTCCTCTCCTTCTGCAACTCCCCCTGCTCATGCTCTCTCTCTCTTTCTCTGTGTGTCTCTCTCAAATAAGTAAATAAAATCTTTTTTTAAATGTATATATATATATATATATATATATATATATATATATATGTATGTGTGTATACTTTTTTTAATATATCATCTGAAAATTTATATATACATGTATATAAAGTAGAGTTGAAGTTCAGTCACCCAGTGTTCCCTCTGCCTGTTCAAATTTTGTTTTCATTTCTGGAACGTATTCAGAGGGTTGTGACTCCGAGGCTTTCCGCTGTGCAGCCTTCTGTTTACCAAGCTTCTCCCTACACCTTTGTAAGTGTGTTTAATGTTTCTTTTGGGAGAAGCTGCCATAGGTTTGCACTGAACCTCCTGTTTGTGCTTCTGCTCAAGAAACTATTCTCTCATATAACATACATACTTTTTTTTGTTGCTCTTTTTAAAAAGAGGAAAGCAGATTCTTGTGACTGGAGTGGAGGAAAAAGTGAAAAAGATATTTCCCCGGACTTGATCTGGAACAGGTGTCTCTGCCGTTGAGAATCTTCCCTTCCTTCCAGTGTTTATGTGGAAAGGAGAACATACCTTCCAAGGAAAAACAGAAAATTGGAGCCCAGGAATAACCAAATCTGGTTTAACTGATCTCCCATTTAAAAAAAAAATGATTTAGGGGCGCCTGGGTGGCTCAGTGGGTTAAAGCCTCTGCCTTCGGCTCAGGTCATAATCCCAGGGTCTTGGGATCGAGCCCCACATAGGGCTCTCTGCTCAGCAGGGAGCCGGCTTCCCCCACCCTCTCTGCCTGTCTCTGCCTACTTGTGATCTCTGTCTGTCAAATAAATAAATAAAATCTTAAAAAAAATTAAAACAAATGATTTATTTGAACAATGACCTTCGGGCTCTCCCGTGTCGCATAGGGGTGCCGTGTGTAGGCTGTGTCCTGTGTTGTTCGTGTTCGCCGTGATCTACTCCCTGTGACAAAGCAGTGCTGTCTCAGGGGACATGCGTGAGGTCTGATGCCAGGGGAATCTAGATTCATTGTCCAGTTAACAAGGTGGCTCCATGATTCTGAGTCTTCATCTCTTCCCACCTAGCAGTAATGATAATCATGCCTATTTTGTAGGGTTGGTAAGAAAAATAACCATCATTTGGCGCTGGCACGTGGCAGGTTATTTCTTTGCATTTCAGAGGCAAGTGTTTAATAAATATGCAGTTATTAAATGCCAGATGCATTGAAGAGGTGTGGGTCTCATGGCAATTCGTGATGAAAGCAAGTTTCCCAGTATCGGAGAAGACACTGCCCTTGATTTCCCTTCTCAGTAATCATATTTCGCCTCCTTTGTTTGCTGTCTCCATTTGCTGTCTCTACTGATTCACCAGAATGAGGAGCTGCAGTGGAAACAGACCTGAGAAATCCATCAGAAATGCTGACCAAAGAGGCCAATTTTTCAAGCAAATGCATAAGGGAGCCTCTGATCATCTCAAATGATTTATCCCTGGGACTAGTCACCAGGGGTGGTACGCTATATTTTCCTGGTCAAGTTGTGTGTGATTTAGCAAAAGATTTAAGACCTGTGGTTTTTATGACTGCTTAGAGAAATATTCAGTAACAGGACTGGCAGCTGATGGAAGTATCGCTGAATTTACTAAATTGTGCATAGTTGTTAATTGCCCAAGCTCTTTAGAGAAACCTTTATAAACTGGCAAATTTAATCAACGTTTCCTGTTTCTTTTTTATCCTTTCTTCATTTTGTCTATTAGTGGGACAGAGAGGTAAATTTTCTCTGGCTCCTGGCTAAACATTCCTAAAGGGAGAGTACCCAGAGAAATTCTGTCAAATGGTATGACTCGGAGGTGATCTAGTATAGCGGACTTGTTTTTTTTTCTTTGCAATAATATTAGATTTACAGAAAAAGCTGCAGAGTTGGTACAGAGAATTACCATACACCTTTTGTTCAGCTTCTTCTAATGTTGATAACACTCATAACCAGGTTATATTTGTCAAAACTAAGAAGTTCACATTGGTACTTTAAACTACAGACTTTATTTTGCCAGTTTTCCTACTTAGTGCCCTGTTTCTGTTATGGTGTCCAATTCAGGACATCACAGTGCACTTAGCCATATGTCACCAGAGTTTCTCAATCCTTCTGTGTGTCCCCATGACCTTGACAGTTTTTGAAGAGTGCCAGTCAGATATTTTGCAGAATGTCCCTCAGATTGGGTTTGTTTGATGTTTTCTTATGATTAGACTGAGGCTGAGAGTTTTTGGGAAAAATATACAGTGGCAGTGCCCTTCTCACTATACTATTATCAGACAATGCAAGATATCAACGTGACTTATTACTGGTGATGTTAACCTTGGACCCTTGGTTTCTCCACTGGTCAGGTTAGTGTGTTCCTCTTCCTGTAAGCTACTTTTTAACTACAGCTAGAACTTAAGGGGAGAGGGTTGAAGTCTCACCTTTTAGGGGAGGGACAATCAACACACATTATTTGTAATTCTTCTGTAAGAAAGATTTATCCCTTTTCCTCCGTGTATTTATTTATTCAACCAATTATTTATACAGTTGACCCCTGAACAACACAGGCGTTGGGGTGTTGACCACTTGCACAATTGAAAATCCAAGCATAACTTTTGACTCCCTCAAAATTTAACCAATAGCCTACCGTTGACCAGAAGGCTTACCGATACCATAGTCGATTAAGACGTATTTTATATAAGTGTTATATACTATATCCTTAAAATAAAGTAAGCCAGAGAAAAGAACATAATTTAAGGAAATCACAAGGAGAAGAAAATACATTTATAGTACTATACCGTATTTGTTGGAAAAAAAATCTGTGTATATCTGGATCCACACAGTTCAAACGCACGTTGTTCAGGCGTCAAAGATATATCAGTATGGATTCATGGAATTTTGTTTTATTCTGTGAGTTACAATCCATCATTATTGTTATTGATTTTGTTGTTCAAATTGTTCCAGCCTTGGCCACGGAGAGTTTTTTTAGTTGGCTCATATTTTTTTGACAAGCTCCTCTGTCTTCCTCCCTCCCTCCTTCCTTTCTTTCCTTCTTCCTTCTCTCCTTCCCTCCCTTCTTTCTCTTTTCCTTTTTTGTTTGTTTGTTTTTGTTTTTTGGTGAGGGAAGAGGCACTTCCTTATTTTCTGACACTCTAAAAAGTTTCTGGTTCATCTTGTGTTTTTCCTTTCCTAACCCTGAAAGCAGCCGTTCCTCCAAAGAAGTACAGTGTTTGTGGGTTTGATTGTTTTTTAAACACAGACTTGGCCAGAAAGCCTAGATTTAGTCATAGTTCTGCCACAAGCTAGCTGAGCAGTCGGGGCAAGTTTCTTAAACTCCCCAGTCTTCATTTCAGTGCATAACAAAAGTACCTAGATCATGGGGTTGCGATGTGGACTGATCTGTATAAAGATCTAACACAATGTCTTGACTGTAAGTTCTCACTGCCTCACTTCCTTTGCTGGCATAGGCAGTGTGAGGGATACCAACAAGAGGGAAAAGTAGTTCTGGAAATCCCTGAAGGGCAGTGCCGGCAGAATTGTTGCAGGAAAGAAAGGCAACGCCATATCTGGAGTATGTATCTATTACTGTGGAAAAAAAGTGTTATTCTCTCCATCATATAAAGCCCTTACACAATCAGTTTACAGCCTGGCAGGTCCCCCAAAGGAATGGTCCTATGTCAGGGACTCAACGTTGGCTTCTTCCATTGGGAGGCTGGGCTCTCAGCAGGGATCCTAGGTGAACAAGTTTGAGTCAGGGGAAGTCCAGAATTTTGAGCCATGTGTTTTCTCCATCTCTGCCCTCAGGGCCACTCTGTTCATGGCCCTTGAAGCAAACACTAGGATAGATTAGAAAAGAGCCTGGCTGACATCTCCAAGATGGATAATCTTGTCTATCTAATTGTTGATTGCTTCCTCCAGTGTGGATACTCCCTGGGGGCACTTAGGTAGGATATGATTATCTCACATGCTTCTACCAGTTGACTTCAGTTTCCCCAAGAAAATAGTACCATGTGGATGGCCTCACTCCCAAACCCTATGGATCTGCAGAGTGATTTTCCCGTTGGGCTTCCCCAGGGCCTTCCTAATGCATCCCTGTCTGCCCCAGACACTTCAGATATCATTGGATTTGCTGCATCATAAGAACTGAGTGATCAGGGACGCCTGGGTGGCTCAGTTGGTTAAGTGGCTGCCTTCAGCTCAGGCCATGATCCCAGTGTCCTGGGATCGAGTCCCACGTTGGGCTTTTAGCTCGGCAGGGAGAATGCTTCTCCCTCTGTCTCTGCTGCCACTCTGCCTGCCTGTGCTCTCTCTCTGACAAATAAATAAATAAATAAAATCTTTAAAAAAAAAAAGAACTGAGTGATCAACCTCCAGGGCCCCAGAGCTTGTGAGGAAGGGCAGACAGTAGAATCTGTAGGTGTACATGGAAGCTATTGAGCCTGGAAGATTCCCCTGACTGCCTTACCTAAAGAAGATCTCCCACCTTCACAGTGTCTCTCTGTCATACACCTAGTTTATTTCCATCATAACACTTACAATCAGCATAATTTATCTTATTTACTTACTTTTTAATATATTTCCTCTACTAGAATATAAACTCCATGAGGGCAAATAATCTGTGTAGCTCATTCATTTTTACACCCCTTGTGCACAGAAGGATGCGTAACACACAATAGTAGTCAATAAATATTAGTTGATTCTGTGATTCATTGTAAGGTCTGCTAGCTCTGGTGTTTTATCATTCATTTGTGTCAATAAGCCTTCAATAAATATTAAGTATTCCTATGATGGTATATTTTATTTCAACTCATCACAAAGTCTGCACTCATCACATAGTTGTTCTAGAAGGCTATTATTTTCTGCCAGTCTAGAAAATCTCTTTAATGAGACAGCCAGCTGTGGAGGAGAATAACTATGAACCTCAGAATCAAGTAATACATCTAAGTAACTGTGACCCAGTAGGAGGTCATAAAGCATTTTTCAAGCATTTGCCATATACACGCATGTGCACACATGCACGGGCACACACGTGCATGTACAAGCACGTGCACGCACGCACACACACACACACACACACACACACACACACACACAAGTGCAAAAGCCTAGCATTTGTTTTTATAGAATTCCAGGAGGGCACACACAAGCTGCCTTTTCCCCTAGTGAGAATGAGCCTTTGTAACCAGGGAAAGGACCTGGTCTTCATCCAATGCAGCACTGGTAAATTCCTCAGCCTAAGATCAATAACAGGGACACATTGTTCTGTTAGACTCTTGTGTCTGGGTTATCTTAACTCCTCAGTGCCCAGGTCCACTTGACTTCAACTCCATCTTTTGGGCAGGCGGTGTCCAGTTAATAGTGGATATCCTCAACCCTCCATGCTGATTAGTAATAGAAGTAATTATATTCAAGATTGAGGTGGTCAAAGGCTCATTGCCAGGACCCATTTTGAGGGGGCAGTCTTCAATTTATGTTTTAACTATAAAAATGACCCCCCCAAAATTATAAGATTTTTACAAACAGTGACCACAGCTCCATTTTTTTTTTCTTCCTTGTCAACTGATTCAGAATCCGAGTTCCTTGTCTTGGCTACACCGTGGGGGCCAAATGGTAGATGTGGGCAACGGTGTGGGGATGGGAATGAAGAAGGGGTTCTCTTGACGATACACTTATTACCTTCCAAATCCACCTTCTCCTGGGAACCTGCTTTGTAGAGAGGTGTGACCCACCTACACCCTCTCTGGGATTCTCCTACAGGATGCAGGACTCCACAAGTCATCCTCTACTGGCAATTTGGTGGTGTAGTTCTCCTGATGGGCTGAAAGCTCACTGGGAGGAAAAAAAAAAATCCCTCATTCCTTTCCTAAGCTTATCCCTCCATCTCCACAAGGCTAATACTTGGGCCCATATATAGTTCTTTGTTGGACGAAGGAGGACATTTTCAGAAGGGAAATATAATAAGTTCCAGCTAATTTAGAGCTTTACCTCAAACGAAGGAAGATGTAGGCAAAGAGTGTGTGTCTTGGCAGGGGTCTATTTGCAAGAAGCTACTGAAGCTTTAGTTCCTGGGTCCCTCACCTGTGTGAGCCCCAGAAAGGCTGAGGGAGGAGGCCTAGCAATATGTTCAAGTGCTTATAGGTTTTTGTATAAATGGCAGAAGGAAGATATTTTAATTACATGCAATTAAGAACCACCTGCTATTGGCATTCCATTTTATTCTCTGTCACATATTTCCTCAGATTCAGGGCCATTAGAGTGCCTGTAGACATTTGTGTTTCCATGTAAAATATTTATGTGCTTGCTTTCCCTATATACTATAGTTACTAGTAGCTATTCTGTCTTGGGATGGCTCTTCAGAATATGCTGACTCACTCAGCACTGTCACCCAAGGGAGTATGGCTCAAGATCATGAGAAGATCTCATATGGGGTCCAGAGCCACAAGTATGTAGGGAACCGGGGGAAAGACATACAGACATGAAATGCAGAGTCAGATACTAGCCTGGAAAATTCTTCCAAGTGTACCAGCTCATGGAGAAAAGAAAGAAAGTAGATACTGGTATTTCAGGAATTGACAACAACTTAAAACTCAGCACATGACATTACCAAAAGTAATTTTGAAGCTAAAGGAAATTTCCTAAACTCTCAATAGCAAAAAATAACTTTTCCTTTAACATGCTAAAAGAAGGGCTGGACTACCTTCTTCTTCTCTCTAAAGGAAATATTTCAAAATCATCCCAGGTATGTAGCCAAAAGCTACGGGCAAACACTATGCGAGAGGGGTGCCAAACAATCAAAATACTATGTTATTTACTGCATATGTGTAGTAATGCTTTTACAATTTATAATTTGTTGTAATTTCTCTCCACATTCTAAATAAAAATGATCACCTTTGAAACTATAATTCTTGTGCCTTCTGTTATTATTTTTTTCTAGCAATGACTCAAATTGTATGTGTGAAGTCCTCTAAAATCTTGAACTGCCCCTGAAGTTGGACCTGATCTTTCCTTCTGCCCTCAGGATAGCCGTGTATAACCTGCTATGCCCCTTGCCATCTGCCAAACCCATCACCGGGTTTGGGAAAGCCCACCCCTTCCACAAAAGAGATCTCATCTTCCACCCTCAGAGATTACTTTGGTCTCAGTTTCCAGGTTCTGAGACATTCCCTGGGCTCCAGTCAGATGGGTGATAATACTTCACAGGCACTGGGAGTGAGAATAGGCTCAGTTGTGTGGGCAAGAGAGTAAGACTAGATTCTTCTGAGTATCCTTTTCAGTTGTGCTCTGTAGGTCCCTTTGTCCAGGCCATGTAACTTATCATCCAAGCACAAATGTTTAATTTTTCTTAAAGGCTCTACAATATCAAATCACAGCAAGGGAAAATTATTTCTCTTTTAACAGGGCTATGATTCTGCCCTGAGGAGTAGTCTACTCATTATTTACCTTAGAAGTACTAGGTTTCTTTCTACTTTGTTTGGGATAGAAGTGGGTGGAGTTGTTGGCATCTCAAGATTGTTTCACTGAGATTACTCCTGGCTTAATGGAAAAGTGACTGATGAGGTCATGACCTAATATTGCTGATGGAAATCACCATTATTCTGGAATCAAGGTAATTAAATAAACCACATTGAATTCAACATGTTGAATCCAATCCCTTCAATTAATCTATTCAGCAAATATTAACTGAGTAGCTGAGCCCTGTTATATGCAGGTACAAGAGAAAGCAGAAGATCAGTCTTTTTTACATTTGAGTAAAACAGTGACTCCAAAGTCACTAAGAAAGAGAAATAGAAAGGACACAGAAATCAGTGCAAATAATAATGTTATAATTAGTCAGCGTTAGTGTTAGCTAGTCTTTTGTGTTACCATCCTCATCTGACCTCTCAAGCTGACACCAACCCTAAAGATGAGGATTGTGTGTCCTTTTTTGGTTATGATAAATGGCACCCAAAAATGTAAAATCTGGATTTAAAAAAACGGTTGAAGGCATTGTAGAGCAACTAAGGCAGCTGGGTTTTGAGGGGTTGAGACAATAAAAGAACAAATTATGCGAGCTCTACATTCACCACCACTTTTCCCCTCAGACCATAAGATGATGGTGCTACCGAGTACAGAGATCAAAGTCTTGCAGAAGGGGAAAAGATGAAATCAGAATTTAGGGCTGGGAAGGGAGTCAGGACTGGAAAAGTCAATAAACCAGAGAAAAGGGGACTGCAAAGAAATGAGCTAATTTCCTGCATGCCTGAAACATAGAAAAACAAGGTAACTTTCCAACTTGTTCCCAATCTATTTTATGAGGTTAGCATACTTTTAATAGCCACATTGAACAAGGACATCAGAAGAAAATCCCATTTTCCCTCTTTCTCATGAACTTAGGTGCAAAAGTCCTAAACAGAATGTTAACAACTAGAATCTAGTGACGTATAAAAAGGATCATACATCCCAGCTAAGTTGGGATTATTTCAGGAATGCAAGGTTGGTTTCACATGGAAAATCACACGACACAATTCCTCCAAAAAGTGGTAAAATAGGGCAAGCCCCGTGATTATTTCAATAAGTGCTTGCTGTATGCAGTATGATTCACGTCCACTCATGACAGAAATTCTAAGCGAGATAGAAATAGAGGAAGTCTTCCTTAATGTGATAAAGGTTATCTATAAACACCGTACAGAAAATCTCATAGTTAATGATGAAATATTGAAAATGTTCCTCCTGAGATCAGGAGTCAAACATTAGCCTCCAACTCTCACCGCTTCCATTCACCAATTTGCTGAAGGTATTATCCAGTACAATGAGGCAAGGAAATTGTGGCATAGGGATTGGAAAGAGAGAAATAAGGTGATTTTTGTTTACAGGTGGTATGAGATATGTAGATAATGTATACAGATAACTCCAAATAAACAAGTAACTTATTAGGATTATTAAGTGATACTAGGAAACATTCTGTCTCAACTCAGCAGTCTTCGTAAAACTCGTTTCCAATCAATAGCTCTAGCTCTTCATTCATATTTTAAATTTGGATTATTCTTGCCCTGAAACATTTACTCCACACTTAGCCCTGTTTAAAAATATCACTGCAAACTCCTCTGTTCTGGTTTGCAGAGCCGCAAGCCCTTCTGTGACCCACCTCTTTTTATTTGGTTCCTTAGAGCCCTGATGGATGACCAGCTGTTGGAAATCTCAGACCTTTCTCTCTTAACTGTCTCCTCACCCTTTAGGAAGATGCCAGAAGAGACAGGTGTTAATACTCATCCCTGACGGACCCCATACTTTCACCATCTTAGTACACAACAGGGTGTTAGGAATCATAGCAGACTAGTGAAACTGGGCTCAGTGCGAAGTCTAATGTGGGGTCCACAACTTTGGCTGCTTGCTCTTGGTCTGACCAAAATTGTTCCCGTTCTTCTTTGAGTAAAGGAGGTTTGGTGAAGCAAGGGCTTGCAAGGTCCTTGAGTAGCGGTCTAGAATCAAGAAGGAAGAGACCATGGGTCCAAAGTGTGGCAGGCAGCCTTGGAGCTGTGAGGCTCCCTCCCTCTTCAGCCCACATGACAGCTCCGTCTTACCTCCTGAAGGTCAGAAAACAGGTTGAATAACTATTAATAATAATAATAATAATAATAAATAATAATAATAAATAAATGGAAAAGTCCCCATACGCTCACTTTCTCTAGCTTGAGAAAGTGGCTAGTAGCTGCATTCAGCCACACGCTGGCCGGCATGGATGCTGCCCTGGTTGCCACCACCAGAAGAGTCCACAGGTTACAGTGAGGACCTTCTGTCTCAGACACAGCTATGCTCAGACCTCTAGAGTCTTTTGGCTGCTCTGGCTCAATTTTTTCATTGTTGATAAGATGGCCACCAGTGTGGGGTGCCTGGGTGGCTCAGTAGGTTAAACTTCTGCCTGGGATGGAGCTCTGAGTGGGGCTCCCTGCTTGGTGGGGAGTCTGCTTGTCTCTTTATCTCTGTTCCTTTCCCCACACATGCTTGTTCTCTCTCTCTCTCTCAAATAAATAAATAAAATCTTAAGTAAAATTTATTTTAAAAAAATGGCCACTGGTGTGGATAAACAAAAGCCATCTGGGGAGGAAGTAGAGAACAACCCAGGGAATGGGAGACATTCACCAGACCACCGTGTGAGTGGAGGGGGGTGAGAGCATGTTGGCCACATCTGGGTAGTTGCAAGAGCTGATGAGGCAGAAAGGGAAGGAGAGAAGCAGATGAGGAAGGAGGAGAAGGGAGAAAGGAAGGGGGCTTAGAGATGTGGTGATGGGATAGAACGGTTCCTCCCCTGGTGGCAGCATGCCAGCCAGACAAGCCAACGGTAAGGAGGGATGGACAGTAAGAAGGCCGCCTGCTGGGGGCAGACAGTAGCCCAGCAGAGGAGGCCTCCTGCCACATTAGCTCCAGGCTTCCTTCCCTCTTCTCTGCCTCCTCTGGCTGGGTGTGAAATGAAGACATGTACAGGAAGGACACCTGGTGAAAATTAGGAAATTTTGAGCATCTCAGTGCAAGGATATATCATACATGGTTTGTTATGTCTCTTCCTATGGTCTCATTTTGGGAATGCATGCATTTAGGAAAATGTGGACTGCCCAGGATAATAGATGTCCTCAGATATGCTACTGAGGATGATCCTAACAGTGAGACATTGCAAACACGGTGCTTGGCATTCTTGGGATTGCCTTGAAAACCAATCAGTGAGCCAGCGACACAGAGAATAGACAAAATAAATTCTTCCAGGCCTCTGGCAGTTCATATCTTAAATGTATCCTTATTCTTTAAAAAAAAAAAAAAATTAGGCAGATTCATCTCTTTCCTCAAATTCTCAACTAGGCTTGAAGCCTCTTTTAAAACACCAGAAAAAGATGAACATGTTCACATGGACAGAAAGTTTCTTCTTAGTTTTCAGTTTATTCCTAGGATCTGAAGGAGCCATGAAGCTAATCAGGATATCTCTGTGCCGACTAATAATCGAAGCCCAATGAATGGTTTTGATTTCATTTAGTTTGGTTTTATGGTGTGTTCCAGAAGAGGGTGGCAGATCTGACTTCTTGTCTATTTGTGAGCTGGTTTATCTTGTATGTTTATCAGCAAGCTCAATATCCAACAGGTTTGTGTAGGATCTTGACTAGATCTGTCATTCTGATCATTATTGAATTTTAGCAAAAATGCCTAAAAGGCAAGGAGAGAAATAGTCGTGTTTAGTGGGTTCTTGACCCAGGAGATTTAGACTCTGGGCCCACAAGTGTGTCTTTCTCTGTCATCTTTGGCATAATCACTTCATGACTTGGCCTCTGTCCCTGCAAAATTGGCCTCAATGTACCTTTCACATACTTCTTTTTTGTGAACGCCGTGTGGACAAAAGAACGAGTCGAACATTGTGGACTTCCTGGAAGAAAACATTGTAGGATCTACTTGTTATTTACTGTAAAATGATGACTTCTCCTAAGAACTCAGAGGCACGCCATGGCTAGCCTATCACAGGAAATAATTTATGACCCTGTTGCTCTGAGAGCATATTACCTTTTCCTGCTTTGAAAATGTGGCTGCCAATTGCACTACTGGGTATTTACCCTAAAGATACAAATGTAGTGATCTGAAGGGGCTTGTGCACCCGAATGTTTATAACAGCAATGTCCACAATAGCCAAACTGTGGAAAGAACCTAGATGTCCATCAATAGATGAATGGATAAAGAAGATGTGGTACATATATACAATAGAATACTATGCAGCCATCAAAAGAAATGAAATCCTGCCATTTGCGACGACGTGAATAGAACTAGAGGGTATTATGCTTACCGATATAAGTCAATTAGAGAAAGACAACCATCATATGATCTCCCTGATATGAGGAAGTGGAGATGCAACGTGGGGGGTTGGAGGGTAAGAAAAGAATAAATGAAACAAGATGGGATCGGGAGGGAGACAAACCATAAGAGACTCTTAATGTCACAAAACAAACTGAGGTTGCCGGGGGGAGGGGGGAGGGAGAGGGTGGTAGCATTATAGACATTGGGAAGGGTATGTGCTATGGTGAGTTCTGTGAAGTGTGTAAACCTGGAGATTCACAGACCTGTACCCCTGGGGCTAATAATACATTATATGTTAACAAAAAAAATTAAAAAATCAAAAAAAGAAGAGAACGTGGCTGCCTTCAAAATATCTATTCTTATTAAAAAAAAAAAAAGAAAACATCACTTGCAAAAGGGGCAGAGACTGGCAACTCACATCATTTGAAGTGGGACAAGATTAGCTTTGGGATCTTGAAAATGCTTCTGCTGCTCCTTTCCGATAGACAACTCTAGGTCTCATTGCCTCCTATAATGTCAAACAGATACCTAGATAAAATCCCTGTTAGTATCTGTCAGTCTCATTTAAGTTTTTAAGAAGGGTGCTACACCAAGTGTTGTAACTTTGTTCCATTATTATATACAGGTGAGTGTCAGCTTTGTCACATCTTGGTCATGAGAAGATATCTCCTAGAGTTAATGCAAGCCAAAATGTCTCTTTTTCACATAGCTAAAAATGGAGTCTTCAGACCCAGTGGAAAGTGGTTCTCTTGTCCTTTCAATTGCCCGGGAACTTTCAGAGACAGAGCTATTAAATGTGGCCAGAGCCTAAAGCGTTTCCTTTGAATATCCTTCATGGTGGTAAATCTTTGTCTGGCTTTTTTGGGAAACAGCCTGAAGTCATTTAGAACAAATCTGATATGAAAGAAGGAGGGCAGTCATGCTGATGGTGAGTACCTTACTCTGGTCAGAAATAAAGCAAATAAATCAAGTAATGAGAGCGGTTTCTCCCCGCCCCGCTTTCTTTCCATCTTCTCCTCGTGGGCCTGAGCGATGTGTTCGATGAACGTTCAGGGCAGGTCAGATAAGCAGGCATATCTCCAGTAGGTGCGCTCGGAGGCGCATCACAAAACTGAAGCTCACTGGGGAGAGAGATGACTTACCATGGTGGAAAGGATATTGGTTTTAAAGTCAGGCCAGCCTGGGTTTAAATCTTGACAATCAATTGTGTGGCTCTAGAGAAATCATTTGAACTCTCTGGATTTCTGTTTCTCCACCTGTAAAATCGGAAGTTTTAACACATGTCTCAAGAGGGATGGTGAGTAGCAAGTGATCATATGTTTGAGGGACTAGTAGAGTGCTGTTCATTTCTCCGCCTCCAGGTCCCCGTCTGTCAACTCTGTCCTTTAAGAACAATTCCGAAGCTGTATCAGTTTTCACCCTCAGTGGGTTGCCCTGATAAATACTTATGATCCTGGGCTATACCTTTCTGTGTATTTTTCAGTCTCCGCTAGTGGCTAGTGATCTCTCTGAGAGCAAGGACTTGTGTGTACTTTTATCTTCTGCACCCGAGTGCCTACATCACAGGTGATGACTGAAGTTTGAACAAATGAATAAGCAGATAAATGACAAACACGATAAGACCTAGACGGCAACAGCCAGAGACCCAAGAACATGGCTTATTTCTTTCTTTTGTACCTTTTACCAGGTGAATTGTCCATGTCATTGGGTGGCTCTGCTCCAAGTTTAGACATGCAGGGAACACAGTTTGTCCCATGAATTGTTCTTCCCTTCTGCTAGGGCATGTGGCTGTCTGCTTGGTGAATTCCAACCCCTCCATGGCAGCCGAGGAGTAGGAGAATGGTCAAATGGAGGAAGTATGCCCAGTGATGGGAGCTCCAAGCTTTGCAAGGGCACACAGGATTTCTGCTCACCCCCCAAAGGAGAGAACTTAATCTTGTGGCTCAGCTCACTGTAAGGGAGGTCAGGAAATGCAGTCCAGCCTGATGCCCCAAGTGGCTGGCTCATGCCCTGGTATACATCACAGGAAACCCCACTTTGCACTCTTTCTTACCTCTGGCTTTGGGTAAAGTTGGTGTGGGTGGAAGATGGGAGCACGGGAGCAGGACAGAAAACTGGACAGTCCGCCCAACCCCATCTGCTTTTACTGTGTTTCTCCATCACTACACCTCCTACCAGACAACACCTCCATCCAGGGTCCTGGCCTTCCCAAGACGCGGCCACCGTGTTTCTGGCTTTTGCCTCCTCTCTTTGTCCCTTCAGCCCCAGAGGTAAGGGTGGTTTTCTGAGGCTTCTAATTTCTGTGTTATCTGATCTTCCTGTTGCTTTCTCAGCTCTTCCATCCCTTGTGAAACCAATTCCGTGTTAAATTCCCTCCCGATGAAAGACCCGGTAAGGTTTGTGTTTTCTTGATTGGACCCGGATGAAACATCTGAGAAAAAGGGGGGAATGGATTTTTACGCATAACAATCTGTCTCCAACACAGCCCAGCCCTCTGGCCACCAAATATCCATGTGTATTCTTCTTCCCACACATCAAACGGAATCATTTATCCCCAAGGGAGACAATCCGAAGTACCAGCCAGTTTCTGAATTAAGCTCAAAGTTAAGAATCTCAGACCTGACTTTGGCTCTTTATGGTTCAATAACCTATAAACAGACAATTTACTGGCACCCCCACCCCTCCATATACAACAAACAAGCAGGACCAGGCCAACGGCAATAACAACTCTCGAAGAGAAAAGGAAAGGTTGGGGAGCATATGGCAGTCCAGAAGAGAGGAAAGCCTGTAACCAGATATTGTGAAGACTAAAGGGGTTGGAGTGGAAGCCAACACCTTCAATACCACCCTGGGTCAGCGATGGATGCCTTTGTTTGACTTTGACCAGAAGGACTTAATAGGTCTTTGAATGGTTGTCCTCTCTCCAGCTATCTGGGGCACAGATTGGGTGGCCATTTAATCCATCGTCCAAACAGACATCTTTGGTAGAGAAGGACTATTTCCAGGACTGACTGTCTCTAGGAAACCCGGTAAAGAAGCATCTGCCTTTCCATTACAGCGAAGACCAGTTAATCCCCAGACCTCCATTCCCTTCCGTCTCTGCTTGCACACTGGCTAATCCTTAATAGAGCTCAATTTTTCTTGAACACCTTTCGAGGAGCAGCCAACACAAACTAATCCTTTAGTTTTTTATAATCCCTTCTTCTTGAGTTACTGGCTTGGTAGGTCTGCAGTCGCACTTCCAAGTTAGAGAAGGTAACAGCTTCATGACATTTTTTCCCCCCTGAGCATAAAAAAAAAGTCAACTTTTGCGCCCTGCAAATTCATTGCTGTATCAGTTAGCATTTGGTGCCAAAAAAAAAACAAAAAAACAAAAAAACAAAAAAACCCAAAAAACCCAGAAATCACCTCAGGTGTTTTAAGCAGAGAGAAACTCAGTTCAGGGAAACAAGTGCTTATGAAATTATTGGAAGAGCTGTAAGAGCAGAGAGCTAAGGAGCTGTTACTTGGCTTTAAAATCCTGCCCCACAGCAGCTGTGACCCGCGGCTCCCTGCTGCTGCTGCAATGTCATAGCAACCCAAGTCCATGAAGCTGGTGATCAGAGGCTGGAAGGCAGAGTCTGGCTCTGCAAGACCCGTATATGCTTGAGCCCAATTGTCAGCTACCGCCATTACAGAGGAACCAATGTCTCCTTTTCTTCCCCTTTCCACATCTCAGAGGCAGAACTTAAATACCATCCTGAACCCTCAAGGTGAAGGTGAGGGTCTGTCAGGGAACAAACACCGAGATGGGATTAGAGATTAGATGTGCAAGATGTTTACTAGAGGAGCTGTCTCTGAGCAATAAAGGGGGTAAAGCACGACGAGGCAGGGAGAGTCCTCACTTTCAGTGTCCACTGGGCACATGCAATACAAGGAGAGGGGAAGAGATGGATGGAGTAGGACAAACCTTGCACTGCAGTTCTTTTTTCTTGTCGGGGGGGGGGGGGGGTTCAGGGGTGAATTCTTTTTTTTTTTTTTTTTTAACAAATTTGTATTTGCATTTGTATTATTTGTTTCAGGGGTACAGGTCTGTGATTCATCAGTCTTACACAATTCACAGCACTCACCATACCACATATCCTCCTCAAAGTCCATCACCCAGTCACCCTATCCCTCCCATCCCCCTCCCCTCCAACAACCCTCAGTTTGTTTCCTGAGATTAAGAATCCCTTATGGTTTATCTCCCTCTCTGGTTTCGTCTTGTTTCATTTTCCCCTCCCTTCCCCTATGATCCCCTGTCTTGTTTATCAAATTCCTCATATCAGTGAGATCATATAATAATTGTCTTTCTCTGTTTGACTTATTTTGCTCAGCATAATACCCTCTACTTCCATCCAGTCATTGTAAATGGCAAGATCTCATTTTTTGATGGCTACATAGTATTCCACTGTATATATACCACATCTTGTTTAATCCATTCATGTGTCATTGGACATCTAGGTTCTTTCCATAGTTTGGCTATTGTGGACATGGCTGCTATAAATATTGGGGTGCACGTGCCCCTTTGGATCACTACATTTGTACCTTTGGGGAAATACCCAGTAGCCTTGCACTGCAGTTCTAAGGAAGTCTTCACCAAGCCAACAGTAGCCCGTTAAAGGAATCCCAAGTTGGATTCCTTAATCTGGCTGTGGGCTGGCACCAGGACCCCAGCTGCACCGAGTCACCAGCCGTCGGCCACGTGGGGGGAGTGTGGTCTCAGCACACTAGTAGTAGACACAAATGGGGCTGTGTGACGCTCCCCCCCCAACCCCACTGCAAACCCTCTTGGAAATCTGAGTGGTACGGTCCATGGAAGGCAATAGAAACAGGTGTTGGGTCCAACAATCCCTAGGGCAGCATCCTCATCCGGTGTTCCTTCAACGGCATCCTCCTCACCTATCTGAAATAACTGGCATTGCTAAAGGCAAGAAATAACTATTTTGCTCTTATTTTTGTCTTATCAGAACTCTTAGGGGGGGAAAGCCATCAAGAACATTATGTGAAAATAAAATAAAACGATTTTAATGAAAAGTGCTTTCATCTGATTAAAGAAGGCACAAAAGGTCGGCTTAGATTAATACACTGAGTAACCTTTCTTGTCCCTGTAAAATTCTTGGAATACCAATCCAAGTTCAACTGCCTTGTTTGCTGTAATGCCATGTCCTTTATAAGTAAGGGATTTTCACTTACATATAAAAATGTAATAATGATAATCGGAGCTCACACTGGGTAGTATTTATTATATACTAGGCAATTTACCAAGTAGTTTACATATATTAACTGGTTTAGTTAGTATTATTGTCATTATTCTTGTTTCACAGTGGGGAAACGGAGAAAAGTTAGTAGCTCATCAAAGGTCATGCAGGAAAACAGTGGAACGCGATTATGACCTTTGCAGTTCGGTGTCAAGTCTGCGGCCTGTGGACCCACTCACACTCACTGAGTCCTTTCTGTGTGCTGGCTACAGTTCTCCATAGATGCTCCCGTCAGTCCTCTGGCCCCATGAACTGAGTTTTCCACTCAGATCCACAGTCTCTCATCTAGGACTCCTTGAGGCCAGATGAATTTCAGAATTCAGAGTTTTCAAATTTTAGAAAGGTAGTACAACTTATAATCTATATATAATATAACACCCCCTGGTGAGGTCTGGGGCAGCCCTCCATAATCAATGTGAATATTTATACCAAGCAGGATAGACACAGATTAGAAACAGCCTCCTGTCAGTGGAGGCCAGGGTTTGTCAGCAATGGGGTTATAGGGGAAAACTCTTTGGTGCCCTGAAGCGTTTGGATTTGGAAATTGTGGATAATGGATAGTGGACATCTATAAGGACTTTCATTTCATAGGTAAAGACACTGAGATATGGAGATATTAACCAGCCCAAGATCCCATAGTGAGTAAGTAGCCGAGCCAGGATTTGAGTCCTGACATTTGTTTTTTTTTGTTTTGTTTTGTTTTTAATTTATTTATTTAACAGACAGAGATCACAAGTAGGCAGAGAGGCAGGCAGAGAGAGAGGAAGGGAAGCAGGCTCCCCGTCGAGCAGAGAGCCCGATGTGGGGTTCAATCCCAGGACCCTGGGATCATGACCTGAGCTGAAGGCAGAGGTTTCAACCCACTGAGCCACCCAGGTGCCCCTTGAGTCCTGACATTTGAACCCCCCCTGGCCTGTCTGCCCTACTTGATTCCACCTGTAACCTGGGGCGGGGAGTGACTACCTGTTATCAGGTGTTTATTCTGCTCCAGGCCCTGTGCTAGACCTTTTGGTTACCCATCTCATTAAATCCTTTCCATCCCCTTAGGAAATAAGAATCATCTCCACGTTTCTGCGGAAGTATCTGAGACTCAGATTAAATCACTTCTCCTTGATCCCCTGGCTAGGGTGTGGCTCCACCAACATTTTTTTTTTTTTAAGATTTTATTTATTTGACAGAGAGAGAGATCACAAGTAGAGAAAGAGAGAGAGAGAGGAGGAGGCAGGCTCCCTGCCTAGCAGAAAGCCCGATGTGGGACTTGATCCCAGAACCCTGAGATCAGGACCTGAGCTGAAGGCAGAGGCTTAACCCACTGAGCTACCCAGGCAGCCCTCCACCAATATTTGAATCAAGTTCTGGTGGACTCCAGAGGACACACCAACTTGGCTTTAAAAACAGAAGTCCAAGGGGTACCTGGGTGGTGCAATTGGTTAAGTGTCTAACTCTCGGTTTCAGTTCAGGTCATGATCTCAGGGTCATGAGATCGAGCCCTGCGTGGGGCTCCATGCTCAGCAGGAGTCTGCTTGAGATTCTCTCCTTTTCTCTCTACCCCTCCCAATTGTGCATGCTCTCTCTCTCAAATAAATGAATAAATCTTAAAAAAACCACACACACACAAAAAACAACCCCAACCAAAAGGTCAATATCTCAAAGAGCCAATGAATGGCTGTTGCTGATTACTAAAACTTTTAGCACCAACACTCTTGGCTACACTGGCTGTCACCCCATTCATAGGGCAGCTGGTGCTCTGAGCCCCTAGTCCTCTTATCCCTGAAGAATGTCCTAGCTTTCCTGGCCTTTCACACAATGCACTTTGACTGCAAAGAGCAATCTGAGATCGGTGGGGCTGCTTTGAACTTCTTTCTCCCGCCCTCCTGGAAAGAAGCTGGAACCCTCAAGCATCACACATGATACTGCCTGCGCATGTGTCCCCACAGACTCAGGACACTGACCGCTGACAGGGGGTTGTCTCTTCACCAGTTCTTCATCCTTTCTTGGGTGCCAGGTGGAAGACGGTAAAGGGAAGAAAAGTAGACACGGAGGATGCTATTCTACAGTTCTGTCCCAGCTAAGCAAGAGAGACTGCTGGACACCAGAGAGGACCCTCCCAGGTCAACCTCACCATAGGTCACCCTTCAGTTTTCCATTTTTGCCACATAGTTGTGTCAGCTTTATGGCCAGGGCCTTTAGCAGAACCCAAACGTGTATTACATATGTATTGTATATACAGTCTTCCATTTAGTGACTGGTTATTATACTAGTCACTGTGCTAAGCCTCTGTAAAACGACTCCATTCAATCTCCCCTATAACCTTAGGTGGGGTTATTAGAGGGCTATTAGCCCATTTTATAGATTAGGAAAGTAACACTGAGAAAGCCTCGTAAAGAGAGGCACAGAGCCAGGATCCCAGTTCAAATGTGTCCCTCCTGAAGCCATTCTCTTTGTCTCTGTGCCTCTGAGAGCCACTTACCTCAACAGCACATGGCACATGTCACACCCCACGCCCTGATTTAGGGTGTAGGAAGTCTCACCTCTGCATATGTTGCAACTCTTGCCCTCCTGGTAGTTGAATCATACTGTGATTTCACCCAGACATTGGTCTAATAACACTAAAGCACCCCCCCCCAAACATGTTGGCCCATCAAATCAGATTTACTGGTGGGCAGAGGAATGCTGTATTCTGTTGCCATTAACTTATTTCATCTAAAAAATGTGTGTGGGATCAAAACAAGTATTATCATCATGTTGCAAATGAGGAAAATGAGAGCACAGAATGTTTATTCCCTTCCTTACTGTTGTGGATCTTATTGTGTCTCCTAAAAAGGATGTATTAAAGTCTTAAGCCGTAGTACCTATATGGGGCCTGATAAAGAAATAGATTCCTTTGTGTAGGCCCTAATCCAACATGAGTGGCACCTTTATTTAAAAAAAAGGGGGGGGAGTCTCCTTTTCTCTGCCATCTTGGTGGGTGCAGGTGACTGTCCCTTGCCAGGTCTTCTCATGAGAACTTCAGGGTCAAGCAATTTTTTTTTTTTAAGATTTTATTTATTTATTTGACAGAGATCACAAGTAGGCAGAGAGGCAGGCAGAGAGAGAGAGAGGGGGAAGCAGGCTCCCTACTGAGCAGAGAGCCCGATGTGGGGCTCGATCCCAGGATCCTGGGATCATGACCTGAGCCGAAAGCAGAGGCTTTAACCCACTGAGCCTCCCAGATGCCCCAAGGGTCAAGCAATTCTTGACCAGGAAACAAAAGCAGAATCATCCTATGCCCCACTGGATTGGGATGGGAATTCATTGTTAGATCAGACACACCTCCAAGAGGCGGTGTTGGAGAAGAACCAAGCTGGGTGTCTAAGGGATCGCACATGAGATGGCACGTGTTCATGCTGCATGACAGTCACGTGTCCCTACCCTATCACTCTGTCAACACTCCTCCTACCTGAGCAGTAGATCTGTTTTATTGGGGAGAATTTTTCTGTTACTCTCTCTCTCTCCACCAGTTGGCTGGGTCAGTAATAAGTATGTGAGACCTTTTGTTTGGGGGTGGGGAAAGGAAATTTAAACATAGAGACAGATATGTGCAGAGGGAAATCAGTGTGAGGACACACAGGGAGAAGTGACTGGAGGGATGTATCTATGAGCCAGGGAACATACACAGAGAGTTGCCACAAATGACAGAAGCCAGAACTGGCCAGAGGGACTCTTCCCCTCTAGCCATCAGAAAGATCATGGCTCTGCCCATAATTTGACTTCAGATTCTGGCCCCTAGGGCCGTGAGACAATTCCTATCATTTTCAAGCCACCCAATTTTTGGTACTTTACAAAGGCAGCCCTAGGCAACTAATACAATCACTTTTTATGAGTGTCCATTATTGTCAGGCACCGTACTGGGCTAGAGGTAGAACGTGTAGAATTTGCAATCAGGCACTGGAAACATATTTAATCAACACTTACACAAATAGACGTTCCCATTGTTATATACATCAGAGGTTCCCCTGACACAGGGGAGCTGACATGTGTCACCTCCTCTGGGAGTCAGGTTACCATGAAAAAAAGGAGCTTTAAAGCTGACACCAAAAGTGTCTCGGGAGTTGGGGAGGAGGATGTGAGGGACACAAACGAATATTCTAGGTAGAGGAAGTAGGTTGTGAAGTCATGCATAAAAGACCAAAAGAAGGGAGTCTGAGTGCAGTCTCCCAATTCCATGATCTGTGTTTCACACCCAGCAACCACCCCACCTGAGAGTGGTACCAGGCCCTTCCTGTGCCATGAAGGACCAGCCTTAGCTGAAAGAGTTGGTGGTTTGAACCTCTCAGCTGAGTTTGCACTCGGCCCCTCAGAGACCACCCAACTTCTGCCTTGTCCAAGTCTCAGTCATGGGAGCACCAGCTGGGAGGATGGATAACTACTTGCTTTGGGCTTCGCCACCCTTTTCCCAAACTCAAGAGTCTTGTGAAGTTTTCCTTAGTTACAGTCAAATGGTCTGTGACTTCAGTTTATTGCTGGAAGGGTCTTTTTTCCCCATTTCTTAGATTTCATGACTTATGATTTTGTGAGTCAATGGGTGTCCTGGTTCACTATAAAAGGAACTGACTTATTATCCCCATTGCCTGAGGCATGGAGGCCCTCAAGACTCAGGGTACTAGCCCAGGGTGGCATGAACCTGGGGTGCTCTGTCCCATTCACTGAACCTTCACCTCTGGCTTTCCCTCAACAAGGTGCAGAGGGAAAATAGTAGTGTCTGCTTCACAGTGAAATCCTTGTGAGGATTAAACAAAAATCACCTAGCAGAGTATCTGGTCCTCAGTAAGCACTCAATTGATGTTAAACAGTATTAATATTATTACTATTATTATCATTAATTAAATCTGGCTACAGTAGGGGCACACTTAGAGACTTTAAGGTGACTTAGTATGTTCATATATTCTTTGCAATCAAGGCTGAGCATGGGTAAGTCATTAGTGGCTGTGCTGTTAATTAACTCTCTCCAGTAAAAAGGGGCCTCAGAGAAGTCTGCACTTAAAACAACTGATTGCAATACAATAAGCTCTATTACGCAAAGGTTCTCGTTGGGGGGCCCTCTGCTTTCCATGCAGAGAAAACAGAAGTTAGAGAGCAAAAAGATCTCCACTCCCCTCCTTTTTAATTAGAAAGCACTAAGAAGATGAAAATGCATAATAAGCCTCTGCAGTAGTTAAGTGTAATTCCAGTAATGTGTGCCTAGGGACTCTCCATCATTGCTCCTCCATGCGGAGCAGTGCCGTTTAGAAGTGGCATGTCAGAGATGGACAGTGCCAGAGTTCAGATCTCACTTCAGCCACTTCCTAGCTGTGGAACATCTTCAGGTCACTTCACCTCTACTGAGCCACACTCTCCTCATTGATAAAAATGACAATTATCTCAGCATACCTACATCAGACTGGATGGGTTAAATTCCTGTCCCTGCCATTACTAACCATGTGACCGTAGGCAGGTTACATTTAGTGCTACCATATCCCCACCTGTACAATGGGTATAAAATAGTGCCTACCTCCTTTGCTAGCTGCCCTTGGCCCCATACCTAGCACATGCAAGAATTGAAAAACATTAGCTCTTGGGGTGCCTAGTTGGCTCAGCTGGAGGACCATACGACTCTTGATCTTTGTCATGAGTTCGAGCCCCATGTTGGGTGGAAAGATTACTTAAAATAAATAAATAAAATTTTTAAAAAGTAGCTATGAATAGACCTGAACTGACTTGCAAAATTAGCAACTAATTTGTTACTGGGTTTAATTCAAGGTTACAACTTGATATCTTACTATTCAAGTGTTAACTCTGGTCAATGTTCTACCATTTGGATTTTGATCAAGCCAAGCATTTGCATCAAGAGATCCCTGAGATACAATCAGTATACATTAACATTTCACCAAAAGACATTTGATGCAGTGGGGAGCCCAGCACAAGGGTCTTCTTTATAGAAGAATCAAAAATTTAAATAGGATTTCACCTTACAATCTCAATAGTTAATATTTGTCATCTTTGAGATGCACAGAAGCCATCACAGAAATATTAATTAGTTTCATCTTTGTGTTCTCTTTCTTTGCTTTCAATAGTTAAATCCTTACTATTTATTGATTCAGATAAGGTAAGCAGAAAGCCAAAAAGAAGAGTTTCCTTGGATTTATTTGCAAAATTTCTAGGCTTAAAAAAAAAAAATAGAGATTTTCCTGAGCTACTGAGAAGTGGGGGAGGTAAGGTAATAAATGGGAAGTGAGAGAAATAAAGATATTAGTGGGTCCTGGAGAGGGAAATGAACTTGAACCTAAACTCTGCTTCCTGAGTTTGAGTCCTGGGAGGGTAAAAACCTTGGGGAGGTTTCAGACACCAAGTCTGCTGAAAAGACAAGTTGACCTTCAGAGACTTGTGGGGAATTTGTGGCTCTGAAGTAAAAGAGCTGGTAGGTCTTATTTATGGTTGACCAAGGTCTAGCATCCAGGCCCAAGAGTAGAAATTTCCACTGCTCCAAATCATCCCCTGCCCCTGCCCTTCTGATTTGCCCTCTTATACATTTTCTTTCTCCAGTCAACTGATGACTTTTCACAAAAGGAAAACCCTCAAAGCAGTTTTGGACAAAGGTGGAGAAATCCCCACGATCCCTGGAATTCCGGGTTATCTGTATTTGTACACCTTGCAGGTTGGTCCCCCACATCATTGATTTATATCTGGGGTGTGCAGCCGGGACAATGGGATGAAATAGAATGGCAGCCTGGATTGAACCCCAGGGAGGTGGTTCCCCTGCTGTGCTTGCTCTGCATGGACCCAGGATTCCATGGATGCCCAGGGAGGTGGGAACTCTTTGAAGATATGGCTCCTGACTCGTGGTATACTAAAGCTAGCTCTTATTGGCTGGTGGGAGCTAATTGTTAAGTTTTCAGAAGGTCTGTGACCTGGTTGTTAAACAGAGCCATTAATAATTAAAATCAGAAGAAATTACAATTTAAAAAAGTAGGTTAAGAACAAGGAAATAAATCATCGTCATCACTTTCTATTATTTTACTACAGGTTCCTATTATGCATGGTCTTGAGATTGCTTGTTTTACCTATACAGTGAAAGTGCTGTATAATGAAGTATTACTGTGCATCTATCCCCAGTTCCATGTTCCGTGAAACTGGCCATTGTGGGAGTGTTTACACACCACCGAAATCAGCAAAAGCTACAAAACAGGGATCCTCCCTCCCTACCCGAGCCAGTTGTTAACAACCAGGGGACTTAACATAGGCTGGGGGTTTGGAAAGTCTTCAGGAAGACCAGAGCAGAAGCCCAGGCTGTAAGCTATGGTACAAGGGTGGGTGCGGGGGATATGAGCATGAGACTCCCATAATCAGAAGGGACGCTGGAGTGGTGACTGGCTGGGGAGCATGAAGCCATCGCAGGAAGGGGTATGCACCAGGCCTGCCAATCAGGACATCCTAACAGGGACATCTGCACCATAGAAAGCCTTTCAGTAGGTGCAGGGGAAGGAACAGGCAGCTGAAGTATTTTTAGATGGCAGCTCCTTATCAGCCAGGGTCCACTCAGGAGACAGAAGTCACACCAGTTACTTAAACAGAATTTAATATCAAGAGTGATTAGCTAGGTATAAAGTCATTATGTAGTATAAATGAGAGGAGCAAAAAGATAATTCAAAGGTTTCAGGGTGTTGCAGAAGTAGCAACCACCTCTAGGGCTGGAGGAACAAAGTGAAGAGATTGGGATTTTTTTAAAACATCGATGTAGATTCTTGTGGAATTTATACTCAGACCCTTTCGAGGGGATGTGGCTTGGGTCTATGGGGATGGAAGGTACATTAAGCTCTTTTCTGTAAATGTTGAAAACCATTGCAAATGTTGAAAAATTTATCTGCTGCTGCAGAGGTGAAGAAGCTACCAGAGCCTGTAAGGAACAGAAAGCGAGGAGAAAGGAGCACGTTCCTTCTCGCTCCTGCGGCCACAGAGGTGCTCTCTCTCGCCCCCTATCGACGGCGCCTACAAGGCCGCAGATGGCTGAATTTGCAGATTGCTCTGAAACCGGGCGTCCCTGGATAGGATGCAAGTCTTCTCCTACACATGGGAAGTGATGAGGCCTGTCTGTGGGCAAAGCGTGAAGGTCAATGAGAGACAGAACTTCCTTTCTGCGGCATCTAAAACCGAAAGAAGAGCAGGCCTCCCTGCCTTCTCCCCAGTGTAGGGCTTTGACTCCTCTATTGTGAATTTAGAAAGGCAAAAACATTGCGTCAGCTTTTTTAAGGGTTGAAAGCTTAAGGAGCAGTGTTTGGGAAATGAGACAGCATTCTGGAAAAAGAAAATGTCGATGTTTGAGAGGACAGGCTCTGAAGCCAAGTGGAAACCCTGATAAGCACATGTCCTCTGAGCATTTATTTAAGTGGCCCATTTAAAATGGGTTTCTGTTAAGCTATTTTGCACTAGACAGGAATTTAATTGTTTTATGTGTTTGAGATTTTTTTTTTAGGTATATTTTAAGTTTCAGGCTCTTCTCTTGTTCCCAGCGGACCTCCTTCCCAAAAAGAATCGAAACATCCACGTCTTTGCCTTGACATGTGGTGATTATCAACAAAACCCTAAGAGGTCACCTTTTGGGATAACTACGCAAGCTTCAGTAGAGAACAACTTTTGTCCTCTCGGAAAGTATCTTAGCAACTGAATCTCAATGGCTATAATCTACTGCTCACCTTTCCCAGCCCAGGCTTTCAGTTAGACACCGAAGAAGGATGTAGTGGTGAGGGAGATCCATTCCCTGCCCACGAGAAGTCACAATTTAGTGGAGGAGGCAGCAACATATCCAAGACAGTAGTTGGAGGAGCAATGATTCTGCCTTGGGTGGGCTAGGAGGCTGGAAGTGGAAAATGGGGAAACCGCAAAGAAATTAGGACATTTCTGGTAGCCTCTGAAGAACGAGTAGGAGCTTGCCAGGTAAAGAAGAGAGAAGAACATTCTAGACAAGGAGAACTTACAGGTGTGAGAGAACAGGAGTAACAAGTGACAAGGAGTAACAAGGAGGGGCTGGAGAGGTCTCTGAAAGTGCAAGGAGGCCAGGTCAGAAAAGCACCTTGTTTGCTCTGTTGAGGCCATTGACCCTTATGCTGCAGGTGGTGGGAAACTATCAGAAGAAGCTGTTTATGTGGCTGCTGTGCGCATAGCAGCTCCTCAGCTGTCCATCGCCAAATCACACCTGAAAATAAAATCACTTTAGGAAAAACTCCGAGCCCTACCAATTCCTGACCTCCTCTGTGCACACCCTAACTCTGGTTTCATCGAATTTGCAGACTGATGTATCTCCCTTCTGTGCCGTGGCTAGCCCACATCAGAGATGTCTTCTTTTCCCTCTTTCCCCTGAGAGCCACACTTCCTACTCCACATGGCTCCCTGTACAGAGACAGTTGCAAAGGTTTGGACAGAAGAACGGCAGGTGAGCAGAGGACTGTGTGTTGGCATTGATGCTCATGCAAAAGCTGAGCTTTGGCTGCTCAGAGAGAGGCCTCCAAATGGCCCCCTCTCCCATCTGCTTTGAGTTGCATTGATTCATTATTGTTTTGTGATAAACAATGCCACTGCACAGAGCTTAAAACAACCATGAATCATTAGTGCTCCAGTAGCTGTGTGGCTTCATGTGTTTCGGATACTCCTCCTAGGATCAGTGGGCCTAGCCTGGACACGATCTTCTCACAGAGATAGCAAAAGAGCAGGAGGGCAAGTGGAAACATGTGCAGCCTCCTAACCTAGGCTCCATTCTAACTCATCTTCCCTTCTACTCATATGTTACTGGCCAAACGAAGTTGCATGGCCATGCCCAAAGTCAAGGATCCAGAATGTACAATGTACACACCATCAGGCAATCGAGAGTGTAGATGCAGGGAGGAGTGAGAGATTGGAGCCAATAATGCAAACTACCATAGCTACCCGGTGATTGCCTTCTCTGGTTCTTCTGATTCTCTCCTCCTCATGTGCCTGCGCTCTAATTAGGATGGAAGCTCAGTTGTCAAAATGGGGCTCAGGTTTCACTCGGGTCAGGCTGTTGAGAGGGTATCTATTGTGGTGACTGTGTCTTGTCAACCTGGCTAAACTGGAACTACATTTCCCGGAATTCCCACCCCTCATCCCATGGTTCCTGGTTCAGGCTGATGCTGGGAAAAATTAGTGCCAGATTTGGAAGGTCCGTGTTGGATTATCAGGCATGGTTGTAGCTCATGATCTGTTGGCCTGCCTTGTTGGCAGGGAGCAGCAACCATGCCTGCGTCTTCTTTAGCTGGTGTCAGATCTCTTCTGCCGGCTGCACTGAATCTTGGCCAAGGTACACATGTGACTTCACGGTAAAAGTCACCAATATCATCTGCATTATTGAAGATGGAGGCAGACACGTGTACCAATTCATTCTCGTGGGTTCCAGTCTGTTTTTTCTTCCTCTGCTTCACACCTATTTTTCCTTCTCGACTGCCTGCGCAGCTGACTTCAGCCCTGACATCAGATGAAGCGATAGCCTTACACTGTTTAATCAGCTTTCACAATTGTGTGAGGTCTCATGCTTATAATAAATCTCTTATCCTGTGTCACTCATTGTGATTCTGTTTTGCTGGTACAACTATGGTTAGAACAGGTGCTTTAAAATAATTGAAAGGTGGAAGACAGTTGGTCAATATACGTGTTCATTCATGATTTCATTCATCTCTCCGTGTATTTACTGAATATTTGCTACACAGTAATCCTGTTGCTCTGAATAATGGAGATCGATAACATAGATTCTGTACAATGGGGTTGCTGTCCTAGAAATACTCACAGTCTATTCACAGCAGTGCAATAAAGAAAGGATTATAATGCAATATGGTAACTGCTCTAATAAAGAAGCCCAAAACACTGCTGGGATATAGAAGAAGGTATCTCTCATACTGCTTAGGGTGATGAAAGATTTTCCCAAGAGGTATTAAATGAGCAGGAGCTTAAAGGATGAGTAGGGGCTCACCTGTTGGGCAAGTTTGGGGAAGGCTTCAGGAATGGTCATCATTATGTTCATGGATGGGAAACCACTGCTGGGAAGTATGTAAATGTCTGAGTAATGGCCGTGGGTTTCTTTGCAGGAGGTCTTACTCAATTCATGACTTTGGATGTTTTTGAAGTTTTATGATGATTTAGCCCCAAGGTGTGTGTTTATACATTCCAATGTGAAAACCAACTCCTTTCCCTCTTCATTCCCTACTTATCCATCTGAAGTGTCCCATGGAAACAGAAGGAAATGTTGGGGAGTGAAATTACAATGGGCTCAGTAACACAGATCTGATCATATGCATTTTAGCCCCATAACATTTTAGCACCATAATCCCAATCTGTTGTCCCTTTGGTCTCCAGTGTGAAACGGTAGCTACCACGTGACCTCTGCTGTCCACGGATTTGAACTACTAGAACCTCCATCAGAAAGTGTTATTATCACATTATGATGACACAGGCTTTGGGGTAGAAAGCCCTAAACTTTGACTTCCAGTACCTGGTCATGAAACCAGTTTTCTCTCTTCAATTAGCCGTTCTTTTGCGTGGATGCATTTTTCCTCCAACACTTAGAGCTACCATGCGTGTTTGACACAATCACCATGCTGCCTGGGACTTCCTTCACCAAAACACACTGGAAGATGCTTAAGCCCGTTGGTACGAGGGGATCAACCTCTTTTGTAGAAACAGCTGTGAATTTAATGCGGCTTTTATGTCCTTTATGTTCCGTCACTTACTAGCGGCATAACTTGGACAAGTTACTTAACCTCGATGCCTCAACATTCTTCGATATAACATCAGGATCACAGTCGTGCCCACATCCCAGGATTGCTAGAGGCTGAAGGGAGCCACCGTGCTTAGAAGGATGCCTGGCTTATCTGGTGAAGCCTCTAGAAATATTAGTTGTTACTGTTAGAACTATCCTCCTTCTCATCTTTTTCTGTCCTCCGGCTGGCCTAGAACAATGGAACCACACTGAGAGGAGCACTGCGCAAGTAGAATAAGATAGGAAAGACCACGAACTCCTGGCATCCTGAAATACATTCTGTATGGTGAGACAAAGGCTCATTAGTGCTTGAGAGCCTGTGGCGGCATTCCCATTTGCTGCAGAAGCACTGAGTGTGCTTTTTATTTATTTATTTATTTTTAAGGTTTTATTTATTTATTTGAGGTTTTATTTATTTATTTGACAGACAGAGATCACAAGTAGGCAGAGAGGCAGGCAGAGAGAGAGGGAGAAGCAGACTCCCTGCTGAGCAGAGAGCCCGATGAGGGGCTCGATCCCAGGACCCTGGGATCATAACCTGAGCTAAAGGCAGAGGCTTTAACCTGCTGAGCCACCCAGGTGCCCCTGAGTGTGCTTTCTAAATGGAGGCCCATCTTCTTGCTCTTGCCCTTTCCCAAATGCATTGTATTTTCAGAACTTCTTAGAGACCCAATACTCTGTGATCCTAACATACTCTGGCTTTGATATTGACCCCAACCCAGAAGGAAAGAATCGGTGCACGGCCCCGTGTTATACAGGTGCTGAGGTGCTGAAGGTGGGGAAGGAGGGAAGGTTTAGGGTTTGCCTAAAAGAGAAACCGCATGATGAGAGAGACGGGGGGCGGTGGCAGAAGCCGACTGTAGAAAAGAAGGAGAAGAGAGAAAGAGAGGTTTTCTGACAATGAGGCAAACAATTTGCTGATATGAAGGAAAAAAAAAAAGCACGAGGAAACCACAAGAAATGTTGAAGTGCGAACTGACATTTCAGTCATATGTGGGTGTATAAAAGAAGAGGGAGGTCACAGATTTTCTAGAGCCCAGACTGAGAGGAACGAGAAACAAAGGTCAGGCAAACAGCACGTGGATGGGACTAAACTTGAGGCGACATCTGACCCACACGTGAGTCTGGGTGAACAATCAGCCTGGAGGGCCGGTCTTGAAAACTCAGGGACTGGGGGATCCTGGGCGGCTCCGTCTGTTAGGTGTCTGACTTTGGTTCAGGTCGTGATCTCAGGGTCCTGTGATCGAACCCTGTGTGGGGCTCGCTGCTCAGACGGGAGTCTGCTTCTCCCTTTCTGTCTGCCCCTCCCCACTCTCCCACCTTCAAATAAATAAACAAGACCTTAAAAAAAAGAAAAAAAATCAGAGACTAAGGTACGTCTATGGGAGGTGAAAGAAGAGGGCTTTGAGAATTCATAAAAGAGGGGCGCCTGGGTGGCTCAGTCATTAACCATCTATCTTCGGCTCAGGTCATGCATGATACCAGCGTCCTGGGATCGAGCCCCATATCGGGATCCCTGCTTGGCGGGCAGCCTACTTCTCCCTCTCCCTCTCCCCCTGCTTGTATTCCCTCTCTCGCTATGTCTCTCTCTGTCAAATAAATAAATAAAATCTTAAAAAAAAAAAACCAAAAAAAAAAAAAAAAACCCAAAAAAAACACTGATCCAGCCCAGGTATGTGCTGGGCGTGGAAAGTGTAAACAACAGGGACACCAGCCACCAGAATCATGATTATTGTCCTCAAAAATTTGCCACTTCTGGTGATGCGCAGAGGAAAGTGTTTTAGAGAAGATATTTTATTCCATTCACCTCACAGGCCCCTGGGGTATAGAGGACAGATAGTATTTTAATTTCCCACTCTAGGAAGTGCAAGTCAGGGGCCATGAAGTGAGTGGCCCATTTGGCACAGAGGCCGGACGCACAGTAGGACCGCGACCCAGCCTCCTGACTCTGGCTCTGGAACGTGTGCCAAGAAGCTGCTGGACGCCTGCTCAACATTTGTGTTGATCAAACCCGGGGCATTTCCTGTGATACTTATAAATCTGAATTTCTATTTTTACCTCCAGAACATTATTCTTCTAGGAAGCCTGAGGCATTTTACACATTTTAAATTCTGACTCATTGGATCCTTCTTGGGAGATAGAGAACGACACGTAATTCCCAAACGGCAGGTGCTTCATGGAAAAGCAGAAATACACAGCGATTTACATTTCCTTGTAAAACAAAACAAAACAACACAAACCTACGACCTCCTGGAAGGAAAGTAAATGTAAATTGGTCAGGAAATGAGGTTAGCACTGATAATGAAGTCCGCAGCTAACGAGAGAATCCGAGAAAGAACTAGAATATTTGTATTCAAAACCCATTTGCCCAAAGGGTCCCATGTCCAAGCACAGGAGAGGGAGGCCTGACCACACCGAGCAGTCGAATGAACAGGATCAGGAGAATGTCAAGGTCGGCTGTAATCCTGGAAAATCTGTCCTCGCACTGTGGCCATGTTCTTCTTCCTCTTGTAATTGCCTTTTTCATGCCACGGGGTATAAATTAATTGATTTGGGTTGTCAGAAGCTCACATTTTCAGGGTTCTCTGGTTGCAACTTGCCTTTCCAAGTGCATGAGTTTGTTTTCCCAGGTTTGGTGTACACTTTGTAAGAAGAACTTGATCTTTTTTCCAGAAAAGGCAGTCATGTGACCATGAATATAGAATTCCTTCTTTTTCTGAAAACTCCTGTCTATGCCTGACTTTGTTATTCCCATGGTGGGGCAGTAGTCTGGATCACTCCTTCCTACCTCTCACCCGCTCCGCTGACCTTCCCTTTGGCCCCGGGGAAGGCTGGTCCCCTGGATGTCTGCCTTGCTGTCCCCTGCGGGTGGAAGATGGTCTTCAGAGATCCCTGCTTGTTTTCAATCCCCACTCCACCACTTTCCTTAAAGTATCTCTCTCTCTCTCTTTTAAAGATTTTATTTATTTATTTGACAGACAGAGATCACAAGCAGGCAGAGAGGCAGGCAGAGAGAGAGAGAGGAGGAAGTAGGCTTCCCACTGAGCAGAGAGCCCGATGCGGGGGGCTCGATCCCAGGACCCTAAGATCGTGACCTGAGCCGAAGGCAGAGGCTTAACGCACTGAGCCACTCAGGCGCCTCTCCTTGAAGAATCTCAATGGCTCCTTATTGTCTGTAGGATAAGGCTCAGTTCCTTTCATGGGGGGCACAAGGTCCTTTAATTTCTGATCCTGCTTTGACTGCCAATCACATTAAACATTCTAATTCACTCATGTTCTCAAGCTAGGAGGTTTATCTGTGCTTCCTTATCCTTGCACCTGTCAAGCTGTTTGACAGAACACCCTTTTCTCTCCTCTCTAATTCCATAGGCCAGCGAACTCCTATATATCCCCAGGAGGAGATACCCTACCTCTTTGGTTCCTCACTTGTCTATCACACACATAACCACACAGAATTTTAATTTTTTAATTTCCTCATCTCTTTCTTCTTCTAGAATACTACTATCCAATATAACATGGACCGTGTATATAATTTTAACTTATCAAAAAAAAATTTTTTTTTCTAGAAGCCAGTTTCAAAAGTGAAAATAAAACCCCAAGTGATTAATTTTAAAAATATGTTTTATTTGGGCACCTGAGGGGCTCAGTCGGTGAAGCATCTGCCTTCTGCTCAGGTCATGATCCTAAGATCCTGGGATGGAGCCCAGCATCTGGCTCCCTGCTCAGCAGGGGCTCTGCTTCTCCATCTCCCTCTGTCCTTCTCTGCCATTCGTGCTCTCTCTCTCTCAAAGAAATGAAAAATAAAATCTTTAAATATATATATTCATATGTGAATATATATGTATATACATATGTGTATACATATATATATGTACACACACATATAATATAACCCAATATATCCAAAGTATTGTTATTTCAACATGTAATAAACATACATTACTAATGGGACATTTTATAGTCTTCTTTTCATACTAAACATACATTACTAATGGGACATTTTATAGTCTTCTTTTCACACTATGTCTCAGAAATCCAATGTGTGTTTTACACTTTATAGCACATCTCAGTGTGGATGATAAATTTTTATTGGGAAGATTTGATCGCTACTTCTACTTCCCAACATTTAGAGTTCAAAAGGCAGACCCACAGTCTCAAGGTGTTCCAAATATACTTACAAGTTTTCCAGTAATGGAAGCAGGTCTTTGTTTTAAAATCAAAGTTAATAGAAATTAAGGAAAATTACAAATTCAGTCCCTCAGTTGCATTTCGATGCCCAACATCCAGAGGCGACCAGGGGCTAGGTATTGGGGAGCAGTAGGCCCAGGCAGTGGCTTCTCAGGGCAAGGGGTCTTTCCCGTCATTTTAGCTCGAGGGGCACCCCTCACAGTGCTCTGTCCTGGAATGGGACAGACTTACAACATAAACAGTGTCTCTCTGATGTCTCCGTCTCCAGAACCCAGGAGAGAGCCTGGCACACAGCAGGTGCCGAATATGTGTTTGAATAAAGAGAGAGCTGGGAGTGTGGCTTAGTGGTGAGGGCAAAAGAAATAGATTTAAGTTGGACTCATTTCCAGTGAAGACCTGTGAGCAGAAAGAGGCTGCCAGTTCTTCTGAGTGACAAGAAGCTTCATACAGTAAGACCAAAAAAGAACAAAAATCTCTTAGCTAAGTGTATTTCCAGAAAGTTTGCCCAATTTTTCAGTGCCTCTGTGATTCTGGATTCCACCCAGACCCCAATACGGCACTGTTAGGCTTTAAAACATGGCAGGCTGGTCTGGACGGGAAAGGAGTTCTAGAAATGTGACAAAGGTTTTACAGTGTCTCTGGAGAGATGTAAGAGCTTTGAGTGATTCTGGAATGAGCTCGGAAAAGAAGAAGCTGACCATCTGATTGCTTTTGGCCTGGAGAGGGGTTGTGTTAGGGTGGTGCCGCGGCAGGTGGCAAAGCCACACCTACCTGACCTTCTCATCCCTTGTAGGGCAATAGGTGCTCCCAATGTGGTGGTCCCATCACTCCATCAGCAAGGCCATCAGGAGAGAAGGCAGGGAGGAGGGAAGGAAAGTGGAGGGACTGGAGCTCTGGGAAAACAGCATGCGGTGTGTTGCCAAAAGGGCCTTGGCTGCCCGGAAAACGTATTAAGAACAGAGTATTTGTACACAACTGTACGTATCATCGGTGGGCAAAGATGGAGAACCTGTCCCTGCTTCAGGCCTGGCCACTTAGATGAATAGTTTGAACCTGACTCTGGGAGCAGCTCGGTTCTTGAAAGAGCCAGGGTAGATAGATGGCGTGTCGCTCTGATCTGCCCTTCTTGCAGCCAACCCAGCCGCAGCTCTGCCGGGCTTGAGGTGAAATCTCGGTAGCCACGTGAAGCTGTGGGAGCCTCCCTGGTGGTCATCCTTACATTTAAGCTGAGGACAAGTAGCTCCTTCTAAAAACCAGAAGATAGGAAGGGAGCAAGGAGCTTTGCCCACAGCACTGCCCAGGGCCACAGAGCTCCCTGATACTCATCTATACTCACCACTCCTATTTCTAAGGGCAAAATCATCCATATAGTTTCATCTTTGGGAAATACATTTAACTCTTTCTTGAGGGACAGAACATTTCTACATGCCTTTACTCACCAGTCAGCCCCTGTGGATGATGGAAAACGATTTTATTATTGGGAAGTGAGCAGGTGTCTAAAATCTTTTGCTTCTCTTCCCCTCCAGGTCCCACTTTCAGGGCGAAGGCACTCATTCCCTGCCCCCCTTCCCCAAAGGTTTCCTACTGTTGCTTGTGGCTGAATTTCTCCCCAAAGGAGGCTCTTCATCTAAGGATGCTCCCATGACTGGGGCATCCTGCATCCGACGGCTAGTCAGTGTCGGGATTCAAAAGTCCAGCCCGTTGCATGGAATCAGGACAGCTTGTGTCGGCAATCCCAGCTCCAGAGCTCCCCGTGGGATCGGCTAAGGCCTTTGTTGAGACTTCATTGTATTCAATTCCCCCTTCTACTGAATCCTACTCACTGCTTTTTCTCCCTTTGGCCCGGAAGTAGATCGTCTTTGCTTCCGTTGAGCACCAGGTGAAGTAGTTGACTCGAGGTCAAGTCCATGTTGCAAAGACAAGTACCCATCTGCAAGTACCAGGGTACACTTCACTGGGGAAAGATGCTTGCAGGAACCCAGCCTCACTGAGGGCATAGAGCATTGAGATCTGCCAAGTCATGCCCACATCCTGCAGCATAAAGCATGACCTGTGGAATGTCTTCTTTGTGTGGGGTGTAAAGCACAAATAATTGAATCCATGCAACGTAAAAGTGTATATGGTGTACATTTACACTTAAGTGTGTGCCTCCCTCACTAGACCGTGGACAACTGGAGGGAGGGGATGTGTCTGGTTCAGGGTTTGGCACACAGAGATACTCAATATTTCAACTGGACCCAAAGGTGTCCCCTGTTCCCTGTCCATTTTTAAGCATTTAAGCATTACCTTTGTAATAACTGGCTTTTAATTGACCAAACCCTTTTAATGCCAATGACTGATTTCACTCTGTTTGCCCACTGCCATTCATTCATTTTTTAAAATTTAATTTAATTGAATTTAATTTTAATTTTTAGAGAGGGGGATGGGGGATGGGACAGAGGGAGGAGAGAAAATCTTAAATAGGCTCCACACCCAGCCCATGGAGCCCCACACAGGGCTTGATCTCATAACCCTGAGATCATGACCTGAGCCAAAATCAATAGTCTGACATTCAACCATCTGAGTCACCCAGGGGCCCCTCATTCTTAATTTTATTTTTTTTTTTAAGATTTTATTTATTCACTTGTAGAGATAGATGGAGAGAGGGAGAGTGATGTTATTTTAAAAGCTACTTTTCAACATCTTATCTGTGCCACCCATTTGGGAGACCCAGATGCATGGGATAAACAGTCTTTGTCCTCATGGAGCTTCCCTTCTTGTAGGGACTGCAGATAATGCGCACTGTTGTGTGGTTACAGCTGAGACAAACTCCTCTACATGCATGTGGACAATGCAAGGAGAATTTACAAGAGTAAGACCCGAGCTGACCTGGGAGCTCAGCAGGGGCTTTTTTTAGGAAGTGACATCTCAGCTAAGACTGCCGGGTGAGTAGAAGTCAGCCTGGAGCCAGGGCCAGAGACAGGGGTGGCCCAGGCACAGGACACACACTGGGGACCTGGGTGTGTGGCTGGAGCCTGAGAAATACAGAGAAGGTGGCTGCAGAGTGTACTGGGGTGGTGAGAAGAGGACCTGTGTGCAAAGCCATGCTAAGGGTTTTGGATTTTAATCCAAGGCAGAGGTGAGTCATTGACAGGTTTTAAACAAGGGGCGCCTGGGTGGCTCACTTGGTTAAGGGTCTGCCTTCAGCTCACGTCATGATCTCAGGGTCCCGGGATTGAGTCCCATGTTCAGTGGGGAATCTCTCTCTCTCTCTCTCTCTCTCTCATAAAGAAACAAAAAAATCTTAAAAAAAAAAAAAAGGTTTTAAACAAGACAATGACATGACCTGATTTAGGGTTTTTTTTTTTTTTTAAACAGTGCTTTGGTCCTGCATTGTATAGGGCCAAGAGGGCATCCGGGAGACAAATCAAAGGAGGGAGATGATAGTGGCATGAGAGAGGGAGAGTTTTAGAGACACTCAGAGGCGCATTGGTGGGGATTTGAAACCTGACTGGATCTGGAGGCCGAGGCTCTGAAGACAGACACCGAGCACGGCCATATCCGGAACCATCTTCCTCCAAATGACTGTGAACTTCCAACGCAGAACTTGCCGGTGCAAGTTACCTGGTTGACCTCACAGTAGCAAGTACACGTACCTGTACACACGAAGAGTATTCTCCGAAGTAGACAGACCTCCGCTTCAGGTGAACAGGGTGTCCACGAAGTTTTGAATGAATACAAGCGCTAGACGGAAAATCAGAACCACACGTGGCTCACGGGACAGCTCCCAGCCCCGGCTTGTAGGGTATTGAGGCATGAATGGCAGGGGACACAGCTACCGATTTGCTCAGGGAAAGACAACGCACCCTCACGGCATTTAGCTGCGGCAGCAAAGTCAGCTGGAGACCAGCATGCCTGCAGGCCCTGTTTTTCGTTTTTCTCCGTTAAAAAATGATTCAGGGGGGGCACCTGGGTGGCTCAGTGGGTTAAGCCTCTGCCTTCGGCTCAGGTCATGTTCTCAGGGTCCTGGGATCGAGTCCCGCATCGGGCTCTCTGCTCAGCATGAAGCCTGCTTCCTCCTCTCTCTGCCTGCCTCTCTGCCTGCTTGTGATCTCTGTCTGTCAAATAAATAAATAAAATGTTAAAGAAAAAAAGATTCGGTTCTTTTCAGTATCACTTACCCTGATGAAAATGGACAGGACAAGGGCAACAGTGAAATGCTACTCTGCGTCATTGAGAAGCAAGACCCTTCACCTCCTCCAAGGTACAACTTGCCCAGAACGTGCTAAGCAGGTTCTGAAAGTTGTCGTTGTATCGCTCTGGAGCTATGGTTAGCGGAGTGACGTCGAGCAAGGTAAATATTAACAGTTTGATAGCAGCTTCTTATTCCAAACGCTGCACTGATGCCTCGAATTATGTAGTACATTAATTATTACTTACATTATTATTACGTTAATGATGAATTATTATTACAGTAATTAATTATTAATGCAATAGATGTTTATTGAACACATTGTATGTAAGTGAAAGTTTATGAAATGATGCATGGCATGTGGGAGTAAAGCTTCTACAAGGGAATAATCCGTAAGAACTAGCCCGGAGGAATTCAGCTGGGGCTCCCCGGGATGAGGAGGACGAAGGCAGGCAGAGCTGTATCGCTTGGATCCTTCGGGGAACGGCGGCAGCGGGGCAAGAGGTGTGGAAGAAATGTGCAGAATCCTGCACAGTGAGACCTCAGGTTCTGCCCCTGAAAACTGTTCACAGGAATTGCCAGAGACCCTGTCAGGTCCCTTCTGTGTCTGGGATCCCGGAAATGTCGCTGCGAGTTTTGTCTCGTTCTCCTCTGACACATGGGGGGCTTGTGCCTTGCAGGGATGTGCCTCACTGAACGGCTCAGTTGCTTTGGGGGCTGGTTCACTGTTCCCCCCACCTCCCCTCCACCTCCATGAAGTATGTGGCAAAGACTTTACAACATAGGAAATCACACTGTGCAAAGGAAAGTGACAAGGAATTGCTTTTTCTATTTCAAACAAAGCACAACCTCATTGACCAGGAGGCTTAGAAACGATGATTTAACTATAGGTCTTTCCAAGCAATCTGTTGGCAAGAGGGCATATGGCAAAAGAATACTGGTGAAGGTCCAGAAAAAGTCCGTCACTGGTTTTTTTTTAAGGATGTGGCTGACACGGCCTGGGTGAGCCCTCGGGGCATGTATCCACTCCCATCAACTGTGGACAATGAAACTCCTAGTGAGCAATGAAGAGCAGGTGACCTTTCCTTGGCCCGTCAAGGCAGCACCCAGTGGCCCAGTGTGACCCTCCTTGCAGGAGCCAGGCGGTGGCCTGGAAATCACTTCAGAGACACCAACATGTACAAGGAAATCCCTTGTGTGAGGATCTCTTAGAGCAAGCGTCCAAAGACGAGTCAAGACAAAGCATCCCGATTCTCCCGTCTGCTCTATATTTTGGAGTGGACTTTTCCTCATCTGCTCCAGAGGCCCAAACCCCAAGACAAATTTTCATGACAACGTGCTGCTCTCATAGGAGGCAGCTGCCTTCTGTAGTTCAAGGACTGGGGGAAAAAATACAAAAACAAAAACAAAGCAAAACCAAACCAAACCCTTGTATTTTGGGGGCTCTATGGAGGCCAGGACTTAGCTTCCACTATAGGCCCATCTGCCTCCAGGACTGAATCTTATCTGATCATTTCCATGGCAACAGCTGTGGGATTAGAATAGGCTGAAGGTTTAGGAAGAGTTGCTGGAATTCAGTCCTAGACCAGTGAGGATTATTTAACTACATACTTGAGTTGCCATGGAAACGCAAATTTACAAATCAAGCAGGATTTTTGTAGCTCGGTAGCACGGTATTATATTCTTAGGGCTGCATCAAATCCCCCCAATTCCATCTCCTCTCCCATCAGGGGGGAAATATCCCACCAGACACATTTAATTACTCCCCAGATACTTTCTCTTTTAATTTGTAAAGGAGAAACATGGACAGACTACGATCAGCACCGAAAGCATTGTTCTTAAAATGCCTTTCTGTTTTATTTTTTAAAAGGAAATTCGGCTTAGTCTAAAGAAAGAATCTCAAACAGATGATGGTGAACATACCCGTATAAGAGTCCATTAAGTACCATATCCAAACCCAAATTATGCTGATTTAAAAAAAAAAAAACAGGTATTTTGGGGAGGGGCAAGTGACCCCTGGACTCTAATGCATTGAACACCAAGCAAATCAGGATTCAGGAAATCAGGAATACTTCATGGCTGGCCACTGTGTTCGAATTTACAAGCCACTTTCACGATCACCAATAACTGGTTTGATCTTCACAGGAAGCTTATGTGCACAGAGGGGCAGGAGTCAGGATCCGGGTCCAGACGTGGGAAACTGCTATGAAGTGGCTCTCACTTACTTCCCACGTTTTTTTCCTCCATCTCTTTGGTCTATTGACCCGAATCTCTGTTAGGTCTCCAGGGAAGACTTCGTTCAGTTTCTTACAACATCACTTACAGAATCCCTCAGGAATGGACTCATACTACCCTTTCTCACCTCTCTGTCCTTCCCCAAATGGCTCATCTTCTTGGAAAAGCATGTTCTCTGCGCTAGGAGGACCCGTGACCCTTCTTGCCTATGATTTATGAGGTGGGGGATGGGCGTGTGGAATCAGTATGACAGCATCTCAGAACTTTCTAGAATGGGTGCAGCAGAACTAGGCATATGGAGATGCGGCAGCCTTAAAACCACCCCACGCCTTTGGCTTAGCAGGGACTCAGGGCCAGACCCCCCTTGAATGCACTAAGAGAAAGTCTGGCACAGGAGCCAGGGTGAGTAAGTAGCTGGCGTGTGGCATACAGGGGGTGGGGGTGGGGAGCAGAATTGGAGAAGCCCGGCTGTGGGAAGAAGGCATCCACAGGGGCTGGGCTGAAGAATGGGCTCACTGGGGTCCCACACATCCCCATGGTGTGGGGCCTGGAAGCTGGTCAGACTCACCTGAGATTGCTGTCTAGTTCCACCACCTGCTAGAAATGTCATGTCAGGCCAGTTGCTACATTTCTCTGTCTCTGTTTTCTTCTCTGAAAAATGGGGGTAATCACTGTTTCTACATCACTGGTTTGCTTGGAGGAAGAAAGAAGCTAATTCTTGCTAATAAGCTAATTCTGAATCTTATTATTATTAAGTGCTTGGCAGGGTGTGTAAGCCTATGAAATACTTAATACGGCTATAGCCTGTATGATTCTTACTTCATACTCTTCAGAAGAGTACACTGTGAGAGCCAGAACAGGGTGATAGAGAAAACACCCCCACAAGCTTTCGGACCTGTTGTTTTGTTAGGTCAGGTGGGCAGGGCGGAGATCAGCTGTAACTGGAGCATGGCTACCTCTCCCCAACCTGGTTAGGTTTGAGGTCCCCTGAGAGTCTAGTCCCCCTGGTCTGCCTCACACATGCAGGTAACTGTCAGGCCCCTAGAGGCTTCTGAGGTTTTGACCCTAAACCAATGCCCTCTTATAGCTGAACAAGAGCATATCCAGAAAAGTTATGCTGCCTCTCTACCAAGGATCTCCCCCACCCCATCCCATCTCTGCATACCAGTGTCAGAGCTGAGTCTCCCACCTGCATATTGGATTCATTGGATCATTGGATTCATTGGATCAAAAGCTTATGGACAGGGGTGCCTGGGTGGCTCAGTCAGTTAAGCATCTACCTTTGGCTCTGGTCATGATCCCAGGGCCCTGAGATGGAGTCCTGCATCAGGCTCCCTGCCCTGTGGGGAGCCTGCTTCTCCCTCTCCCTCTGATGCTCCCCCTGTTTGTATGCACTCTCTCTCTCTGTGTCAAATAAATAAATAAAATATTAAAAAAAATAGCTTATGAACAGAAAGTATTTTCTCTTCATCTGATGTCACTTCCAAGCCATTTATGTTAACAAGTAATCAAAATCATCTTCTAGCAGGGGCTAGAAATTGGACCCCAGAAGAAGGTAAGGTGACGAAGGGCATGGAATCAGGGTCACTTCCAATTGCCTAAGAGTGTGTTACAACTGGATCTGATTCTGGGATGTAAGTGAGGCCGGTCTTTGGCAGACTGGGTCATTCTGTTCCGCAGTCGTCCTTCTGAAGAGGGACTAACCTCTATCAGAGCTGAAACCACAACCCTTTTAGTTGTATCAGAGCCTTTGTAGGAGACCCAAAAATGTTCACAGTAGTATCCTACCCCAATTTTTATTACACACTCAAAAGGAGCCATTTAGTTTTATCCCCGCCTCCACGGCCCTCCCTGCCCCTCCACGTACAGAGACACTCAGAGCCTCACACGTGGCTAACACCACGTTCTGCCACTGTCATCCCCACGAGCTGCATATGTCCATGCAGCAGCAGAAGCTGCCAGAGGTTCAGTGACTTTCCTCTAGGTGAAGCAGGAACACAAGGGAGAACCAGGACCGTATGTGAGAGAAGCATGAAATCAGAACAAGCGCTGATAGGGCCCTTCCTCGGACGGGGCTGTAATAGGCCATCCGCATATTGATTGCATCTCTGGTGCAAGTCATGGAGGCCCTGAAGGGGACAGAGGAGGGCCAGCATCTTCCTAGAAGAAGTGAAATGCTGAGGGGAGCCTGGGTGGCTCAGTGAGTTAAGCAGCTGCTTTCGGCTCAGGTCATGATCCCAGCATCCTGGGATCAAGTCCCACATCGGGCTCCTTGCTTGGTGGGGAGCCTGCTTCTCCCTCGGTCTGCCTCTCCCCCTGCTTGTGCTCTCTCTCTCTCTCTCTGACAAATAAATAAATAAAAATCTTTAAAAGGAAAAAAAAAAAAGTAGAATGCTGAGAATAAACCCTGGCATTTGTTCAGGATTTCAACCAGGACGGTGTCCGGTGCTGGTCAGCGTTGAGGACTGAGAGAGGGTGTGACTGAGGGTCCCGGCCCAGAGAGCTTTCAGAACTCACGCTGCTCCCAGATTCCCTGAGGGTGTGGCTGTGTGTTGGGGGGGGAGGGGCACTATCTATTCACATTTATTCACATCCAAAAAGGCACATGGCTTTGACTTCCTAGTCATTATCCTACACCCACACACAAAGATGTTTATGAGAGTGTCGTTTGTAATAACCAAACATAAGAATCACCCACATCTGGAGACAACCTAAATATCTTAATAAGGAACTGATGATATAAATATGTCATAAATATTCAACGAACCCTATGCTGCTGTTAACACAGATGTGATCGGTCTGTATGTGCAAACACAGAAAGATCTCTGAGATACGCCACAAAATGGGACCAACGAGATGCAGAATAGAGTGTGGGCCAATCTGTGGAAAAATATAGGCACCATATGGACATGGGCTACGAATGTGTAAACAATTTCCAAAGGGACTCGTAAGAAACTGTTGATTGCACTTACATCTGAGAATGGGATGGGGGTTCAGAGAAGAACAGAAGCATTTACATCTCATTGTGTGCTTTTCCTGCTCGGTGCCATTTTAACACTGTGCATGTGTCCCTTATTAGGAAAAATTAGTTTATTAGAAAATACTGGAAGGGATTTGAACTGGGGGAGCAGACCAACAAAGACTTGGGGATGGAAAAGAGGCAAAAGAAGAAAAGGAAAGAAAGATAAAGAACTGGTTTAATAGGCAAGAGTGAAATGATCTTTAGAGGATCTTTGCAAAAAAAGTATTTTAACAGCTTTGTTGATACATAATTTACATACCATAAAATTCCATACCATTTGAAGTATAGAGTTCCATGGTTTTGAAACATGTTGATAGAATTATGCAAGCATCACCATCATTTAATTTTAGAACATTTCACCACCTTGCAAGGAAACTCCTAACCCATCAGTGGTCCCACTTCTCTCCTTACCTCATTCATCCCTGTCCCTGGGCAAACATTAATTTGTTTTCTGTCTCTATACATATGCCTGTTCCGGATACTTCACATGAATGCAATCATACAGGGTGTGATCTTTGGTGACTGGCTTCTTTCACTTAGCATGTTTTTGAACACGAGATCGAAATTTCTGATTATCCCCAAGTGTGGGACTTGGGGCTCACACACCCCACGAACTACTTGCTCCACTGCAGAGGAGGACCATGGTTCCATGGTCAGATAATCTTGGGAAATGCTGCATTCCCTGTGCATATCATGGAGACTAAAGGCTCTGAGAAGTCCTGCTGCAAAGAAACCCATTCAGCATTGTTGAATTCAGCATTTTATTTTCTTTTAATTATTGATATATTTTTTAAAGATTTCATTTATTTATTTGAAACTGAGAGAGAGTACACAAGAGGAGGTAGGGTTAGAGGGAGAAGCAGACTCCCCAGTGAGCAGGGAGCCCTATGTGAGACTTGATCCTGGGACCCCAGGATCATGACCTGAGCCGAAGGCAGACGCTTAACTAGCTGAGCCACCCAGGCATCCAAATTCAGCATTTTCTACACACGTTATATCTGGTGCAGGAAGAAGAGCCCCTTGTGTGTCCTGAGGGTAGAGACGTGTTGGAGATAGCAGATTCACAGCAGATTGTAGAGATGGAAACGCGTAGAGGGGAGGTAAGTCCCTTTGTCACACAAAAGGTTAATTTCATTTTAATAATTTCCCATAGAAGTCAAGCTATGAAGATCCTGTGGGTGGTCAGCTGCCTTCCAATAATCCTAAAACAAACTTTCCTTTATTTAGTAAACAACCATCCCCTCCCGGCACAGAGCCCGGGAGTCTCAGATACTCGAACAGAGTTTTACCATCGTCTCTGTAGAGGCAGTTCCTAGACAATCTGGAAAGGTGTGGGACCTCGAGCCAAGCCTTTTGCCTCCCGTAGTTGGTTTAACAAACTGGGGGTAGGTGCTTTCCAACAATCCTGTTGCAGAGAAATCCTTTGAGATGCCGTCAGCTTTTCTCTTGGCAGAAGTGTTCCAATGTGGTGGGTCTGAGATCCAGAGGAGGAATTCTTTAATCTAGATCTAAAATAAAGCATTGAGTTTGAAGCGTTTCCTGCGGGGGTGGGGGATGGGGGGAGTTAAAGGAGTTTCTTTCCTTATTATATATGGTGTTGCACCATGACCTGCTGGAGATTTAGGCCAGGGAATAAACAGACTGCAGCCCACTGGGCCTTTCTTTTTGTCATTTTTTTCCTTTGGTGCAGAGTCATTCAAGGACTATGTCTTTTATACCTCCCTTTCTCCTAATTATGCTTAACACTGTTATAGTCATTGGGCATGCTCAAAAATTACAGAATCGGAGGCTGCAAAGAAGATGTTTGAGAGCTGCCAGTAAGGGACATCTGGATGTCTAAAACTTTGATTATATTATTGATCAGTAGGCTTCCTTAGCTCCATGACTAGTCATGCTATATGGTACTTCGTTTTAGCCCTCTTTGATTTTCAGCCGAGCTCTTTAGCCTTCTGGTTCCAGAACATTCCTAGGCTTTGTTGACTGCACAGATGGGTGTCCCTCCCTCATGAGGCTTACAGTTTAATGAAGGAAAAATGACGCTATGTTGTGTATTACAAAGTACATACAGGGCATCTGGGTGCACAAAGCAGAAACAGACAACTAAAATTTAGAGGTTTCTTAAGGGAAGTGACATAAGCCCCAAGAAGAGTCCAGAGGGTCAGATAGGAGTTCCCAATGCCAGTAGGAGGGGAAAGGCATTTTAGGAAGACAGAACTGTGTGAGCGAAGGCTTACTGACATGGGGCAACATGGGGCAGCATTGACCTCTATGTTATCTGGAGCTGGGGGAGGCTCAGTCATAAAGAAAGCTTGTGGGGGGCCAGTGGTGGCCATTCCTCAAAAGCAACTGGTTAGGATGACTTTGCCCTTATATTTGGTTGCACGCCTGTTGCAGATTTTTTAAAAAGATTTTTATTTATTTATTTGACAGAGAGAGGGAGAGATCACAAGCAGGCAGAGAGGCAGGCAGAAAGAGAGGGGGAAGCAGGATTCTTGCTGAGCAGAGAGCCCGATGTGGTGCTGGATCCCAGGACCCTGGGATCATGACCTGAGCCACCCAGACGCCCCACGCCTGTTGCAGATTTAAGCCCAACCCATAATAAGCACTCCTTATTTGTCACTATTAGTATCATTAATTTTAAGACTTATGCTAGTGTCTAATAATATTAGACATTTCTCTCAGAAATAAGACTTCTGAAATTTTTTGCTTTGATGCTATCAAAAAACAAACAAACTTTGTGGGGGGGCTCAGTCAGTTAAGCATCTGTCTTCAGCTCAGGTCGTGATCCCAGGGTCCTGGGGTCCAGTCCCGCATCAGGGTACCTGCTCAGCAGGGGGGGGTCTGCTTCTCCTTCTCCTTTTGCCCCTCCCCCTCCCCCTGCTTGTGCTCCCTCTCTCTTTAAAATAAATAAATAAAATCTTAAAAAAAAAGAAAACCCTTTGCCAAAACAAGTTCATGCTACATAAAATGCTTTTATTTCCTTCTTTGGGAAGGTACATAAACACCTAAACAGTCAACCTTCAATCAGAACTTCCCTTCTGTCACTTCTGCTAAGTATTTTTATCTATGTATCTAGGCAGGAGGGAGGTCTGGAAGAATGTGTCTCTGAGCAATCACTTGATTCCTGGGCTTGCATAAAAATACCTGTTTTTTCACAAGAGAGGAAGAGAAATCAGGGCAACAGATTTGACAGCTAAAGCTGTGTTTGCTCTCCAGGGAGGTGGTGGGTGAAGCAGGCTCTGGAGTCCAACAGCCCCAAGTTCAAGCCCCAACTCTACCCTGAGAGCCTGACTGCGTCCTCTGAGATCGCTGACCCTCCTTGTCATCGATAAAAGGGGACCAAAGCTGTTGGGGATTTTTTGAGAATTAATATAGTGCATGTAAAACACCCAGTGTGTCTGCCACTAGTGAGCCCTTCCACTAATACTGGTTATTGTAAATCAATATTAACACACAACCAGTTTCTGGTGACAAGGAGTAAACCATAGCAGGATTTGGAGCCTACTGTCTCCTAAGGCTCGTACTCGAGAGCAACAATGGCCAAGGGCAGGAGAGGGCGTGCCATGTGTCAGGACCCATCAGCCAATCCTCTCAGAGGCGTCTTTTCTTGAACATTTACTGAACACCTACCACATGGCAGCTACTTCCTAAATATTGTGGGTGGGTGTAGCAATGAACAAACAAGCGAAAATCACCGCTCTCATAAACCCTACGATCCAGGGGAGGAGGAGAGACAATAAAAACTTAAGTAAAGCATATAGTATGCCAGATGGTGGTAAGTACTATATGCTGAAAAATAAAGCAAAGACGGGAACACTCATGCTTGTTTGGAAGAGGGTTTGTAGCTTTCAACAGGGCGGTCAGTGCCAAAGAGTTCCCTGTAGAGGTGAGTCAGGATTTGTATCCACTGACGGAACATCCTCCTGGGACCCCAATGGCACCTGCAACTCAAAGTAGAAACTAGGAGCCCTAAGGTGGGGATGTGGGGGACACCCCAGGGCCGATTCCTTGTCAGGCACTCAGCTGATGTTTTCTACTCGAGTTTTGTGTCGTGCACCATGGGTCCGTGCCTTTAGAGCAGGACTGTCACACACAAGTCCTAACTGCCACACAAGCAGGTTTGAGACTTGGAGAGGTCCCTGCTGTCATCTGGAACGTTCTCGGAAAGGGTGCTCCAAATAATGGAGCCAGCCCTGCCAGGCACCACCCACTGTACTGTGGGATTTATTCCTGTGCCAGAAATCACCATTCTCGTTCCACAAAGTTCTGGGAAAGCAGGAAACAGGATTCAGAGATGTATTCTGACAGTAGGAATTAGAGATGAACAGACTTGCCTCTGGTGTGAATTTCTCAGTGGGGCTTTTATTCCCATTGGATTTCCCCTTCTGATGGGAGTAAGGCAAATGGTTTTGCCAAGGAGATAGCACTGTGATTCCTTGCTTCTTGGGCTCACATACAGAAGGGACTTCATCCAGTGAAGAAATGCCTTTACAACATTCAAAACTGCCTTCTCTGCCCAAGGTATTAAGAAATAGAATGTTACTCAAAGCTGTGATCTCTTTGGGGAGAAAAACACTTAGCAGGTATCTCTTCCCCAGAAGTAGGTTAAATGAATAGGCTATAAACTTTTTATTTTTTCTTTCTGACCTTATCAAGGGGAGCTATCACTTATGATCTCCTACTGGGTGCCAGGTATGAATGTAACACAGATCTCAGCTAGGAATTCATTTAGCTACATGCAGCAGAATACCCAGTCACCAGTGAATTGCATGATAAATACATTTAATTATGTAAAGGGAGACAGTGAGGTGCTGGTATGGGGCACAAAAATGTTCCCAGAACCTTGACTCTTATATGTCCCTGCCTTGCTGTTGAATGCTGATTGCCTCTGTCAATCAGCGTTCATGGCAGGAAGAAAGAAAATGGGCAACCCAGCTTCATCAGTCCTTTTTATTAAAACATATTCCCTCATGTTTCATTGGCCAGAACTAGAAGCACGCAGTCAACCCTAGCTGTGAGAAAGGCTAAAATTTGGTCTAAAGCGATTTGCAAAACCGAAGCACCATGGGGATCACCTGGAGGGGTTCTTAGAACACAGATTGTTGGGCATCATCCCTAGACATTGTGATCTGAGGGGGCAGGGCTGAGAATCAGCTTTGCCAGCAAAATTCCCAGGTAAGCTTCTGCTGCTACTCCAGGGACCCACTTTGAGAACCACTGGTTTAATGGAAGACTTTTGGTATTTGTACTGGGGCTCTCCTGAGCAGATCCTTATGTGCTTTCACTGAACTCCTTCCATAACCTCTTCCCTGTTTTTCCTTCCTTTCGTGGCATATTTTTTATTCATTTATATTCCTATTTATTTATATTTATCATATTTATTTATTTATGTTTATAATATTTGCCATATTTCCTTTTTGAATTCCAGGTCTGATCAAATTGTATCAGTACTCAAAAACTGTCAGGGAACCCCACTACTTAGTGTTCTTTGGAATCCAAGAAAACCAATGGGTATGTGTTTCCAACCATTCATTGTTCATAATCTATTGTTCATTCATACACAGCCCTTCAGAAAGAACATTGTAAGACTCAGTTGTATCAGGACGACATCTTGCTGAGAATCAATACAAAATCTGTTTAAAAATGAAACAAAAAGCTATGTGAAAGTATCACAAAGTTGCCAAGATAGCTGGCCTTTAGAGGTCAAAATCCAAGAAAGAAGAGAAATGCATAGATCAATTCTTCAAAACATGTAAGGAATAGAGAACCCCGATGTCACCCCAAATCTTCCAAAGAGTAGAAAAAGAGGAAGGGCATCACAACATGGTTTCTGAAACCAGCATAACTTTGAAAACAAACCTGAGGAGGACATTACAAGAGAGGAAAATTATTTGCCAATATCTCTCACAAACATAGCTGCAAAAATCCTATCCAGAAGGATAAGTTGAATCCAGTGGCACACAAAAATGGTAACAAACCACAGCCAAGTTGAAATCCAGGAATGCAAGGTTAGTTTTAACACTAGCAGAAAAAAAGGTGAACAATCGTGTGATCATTTTAATAAACACATGAAAAGTAATGTTGACAAGGATTTGAGGTCTCTGGAACTCTCCTACATCGCTGCTAGGTTAACTGATGCGCCCACATTGGATAACCGAACACAGTTGTATTCTCTGATCTAGTAATTCCACATTCAGACATACCCAACAGAAATGTACTTCTGTAGGCTTACCAAAAACCACGTACAACAAATTCATGACATGATTGCAACAGGCAGAACCTGTAAACGGTCTCAATGTCTATCAGCACTAAAACAGATAAATGAATGTGAACTCATCTTACGACGGAATACTACACAAAATGAAATCGAATGGCTCTGGGTCAAGCCAGGGCACAGGTGGAACAAAAGAAATCAGTCACAGAAGAAGACACAACGTGGTTTTATCAATAGAAAGTTGACCAGCAAGCAAAACTCATCTTGAGTGACCCATGTCGGGACAGAGGTTACTTGTAGTGGCAACAACTGGAGAAGGCAGAGAGGGGCTCTGGGGACTTGAAACATGCCCTTTTTTTGTTTGGACTGTGGTGAACAGGATACATTTACTTCCAAGACCACTGAGATTTGTGCAGTGTTCTGTTTGTGTCTCACACTTCAATGAAACATTTACATGAAACATTTAAACAAAACCAAAAATAACAAAAGAAGGGAACAAACAAAACTGTGGCTTATGTTTGTAATATCTCCTTTGCCAAGTATGCTCTTCTCCCTCCTCTGTCTCTGTCTCTCTCTCTCTCTCTCCCTCTCTTTCTGCCTTTTTATATCCATCTAATGCTAGAACCACCCCCCCTCGCAAGTCCACTTCCCATCTCCAAGCTAGAGCTGGCTGGGATAGCCATCATCTCTGCGATCCCCTAGAACTTTGTTGTGATCTCCACTGGGGCTCTTATGCCAGCATGTCTAGACTTCCCTGGAACATTGCAAACTTGTGAAGACAAGGATGGTAACGGGCATCTGCTATGGTTTTGGAAATGTGAGGAAAACAAAAGTTCCTAACGGTGCTTATGGTCTCAAGAAGAGAAAATATTTATAAATACGGAAAAAGAAAGAAAGAAACGAAATCCAAAAACAAAACAGGAAAGACTCCATGGAGGTTAATGAAGTGTCAAAATACATAATACAGAAAATAGTGCAATGGGTTATCAGGGACAGACTCTATCTTTAATCAAAGGCTCTTCTTTTTTTTTTTTTCTTCCATTTTTTATTTAAATTCTGGTGAGTTAACGTATAGTGTAGTATTGGGTTTCCCTGAGTAGAATTTAGTGATTCATTACTTATAGCCAACACCCAGTGCTCATCACAACTGCCTTCCTTAAAGCCCACCAACCATTTAGGCCAGCCCCTACCCACCTCCCCTCCAGCCACCCTCAAATTGTTTCCGAGTTAAGAGTCTCTTAATGGTTGCCTCCCTCTGTTTTTATCTTATTTTATTTTTCCTTCCCCTCCTCTATCTTCATCTGTATTGTTTCTTAAATTTCACAGAGGAGAGAACATACTTTAACCAAGGGCTCTTCTGAGTCCTCTTTCGGTTAGGCTTTGCCCTTGGCGTATGTCCTTGGGCTGGTTAGTCCCACGAGGTCCATTTAGAGAAAACCCCCACCCTTCATATCTGATCAAATTCCTTACACATAACACCACCTCCTCTCTGGATACTTATCTCCCAGGCCTGCCAGGGCAAGAAGCCTACCAAGTCAGATTAGCCGGCGTTTACCCCCTCCCGCAAACCACCCCCCCTCAATCCCTGAGGTTTCTTCCTTGTCTTTTTCCTTCTGGTACCTGCCTCTCCCTGCTTCTTGGCTCTGGATCCCCTCTTATCCCTGCTGCATTAGAGAAAGACCTTTTCTGAGGTCTTTCTCCCACTACTGCAATAGTTTCTAAATAAAATGATGCCTTTGTTGGGAGTGCCTGGGTGGCTCAGTGGATTAAGCAGCTGCCTTCGGCTCAGGTCATGATCTCAGGGTCCTGGGATCGAGCCCCCAACGGGCTCTCTGCTCAGCAGGGAGCCTGCTTCCCCCTCTTTCTCTGCCTGCCTCTCTGCCTACTTGTGATCTCTCTCTCTGTCAAATAAATAAATAAAATCTTAAAAAAAAAATACCTTTGTCTGGCTCTGGGATTTTTTTTGACATCAGAAGTAACAATGACAGAGAAGGGGTAGGGAACATGGCAAGTACAAAGGCCCTGTCTGCAAAAAGGCTTATCTTGTTCTAGAAACGGTTGGAAGGCCAGTGTGCCTGGGGTAGGCAGAAAGAGGCCAGATCACCTGGGCCTTCTGGGCCTTGATAAGGGGTTTAGTTTATTCCAGTTCAGTGGGACTCCTTAGAACCGTTGAAGGAAGAGAGGCAAGGGAAGATTTCTTGCCTCTTGGCCTGGGGCCCTGAGCCACCAGCCCTCTCCCAAGCTCTCAGACCTACACTGATTAACACAGTGTTCTTCCAAAGAGGTTGGCAGAGGCCCCTATTCTCCAATGAATGATTTGGGTAAAAGCTGAGTGAGTACTGGAATAGAAATGCAAATTTTTGATTAACATGATCAATGGATATAGGATATGCTGATTGCTGCTTTATTATTATACAAATGTATTGCCTGTTACTCAGTCAATCTGCAAGTATTAATCTACTGCGGGAACACCATGATTTAGTCTTTGAGAGCACAGATTCTCCGTCTAGACCCTGCTTTCAGGCAAAATGAGGTCCCCGGGGACCAGCAGCAGAGTCAGCTTTCCTCCATCATCTTAGGTTTGTAGGATCTCAGGCCTCTGTGGACAGGCTGAATCAGGAACCTGGCATCGAGGCCCAGCCCTCTGGATTTTATCACCAAGCCCTCCTAACATTGGTCTAGACTGCCTGGGTTTCAACTCTGGCCCATCCGCTTAGCACCTACATGATGCACAGCAAGTTTTTCAAATTCTCTGTGCCTCAGTTTCCTCATTTGAAAGTGCAAGAACATCATTGCTCACTGGACTGTCGTGCAACACTTCGCATTCAATAAATGTTGTTTTTGTGTATAACAGTGAGTGTTGATATCGTGGAGTCCTTGCTGTAAGTTCAACACCGTGAAGCTAAGAAAGTGGGGACTGTGGTCTCTGCCTTTCTTTCTTTCTTTCTTTCTTTTTTTTTTTTTTTAAAGATTTTATTTATTGAAAAGAGAGAGCGTGAACGGGAGGAGGGCCAGAGGGAGAGAGAGCATCTCAAGCAGACTCTCCACAGAGCCAATGCGGGCTCAGTCTCACAACCCGGAGACTGTGACCTGGGCCAAAATCAAGAACCTGATGCTCAACTGGCCGAGCCACCAGGCACCCTGGTCTCTGCCTTTCTGAGCCTGCCTTCTGGTCAGGGAGAGGACACACAACCCGTCCCTGAATTTGTATGAATGCTACTCCCAGGCTCTCTAACTGGGAATGTGCATGGGCTCTAGACCTCAGTTTCTCATCTGTACTATGGAGATAAAAATACTGTTTTCTGCACATGTTTGTTGCATGAAGGACCGAGATTATACATATTAAACTTTTAGCAGAGTGCCTGGTGTATTTCAAACGTCCAGTAACATCGGCCACAAGTATTACTGTGGACGTAGATAACTGGAACAGGAACATGGATTTTAAGGTTAGATGGATTGCTCACAAGGGAGTTTTAAAAAGAACACATATTCTTGAAAAGCTTGTGTAAGTTATTGTTGGGTTTTATTGCCCAACATTGTTCCTGGCCAAAAGCCCTGAGTATGGATGGCAACCACCCATTAAATAAATTAAGCATTAGGTTAAAAATGGCTTTCTTCATACACTTGTTGTTATCTGTAGCATATTACTTATATACTGGTTCATGATCTTTTCCTCTCGCATTCAGTGAGAAAGCCCACGGCAGCAGAGATGGGACTCGCTTTCGTCTATCAGGATAGTCCCAATGCCTGTCCAAAATAGACACTCATCATTTGTTGAAAAAGACAAGAATGAAAGACATAAATTTAATCTACAGATTTTCTATGCAGCTGTAATACTAAGCTTGCCCTTGAGATTAGGAAAGTGGGATAGGGAGGAAAGTATTTCATATATTGATTTGTCCACAGAACAAGTACTGCAGGGAATTCTGAAGTCACCAACACACAACCGACACCTACCTAAAGCTCCCTGGGAATGCTGGACGTGTGTGGGCAGCAGTGTAAGTCTCAATGCAAAGACGATGGGCAGGTCAAAGAGGGAGAGCCAGGCACCATGGAAGCAGAGGGATAGACCCAGTGATCCAGAAGGCCAACCTGATGGCAGGGGTCAAGTTCAATTCTAAAGGTCAGGCAAAAAAAAATAAAAATAAAAATACAGGAAGTCTAAAGCCAGGGCAAAGAGTAAATAATCAGGGGATGGGGTGGACCTGTGGGTCCCAGAGCATAAGGAAATGTCATCAGTCCTCGGGCTCTTTTTGACAGGCATTTGCTCCAAGTCGGATAAGACTGGATTTTATACGGTGAGCCATTTCCCAGGTTTTAAACCTCAGGAAAATGATTTAACTTTCTTAAGCCCCAGTTCCTTCATATGATCATGGTTTTATCTATTTCATAAGTAGGATTTTTTTTAAAAAAAATTTAAATGAGGTAAAACATGGAAAGAGCCTAGGATATCACTAGACACAAAGTAGGTGTTTGATAAGGCTGTTGGCACTCTTGTTTTCACTAGTCTCCCATAAATGAGGTTATAGCACATGATGATGTAGTACAAGGTGATAGAGGCTGACACTCAAGGACAGTCACACTATCATCCCAAACATCTTTTTCAATATTTTCTTCAATTGTTCTCCATTTATTCTAAACTCATGGTCATGTTTATTAAATACCCATTATGTACATGACCCTTTACTAGACTTTGTGGGAAGGTATGGATCAAAAGAAGGGATTGTTTCTGAGCTGGAGGAGTTATTTTATAATAAAAGAGACAGAAGAGGTCCAAATGAACAGGAAGAAGATGCAGTATTTACCTTGTCAAGGGAATGGGGGGTGGGGCATGAGAATCAGGAAAATTGGATTTATTTCGGTTTCTACTGCTTTTATAAATCCACTGAGTTTCTGGCTCTTGGTTTCTTCAAGTATAAACTATGTACTGTTTTTCTCTCTCACAACCCACCCTCAGCAACCTGGGCACCAGGAACTTGAACCCCCTTCCAAGCCCCCAGGTGATTCTAGTTTGCATCCAAGGCTGAGAACCGCTGGGCTGGGCCAAAGAGGGAAGAGACAGGGATGAATGACAGGCAGCCAGCAAGGACCCCCACATGTGGGTCTATGCAAATACTGAAAAATATAATCAATTTCAATATTTCCTGAGGATTAGTGAGGCGAGAATCAGGAATTTCCTTGGGATTGAGTGATCTTTTGTGGGGACTGTGGCTGGTCAGGTAAGGCCAAGTCTCTCAATTAGAGTCCCACCTGGAAAGAGTAAGTTTATGTTCAAATTGGGTAAGCTTGTAAGTTTAAAGGTATGAGCGAGGGATAGGGAGTCTTTAAGAGATGGTGTGGTATCTGGGGATCATGATGGTTGGGTTTTCTTACCATATCTTGACGTGAAGGGGCAAGCAGAGAGCAGGTATGAGAGAGGATCTTGTGATGAGAGCCACCTGACAGGAGCTGTTGCCTTCAGCAGAGGAAGCCTCCAGCCAATGACAACCCTAGGGAGGGAGCTGGGGAAATAAACATCTGGTGTTGCTTTCTCCCTCTGTCAGCTCTCCAAACCTACTCAGAAGCCAGAGAGGAAGGGAGCTCATACATGCAGGCCATCTAGGGTAGCCTCCTAGGACTCAGCACTGTGTGGAGAGGAGACCTGAGGGACAAATGGAAAATATCCAGTACGGGTCCTTTCCAAGAGCCAGAACTGAGAGTCCCCCAGTCAGGGACAATGGCCACTCTCTCACCTCCAGGAATGATCTAGGGTACTAAAAATACTCAAACGGAGAGAGAAAGTTGAGTACACATCATTAATCTCAGCACGGTACACAGCACGGTAGATGTAACAGAGAGGATATTCAGAAAGTAACCTGGTGTGTTCATCCTCGGATGTCCCTGTAGCTCTGCTCCAGGGAGCCTATGCTGAAGGAAAAGGCTGCAATTTTTCAAAGGCAGCTGAAAACAAAGGATGTGTCACCAGACATCCTTCAAAAGATGGCATGCCAAGCAATTTTGCTCTGTGGACTCCTCAGAGTCTAAAATGGCCAAAGGAAAACCATTTCTCCATTTCAAAAAAACACCAAAAACAGGGGCACCTGGGTGGCTCAGTGGGTTAAGCCTCTGCCTTCAGCTCAGGTCATGATCTCAGGGTCCTGGGATAGAGCCCCGCATCGGGCTCTCTGCTTGGTGGGGAGCCTGCTTCCCCCTCTCTCTCTGCCTGCCTCTCTGCCTACTTGTGATCTCTGTCTGTCAAATAAATAATAAAAAAAAAATTCTTTAAAAAAAAAACCCACAGAAAACAAAAACAAAACAAAACAAAAATGCAACAAGAACAGAAATAGCAGGTGGCCTCAAGGACCAGGCATTAGCAATAGCCACAGAAATGCCAAAGACCAGGAGGGGAAGTAGTCATGACAGTCTGTTAGAGCACCAGTGCAGGCATAGCTTCTCTTAGACACGACTCTCTTGGTTCAAGTAACAGGAGTCCAACCAGAATACAGAAGTTCATCAGAGGAACCTGGGTGGCTCAGTTGGTTAAGCATTTGCCTTTGGTGCAGGTCATGGTCCCAGGGTCCTGGGATCCCATATCAGGCTCCCCACTCAGCAGTGAGTCTTCTTCTCTCTCTTCCCTCTGCCCCTCCTCTTGCCTGCGTGCTCTTGCTCTCTCTGTCCCTCTCAAATGAATAACTAAAATATTAAAAAAAAAATAGAAAAATTCCAAAAGACACGCTTTTCAAATATAAGGAACTGTCTAAACAGCGCCTACAGCTTCTTCAGAAACTGAGGGTGTGAATTGCAGGAGGGCCACTGTGTGGTCCTGTGTTACGGCAGTGCTCAGCAGTCTTCAGACTTTTTATCTCTGAGTCAAGGAGAGAATTCCATTGCTTCAATCTGGGTCAGATCTAATCAGCCTTGGCAGTGATTCTCCAAGAAAGGTCCCTAGACCTGTAGCATCAGCAATGCCTGGGAGATTGTTAGAGACACATTCTCAAGCCCTACCCCAGTCTTACCAAATGAGAATTTCTAGAGGTGGGGCCTGGGAATCTGCTATCCCAAGTGGTCCTGGTGATTCTGACCCTCAGACACATCATTTGAGCTATGGCAAGAGGAAGGAAGGGTGGGCTATAAGAGAGTGAGAACCAGGTTTATGGAATATGTCCATGACTTTGAGGCCCCATTTCTGTGAGTGGGTAGGGCTTGATTGTTTTTAGGGATAGGAACTTGGAAATGGAAAGGAATCCCCAAAAATGCCTTTTGTACTTTTCCTCCTGAATCTTAAGAAAGGCATCTGAGATTCTAGCAATTCCACGGTGGGGAGGGTGTTAGAAATCTCATGATTTCTTATGAAACCATCATATCCCAGGGTTCGTCTGAACGAGGGCAGCAGAGACAACAAGGAAGAACTTGGGATAGTTACAGAGATAGTACAGGAACTGGGTAAGAGTCACTTTAGTAGGGTGGTCCTTAACCTTGGCTGCATATTGGAATCACCCGGGGAAGTTTAAAAAAAATCCCAACCCGTGGGTGTCACCCCAATAACTCTGATTCAGTTGACCCAGAGCGTGAGTTGGCATCAGGATTTTTTAAAAAATCTCCAGGTGATTCTCATGTGCAGCTAAATTTGAGAAGCAGTAGACTAAAAATCTATCATCAAGGCTGTGATATCTGTGTATCTTGAAGGTGATTAAGGGATGTGATTTGCTCTAGGTGAGTTTTCCAGGCAGAGCAAATAGCAGGTGGGAGTTAGAACTGGTACGCAGCTTGCTTTGGTAAATCAGAGAGGTCGCATCTGTTTACAGGAGGAGATGAGGTTCAGTTCAGTTCGACAAACATTATGGGAGCTTCCTATGTCAAGCTCTCTGCTGGGTGCTGGGGATACAGAACCAAAAAAAGGACTTGTGCTCAGCTCCTGCTTTAGGGCAGGAATCAGGTATACACGTACTCTGGGATTTTGTGTTGTTTACACATCCATGATTCTCAGTTTTGGTGTTCCAGAGCATTGGTGAGATCCACCTGTTGTTGTCGTGCTATGAGTCTTGTTACCGACCATAGCTCAAATCCCCAAATCTCTGGAGAATTTTCTCTGGATAAATAAATTATGGTACATGTATAGCTATCCTCCCAAATAATGTCACTCGTCCACTTAAATTCCAGCATTCAATGAGAATTAGAGACAGTTACAGCTGGGAATTGTTCATGACTCTCACAAAATAGCCTACACAACCTTAAATTGTCTATGGACAACCCAGTTACACCTGTTGTTCACCAATTTTATCAGTCAATTCCTCTTATTCAGTCAAAATGGTGAATTGATTTGTCTCAGGCACAACTGTAATATATGTGAGGGATATCTGCATGGTACGATAGAATTGGGAAACGTATGCATGGACAGATTGGAAAAAGCCAGTGATTCCACATAGTTAAGAGGCACCAAAAGCTCCATTTAAGCAGGGCTCTCATCTCTGTGTTCCTGGCAGATCCCAGCATAGAAGGCCCTGCCTGGCACATAATGGGTGGACCACAAATGTATTTTTTAATTTAATTTAATTTATTTTATTTTTTATTTTTTGTTTTTTAAAGGTTTTATTTATTCATTTATTTGACAGACAGAGATCATAAGTAGGCAGAGAGTCAGGTAGAAAGACAGAGGAGGAAGCAGGCTCCCCACCGAGCAGAGAGCCCGATGCGGGGCTCGGACCCAAGACCCTGGATCATCACCTGAGCTGAAGGCAGAGGCTTTAACCCATCGAGCCACCCAGGCATCCGTATTTTATTTTATTTTACATATTTCTTTTCTTTCCTTTATTTTATTTATTTATTTATTTTTGGCCCACGAGTGTTTATTAGTGTTGAACTGAATGGCAGGATTTCTGGGTCATCCAGTATCACAGTCTTGCCAAGATTATAGTGTATTGCTCAGGGACCTGGAGACTGGAGATGACAGAAACCTTCTCAGATGGAAGCAAGCACAGTTCTGACGTGCCCTTAGGCCATGATGTCTCTCTCTATGCTCTGCAGTCTGCTTTGTTGGCTCCAAATTCTCTCATAGTGGAGGTCAGTTGGCCACCAGCTGCTCTGGGTTTATGTTCTAATAGCTTGTCAGCCCGAGTGGGAAAAGAATTCCTCTTGGCCGCAGCAATATCCTGGGGGTGGAGGTGGGAGAGGGTTGATCCAGATTGGCCTGACTTGGGCCCCAGACCCCATGGGATGTGGTCATTTCATGGACCAAGCCATAAACCAACCCAAGAAGTGTGAAGTGGGCTCTGACTCATTGGCTGGGAATAAGGGAGGGGTACTGCCAAAAGGACAATTAGGTTGCTATTTCCAATTCTACAAGGAAGTATTATTTGAAGTAAGTGTCATTTGAAGAAACTGGTGTTCAGAAAATAATTTGCCTAAAATTGTGTAGGTAGTAAGTGCCAGAGACAGACTCAGTCTGCCCTCAGTCTGCTTAACTCAACAACCTGCCCTCCAGAGTGGGAGATTCGTTGAGGCTGAAGCAAGTTCAAGCTTCAGGCTCTCTTCATGTACATGGAAGGGCCCTATCACTTAAAAAAAAAATAATCCCTTTTCTCAAGTAGTGATTTGATACCTGGACAAGCTTCCAGTCTCCACCGAATGTGGATTTGATTCCTGCTTATCTCCCTTGTCATACCTGATTGCCTTTTCTATTGGCCATAACAGCCTGCTTTGGGAAACCATTTCCCCACATTCAATACTTAACACCACGTTTGGGTTGAAACGATCTCCAGCCACAGTAGAATGTGATTACTCCCTACCCACGGACACCTTCTTTGAAGATCTTCTAGGACACTGGTCATTGACTCCTTTGTATTGTTTTTCCTGTTTGTGGGCATATTTTATCTTTCCTATTAAAATGTCAGTCACCTTCAGGATGATATTTGCTGTCTTGGTCTCCACAGTGGTAGATACATTGCTTACTAGAGTGTGTCACTACATCTATACTGTATGGATGTGTGAAGGATGAATGCATGCCAAGAACTTCTTTGTGGGATCTTCCTATAGCTCCTGACGTTTTTTGTATTTGGGGGCAACTTTTTATCTTAGTTTTCCAAAAATAGGAAATCAGTTGCTCTATGTCAATGAGTGTCAAGGATTTTCTTAGTAGAAGCTTTGAAAGACAAAAGTATGAAATACATTACAGACCAGATATCCTTTTAGTTTTCCAGGGGTCATAAAGGATGCATTAAGGGAGTTGCTAGAAATGTTATCTCTTATAATTTTCCTGTGTTTCTCCCCTGTGGGACACTTTTGCCACTCATTTGAATGCTTAAAAGGTGGTTGGGTTGTTATCAAGTCTTTACTGGTAAATATTTAATCAGTACAAGCCTTCTTTAAATCTCTCTAATGGTGTATGTCACAAATAATAGAAGAAATAATAGACTTCTCTCAAATGTATCCTGGACTACCTATAGAAAATGAACAAATCTCCAGATTCAAGAGTGCAATTTTCTACACATGATAACCTAACTAATTATCTTTTGTGTTAGATAAATCTTTAAGCATTGTGCTTTTTTCCAATTAATGTAGATGCAATTTATTTTTACCTATTGAAAATGTAATGCACACTTATTGTGGAAAAAAACACATGAAATACACACCAGGGGAAAAGGCCCATATGAATACTCTCTTTTATAGATTTCTGAAACACTTTAACCAAGATTTTTACTGCATTGGTAGAATAGCAATGATTTCCTTTTACACCTCATCTCCGAGTGTGTCCCCCAGGACCTTAAGATGCTATTTTAGAACAATCTGAGAGAAACCATCACTTCACCAACCAGTAGAAACAGCCTTACCAATCTGTTAATAAATATGACTAAAATGAAGCTAGGAGGCCAGAGAAACGGGTGTATGCATGTCAAGGAAGGTGAATTGGAGCCTCGGTGGGCCATGCCTGCAGAATGATCTTATTTGCATTCGGGCTCTGCTTACATTTCAATTTCAATGAGCAGATCATAGTCCGGAAACATCTATTGTTAGACTTTTAGAATTTTCATCATTAGTAGTTTTCTCCTGTAAAAGTTGCTTTCAGAAAACACCTAAATTCTTTTGGGTGAAAAAGAAGGGAAGACAGTGTTCACACTGGGTCTTGGGGCAAGGAGAAATCCGGGAGCCTTTAGAAGCCAGGTGTGGTGGTGTTGGAGCCTGGACCTGCTGTTGAGAGGCTGGTGCCCAGAATGTGGGGGCTTTAGGAAGGATCATGTGCCACTGAGCATTTCCTTACCTGCTCTTCCACGGCCGTCAGAGATCTCTGCCACCTCAATGACCACTCACCAGCAACGTGTGGAAGCTACCCACACCTCCAGCCTCAACCCCAACAAGTACCATGCCTATACTGCAAAAAAACACTTCCTTCAAGCTCAGTACGACTGATCTCCTGTGAACATTCTTATCACTACTGAATGCACCCCCCTGCTCTCCTCATACCCTCAGTCCATAACTAGTCACTTTTGGATCCTCTCTGTCATTTGCCTTCTCACACAATCTCTCCTCCATCCCTCACCAAAATAAGCAACAGGTCCTTATTAGTCCTTATAATAACTATTAAGCCTTTTATTCTCTTGCTACATGTATTATTGTGTCTTCCCTATTGGGTGGCCATCTTTAGTTGTCCCTTCACTGGTCCCCCCACCAATATAAAAAAATCACTGTGTTCACCATGTTCTATTACTGTTATCTTGCTATATCCTTTATATCCATTTGTAAAAACATTCAGATCCTTCCCAAGCAGGGCTCTGTTTCATTGACTCACCCTCATCCCTACCCTGTTGAATCCTGACTACTGCTCCATTATCAACAAACTCATCTACACCTTCAAGTTCTGACTTGACTGAGAGCCGGCTCACCTGGAAGACATTACTTCCCTCTGCTCCACTCTTCCCAGTGGTGGCTCTTTATTCTCTCACATTCCATGCAACTCACAGTAATAAAGTGGATTTCGTGTCCCCTGATTTCTGCTTCCACACGCCTACCCGACATCCTTTAAAGAGCTTTGCTTCTCTTTGCCTCCCTCTGTATGACCACGGCACCTCTCCCCCTCATTCTTCTATCAACTAAACAGCCTATTATTCCCCCTTGTTGCAAACATTCGCTCCTGGCTCAACATATTCCTCTCCACATGAAGCCTGTCATCCTCCAAAAAAAAAAAAAAAAAAAAAAAAAAAAGAGAACAACTTGAGAGTGCACATGGAATATCCATCTAAAGTCCTGGCATCTCAGTTTCTTGACCTACAAAGGCTTTCTTTGCCTCTCAACTTTGTCTGTAACTTCCATGGTGTTCTAAAAGTGCTACACCTCCAATATCATTAATTAAAGCATTCTCATTCCTATGCTCATTTCAGCTTCCTTTACAGATACCTACAGAAACCTAATGAAGCTTTCCAGGCAGTGGAGTACTTTGTTGTCTCCAAATTCATCAGCTCTCTCTTTAATTTTATGCTTGTCCAGCCCATCTTTACAAAAAAGCTCTTATAAATGCTCTAAAAATATATTTCTCTTTATCTTTTTCCATATGGTAAAAACTCAAACTTTGATAAATCCCCCTACCTGTTACCCCTTGTTTTTTTACTTCCTATCTATGGGCTCTAGGGAAAGACTATTCCACCATAAACTCATGAGTCCAGTTTCAGATGGGTACTGAGTACCACCTGATAATCTGATCAAAGTCCTCTAAGTAACTCTTTTATCTCTTCTACACAGCTATTTCCAGCCATCTTCACTCTTCTCAAAACTGTGACACCCACCCCCCACCCCATATCCTCTCCACCGGTACACACCAACTCTTTCTTCTTAGCATATGGTTTTGTCTGTCCCCTACCTTCTAGAGAAAATTGGCCATCAGATAGTAATGCCCTAAATCTCTTACCATATGCCTACAACCCTCACTCTAGCTTTACCTAGCTATTTTTCTTCCCATCATCTACAACAGAGGTGCTGTATGGCCTCTTCTCTATGCTCCATTACTCCACCTGTGTTTGGGTTACACTTATCCTCCTCATCTCCCATTTCTTAAGTTCTTAGAGACCACTCATTAGTGGGATCTCTAACTTTCAGGGCAGATGTATTCCCACATCTCTGGGTTGTTTCCTATTTCTTCAGCACCCAGACATCTGATGGTATTTTCTTTTTAAAAATATTTTATTTATTTATTTGAGAGAGACACAAGAGAGAGCACAAGAAGGGGGGTGAGGGACAGAGGGAGGGAGAGAGAGAAACAGACTCCCCACTGAGCATGGAGCCTGATACTGGGCTTGATTCCAGGACCCTGATATCATGACCTGAGCTGAACGCAGATGCCCAACTGACTGAGCCACCCAGGCACCCCCTGATGGTATTTTCAACATTGTTATACCAAAGTCTATTCACATGTGCAAATAGCCCTCACAGACAGGTCCCAAGATGACTTTGCTCCTTCTCTGCCTTGTAGGTAATCTACCTCTAACCTCTGGGCAACACTGACTCTCCTTTTTGCCTTGAGAAATGCTAAAAGCACAGGTTGATCCCAATACAGCCTCTTCCCTTTCTTTCATGTAACTCTCACAGACTCCTTTCACCAGTCTCTCATTCTTTAGATTCATAAGACATGAATCAAATCTAAGGCAACTGTGGACACTTTTTAAACTCTCTCTCTTAGGGTGAAGAGGAGGCATCACTCCACCCATCTTTTTTGGAAGAGCTGGGATTCCCAGCATTCCAAATCTGACTTTAAATATCTTTTTGAATCTTCTATTTGGATTCCTTATCACCAGTCTTGCATCTAAGAGATAATACCCTCGTGCATAAAACTCTTTTATGCCTTTGTAGGAGGTGAAGAGCTCAGTTGTATAACAGTTTTTGATGACCTCCTTCACACATTCTGTATATGGTCTAACAAACTCTTTAGAATATATACTATTTATTGCTTCATGGTGTATTACCAGAAACTTCCACTTAATAAAAGAATAGTTCTGTAAAGAAAAATTGGAGCAGTGCTTGGGAGGCTCAGTTAATGAAGTGTCTGCCTTCAGCTCAGGTCATGATCTCAGGGTCCTGGGACTGAACCCCACATTGGGCACTATGCTTGTTGGGGAGTCTCCGCGTTCTCCCTCTGTTCTCTCTCTCTCTTCCAAATAAATAAAATCTTAAAAAAAGAAAGAAAGAAAAATTGGAGTGAATAATATGGAAGAAGGAATGTTGGCCAGGCAAAAACATTTACCCAATCTATAGTACCATACCCATATGACCCACATATTTATATCTCTGGCCCATAACTCTCCAACACTCCTCTGAGAAGATTCATCAATCCATCTGATGACTTGACTTTTCCATTTAGGTTACTCAAAGTATCTCCAATTCTAAAAGGCCAATACCACTCATAATCTGGTTTTCTAAATCTCATCTTCTCTCAGTGTCCTCTAACTTGGCGGGTAACACCACAATTCAACTTTCTTTCATCCACTCAAGCTCATTATCAAGACCTACTTATTTTATTTCCTAAAAACATTGATAATATTTCCACATCTCTTGATTGGTATTGCTGTCATCTGAGCTCATCTGACCAACCACCATCTGCTACTTAACTGGCTTCTTGACTCTTGACCAGCCCCAGGCTGTTTTCAGCACTGAAGCCTAAATCATCTTTAGTAAATCTAGTTTTCCCACCCATACTAGGGTCTAGTCAGGAAGAGTAAACCACACAATGATTAGAACAGGGAAGATTTGAAACAAACAATTGTTAACCATTTATAGGTAATTAGCTACTAAGGGAGGATAAATACTACAGAATACCCTAAGGCTACAGGGGAGAACCCAAACTTGGGAGACCGCCCTCCTACATAAAGTCAGGAATCCATCCTCTTGTGGGCAGGATGTGGTTGCAGCCCACTAGATGGCAAGGAAGTTCACTGGGTTTCCTTGCCCAGAGCTGGTTCACAGTTGGTGGGTTGAGGTTGACAGGCAGAAAACTGTGGGTTGAGGCTGGCAAGCTGAAAGCCTCCCATTGGGGTACTGCCAGACTGAGGCTGGTGGGCAGGAAACCATCTATTCGTATGCTAGAAAAACTTACTGAGAGGCTGTTCATGGTGAATGCTGTTGAACTCACTGGGGAATTGGCTGTGGCATCAGGACTCACTGGAAAGCCACCAGAAACCCACCTGCAGAGGATAATGCTGTATGTGTTGGAAAATTGCCTGAGGCATCCTTGGAACCTGCTAGTAAGCTACCTTTGAAGGTCCCTCTGAAATGTTCAGTACATGAATTCCGCTAGTAGCTCTCTTGCCAGAGGAGTACTGCAAAATCAATAGAGAAATCACACCAGTACCAGATGCCCTTTCCTTCTGCAGTATCTGTCTGCAACCTCTCCTAGAAAAGGAGAAATGTTTACAAAATCCATCTCCAGTACCCAAGCAGGGACATGAAGTGTGGATTAGGAGCTGAGAGCTAATAAATTAACAACCGTCATGCCACCTATGCTTAAACTCTTCTGCTTCCTATTTTTATTGCTCCTTGGTTCAAGTATGAAGTGTCCCGTACACGAACATGTAGATAACCAAACACTTGGGCCCTTGCATTATCCTGTGGTTGTCATTAATGTTGTTCACAAAATATTTCTGACTCTCTGTCTATAAGACAAGGGTAGGATTGGACTTCTTGATCCCTTTGGGTTTGGGTTGGCCGATGAGTGGGGAGTGAAGGTGAAGTGAGTCCAGAAGTGTGTTGGTAAATGTTTAACAACTGGTTCTTTGGAACAGGGAAGGAGGCAAGATTTGCAGTGTTTGCCAAATTCTGTGATGCAAATACTCCTACCATGGCTTATCTCAAGCTACCAACTTGACATTGCTGAAGGTGAAGTTGGGAAAGGATGCCCACGATTGGTCTAGCCAATTGTGTACAAGCTGGTTTTAGCACACCACTGTATGATTCACTTGAGTGTCAAAGCATTCAATTGTTGGTGCGAGATCCTCCAGGGCTTTCTCTTGCTTTGTCAAAGTTCAAGATAGTGGTACCACCATTGTTCTATCATGCTACATCCCTGTGTGAACATAAAGAGCCAAGTCCCCTGCTTCCTGGCAATGAATAGTTCATATGGATAAAAAAGAAACCTATTTTTGTTTCTTTGTTTTGAGACACAAGAGTTTGGGGGCTGTTTGTCTCTTTAGCATAACCTAGCCTAACCTGTCTGATGTCTAGTTGGCTTGATTGGAGTACTTTGTACTCTTTCCAATTATTTTTTTATACTATTCCCAAATTAGGGTCTATAATTATGCTTTTTCACATTTCATATCTAATTAAAATATTTAGTGGCCCCACTCTGTCCTTTGCCTCATGACAAAAATAAAAAGTCCCTACTTTTTCGGCATAGAGCTCAATATTCTCCAAATGTGTTTTCACACTGTATTTTCTATATTACTGATCACCATTTCTTTGTACAAATTCACCATTCCTCAGCTTTTTTTTCCTGGGCTTCACCTTTGCCTCTACCTGGTATTTAGCATAGTGATGGGAACCTGAAATGTTTGCTGAATGTTCTTTCAGCTTATTTCCACTTATCTTAATCAACCAATTCTGATTTTAAGTGTAGTAGTAAAGACATAATTACCACAGGCACCTAAAGAGAAAATTTTCTGGTTACCTTCAAATAAATGTGGAGTACTCACAGGGTCTGAAGGTGTTCGCTAAGCAGAAGAAGTTTATCTCCCTTAGGAGCCATGAATATATCTTAAACACACACATACACAAATAATAATGCTTAGAAGGAGAAAAGCACAGTAAAGATAAAATTGAATAAAGAGAGAGAAACAAACAAAAAGACAAGAGGAAAATGAATGACAGACAACCCAAACCCAAAAGCCTAGGAACAGTGGTAAGTAGCCAACTCACTGAGAGTACCAAAAAACAATGACTGGAAACAGCCCATTTTGCAAAGGAGTGGGCAGAAGACGCCTTAGCAAGGAAATATTGTACCGACTACAACGTCCAAACAAATCACTCACATTCCTCATGTACCAGACACTGCGAAAAGATCACCTTTCCTAATTTTTACCCTTCTGTGAGGTGCAGGTAGTATTTCTATTTTTCAGAGTTAGAATTAAGACTTGAAGATGCTATGTAAGGGACCCAAGATCTCACAGCTAGGGTTCTTCTTCACCTACTATCCCTCCTTTTTGTAAAACCAGGCATTTTGCTTATCCTTCGTGATGCGAGAAGCTTCAGTCCCAGGGGATGCATCTGGATTGGTCTAAGACTAAGAACGCTGATAACCCCGCCTCCCCCCAAGTGTTTGGGTAAGGGGTGTGCACATGACCCAATTCTACCCAAGATTGCCAAAGGAGAAGGAGGCTCTGAGGCTTCCAGGAAAGGGTTTGCTCTCTTCAAAAAGAGATCCAAAGAAGAGACAGTCTTTCCTTTTACTGGATGCTACTGTGGTTGACTGGGACATGGGCTATAATGTCCAGTTCTCACCTGAGGACAAATCCAAAACACTAAGGAAGGCTAAAAAGCAAATAAATAATAAACAAACAATTAATTAATTAATTAAATAAGACAAAGATGCGGTGTGTGGGTGGCTCAGTCAGTTAAGCATCTGTATTCTGCTCCGATCATGATCCCGGGGTCCTGGGATCAAGCCTCACATTGAGCTCCCTGCTCAGCGAGGAGTCTGCTTCTCCCTCTGTCCCTCCTCCCTGTTTGTGCATGTGCTCTCTCTCTCTCTCAAATAAATAAACAAAATCTTTAAAAAAATAAAATAAGACAAAGGATCTAGGTGTGTGATGACTTTCTGAAGTGACAAATTAACTCACTCTGAAACCACCCTCCCTCCCGACTTCTTTAATTTCTTTACTGATGAGGTGCATGAGTTGGGGTTTCGAGTTCCTTGCACCCTAAAGAATGTTAACTGATAAAGCAAGGATTTAAATCCAGGTCTTTTATACTCCAAACTCTGTGTTCTTTATAACCATACATGCCTTGCCTGCTGATGTTCCCAACAGCTACCCCAGCTCATGAACGCAAAGGTAAATGGTATCATACACACCACCTTATTTTCTTAAGCAAAAAAGATACCTATCAGCAATTTTAGAAATGGATTTTTTTAAAGCACCTCATGACTTAAAAGGATAAACTCCAATTTCTTAAGATCTGCTCATTTAGAAGGGATTCCTCTTCATCCTACAGGATTCCCCAGATGTTACTCGTGATGATTCCCAGCCCAAATCTATCATTCTGTGAAGTCTTCAGAGTCCCCATATACTGGGTGTTAGTGAATTTTAGATATTTAGTAAGTACCATGAAGGACGTCAGATCCTTGCAAGATAAATGTGATGTGAGGCCAAAGTAACATTATTCATCAAATTGAGTAACCTATTATGATGGCTTATAATGATGATGATTTATTTTTAGTGCTCCCTCACTTACTCTGATAATAATTCAGATGACTGAAGTAGAGTATAGTTGATATAATGTATACATTATACAACCAAGCAGTTGACTTGATGTGCCTCTTAATGGTCAAGAGTCATTATGGTTATTGAAGAAAGAGATACTGAATATAATAAGTGGTATGAATTTTAATCTATAACTGTATGAGGGCACTAAAATAGATGGGTGGCTTTAAAAAGAAAAAGGCAGGGAAAAAGCTTTATAGAGTCCACATTGTTTTAAAAGAACCAACCTGTTAGACAACTTGATCTCTCATCCTAAATTTGAATCCTGGAAATTCCCTAGGTCAAAAATATAGCGATACTGTAGAAAGAAGAACCAGCAGTGGAAGATATCTTTCTTCCTCAAAAAAAGATGCACAATTAAAGATATGCAAGATGTACACAGGACAAAAGCCAGTTAGTGATATTGTAGCAGGATTATAAATAAGTTTGAAGGAGATGTGAACCTGTTCAGTAGTTTCTTGCAACTCATGATTTGTGGACTTTCTCCAAGTGTCTTCTGATGTGACAAGACCACTGAAACCATCTTGTAAGTAAGAGATTCATAAACAATTATGAGGGAAGGCAGAACACACTTTTAAGTGAGAGAAAGTTTATATACAAACATAGGAAGAAAGAATGAGCAACTTACATTTTGGTAGCATTTGAGTACGATTGTTACTGAAGGTAATATTTGGAGACAGAAAGAGGAAGGAAGTTGGTGAGATACTGAAGAGATATGGGGATGTGTCCAGGAGATCCAGGAATAGGCCACTCAAATTAAAATATTATTCGGGCTTTTACCCGAGAGGTATCACTGTATCACTGGAAAGAAACTTGGGGTTAGAATCTGAAGACCTGGAGTTGACAGTTTATTCCATTACTGCCTCTTTATCTGTAATATTGGGATGAAGATAATTTCTAACCTGCGTTGTCACTATGCAAATTAAGTGGGATAAGTTATGCAGATATATCTAGCTTAGTACTTGACACGGAGAAAGTTCCATGTGTTCCTTCTTGCAAGTTACCCAGAATTAAAGCATGCACACCCAAACATGTTTATTACTGACTTACTTTTTGTTAAGACACTATAAATAAAGGTTGGGACCCATTAGAAAGTCAGCCAGGTAGAAATGCGTGGGTGTACTGAGTAGCCAGAAATCACATCACATCTCAGGTCTTGAATACCTTTCTTCCTAAATCGGTTATTTGATTTTTGAAGCGAATAGACTTCACCCGTTCTGAACTGAGGAAGTCCTGTGGGGCTAACGCCTTCCACAGAAACCCACCAGCCCCATACCCAGCAAGAAGGTAACCACAGGGGGTCTGGCAGGCCTTCCTTTATTATACCATTGGCATTCAACAGGTGGTGCCATGCTAGATAGTCTATAAATGGATTTCATGTCCAAGGGCTCTTTCTTCCAAAGTTTCTACTGAGCAGTAACCGGCGCTGTAATCAAGCTGACATCACTATTTATCTTGCTCCCAACCACTGTAATTCCTCTCGTTGCCCACAGAGTCTTGTGGCCCAATTGCTTTCAAAGATCTTCTCAGGAAATGCTCTGTGAGCAAATTAAAGGGAAGGCAGAAATAACTGACAATTATCTATGCACCAAAGAGCACGTTGCCAAGTTCTCTTGTGGTCACAAAGAGGAAGCATTCAAAATGATGGAGGGAGCCAGGGTGCACACACCACAGCCCCAGTGGCTGCAGAGGTAGGGAGAGGCATACGGTGGCGAGGAGGGAGGTATGTGTGGACATCAGAGGATCCTGAGGTGTTAACCTAGACTAAAAGCTTTCATCCTTAATTTCCTCATCTATGAAATCAGGATAATTACCATGCTTTTCCAAAGGCAGAAAGAATTCTAGAAGGCAGATTTTATATTTCGGAACAACACTGTCCAGTAGAACTTTCAGTGACGGTGGAAATGTTCTACACATCTCCACCATCTCACATGGCGGCCATTGGTCCCACATCGCTATTAAGTATGTGCACTGTGGTTAGTGTGACTGAGGACCTGAATTTGTAACTTTAATTTTAATTCAAACAGCCACACGTGCATAGTAGCTACTTCACGGAATAACACAGAGAAGTTATCCAATCCAAACTACCCTTCTTAAGCCACATTCTTTGTATAAGTAAGTGTCTCACACCTATAATCCAGTATTTGTCTGGACACCTCCATTGATGAGAAGATCATGGTTTCCCAAGACGGTCCCTTCCCTCCGGGCTCCTGTGAAGAGAAAGGTAAACTTACCATTGCTTCCAAGTCAGGCTTTTGACGTCTCTCACCCTGTCATCCCAGTCCTTCCTTATGGGACACCCATAGAGCTAATTCCTCAATCTAGCTTCAATGCAATGGGAGGAGGGAGCTTTAGAGAACTTGGAAACATTTACTATGCCACTGGTTAGTCTCTATTCCAGACAAAACATGGTTTGAATACTATCTTAAGATACATCTTCTGGGATTAGACTGCCTGGGTTCTATATTTTAGCTTTATTATTTACCACATACACAACAGAGGATGTCTTAGCAATCATAATTCCATTTGTGATTTCCCTCATCTGTAAGAGCATAGGAGAGCTGAAAGAATTAAATAGGACTGAACATGTATACCATTTGTAGAGTGTATGGCCCATTGTAAACATTCCAAAAGTATGAGCACCTTATTGTTATTGGTCTCCCCTGGACGTGCTCCCATTTACAAATGTCCTCTTAAAATGCAATATCCAGAACAGTGAAGGTGTGTGCACAAGTGCTTCATAAACCAAAGGGCCGTAAAGTATATGGGGTCTTGGTTGTGCTCTTATTGTTATGGTTGCTAGGGCTTCCCTCTCCTCTTCATGTCTTATGTTAGTTTACATGGTACTTTAAGATTCTTCTATATCCTAAAGTAATACAACCACTTTTTTTTTAAAAAAAGAGATTATATTTATTTATTTGACAGAGAAAAAGACAGTGAGAGAGGGGGCTCAAGCAGGGGGAGTGGGAAAGGGGGAAGCAGGCTTCCCACTGATCAAGGAGCCTGTTGTGGGGTTCGATCCCAGGACCCTGGGATCATGACCTGAGCCGAAGGCAGACGCTTAATGACTGAGCTAACAAGGTGCCCCAATACAACAACTTCCTGGCTGGAAGAATTTTATGGGTTCAAGCCTGACAGAGAGAAGCTTTCACAAACATTTGTAATTAAAATATTACCATATTTCCCAGTCTCTGTTTGTGAACTGTTCCCTTCCCATCAGGCCAGATGCCAGAAAGAGTTGGAGGAAAAATGCTTGAAAGGGTATAGCCACATGAATTTCTCTTCTTTCATATGGCAGAATTTATAACTGCACTTCAGCCAAGAAGTAATTTACTTACATTTTACATATCAGTGAGACTGGGAAAAATAATTATGGACAATCAAAAATAAATAGAACAACAAAACAGTATTGATGGAAGTATATGAACACCAAAACCATAGCTTCAAGTGGTAGTTCACAGCAGGGAGGATGGGCAGAGCCAGGGCTGTGCTAAAGTCTGCTCAAAGTGGCTTGAGAAAGCTAATTATTAAACTTTCAGGAACTTGGCAAGCTGGTTGACTTCACAGTGGTAGCAACTTGAAATTGGCCATTGTGGGAGTTTTCATATCATGGAAACCAACAAAGGCTCTGTCTCCCACCGTCACCATCTTGAGCTTCTTTCTTATTCCAATCTCCCTTGCTTCATGTGTATCTCATTTCTGCCTTTAATGCAAAAATAAAAGACATCCACTTAATTGAGTTTAGCAAGACATTTTGGACGCTCTGATATTACCAGATCATCTTGGACTCAATGAAATAATCAAGCACCCAAAGAAGAAAACTTTAGAAACTGTATTTGAAATATCTTTGCTCACATATCTAGTGGACTAAAATTTCCTTGCATTAAGTATGTGTACCGGATTGGCAGTTAGAAACTGAGTTCTAATTCTGCCTGTGTCACCTGATTCATGGTGGAATCCTGGGGAAATCATGCAGCCTTGGATTAGCCACCGGGGCAGTGGTTATCTTCTCAAGTCTTTTCTGACATGTAGGTTAACTGGAGAATAGATTATATTAGCAAATATAAAATAGAATTTCATGAAAGTCTCCTTGATGGCCAGCTTCACTAGGATACTGGCCATGTGAATTCTACCATGAAAGGCAAGTGCATTCTGGGAGGCAATAGCCAGTCTTAGCTTGAAACAACCACGAAATAATGCCAAAGAAGCGATACCAATCATCATTTCCAGCGGGGGAAATACGAGACCGGAGGCAGCGGACAGAACACCTGCTGAAGCCACGCAGTATCCTTTGTGGTCTGTAAAGGATCCACCAGTTCTCATCCAAGGCAGGAGTGAGATGTCTATGGCAAATGCAATGTTGATCAAAGGGGAAAACAATCAAATTTCTGAACTGATATAAAAATAGATGGATTTGGGGAAGATACAGATACACAGTTCACCTTGAATAGCACAGGTCTATAGGTTTGAACTATGAAGGGTCCACTTAAAGGCAATTTTTTACAGTATAGTTCTGTAAATGTATTTTCTCTTCTTTATGATTTTCTTTTCTCTATCTTAACTCTTGTAAGAATATAGTATATAATGTATATCACACACAAAGTATGTATTAATTGACCGTTTATGTTACTGATAAAGATTCCAGTCAAATAGTAGTAGGCTACTAGCAGGTATGTTTGGGAGGACTCAAAAGTTAGAATTTCAGCTGCACAGAAGGTCAATGCTCCTAACAACTGCATCGTTCAAGGGTCGACAGTAATTTGGAATTATAGAACCAAGCGTCATTCCAAAACTGCAAAAACAATATATGGCATAAATTGAACCTGGAGTGTGGCATTTTTCCACTGGATGTGATGGCTTAATTTTGCCAGCACTGTCACAAGGGCTGTGGCTTGGTCAGACTCCAGTCTGTTGCCCTGTTTAGAGCAGCCAAGTGCTCGACCTGTATCCTAGTCCACACTTGCCTTTACATCTAGCAAAGCCACCACACGACACCCAGCATCATAGACACTGTATTGCCTGCCTCACTGAGACATCTGTTCTCCTTTGTTGAACTGACTCCTCACCACCAAGGTTGAGCAAAATTTTGTCCCTAGGGGTGCCTGGGTGGCTCAGAGGGTTAAAGACTCTGCCTTTGGCTCAGGTCATGATCCCAGGGTTCTGGGATAGAGCCCTGCATCGGGCTCTCTGCTCCGCAGGGAGCCTGCTTCCTCCTCTCTCTCTCTGCCTGCCTCTCTGCCTACTTGTGATCTCTATCTGTCAAATAAATAAATAAAATCTTAAAAAAAAAGTCTTGTCCCTGAAGAACTGTGTCCTTCCATTTTTATTTCCTCTCACGATGAGCATTCATTTTCTGCAGAGAAACCCACGTTAGACCTTGCATTGGGGAACATCTATCTTATTTTTCCCACTGCTTCCTTCTTATTGACTGAAGGTCAGACTCTAAAGTACGAAGGCATGAGGAACCAGAAAGGCAATGGAGGGTTCAAGAAAAAAGTCAGAGGGACCAGGGTGCCTGCTTTCTAGGTGGAAGGTCAGTTGACTTAAGAGCACATAATTGGGCTGAATAACTGGAGGTAGATATAAGATTCAAAGGGACCAAGAATCACTGAAGTCTTTTATCTTTTTTTGTAAGTATGTTAAGATACATTCTGTATGCTGAATACTTGACCCTGGGAATCCTGAATAAAATTATATTTAACAACACTTAGCAAGTGCTGTATTGTGGGATTTTGGAAGCCAGTGATTTCAGAGTAATTATGATGTTACATGGAATGAGATTTTAGGGCAACCTTTTATCCCGTCTTCTAATTTCTTTTTGCCGTCTGTGTAAAGCAGGGAACCATTCCCTTCAAATGTTGAAGTTCTGGTTTGTCATTCTGTGAGATTTTGCTCAGAATTTTGTGTTTGCAAACCTCTTTGTAATCAATTATTAATCTCTTCCAGGATCACTCTTCAGTTGTAAGAATTCCTTCTCTTCTTTCTGCATTTTTTTTATTTAGTCAAAAAAAAAAACTATAGAGCAGTAATATTAATTTTATAAAATAAAAGTCATCCATAACTTTTAAACCCTAATACAACTTTTCTTATTTGCATATACTTGTCTAGCTTTTGCCTTTATGAGTAAATGCTGTATCTGAACTCTATATAAAATTTAATAGTTTTAAGTTAGCATTGTATCAGGAAAATGACGTTTTTCCTATGTAATTTTAACATATCATTTTAAACTGGCTATATTTATGCAAACCAATGTATCGTAATACACACAATAACTCTTCATAATTGAACATTATAGTTGTTTCCCATTTCCACTGTTACAATGAGGGCTGAAATGAAGATGTCCTTGGAATGAGAGTTTCTTCTTCATCTTCACTTCCCCTTGCATGGAATAGGGTAGGCAATAGGCACAAATAAATATTATAAATATAATATAAATATTTGAAATGTTAATAAATGAATGGTAGTTTTGTTTCCTTCTAATGAACTATTTCTTTAGGATGAATTTCCAAGAATAAGAGAGATCACTGGGTCAAAGGAAATAAACATTCTGAAATTCTTAATACATACTTGAATGTTGCTTTTTAAAAGAGTTGTATCAATTCCTTAAAGCTTTTGCAATTATTACTATTTCAAATCTTGGCTTGGTTATCAAAATGGTGCCTCTACTTTTTAAATTTGCATCCTGGAATATATATTACCTCATATTGTTCATAGTTATTTTATGTGCCTGTTTCCCCCACTGGATGTCTGAAGAGCATCTTACTCTGTCTCCAATTCCTGGTGCCCAGCATAGGGCATGGTATGTAGTTGATACTCAATGAATATTAAGTCAATGAATTGCAAGACATTTTTGACCATCTATGCTGTGTAATTTAATTTTTTGGACTAGCTAAAAGAGTAGATAAAGCAGTATTAGTTAAAGCAAAACTTCGACTCTGCTTTTTATGCCTATCGGACCAAGTGGGTTAAGATCTATAAAATGGAGATATTAATATCTATTGTCTCATAGAGTTATGGCAAAGATTACATGAGCTAATATAAATAAGTGCTTGGCTCAGTGAAAACACTCAACAAATATTACCTCCTTTTATCTGAGGCCATTTATCTATGGAGTCTTCCTGCTTACTTTATAAAATTGAATGAGCTTTTACAGTCATGCAAATATTAATTTCTTGTTTGTTTTGTCAAATTTAGTGAGAATTTTTTAGTATTGTGTACTTTTACATATTAAGTTTTATTTTTATTATCAGATTAATGTATTTTTAAAATATTTTATGTATTTAAGATACATAAAATAGTCTTTTATTCAGTGATTTTTTCCCTTCATGATCAAGTTGAAAAGGTCTTGATCATTTCACAAATTACTTGGTTAATATTTTAAATTGTACTGTATGTTTTCATTTACATTTTTTATTTATTTTTAGAGAGAAAGCAAGGACAAGAATGGGGGTTAGGGAGACGGGTGGGAGGGAGAAGGAGAGAGAATCTTCAGTAGGCTCTATACCCAGCACAGAGCCTGACATGGGGCCGGATTCCATGACCCTGAGATCATGACCTGAGCCCAGATCAAGAGTCAGATGCTTAATTAACTGAGCCTCCCAGGTGTCATTGTGAGTATGCTTTTAAAACTAAAATTTAAAATCTATTCAGCACTTTAAGGTAAACTTAAAATGTAACTTTAATATATTTAGGCATATATTGTAATATACAAACCTAAAAAATTACTCTCCCCTCCTTCAATTTGCTATCTCATTGTTAATTAATGGTTCTTTCTTATTTTCTTGATTTTAACATGTTAAGCATTTATGCAATGTTTCACTTATTGATCCATTCCTGAGGACTTACATTTTCATTTTGGTGCCAGTGCCACACTACTTAATCGACTTTGGTTTATAATGTATTTTGATATTTGATTGCCTAGGGTCCTCCACGTGCCCTCTTTCCACAGTGATCTTACTTGGAACTGTCTTTTGCACTTCCTGTCTCACCAGTGTAAAGTAAGTTTGGTTGGAGTTTTGATTAGAATTGTTTTAAATGTATGAATTAACATGGTCTGCCTATTTAAGAAAATAAGAATCTTCACTTTTGGAAACGATTAACAAAAAAGATTGTTATATGTAAAATACACATGTCCCTTTTCCTCAGATTTCCTTGTAAGTCTCTTATGGTTTTGATTTTATGAACTGTAATCTGTTTTGCCATATTTTCTAGGTGAATTTGATACATATATTCTTTTTTGTTTTAAGATTTTATTTATTTATTAGACAGAGATCACAAGTAGGCAGAGAGGCAGGCAGAGAGAGAGAGGGGGAAGCAGGTTCCCCGCTGAGCAGAGAGCCTGATACGGGGCTCGATCCCAGGACCCTGAGATCATGACCTGAGCCGAAGGCAGAGGCTTTAACCCACTGAGCCACCCAGGCGCCCCTGATACATATATTCTAATGTTATCAATTTTTGAGCATTTCTTTTGTGTCTAAGCATTTCAATAAATGCTTATTTATAATTCTAGCGTGATATTTATTTTTCATGTGTATAATCATGCTGTCCACGAATATTCATCCCTTTGCCTTCTTTCTCAATGGGAAGTTATTGTTCAATGATTATTATTATGGTTTAATAGGTACAGAGTTTCCCTTTTGCAATGTGAAGAAAGTTCTGGAGCTCGATGTTGGTGATGGGTGCGCAACAATATGAATGCATTTAATGCCACTGAACCCGCACACTTCAAGATGTTTAAACAGTGAATTTCATGTTATGTATGTTTTGCCAGAATTTAAAATAAATTTAAGAAATTGTACAATAATGCTGATAGTTGCTCTCTTTTTCTTACTCGTTTTAAGGAAATACTGCCTTGGATCCATGTTGAGTTTCGTATCACTTTGGGTTGAAAATACTAACCTGATTATGAAAGAGTCTCTCTATTCTGATAGAAGGTTTTTGTTTGGAATGGGCACTGTATTTTGTCCACTGCCTTTTTTTGCATTCTCTGATTGATAAATCATATTGTGATAATAAGTTCCCTTAGGTGAATTTGCAACCACATAATCTTTTTTAAAGACCTCGTACATGCCAGACCCTCTGCTGGAAGCTTTGTTTACCCTGAAAACAGCTGGTGCGTTTTGTGGATGCTGACACTGGGAGCCAGGTAATCCATCAGTGCCCCAGGTCACGGGCAGTAATGGGTGGAGCCAGGATTCCTTTCTTGTGACTTGCAGAGTAACTGTTTTTTATTTTACTAGTGGCAGGCAGTGGCATGCCCACACATAGAAGTGATTGACTTGATGAATTTGCTTTAAATAATTTCGAGCTAACATTTAAAAACTTGCAGAATTTGCATAGCCATCCAAAATGTGTTCCCTTCTTGGCAGTTGGTGGGTTTTCTGCATAGTCAGCTCTTAAAGTAGCAATACCCCTTTGGATGGAGCACCTGCCCCCAAGTCTCTACAGGCTCCGCCACCCTCTACTCAAGGAGGACTGGGTCAATGGCCACTTGTCACCTGCTCACACTGGTGTTTCCTTTATAGTGGAGAAGCTTTTCTCAGCAAATATGCAGACTCAGGGTTGATGGAACAGGGCATATTTCTTTGTAGAAGCAAAGTTTATAGAGATGCAAGCAGTATGAAAGTTACCTACCCAGTTCTCTGAAGGGTTTAGAAATGCTGCAGGATATGAGCAGCTTACTTGATCCTTGTAGGATTCTCCCTCTTTGCATAACCAAATTTTAACTTCCATTATAGTAGTTTATAAAGTGTTGGTGTTGCCAAGACTTGAATGATAAGGCAATTGATTCAATGGGGATAAAGATGCTTTGTACTTTAGAATATCACCTTGGCAATAACCATATTATTTTTCCTTCAAGAATGTCAAGAGCAAAGGTATTTTTATAGCTATAAAAGAATAGCTATAAAAACTCAACATCGCTGAGCGATACAGATTTGATCAAATGGAGCTGATACGTAGAGTTAACGACTTTTCCTTTCCTATTCCTACTGACACTATTATTGGCACAGAGATTCTCACTCATTCTTCCCATCCTTACTACCCAATGAACAAAACTCAGAGCCACTCAAACAGAATTGTCTTATAGCTAGTCCAGTGGCTTCCTCCCAGTCTGAGTTGCTCGTTCTAAGTGCTGATTATAACATTACCAATGCAACTCCCAGTAATTCAAATCATCCCCCCAAAACAATCTATCAAGTTATTGATAAGTAGTGTTATGAAAACCCATATATAAAAGTAATATATGCTATTTATTTATTTATTTAAGTAGGCTCCATGCCCAATGTGGGGTTTGAACTCACAACCCTGAGATCAAGAGTCGCATGCTCTACTGACTGAGCCAGGTGCCCAATAATACATGCTTTTTAAAATTTTCTCAATGTCCTCCAAACAATGAGGTTGTTTAATTGACAAAGGGAGATGAAAGAGAAGAAGGAAAGAAAGAAAGAAAGAAAGAAAGAAAGAAAGAAAGAAAGAAAGAAAGAGAAAAAGAAATAAAGAAGAGAGGGAGGGAGGGAGGGAGGAAGGAAGAGGGAGGGAGAAAAGAAAGAAAAGAAAGACCTTGAATCTCTTTGCTAGGGTTACCTTAACAAAGTACCACAGACTGAATGGCTTAAACAATGAAATCCATCTTCTCACATTTCTGGAGGCTAGAAGTCCAAGATCGAGGTGTCAGCAGTGTTGGTTCTTTTTGAGGTCAGTGAGAAAATTCCAGACCTTTCCTCGGCTCGTACTTGGCTGTCACCTTCCTGTACCTTCACATGATCTTTCCTCTGTATGTCTGAATGAATCACCTCTTCTTGTCAGGACACCATATCGGATTAGGGCCCACTCTAATGACTATTTCAAAGACCGTTTTAAAGAGCCTATCTCCAAATACTGTTATATTCTAAGGAAGATAATAGACCTTAGTATTTCAACATATGAATCTTAGCGGGGGGAACATAAGTCACCCCGTAAGAGTCTCCCCACCCCCATCAATTCATAGTGAGAACTAGGAAATCTTTGAAGAGTTAAAGGAAAAGAAATCACTCATTCAAATCAAGTGAATCACTATCCATATTCAGACATTTTTTTCTTGCTGGTTTCATTTTTGGAAATATATAATTTTGTTTTTCTTATATGATGGAAATCATACTGTATACACAATTTTGATTCTTGATTTCATCAGATAATATTCTAAAACAAACAGTTTACAGATGCCACACATTTAATTGTACGCCATTTTCTCCAAGTTTGAAAATCTCAGTGAACTTGGCCTTATAAAAGTCATCTGATCCTATTTTTGCCATCAGGTTTTTTATATAACAAGAGATTATTTTGGGCACCTGGGGGGTTCAGGCATTTAAGTGTTTGCCTTAGGCTCAGGTCGTGATCCCGGGGTCCTGGAATTGAGCCCCGCATTGGGCTCCTTGCTCAGGGGAAAGTCTATTTCTCCCTCTACTTGCTGCTCCCCCTGCTTTCCAGCCAACAATTCATTTATTCATTAAATGGCTGCTCTCTCTCTCTGTGACCAATAACTAACTAAATAAATAAATAATCTTAAACAAAACAAAACAAGAGATTATTTCTTCACTGAATGTCTGAAACAATTTAAGAATGACATTCTGATTTTTCCTAAACTGATAAACTGTGCTATCTTGATCATTTTTTTTTTTCTTTTTGGTCATATATCTGTTCAGGTTTTTTATTTCATTCATGCATATTGGTATTATGGATCTTTTTTTAAAATAGTTGACATACAATGTTACATTGGTTTTCAGGTTACAACTCAGTGATCTGACAAGTTTATACATTACAGCATTTATGGTTTTTTTAGTAGGACATATAATTCATTGCCCTTTTCAAATTTAATATATATTAATGTGGTATTTGTATGAAGTTAACATCTTTGATACAGGTTGTTTACACTTTCCTATTTTTAAATGATCCATTTATTACTTATGAAAGTGAAAGTGTTTTTCACTACTTTTCACTTTTTCCTTTCCAGTCAACAATTCATTTATTATATTAGGGTTTTCAAAGATGTAGTCATGATATTTACAATTTCTACTGCTTTGTATATTTGCGTAAATTTCTTTCTTCTGAGATCTGTATGTCCTTTCTTTACTTTTTCTTGACATGTTTATTCTTTTTTTCTTTAAAAATTCAAACTAAAGGGGTGCCTGGGTGGCTCAGTGGGTTAAGCCTCTGCCTTCGGCTCAGGTCATGATCTCAGGGTCCTGGGATCGAGCCCCGAATTGGGCTCTCTGCTCAGCAGGGAGTCTGCTTCCCCCCCTCTCTCTGCCTGCCTCTCTGCCGACTTGTGATCTCTGTCTGTCAAATAAATAAAAAAAAATCAAGCTAAATTCACAAATTTTTAATTTTCTCTAAAAAAACTGATCTCAAGTACCATACTGTCCACAAGTCATGAGTCCCAAAGAGGAAGGTGGCAAATGTACTTTTATCATTGACCCTTCTGTCCTTATATCTTTAATTAAATCCTAAACAACAAGTTATATGGGATTATCTTTTCTTTTTCTTTTTTTCTCCTTGAGATTCTTTTGGGTGAATCCTTCAGAAAGCGACTAGCAATAGCTTGGTATTCAAGATGCATCCAGGGTTACCACGGGTGAAGCTCTGCACACCTGCAGGGAGGGCCACTCACCACGTATAACTTTTGGCAGGAGGGAAGCTCTATGGAGAGTGTCCTGGACTTGTGCTGTGTGCCATCTGCAAGGTGTTTAAGAACATAATGGACAGGCTCGAGGTTTTTGTGTCAGTAGTTCCTGTCCCAGAATGTCATCTTGAGAAGTAATTGTACAGAAGAAAATGGAATGCATTAACTCTTACCCATGATGGTGAAAAATTAGAAAGATTTATCATATTTTAGTTTTTAGTATCCACAATTAGAAATGATCGTACATTTCATAGACTCAGATATCATGTATCTCAACTACATGAGTTCGTACGCATTTATTACTAATGATAATTATGAAGAAAAAAGCCAACAATATCTGAACTGCATTATTTTTATTTATTTATTAATTTACTTTACTGTGTTTTGTTTGTTCGTTTTAAAAAGAGAGAGCATGAGTGAGCATGGGGGGGAAGGAACAGAGGAGGAGGGAGAGAGAGAATCTTAAGCAGGCTCCGTGTCCAGTGTGGAGCCTGACTCGTGGTTCCATCTCACAACCCTGAGATTATGACCTGAGCCAAAATCGAGAGTGGGACGCTCCACTGACTGAGCCACCCAGGCAGCCCTTGAACTACATACATTATTATAGTAAGAATTATAAATTATTATATTCATTCGGATTGTAACTTTTTATATCAATATCCTTTCACATAGATCAAACTAGGACACATTAAGAAATAAAAATAATTATGGATTTTTATTTTTTTTTATAAAGTATTCCCAAGTTTAGAGTGACACACAATTTTTTTTTAAATACAAACAAGCAAAAAGAAAAAAAAAATGCTATGACTCCTAGAAAATTAACATTTGGTGCTTTTAAGAGTCAGAGCATTATTCTTGTGACTACAATGTGTTTTTCTAAAAGGGCCTTTCAAGCATAATGAGTGCCCCAGCCTGGTGTCCCCTCCCTGACTCTTACTGTGGAGTAAGTGGCTGCGTCCTTTGTCACAGGGTGTCCTGGCTCTTTCCTGTCACTTTGCATCTTTGTACCCCTATGAATGTTCCAAGACCCAGGATACGAAGCTTACCCAACCAATTAACAGCAGTCAGCAAGGGCAGAGGCAGTTTTCTGTCTCCTCCCAGCTGTGATAATCCGCGAGAAGACTGGTGTTCATACTGGGAAGTAGAAATTGTCAGCAGGTGGTTCTCCATCACTCTGATAGCATTTCACCGAGCTGGCATCTCTTTCTAAAGCGCAGCAGAAAAATTGCTCAGTTGTCGATCTATACGTCAGGACGTGCCATTTTTTAAGAATTTCCCTCAAATGTTTGCCTCATTTATGATAAAACCATTGGCAGCCCTTAACCTTAGTTGGAGCATTAAAACAATGTAATCAGGTTTTTTGGTTTCATATAGATGTTCTTTGAATTCAGTCATGTTTTATTTCAAAGAATCCAGGTTATGTGTGATGTAGCATGTGCTGTGTATGGCTTCAGGGAATTATAAAGCAGATTTTCCTGATAGGATCTGGGTAGATTCTCATTCCTCATCCCAAGACCCGTACCCTTGTTAGTGTTAGTACCCTGAAAAGAGAGAATATTCTACGTATAGACAGATAAGAGTTTAAAAAAAAATGTTTAATTCTCTGCTTCAGTGTAGACATGGGTGATAGTTAAACAAGGACATATCTGAAAAATAAATATAAATATTTGAGTCCACGCTGGTTGATTCCTCTGAAAAACAAACACACCATAAATAATAAACGAAAAACACGATGTCTTAATGCCAGTAAAATCTCAAACCCTGTTATTTGGAACTGATTGGGTGCTCTGTAGATGTTGGTTTTAAGTGAACTCAGAAAATAATCACTTGAAGAAATAATTAGTTTTCCAATTTAAAATTTGGTGTAGTTGGTTGCTTGAGGTAACCTCGCTCTTCTATGGTTTTCATCAATTTTATACTTAATATCTGTCACTAAAATGGAAAGATTTGGCCAGAAATGATCTGGAGATTTGACACTGCTTTAATGACAAGAAGCATATCTTAAATCCATGTTTTCAGAAGTCTCTTGAAGGTTTGAACCTTTTTTCTTCCCTTTCATTTCCACTGCCCTAAATCCAATCATCATGGCTTGACCCCACTAGGACTCACGATATCCTGGAACCAGGACAAACAAGTGAGGAGAGACTTTCTCACAGAAGGTGTTAACACCTAAATCAAAAAGGCAATTCTCAAGAGCAGAAAAGCATGAGCATGTCAGTCAGAGCCAGGTCAATAATCACCTTGGACCCGCCAATGTAAAAAATTGGTGTCTGGAATTTTCAGTGTCTATCTCCTACCAAGATACAAAAGATAGGGAATTACTCAGATACAGGGATGGGGTATGGATGCTGAATGGACAAAGAATGTCAAATATGTACTGTAAGTGCCAATTATAAAATGGGCTTTTGTTAGACACTTCACATATATTTTCTTAGGAATTCTTGTAGCAACTCATTATGACAGGAATTATTCATCATTATTATTGCCAATATGTAGAGGAGAAAATGAATGTTTAGGGAGAATGCAAACCTAGGTCTATCAGATGATAGAGTAGATATTAAAAAAGGACTCCTGAAAAATGAGAACTCTCCCTTGCAGTTGATCTAGGGGACTAGCAAATTCATTCAGAGCCCAGTTCAGAGCCGAAAGTTTATAGGATATAATTTTATGGATGGAGAGTCAAGAGAATATGTTCTGCAGTAACAGATTTATTTCTCCTCCAATATTTTTAATTGATGAATTATGTAAATGAAAATTATGGGGATCAAAGTGGTTCTGGAGATTGACTTAAGTGATTTATAGCAGATTAATGTTCTGGAAAAATATGCTTGGCAGGGAAATTGGCCCAGGCTTCTCATGCAATGGAGACCCAAAATCACCCCTTCTCTTGGCGAATATATTTATTGCAGAATGTCACATTTCTGTACCAAGCAGCTGGGGCACTATACATGCTGTTAAATAATGTCAACCCCACTGACTTAATTACGAAGTTATGTTGGAGTGGTCAGCGCAGGAAATTCAGGGCCAATTCTCCTGTGCTCCTGTGGGGCACAGGAGAAGAGGCCAAGTTCAAGGCAGGTGAGGCCACCTTCCATAAGGACTAACTGATATACCCTTCCACGCTGGACTCCAGGCTTCATTTCATGTTGGACCTATCACCTTCAGCAGTCACCAGTGAGCCCGTTAGTTCTTCCCTCCAGGGAAAGGATGGAGGGAGAATCTTAGAAGCTCTGAGTCTGAGACACTCTCAAGAGCACTTCCCTGGTATGTAATGAATTGTGGCAGTTACTCTGCCTGCCAGACTTGGACTGAGTGTTCCCATGTGGGAGGAAGATGTTTCTACATGATCCTTTCTTACCCAAAGAAGGGCAAGAGATGGAAAGAAGGAGGTGCGTCCTCAGTTTATGGTGCAGGAAATGAGGTCCATCTATGGGACCTCCACCTTTTCTCCTCAAGCACACTTAGTCTTTTTTTTTTTTTTTTTAAAGATTTTATTTATTTATTTGACAGACAGAGATCACAAGTAGATGGAGAGGCAGGCAGAGAGAGAGAGGGAAGCAGGCTCCCTGCTGAGCAGAGAACCTGATGCGGGACTCGATCCCAAGACCCTGAGATCATGACCTGAGCCGAGGGCAGCGGCTTAACCCACTGAGCCACCCAGGCGCCCCAAGCACACTTAGTCTTACACGTGATGCCTTTAAGGATACTCTGTCATGTGCAAGACTTCCTCTTATGCCCATGGAGCCTGATCCCATATTCCCTAGTTTGCATTCCTCTGGAAGCAAAGCCCGAGGGCTGGATTTGAATATAGGTTATTTAAGAAGTGACCTCAAATGGGTAAGGAAAACCAAAAAAAGGTTATAAAAATGATAGATTATCTCAGTAGTTGCCTGAGCACCAATTCCACAGAAGACCCTCCTAGAGAAGTAGAATATAGGATGTATTAGTTGATTTGGGCTGCTATAACAAAAGATCATAGATGAGCGGTTTAAACAACAGAGTTTATTTTTCACAATTCTGGAGGCTGTAAATTCTGAGATCAAGGTGCTGGCAAAGTGCATTTCTGCTGAGGACTCCCTTCCCGGCTTGGAAATGGCTACCTTCTTGCCACATCCTTATATGACATTTCCTTGGTGCATGCCTATGGAGTGAGAGAGAGGGAGAGAGAGAGAGTATACAAGCTCTCTGGTGCCCCTTCTTACAAGGACACTCATTCCATTGCATCTCTAAATAACCACACCAGGGTTAGGACTTCAATACAGGAACTGGGGTAGGGACTCTAAGATTCAGTCCAAACAAAGGGACATTATTAGTGCAGTATATTTCTGTTTATCCTTGTCCTATGTTAGGTGAGGTACCCACACGCAGCCAGAGCACACTCAATGTGAAAAGCAGAGGAACCTTCACCAGGTGAACTCCAAAATGGGCTGAGAAGACACAGGCTCAGTAACCAGTACCAGGACCTGGACCCCCCAGAAACAGCCCTGGATAATCTTGCCTGGATCCTCCCAGTATTTCAGGAGTGGCTTCCTCTGGTTGCCCAGTACATGGCTGTCAGCTCCCCAGCAATGCATCAAGGACAGAGGGAAACCAGGGAAACCCTAAAGGAAATGAGTCTTTCAATCTCCAAAGATGAAATATGCCACTCCCTTCCATTTTAAGGTCCTTTTAATAATTAATGAATTGGAGGGACAGCCCACAAAACACGTTTTCCAGCCGCCATTGAGCATCATTTTGTCTCCAAATACCTGTGAAGTGACTGCTACGTGCTTCTCAGGTGAACTTCTTTTCCTTCTCCCTTATTTCAGGATAAAAGTATGTTTGCTAGGTGAGCTTCTTAACCAGTAATCAGGACACATAATTATCCATTCTTTTCTTAAAGACTCATGGGAAAGAGGGCATCAGAGCCCCCCTCCCATCACTTGTATTAGTGAGCTTAGCAGTCTGGAAGTTCTTCCTTTTACAAGCTGGCTTATATGTATGACAGCATTTTTATTTACATCGTCCAAGTATCTGCCTCCTCGGAACCAAAGAATGGCAGAGCCTCATTTTTATTACAAAAGCTGCAGAAGAAAGAGAGAAAGGCGATGCATATTTGTTTAACACCTTAGGATAATCAACATAGCTGAATTTTTATGCTATTGACCAAGCCTCAGACAAGTTCAGGGAGCTTATATACTTAAGCCTCATGAAATCTTGTGAAAACACAAGGCAAGACGTATTATTGTTCTGTATTTTATATATAAAGGGACTGAGGCACAGAGAGGTTAAGTAGCTTTCCCAGAGTCACATAGCTGTATGTGGTAGAACCAGGTGTAGCCCAAGCAGGCTGGCTCCCTGGGCCACAGTCTTAACCCCTAGGGTGTCTTTCCTCTTCTTATGCAATTGGGTGGTCAGGGAACTCTTCAAGGATATGCAGATAGTAAATGTTGGGACCACCAATTCTACTCTTCTATAAGCTCTTTCCACTTTGCCCTCCAAACCAATAACCAGGTGCCTCCTTAGGTTATAAAAATGTTTGCTTCTCTTATCTTTTTTTTAAAAGATTTTATTTATTTATTTGACAGACAGAGATCACAAGCAGCAGCAGAGAGAGGAGGAAGCAGGCTTCCCACTGAGCAGAGAGCTCGATGTGGGGCTTGATCCCAGGACCCTGGGATCGTGACCTGAGCTAAAGGCAGAGGCTTTAACCCACTGAGCCACCCAGACGCCCCTGTGCTTCTTTCATCTTACTGTTGAATTTTTCTGACAGAATTTCATGGGACCCTATTTGGTGGGAAAACTCCATATTCCATTTTTATGCATTTTTATATTTATATCTAGGTTTACTTTACAAAGAATTCAACATGGTTAGTTTTCAGTATATTTTATTTCACAACTTAGATTTTTGGATTTGCAAAGCCTAGTCACACAGAGGGAAGGAGGTGGTAGATTACTAAAACTAGCTTAGAGGAGGTAAATTTAGGCCAAATAAATATAAAGATGATATGGAGCTTGTTATCCCAAGATGGTGAAAATGTGAATAGGTTTGAGGATGGCTGAGATAAATTTGTAAATGACAGCCCTCAAAGATGTTATTAAGGAAAATTGGTACGTAGGAGAAATACATTCTTCTTCTATTTATGGGATTTTCTGTAGTTTGTACATTTTTTCAGCTCATCGGGCTGAAATGGCTCTTCTTTGTCTCATACCAATTTCTTAATGAGCAAGGGGACTCTTTGGGCCTCCTGGTTTTACTGTGATCAGTGGGGGCTCTGTGCGTTGCCAGAGCAGAACCCCCTCCCTCTTTACTTGGTGAGGTGAGACTCTCATAGGGCCAAACATTCTGATTCTACAGCAAACCCTCAAAGCTCAAGTAATGTCTTAAAATACGATTTCCCACTGCAGTCTCAGTGCTAGAAGGAATAGCGTGATATCATATTGGCACACCTTTATTTACCGATCAGACAAAATAAAAGGGATTATCTGAGGATGGTAAGGAATCCTGGAGGTCACGGAGTCCAGTGGAGTTCCATCTTTTTATTTCACAGACGAGGATACTGAGGACTAGCCTTCCAGCTATCTGTTGCTGCATAGAAAACTACCTCCAAATTTAGTGGCTTCAAAGAACAATTTTGTGATAGCCTGTAATGTTGTGAGTCACGCATTCGGGCAGGGATCAGCTGGGTGATTCTTCTGCTCTATGTGGCGACTGGCTGGGACCGCTGGGTGATATTTGTCTGGTGGAGGATCCTTCCCTTTCCCTAGACTTCAAACTAGACCATGCACAGTGAGCCACAGAGCATCTCCCCCAAGAGGAGTGGATCACTTAAAGAATGCCAAACTGCTCCCTAAACATGTTCGCTAATGCCCAGGCTGGGTCATGCGTGGGGTATGTGACAAAGAGGTGACGAGGGACATTTTCTTGCCTTCAGTTCTACATTCTAGCAGATCTTGCTTCAAGCTTTTCTAAAGCAGGTGAGCCTTGTTAGCTATTTGCTGTTTTCCCACCCATCCTTTGTAGGCTCACCTTCTCTCCTCCCTGGTGGAGGAGGGGCCTAACTTGCTGGGGACCCAAGAGCATCTGTCTTGCTCAGCCCGTGGTCATGTGAGAAGGAAGTAAGGGACTTGGGGGCTGGGTCTGAGTGAGCTGCTGCTCTGCCATTCCAGCTAGCATTTTTGATGTGCATGGTTCCCAATATCGCAGGTTCTGTTTTCTGCTAGGCAGTGGAAAGGGGTCCCAGGTGTTGCAGAAATGCAGCTGCCCAGTGTATCCAGGCATTCTGAGCAAGGGTACCTGATATGAATCTGGGACTGGGTGCCTCTTAGTCCTTCTTGACATCTTCTGCTCACTTCTTTTCAAAAATAAAATGTGCTAAGCCCATACCACTATAAATTAATTTCCAGTGCAGACACCCTAGACAGCATCTCAGTAAGCAATCGCTTTTTTCCCTAGTTCCATGTGGCTGTGAACTTGACCTTCAATTTAATTTCCCATAACCACATTTTTATTTTCTATTCCCCTACCAACCCCAGAAGGACAGAGAGCCAGGAAGAAGCATCTGTAAGGGTCAGCTGTACAGCAGATGTCTATTCAATGGAACTGTTTGTTTACATTTTAGATTTTAAAAAATTGATTGAAATAGAGGGTTACTGAGGATAGTAGAAGGGGAATATGTAGACTTTGGCATGACACTCACCTGAGTTCAAATACTGATTCTGAAACTTACTTACCATGTGAGCTTCAGCAACTTAAAAAAAAAAATCTCAGAACCTCAATGTTCTCATCTGCCAAATGGGCATCACAGTACCTGTGTCATATGGGAATATTAGGGACTGCAGGAGGTGATGGATATACACAGGTTCAATAAATGCTAATACACTTTGCACAGGGAACAGCTCTGTGAGAGATTAAGACGTGGAAACGTAAAGGGACATATTTTTACTTTTTAAGATTTATTTATTTGAGAGAGAGGGTGAGCAGGGTAGGGGCAAGAGGGAGAAGCAGAGGATCCCCAAAAGACTCCTAACTAAGCACAGAGCCTGACGCGGGGCTCAATCTCAGGACCGTGAGGTCATGATGTAAGCCGAAACCAAGAGTGGGACCCTTAACTGACTGAGCCACTCAAGTGTCCCAAGGGGATATATATTTTCTTTCATGAATGATTGGCATTTTGGAAGAGTACATACAAACCTTCATAGAATGTCCCTCAATTTGGCTTTTTTTGACTGTTTCCTTGTGTTTAGATTCATGGTACACATTTTTGTCAGGAATACTCAGAAGTGTTTGTTCTCAGTACAGCATATCAGTACATCATATCATGGTGATGAATTCTACATTGTATCATGGTGATGAGTTCTACATCATATCACGATGATGAGTTCTACATCGTATCACGGTCATGAGTTCTACATCGTATCACGGTCATGAGTTCTACATCGTATCACGGTCATGAGTTCTACATCTCTCCAGATTCAAGAGTGCAATTTTCTACACATGATAACCTAACTAATTATCTTTTGTGTTAGATAAATCTTTAAGCATTGTGCTTTTTTCCAATTAATGTAGATGCAATTTATTTTTACCTATTGAAAATGTAATGCACACTTATTGTGGAAAAAAACACATGAAATACACACCAGGGGAAAAGGCCCATATGAATACTCTCTTTTATAGATTTCTGAAACACTTTAACCAAGATTTTTACTGCATTGGTAGAATAGCAATGATTTCCTTTTACACCTCATCTCCGAGTGTGTCCCCCAGGACCTTAAGATGCTATTTTAGAACAATCTGAGAGAAACCATCACTTCACCAACCAGTAGAAACAGCCTTACCAATCTGTTAATAAATATGACTAAAATGAAGCTAGGAGGCCAGAGAAACGGGTGTATGCATGTCAAGGAAGGTGAATTGGAGCCTCGGTGGGCCATGCCTGCAGAATGATCTTATTTGCATTCGGGCTCTGCTTACATTTCAATTTCAATGAGCAGATCATAGTCCGGAAACATCTATTGTTAGACTTTTAGAATTTTCATCATTAGTAGTTTTCTCCTGTAAAAGTTGCTTTCAGAAAACACCTAAATTCTTTTGGGTGAAAAAGAAGGGAAGACAGTGTTCACACTGGGTCTTGGGGCAAGGAGAAATCCGGGAGCCTTTAGAAGCCAGGTGTGGTGGTGTTGGAGCCTGGACCTGCTGTTGAGAGGCTGGTGCCCAGAATGTGGGGGCTTTAGGAAGGATCATGTGCCACTGAGCATTTCCTTACCTGCTCTTCCACGGCCGTCAGAGATCTCTGCCACCTCAATGACCACTCACCAGCAACGTGTGGAAGCTACCCACACCTCCAGCCTCAACCCCAACAAGTACCATGCCTATACTGCAAAAAAACACTTCCTTCAAGCTCAGTACGACTGATCTCCTGTGAACATTCTTATCACTACTGAATGCACCCCCCTGCTCTCCTCATACCCTCAGTCCATAACTAGTCACTTTTGGATCCTCTCTGTCATTTGCCTTCTCACACAATCTCTCCTCCATCCCTCACCAAAATAAGCAACAGGTCCTTATTAGTCCTTATAATAACTATTAAGCCTTTTATTCTCTTGCTACATGTATTATTGTGTCTTCCCTATTGGGTGGCCATCTTTAGTTGTCCCTTCACTGGTCCCCCCACCAATATAAAAAAATCACTGTGTTCACCATGTTCTATTACTGTTATCTTGCTATATCCTTTATATCCATTTGTAAAAACATTCAGATCCTTCCCAAGCAGGGCTCTGTTTCATTGACTCACCCTCATCCCTACCCTGTTGAATCCTGACTACTGCTCCATTATCAACAAACTCATCTACACCTTCAAGTTCTGACTTGACTGAGAGCCGGCTCACCTGGAAGACATTACTTCCCTCTGCTCCACTCTTCCCAGTGGTGGCTCTTTATTCTCTCACATTCCATGCAACTCACAGTAATAAAGTGGATTTCGTGTCCCCTGATTTCTGCTTCCACACGCCTACCCGACATCCTTTAAAGAGCTTTGCTTCTCTTTGCCTCCCTCTGTATGACCACGGCACCTCTCCCCCTCATTCTTCTATCAACTAAACAGCCTATTATTCCCCCTTGTTGCAAACATTCGCTCCTGGCTCAACATATTCCTCTCCACATGAAGCCTGTCATCCTCCAAAAAAAAAAAAAAAAAAAAAAAAAAAGAGAACAACTTGAGAGTGCACATGGAATATCCATCTAAAGTCCTGGCATCTCAGTTTCTTGACCTACAAAGGCTTTCTTTGCCTCTCAACTTTGTCTGTAACTTCCATGGTGTTCTAAAAGTGCTACACCTCCAATATCATTAATTAAAGCATTCTCATTCCTATGCTCATTTCAGCTTCCTTTACAGATACCTACAGAAACCTAATGAAGCTTTCCAGGCAGTGGAGTACTTTGTTGTCTCCAAATTCATCAGCTCTCTCTTTAATTTTATGCTTGTCCAGCCCATCTTTACAAAAAAGCTCTTATAAATGCTCTAAAAATATATTTCTCTTTATCTTTTTCCATATGGTAAAAACTCAAACTTTGATAAATCCCCCTACCTGTTACCCCTTGTTTTTTTACTTCCTATCTATGGGCTCTAGGGAAAGACTATTCCACCATAAACTCATGAGTCCAGTTTCAGATGGGTACTGAGTACCACCTGATAATCTGATCAAAGTCCTCTAAGTAACTCTTTTATCTCTTCTACACAGCTATTTCCAGCCATCTTCACTCTTCTCAAAACTGTGACACCCACCCCCCACCCCATATCCTCTCCACCGGTACACACCAACTCTTTCTTCTTAGCATATGGTTTTGTCTGTCCCCTACCTTCTAGAGAAAATTGGCCATCAGATAGTAATGCCCTAAATCTCTTACCATATGCCTACAACCCTCACTCTAGCTTTACCTAGCTATTTTTCTTCCCATCATCTACAACAGAGGTGCTGTATGGCCTCTTCTCTATGCTCCATTACTCCACCTGTGTTTGGGTTACACTTATCCTCCTCATCTCCCATTTCTTAAGTTCTTAGAGACCACTCATTAGTGGGATCTCTAACTTTCAGGGCAGATGTATTCCCACATCTCTGGGTTGTTTCCTATTTCTTCAGCACCCAGACATCTGATGGTATTTTCTTTTTAAAAATATTTTATTTATTTATTTGAGAGAGACACAAGAGAGAGCACAAGAAGGGGGGTGAGGGACAGAGGGAGGGAGAGAGAGAAACAGACTCCCCACTGAGCATGGAGCCTGATACTGGGCTTGATTCCAGGACCCTGATATCATGACCTGAGCTGAACGCAGATGCCCAACTGACTGAGCCACCCAGGCACCCCCTGATGGTATTTTCAACATTGTTATACCAAAGTCTATTCACATGTGCAAATAGCCCTCACAGACAGGTCCCAAGATGACTTTGCTCCTTCTCTGCCTTGTAGGTAATCTACCTCTAACCTCTGGGCAACACTGACTCTCCTTTTTGCCTTGAGAAATGCTAAAAGCACAGGTTGATCCCAATACAGCCTCTTCCCTTTCTTTCATGTAACTCTCACAGACTCCTTTCACCAGTCTCTCATTCTTTAGATTCATAAGACATGAATCAAATCTAAGGCAACTGTGGACACTTTTTAAACTCTCTCTCTTAGGGTGAAGAGGAGGCATCACTCCACCCATCTTTTTTGGAAGAGCTGGGATTCCCAGCATTCCAAATCTGACTTTAAATATCTTTTTGAATCTTCTATTTGGATTCCTTATCACCAGTCTTGCATCTAAGAGATAATACCCTCGTGCATAAAACTCTTTTATGCCTTTGTAGGAGGTGAAGAGCTCAGTTGTATAACAGTTTTTGATGACCTCCTTCACACATTCTGTATATGGTCTAACAAACTCTTTAGAATATATACTATTTATTGCTTCATGGTGTATTACCAGAAACTTCCACTTAATAAAAGAATAGTTCTGTAAAGAAAAATTGGAGCAGTGCTTGGGAGGCTCAGTTAATGAAGTGTCTGCCTTCAGCTCAGGTCATGATCTCAGGGTCCTGGGACTGAACCCCACATTGGGCACTATGCTTGTTGGGGAGTCTCCGCGTTCTCCCTCTGTTCTCTCTCTCTCTTCCAAATAAATAAAATCTTAAAAAAAGAAAGAAAGAAAAATTGGAGTGAATAATATGGAAGAAGGAATGTTGGCCAGGCAAAAACATTTACCCAATCTATAGTACCATACCCATATGACCCACATATTTATATCTCTGGCCCATAACTCTCCAACACTCCTCTGAGAAGATTCATCAATCCATCTGATGACTTGACTTTTCCATTTAGGTTACTCAAAGTATCTCCAATTCTAAAAGGCCAATACCACTCATAATCTGGTTTTCTAAATCTCATCTTCTCTCAGTGTCCTCTAACTTGGCGGGTAACACCACAATTCAACTTTCTTTCATCCACTCAAGCTCATTATCAAGACCTACTTATTTTATTTCCTAAAAACATTGATAATATTTCCACATCTCTTGATTGGTATTGCTGTCATCTGAGCTCATCTGACCAACCACCATCTGCTACTTAACTGGCTTCTTGACTCTTGACCAGCCCCAGGCTGTTTTCAGCACTGAAGCCTAAATCATCTTTAGTAAATCTAGTTTTCCCACCCATACTAGGGTCTAGTCAGGAAGAGTAAACCACACAATGATTAGAACAGGGAAGATTTGAAACAAACAATTGTTAACCATTTATAGGTAATTAGCTACTAAGGGAGGATAAATACTACAGAATACCCTAAGGCTACAGGGGAGAACCCAAACTTGGGAGACCGCCCTCCTACATAAAGTCAGGAATCCATCCTCTTGTGGGCAGGATGTGGTTGCAGCCCACTAGATGGCAAGGAAGTTCACTGGGTTTCCTTGCCCAGAGCTGGTTCACAGTTGGTGGGTTGAGGTTGACAGGCAGAAAACTGTGGGTTGAGGCTGGCAAGCTGAAAGCCTCCCATTGGGGTACTGCCAGACTGAGGCTGGTGGGCAGGAAACCATCTATTCGTATGCTAGAAAAACTTACTGAGAGGCTGTTCATGGTGAATGCTGTTGAACTCACTGGGGAATTGGCTGTGGCATCAGGACTCACTGGAAAGCCACCAGAAACCCACCTGCAGAGGATAATGCTGTATGTGTTGGAAAATTGCCTGAGGCATCCTTGGAACCTGCTAGTAAGCTACCTTTGAAGGTCCCTCTGAAATGTTCAGTACATGAATTCCGCTAGTAGCTCTCTTGCCAGAGGAGTACTGCAAAATCAATAGAGAAATCACACCAGTACCAGATGCCCTTTCCTTCTGCAGTATCTGTCTGCAACCTCTCCTAGAAAAGGAGAAATGTTTACAAAATCCATCTCCAGTACCCAAGCAGGGACATGAAGTGTGGATTAGGAGCTGAGAGCTAATAAATTAACAACCGTCATGCCACCTATGCTTAAACTCTTCTGCTTCCTATTTTTATTGCTCCTTGGTTCAAGTATGAAGTGTCCCGTACACGAACATGTAGATAACCAAACACTTGGGCCCTTGCATTATCCTGTGGTTGTCATTAATGTTGTTCACAAAATATTTCTGACTCTCTGTCTATAAGACAAGGGTAGGATTGGACTTCTTGATCCCTTTGGGTTTGGGTTGGCCGATGAGTGGGGAGTGAAGGTGAAGTGAGTCCAGAAGTGTGTTGGTAAATGTTTAACAACTGGTTCTTTGGAACAGGGAAGGAGGCAAGATTTGCAGTGTTTGCCAAATTCTGTGATGCAAATACTCCTACCATGGCTTATCTCAAGCTACCAACTTGACATTGCTGAAGGTGAAGTTGGGAAAGGATGCCCACGATTGGTCTAGCCAATTGTGTACAAGCTGGTTTTAGCACACCACTGTATGATTCACTTGAGTGTCAAAGCATTCAATTGTTGGTGCGAGATCCTCCAGGGCTTTCTCTTGCTTTGTCAAAGTTCAAGATAGTGGTACCACCATTGTTCTATCATGCTACATCCCTGTGTGAACATAAAGAGCCAAGTCCCCTGCTTCCTGGCAATGAATAGTTCATATGGATAAAAAAGAAACCTATTTTTGTTTCTTTGTTTTGAGACACAAGAGTTTGGGGGCTGTTTGTCTCTTTAGCATAACCTAGCCTAACCTGTCTGATGTCTAGTTGGCTTGATTGGAGTACTTTGTACTCTTTCCAATTATTTTTTTATACTATTCCCAAATTAGGGTCTATAATTATGCTTTTTCACATTTCATATCTAATTAAAATATTTAGTGGCCCCACTCTGTCCTTTGCCTCATGACAAAAATAAAAAGTCCCTACTTTTTCGGCATAGAGCTCAATATTCTCCAAATGTGTTTTCACACTGTATTTTCTATATTACTGATCACCATTTCTTTGTACAAATTCACCATTCCTCAGCTTTTTTTTCCTGGGCTTCACCTTTGCCTCTACCTGGTATTTAGCATAGTGATGGGAACCTGAAATGTTTGCTGAATGTTCTTTCAGCTTATTTCCACTTATCTTAATCAACCAATTCTGATTTTAAGTGTAGTAGTAAAGACATAATTACCACAGGCACCTAAAGAGAAAATTTTCTGGTTACCTTCAAATAAATGTGGAGTACTCACAGGGTCTGAAGGTGTTCGCTAAGCAGAAGAAGTTTATCTCCCTTAGGAGCCATGAATATATCTTAAACACACACATACACAAATAATAATGCTTAGAAGGAGAAAAGCACAGTAAAGATAAAATTGAATAAAGAGAGAGAAACAAACAAAAAGACAAGAGGAAAATGAATGACAGACAACCCAAACCCAAAAGCCTAGGAACAGTGGTAAGTAGCCAACTCACTGAGAGTACCAAAAAACAATGACTGGAAACAGCCCATTTTGCAAAGGAGTGGGCAGAAGACGCCTTAGCAAGGAAATATTGTACCGACTACAACGTCCAAACAAATCACTCACATTCCTCATGTACCAGACACTGCGAAAAGATCACCTTTCCTAATTTTTACCCTTCTGTGAGGTGCAGGTAGTATTTCTATTTTTCAGAGTTAGAATTAAGACTTGAAGATGCTATGTAAGGGACCCAAGATCTCACAGCTAGGGTTCTTCTTCACCTACTATCCCTCCTTTTTGTAAAACCAGGCATTTTGCTTATCCTTCGTGATGCGAGAAGCTTCAGTCCCAGGGGATGCATCTGGATTGGTCTAAGACTAAGAACGCTGATAACCCCGCCTCCCCCCAAGTGTTTGGGTAAGGGGTGTGCACATGACCCAATTCTACCCAAGATTGCCAAAGGAGAAGGAGGCTCTGAGGCTTCCAGGAAAGGGTTTGCTCTCTTCAAAAAGAGATCCAAAGAAGAGACAGTCTTTCCTTTTACTGGATGCTACTGTGGTTGACTGGGACATGGGCTATAATGTCCAGTTCTCACCTGAGGACAAATCCAAAACACTAAGGAAGGCTAAAAAGCAAATAAATAATAAACAAACAATTAATTAATTAATTAAATAAGACAAAGATGCGGTGTGTGGGTGGCTCAGTCAGTTAAGCATCTGTATTCTGCTCCGATCATGATCCCGGGGTCCTGGGATCAAGCCTCACATTGAGCTCCCTGCTCAGCGAGGAGTCTGCTTCTCCCTCTGTCCCTCCTCCCTGTTTGTGCATGTGCTCTCTCTCTCTCTCAAATAAATAAACAAAATCTTTAAAAAAATAAAATAAGACAAAGGATCTAGGTGTGTGATGACTTTCTGAAGTGACAAATTAACTCACTCTGAAACCACCCTCCCTCCCGACTTCTTTAATTTCTTTACTGATGAGGTGCATGAGTTGGGGTTTCGAGTTCCTTGCACCCTAAAGAATGTTAACTGATAAAGCAAGGATTTAAATCCAGGTCTTTTATACTCCAAACTCTGTGTTCTTTATAACCATACATGCCTTGCCTGCTGATGTTCCCAACAGCTACCCCAGCTCATGAACGCAAAGGTAAATGGTATCATACACACCACCTTATTTTCTTAAGCAAAAAAGATACCTATCAGCAATTTTAGAAATGGATTTTTTTAAAGCACCTCATGACTTAAAAGGATAAACTCCAATTTCTTAAGATCTGCTCATTTAGAAGGGATTCCTCTTCATCCTACAGGATTCCCCAGATGTTACTCGTGATGATTCCCAGCCCAAATCTATCATTCTGTGAAGTCTTCAGAGTCCCCATATACTGGGTGTTAGTGAATTTTAGATATTTAGTAAGTACCATGAAGGACGTCAGATCCTTGCAAGATAAATGTGATGTGAGGCCAAAGTAACATTATTCATCAAATTGAGTAACCTATTATGATGGCTTATAATGATGATGATTTATTTTTAGTGCTCCCTCACTTACTCTGATAATAATTCAGATGACTGAAGTAGAGTATAGTTGATATAATGTATACATTATACAACCAAGCAGTTGACTTGATGTGCCTCTTAATGGTCAAGAGTCATTATGGTTATTGAAGAAAGAGATACTGAATATAATAAGTGGTATGAATTTTAATCTATAACTGTATGAGGGCACTAAAATAGATGGGTGGCTTTAAAAAGAAAAAGGCAGGGAAAAAGCTTTATAGAGTCCACATTGTTTTAAAAGAACCAACCTGTTAGACAACTTGATCTCTCATCCTAAATTTGAATCCTGGAAATTCCCTAGGTCAAAAATATAGCGATACTGTAGAAAGAAGAACCAGCAGTGGAAGATATCTTTCTTCCTCAAAAAAAGATGCACAATTAAAGATATGCAAGATGTACACAGGACAAAAGCCAGTTAGTGATATTGTAGCAGGATTATAAATAAGTTTGAAGGAGATGTGAACCTGTTCAGTAGTTTCTTGCAACTCATGATTTGTGGACTTTCTCCAAGTGTCTTCTGATGTGACAAGACCACTGAAACCATCTTGTAAGTAAGAGATTCATAAACAATTATGAGGGAAGGCAGAACACACTTTTAAGTGAGAGAAAGTTTATATACAAACATAGGAAGAAAGAATGAGCAACTTACATTTTGGTAGCATTTGAGTACGATTGTTACTGAAGGTAATATTTGGAGACAGAAAGAGGAAGGAAGTTGGTGAGATACTGAAGAGATATGGGGATGTGTCCAGGAGATCCAGGAATAGGCCACTCAAATTAAAATATTATTCGGGCTTTTACCCGAGAGGTATCACTGTATCACTGGAAAGAAACTTGGGGTTAGAATCTGAAGACCTGGAGTTGACAGTTTATTCCATTACTGCCTCTTTATCTGTAATATTGGGATGAAGATAATTTCTAACCTGCGTTGTCACTATGCAAATTAAGTGGGATAAGTTATGCAGATATATCTAGCTTAGTACTTGACACGGAGAAAGTTCCATGTGTTCCTTCTTGCAAGTTACCCAGAATTAAAGCATGCACACCCAAACATGTTTATTACTGACTTACTTTTTGTTAAGACACTATAAATAAAGGTTGGGACCCATTAGAAAGTCAGCCAGGTAGAAATGCGTGGGTGTACTGAGTAGCCAGAAATCACATCACATCTCAGGTCTTGAATACCTTTCTTCCTAAATCGGTTATTTGATTTTTGAAGCGAATAGACTTCACCCGTTCTGAACTGAGGAAGTCCTGTGGGGCTAACGCCTTCCACAGAAACCCACCAGCCCCATACCCAGCAAGAAGGTAACCACAGGGGGTCTGGCAGGCCTTCCTTTATTATACCATTGGCATTCAACAGGTGGTGCCATGCTAGATAGTCTATAAATGGATTTCATGTCCAAGGGCTCTTTCTTCCAAAGTTTCTACTGAGCAGTAACCGGCGCTGTAATCAAGCTGACATCACTATTTATCTTGCTCCCAACCACTGTAATTCCTCTCGTTGCCCACAGAGTCTTGTGGCCCAATTGCTTTCAAAGATCTTCTCAGGAAATGCTCTGTGAGCAAATTAAAGGGAAGGCAGAAATAACTGACAATTATCTATGCACCAAAGAGCACGTTGCCAAGTTCTCTTGTGGTCACAAAGAGGAAGCATTCAAAATGATGGAGGGAGCCAGGGTGCACACACCACAGCCCCAGTGGCTGCAGAGGTAGGGAGAGGCATACGGTGGCGAGGAGGGAGGTATGTGTGGACATCAGAGGATCCTGAGGTGTTAACCTAGACTAAAAGCTTTCATCCTTAATTTCCTCATCTATGAAATCAGGATAATTACCATGCTTTTCCAAAGGCAGAAAGAATTCTAGAAGGCAGATTTTATATTTCGGAACAACACTGTCCAGTAGAACTTTCAGTGACGGTGGAAATGTTCTACACATCTCCACCATCTCACATGGCGGCCATTGGTCCCACATCGCTATTAAGTATGTGCACTGTGGTTAGTGTGACTGAGGACCTGAATTTGTAACTTTAATTTTAATTCAAACAGCCACACGTGCATAGTAGCTACTTCACGGAATAACACAGAGAAGTTATCCAATCCAAACTACCCTTCTTAAGCCACATTCTTTGTATAAGTAAGTGTCTCACACCTATAATCCAGTATTTGTCTGGACACCTCCATTGATGAGAAGATCATGGTTTCCCAAGACGGTCCCTTCCCTCCGGGCTCCTGTGAAGAGAAAGGTAAACTTACCATTGCTTCCAAGTCAGGCTTTTGACGTCTCTCACCCTGTCATCCCAGTCCTTCCTTATGGGACACCCATAGAGCTAATTCCTCAATCTAGCTTCAATGCAATGGGAGGAGGGAGCTTTAGAGAACTTGGAAACATTTACTATGCCACTGGTTAGTCTCTATTCCAGACAAAACATGGTTTGAATACTATCTTAAGATACATCTTCTGGGATTAGACTGCCTGGGTTCTATATTTTAGCTTTATTATTTACCACATACACAACAGAGGATGTCTTAGCAATCATAATTCCATTTGTGATTTCCCTCATCTGTAAGAGCATAGGAGAGCTGAAAGAATTAAATAGGACTGAACATGTATACCATTTGTAGAGTGTATGGCCCATTGTAAACATTCCAAAAGTATGAGCACCTTATTGTTATTGGTCTCCCCTGGACGTGCTCCCATTTACAAATGTCCTCTTAAAATGCAATATCCAGAACAGTGAAGGTGTGTGCACAAGTGCTTCATAAACCAAAGGGCCGTAAAGTATATGGGGTCTTGGTTGTGCTCTTATTGTTATGGTTGCTAGGGCTTCCCTCTCCTCTTCATGTCTTATGTTAGTTTACATGGTACTTTAAGATTCTTCTATATCCTAAAGTAATACAACCACTTTTTTTTTAAAAAAAGAGATTATATTTATTTATTTGACAGAGAAAAAGACAGTGAGAGAGGGGGCTCAAGCAGGGGGAGTGGGAAAGGGGGAAGCAGGCTTCCCACTGATCAAGGAGCCTGTTGTGGGGTTCGATCCCAGGACCCTGGGATCATGACCTGAGCCGAAGGCAGACGCTTAATGACTGAGCTAACAAGGTGCCCCAATACAACAACTTCCTGGCTGGAAGAATTTTATGGGTTCAAGCCTGACAGAGAGAAGCTTTCACAAACATTTGTAATTAAAATATTACCATATTTCCCAGTCTCTGTTTGTGAACTGTTCCCTTCCCATCAGGCCAGATGCCAGAAAGAGTTGGAGGAAAAATGCTTGAAAGGGTATAGCCACATGAATTTCTCTTCTTTCATATGGCAGAATTTATAACTGCACTTCAGCCAAGAAGTAATTTACTTACATTTTACATATCAGTGAGACTGGGAAAAATAATTATGGACAATCAAAAATAAATAGAACAACAAAACAGTATTGATGGAAGTATATGAACACCAAAACCATAGCTTCAAGTGGTAGTTCACAGCAGGGAGGATGGGCAGAGCCAGGGCTGTGCTAAAGTCTGCTCAAAGTGGCTTGAGAAAGCTAATTATTAAACTTTCAGGAACTTGGCAAGCTGGTTGACTTCACAGTGGTAGCAACTTGAAATTGGCCATTGTGGGAGTTTTCATATCATGGAAACCAACAAAGGCTCTGTCTCCCACCGTCACCATCTTGAGCTTCTTTCTTATTCCAATCTCCCTTGCTTCATGTGTATCTCATTTCTGCCTTTAATGCAAAAATAAAAGACATCCACTTAATTGAGTTTAGCAAGACATTTTGGACGCTCTGATATTACCAGATCATCTTGGACTCAATGAAATAATCAAGCACCCAAAGAAGAAAACTTTAGAAACTGTATTTGAAATATCTTTGCTCACATATCTAGTGGACTAAAATTTCCTTGCATTAAGTATGTGTACCGGATTGGCAGTTAGAAACTGAGTTCTAATTCTGCCTGTGTCACCTGATTCATGGTGGAATCCTGGGGAAATCATGCAGCCTTGGATTAGCCACCGGGGCAGTGGTTATCTTCTCAAGTCTTTTCTGACATGTAGGTTAACTGGAGAATAGATTATATTAGCAAATATAAAATAGAATTTCATGAAAGTCTCCTTGATGGCCAGCTTCACTAGGATACTGGCCATGTGAATTCTACCATGAAAGGCAAGTGCATTCTGGGAGGCAATAGCCAGTCTTAGCTTGAAACAACCACGAAATAATGCCAAAGAAGCGATACCAATCATCATTTCCAGCGGGGGAAATACGAGACCGGAGGCAGCGGACAGAACACCTGCTGAAGCCACGCAGTATCCTTTGTGGTCTGTAAAGGATCCACCAGTTCTCATCCAAGGCAGGAGTGAGATGTCTATGGCAAATGCAATGTTGATCAAAGGGGAAAACAATCAAATTTCTGAACTGATATAAAAATAGATGGATTTGGGGAAGATACAGATACACAGTTCACCTTGAATAGCACAGGTCTATAGGTTTGAACTATGAAGGGTCCACTTAAAGGCAATTTTTTACAGTATAGTTCTGTAAATGTATTTTCTCTTCTTTATGATTTTCTTTTCTCTATCTTAACTCTTGTAAGAATATAGTATATAATGTATATCACACACAAAGTATGTATTAATTGACCGTTTATGTTACTGATAAAGATTCCAGTCAAATAGTAGTAGGCTACTAGCAGGTATGTTTGGGAGGACTCAAAAGTTAGAATTTCAGCTGCACAGAAGGTCAATGCTCCTAACAACTGCATCGTTCAAGGGTCGACAGTAATTTGGAATTATAGAACCAAGCGTCATTCCAAAACTGCAAAAACAATATATGGCATAAATTGAACCTGGAGTGTGGCATTTTTCCACTGGATGTGATGGCTTAATTTTGCCAGCACTGTCACAAGGGCTGTGGCTTGGTCAGACTCCAGTCTGTTGCCCTGTTTAGAGCAGCCAAGTGCTCGACCTGTATCCTAGTCCACACTTGCCTTTACATCTAGCAAAGCCACCACACGACACCCAGCATCATAGACACTGTATTGCCTGCCTCACTGAGACATCTGTTCTCCTTTGTTGAACTGACTCCTCACCACCAAGGTTGAGCAAAATTTTGTCCCTAGGGGTGCCTGGGTGGCTCAGAGGGTTAAAGACTCTGCCTTTGGCTCAGGTCATGATCCCAGGGTTCTGGGATAGAGCCCTGCATCGGGCTCTCTGCTCCGCAGGGAGCCTGCTTCCTCCTCTCTCTCTCTGCCTGCCTCTCTGCCTACTTGTGATCTCTATCTGTCAAATAAATAAATAAAATCTTAAAAAAAAAGTCTTGTCCCTGAAGAACTGTGTCCTTCCATTTTTATTTCCTCTCACGATGAGCATTCATTTTCTGCAGAGAAACCCACGTTAGACCTTGCATTGGGGAACATCTATCTTATTTTTCCCACTGCTTCCTTCTTATTGACTGAAGGTCAGACTCTAAAGTACGAAGGCATGAGGAACCAGAAAGGCAATGGAGGGTTCAAGAAAAAAGTCAGAGGGACCAGGGTGCCTGCTTTCTAGGTGGAAGGTCAGTTGACTTAAGAGCACATAATTGGGCTGAATAACTGGAGGTAGATATAAGATTCAAAGGGACCAAGAATCACTGAAGTCTTTTATCTTTTTTTGTAAGTATGTTAAGATACATTCTGTATGCTGAATACTTGACCCTGGGAATCCTGAATAAAATTATATTTAACAACACTTAGCAAGTGCTGTATTGTGGGATTTTGGAAGCCAGTGATTTCAGAGTAATTATGATGTTACATGGAATGAGATTTTAGGGCAACCTTTTATCCCGTCTTCTAATTTCTTTTTGCCGTCTGTGTAAAGCAGGGAACCATTCCCTTCAAATGTTGAAGTTCTGGTTTGTCATTCTGTGAGATTTTGCTCAGAATTTTGTGTTTGCAAACCTCTTTGTAATCAATTATTAATCTCTTCCAGGATCACTCTTCAGTTGTAAGAATTCCTTCTCTTCTTTCTGCATTTTTTTTATTTAGTCAAAAAAAAAAACTATAGAGCAGTAATATTAATTTTATAAAATAAAAGTCATCCATAACTTTTAAACCCTAATACAACTTTTCTTATTTGCATATACTTGTCTAGCTTTTGCCTTTATGAGTAAATGCTGTATCTGAACTCTATATAAAATTTAATAGTTTTAAGTTAGCATTGTATCAGGAAAATGACGTTTTTCCTATGTAATTTTAACATATCATTTTAAACTGGCTATATTTATGCAAACCAATGTATCGTAATACACACAATAACTCTTCATAATTGAACATTATAGTTGTTTCCCATTTCCACTGTTACAATGAGGGCTGAAATGAAGATGTCCTTGGAATGAGAGTTTCTTCTTCATCTTCACTTCCCCTTGCATGGAATAGGGTAGGCAATAGGCACAAATAAATATTATAAATATAATATAAATATTTGAAATGTTAATAAATGAATGGTAGTTTTGTTTCCTTCTAATGAACTATTTCTTTAGGATGAATTTCCAAGAATAAGAGAGATCACTGGGTCAAAGGAAATAAACATTCTGAAATTCTTAATACATACTTGAATGTTGCTTTTTAAAAGAGTTGTATCAATTCCTTAAAGCTTTTGCAATTATTACTATTTCAAATCTTGGCTTGGTTATCAAAATGGTGCCTCTACTTTTTAAATTTGCATCCTGGAATATATATTACCTCATATTGTTCATAGTTATTTTATGTGCCTGTTTCCCCCACTGGATGTCTGAAGAGCATCTTACTCTGTCTCCAATTCCTGGTGCCCAGCATAGGGCATGGTATGTAGTTGATACTCAATGAATATTAAGTCAATGAATTGCAAGACATTTTTGACCATCTATGCTGTGTAATTTAATTTTTTGGACTAGCTAAAAGAGTAGATAAAGCAGTATTAGTTAAAGCAAAACTTCGACTCTGCTTTTTATGCCTATCGGACCAAGTGGGTTAAGATCTATAAAATGGAGATATTAATATCTATTGTCTCATAGAGTTATGGCAAAGATTACATGAGCTAATATAAATAAGTGCTTGGCTCAGTGAAAACACTCAACAAATATTACCTCCTTTTATCTGAGGCCATTTATCTATGGAGTCTTCCTGCTTACTTTATAAAATTGAATGAGCTTTTACAGTCATGCAAATATTAATTTCTTGTTTGTTTTGTCAAATTTAGTGAGAATTTTTTAGTATTGTGTACTTTTACATATTAAGTTTTATTTTTATTATCAGATTAATGTATTTTTAAAATATTTTATGTATTTAAGATACATAAAATAGTCTTTTATTCAGTGATTTTTTCCCTTCATGATCAAGTTGAAAAGGTCTTGATCATTTCACAAATTACTTGGTTAATATTTTAAATTGTACTGTATGTTTTCATTTACATTTTTTATTTATTTTTAGAGAGAAAGCAAGGACAAGAATGGGGGTTAGGGAGACGGGTGGGAGGGAGAAGGAGAGAGAATCTTCAGTAGGCTCTATACCCAGCACAGAGCCTGACATGGGGCCGGATTCCATGACCCTGAGATCATGACCTGAGCCCAGATCAAGAGTCAGATGCTTAATTAACTGAGCCTCCCAGGTGTCATTGTGAGTATGCTTTTAAAACTAAAATTTAAAATCTATTCAGCACTTTAAGGTAAACTTAAAATGTAACTTTAATATATTTAGGCATATATTGTAATATACAAACCTAAAAAATTACTCTCCCCTCCTTCAATTTGCTATCTCATTGTTAATTAATGGTTCTTTCTTATTTTCTTGATTTTAACATGTTAAGCATTTATGCAATGTTTCACTTATTGATCCATTCCTGAGGACTTACATTTTCATTTTGGTGCCAGTGCCACACTACTTAATCGACTTTGGTTTATAATGTATTTTGATATTTGATTGCCTAGGGTCCTCCACGTGCCCTCTTTCCACAGTGATCTTACTTGGAACTGTCTTTTGCACTTCCTGTCTCACCAGTGTAAAGTAAGTTTGGTTGGAGTTTTGATTAGAATTGTTTTAAATGTATGAATTAACATGGTCTGCCTATTTAAGAAAATAAGAATCTTCACTTTTGGAAACGATTAACAAAAAAGATTGTTATATGTAAAATACACATGTCCCTTTTCCTCAGATTTCCTTGTAAGTCTCTTATGGTTTTGATTTTATGAACTGTAATCTGTTTTGCCATATTTTCTAGGTGAATTTGATACATATATTCTTTTTTGTTTTAAGATTTTATTTATTTATTAGACAGAGATCACAAGTAGGCAGAGAGGCAGGCAGAGAGAGAGAGGGGGAAGCAGGTTCCCCGCTGAGCAGAGAGCCTGATACGGGGCTCGATCCCAGGACCCTGAGATCATGACCTGAGCCGAAGGCAGAGGCTTTAACCCACTGAGCCACCCAGGCGCCCCTGATACATATATTCTAATGTTATCAATTTTTGAGCATTTCTTTTGTGTCTAAGCATTTCAATAAATGCTTATTTATAATTCTAGCGTGATATTTATTTTTCATGTGTATAATCATGCTGTCCACGAATATTCATCCCTTTGCCTTCTTTCTCAATGGGAAGTTATTGTTCAATGATTATTATTATGGTTTAATAGGTACAGAGTTTCCCTTTTGCAATGTGAAGAAAGTTCTGGAGCTCGATGTTGGTGATGGGTGCGCAACAATATGAATGCATTTAATGCCACTGAACCCGCACACTTCAAGATGTTTAAACAGTGAATTTCATGTTATGTATGTTTTGCCAGAATTTAAAATAAATTTAAGAAATTGTACAATAATGCTGATAGTTGCTCTCTTTTTCTTACTCGTTTTAAGGAAATACTGCCTTGGATCCATGTTGAGTTTCGTATCACTTTGGGTTGAAAATACTAACCTGATTATGAAAGAGTCTCTCTATTCTGATAGAAGGTTTTTGTTTGGAATGGGCACTGTATTTTGTCCACTGCCTTTTTTTGCATTCTCTGATTGATAAATCATATTGTGATAATAAGTTCCCTTAGGTGAATTTGCAACCACATAATCTTTTTTAAAGACCTCGTACATGCCAGACCCTCTGCTGGAAGCTTTGTTTACCCTGAAAACAGCTGGTGCGTTTTGTGGATGCTGACACTGGGAGCCAGGTAATCCATCAGTGCCCCAGGTCACGGGCAGTAATGGGTGGAGCCAGGATTCCTTTCTTGTGACTTGCAGAGTAACTGTTTTTTATTTTACTAGTGGCAGGCAGTGGCATGCCCACACATAGAAGTGATTGACTTGATGAATTTGCTTTAAATAATTTCGAGCTAACATTTAAAAACTTGCAGAATTTGCATAGCCATCCAAAATGTGTTCCCTTCTTGGCAGTTGGTGGGTTTTCTGCATAGTCAGCTCTTAAAGTAGCAATACCCCTTTGGATGGAGCACCTGCCCCCAAGTCTCTACAGGCTCCGCCACCCTCTACTCAAGGAGGACTGGGTCAATGGCCACTTGTCACCTGCTCACACTGGTGTTTCCTTTATAGTGGAGAAGCTTTTCTCAGCAAATATGCAGACTCAGGGTTGATGGAACAGGGCATATTTCTTTGTAGAAGCAAAGTTTATAGAGATGCAAGCAGTATGAAAGTTACCTACCCAGTTCTCTGAAGGGTTTAGAAATGCTGCAGGATATGAGCAGCTTACTTGATCCTTGTAGGATTCTCCCTCTTTGCATAACCAAATTTTAACTTCCATTATAGTAGTTTATAAAGTGTTGGTGTTGCCAAGACTTGAATGATAAGGCAATTGATTCAATGGGGATAAAGATGCTTTGTACTTTAGAATATCACCTTGGCAATAACCATATTATTTTTCCTTCAAGAATGTCAAGAGCAAAGGTATTTTTATAGCTATAAAAGAATAGCTATAAAAACTCAACATCGCTGAGCGATACAGATTTGATCAAATGGAGCTGATACGTAGAGTTAACGACTTTTCCTTTCCTATTCCTACTGACACTATTATTGGCACAGAGATTCTCACTCATTCTTCCCATCCTTACTACCCAATGAACAAAACTCAGAGCCACTCAAACAGAATTGTCTTATAGCTAGTCCAGTGGCTTCCTCCCAGTCTGAGTTGCTCGTTCTAAGTGCTGATTATAACATTACCAATGCAACTCCCAGTAATTCAAATCATCCCCCCAAAACAATCTATCAAGTTATTGATAAGTAGTGTTATGAAAACCCATATATAAAAGTAATATATGCTATTTATTTATTTATTTAAGTAGGCTCCATGCCCAATGTGGGGTTTGAACTCACAACCCTGAGATCAAGAGTCGCATGCTCTACTGACTGAGCCAGGTGCCCAATAATACATGCTTTTTAAAATTTTCTCAATGTCCTCCAAACAATGAGGTTGTTTAATTGACAAAGGGAGATGAAAGAGAAGAAGGAAAGAAAGAAAGAAAGAAAGAAAGAAAGAAAGAAAGAAAGAAAGAAAGAGAAAAAGAAATAAAGAAGAGAGGGAGGGAGGGAGGGAGGAAGGAAGAGGGAGGGAGAAAAGAAAGAAAAGAAAGACCTTGAATCTCTTTGCTAGGGTTACCTTAACAAAGTACCACAGACTGAATGGCTTAAACAATGAAATCCATCTTCTCACATTTCTGGAGGCTAGAAGTCCAAGATCGAGGTGTCAGCAGTGTTGGTTCTTTTTGAGGTCAGTGAGAAAATTCCAGACCTTTCCTCGGCTCGTACTTGGCTGTCACCTTCCTGTACCTTCACATGATCTTTCCTCTGTATGTCTGAATGAATCACCTCTTCTTGTCAGGACACCATATCGGATTAGGGCCCACTCTAATGACTATTTCAAAGACCGTTTTAAAGAGCCTATCTCCAAATACTGTTATATTCTAAGGAAGATAATAGACCTTAGTATTTCAACATATGAATCTTAGCGGGGGGAACATAAGTCACCCCGTAAGAGTCTCCCCACCCCCATCAATTCATAGTGAGAACTAGGAAATCTTTGAAGAGTTAAAGGAAAAGAAATCACTCATTCAAATCAAGTGAATCACTATCCATATTCAGACATTTTTTTCTTGCTGGTTTCATTTTTGGAAATATATAATTTTGTTTTTCTTATATGATGGAAATCATACTGTATACACAATTTTGATTCTTGATTTCATCAGATAATATTCTAAAACAAACAGTTTACAGATGCCACACATTTAATTGTACGCCATTTTCTCCAAGTTTGAAAATCTCAGTGAACTTGGCCTTATAAAAGTCATCTGATCCTATTTTTGCCATCAGGTTTTTTATATAACAAGAGATTATTTTGGGCACCTGGGGGGTTCAGGCATTTAAGTGTTTGCCTTAGGCTCAGGTCGTGATCCCGGGGTCCTGGAATTGAGCCCCGCATTGGGCTCCTTGCTCAGGGGAAAGTCTATTTCTCCCTCTACTTGCTGCTCCCCCTGCTTTCCAGCCAACAATTCATTTATTCATTAAATGGCTGCTCTCTCTCTCTGTGACCAATAACTAACTAAATAAATAAATAATCTTAAACAAAACAAAACAAGAGATTATTTCTTCACTGAATGTCTGAAACAATTTAAGAATGACATTCTGATTTTTCCTAAACTGATAAACTGTGCTATCTTGATCATTTTTTTTTTTCTTTTTGGTCATATATCTGTTCAGGTTTTTTATTTCATTCATGCATATTGGTATTATGGATCTTTTTTTAAAATAGTTGACATACAATGTTACATTGGTTTTCAGGTTACAACTCAGTGATCTGACAAGTTTATACATTACAGCATTTATGGTTTTTTTAGTAGGACATATAATTCATTGCCCTTTTCAAATTTAATATATATTAATGTGGTATTTGTATGAAGTTAACATCTTTGATACAGGTTGTTTACACTTTCCTATTTTTAAATGATCCATTTATTACTTATGAAAGTGAAAGTGTTTTTCACTACTTTTCACTTTTTCCTTTCCAGTCAACAATTCATTTATTATATTAGGGTTTTCAAAGATGTAGTCATGATATTTACAATTTCTACTGCTTTGTATATTTGCGTAAATTTCTTTCTTCTGAGATCTGTATGTCCTTTCTTTACTTTTTCTTGACATGTTTATTCTTTTTTTCTTTAAAAATTCAAACTAAAGGGGTGCCTGGGTGGCTCAGTGGGTTAAGCCTCTGCCTTCGGCTCAGGTCATGATCTCAGGGTCCTGGGATCGAGCCCCGAATTGGGCTCTCTGCTCAGCAGGGAGTCTGCTTCCCCCCCTCTCTCTGCCTGCCTCTCTGCCGACTTGTGATCTCTGTCTGTCAAATAAATAAAAAAAAATCAAGCTAAATTCACAAATTTTTAATTTTCTCTAAAAAAACTGATCTCAAGTACCATACTGTCCACAAGTCATGAGTCCCAAAGAGGAAGGTGGCAAATGTACTTTTATCATTGACCCTTCTGTCCTTATATCTTTAATTAAATCCTAAACAACAAGTTATATGGGATTATCTTTTCTTTTTCTTTTTTTCTCCTTGAGATTCTTTTGGGTGAATCCTTCAGAAAGCGACTAGCAATAGCTTGGTATTCAAGATGCATCCAGGGTTACCACGGGTGAAGCTCTGCACACCTGCAGGGAGGGCCACTCACCACGTATAACTTTTGGCAGGAGGGAAGCTCTATGGAGAGTGTCCTGGACTTGTGCTGTGTGCCATCTGCAAGGTGTTTAAGAACATAATGGACAGGCTCGAGGTTTTTGTGTCAGTAGTTCCTGTCCCAGAATGTCATCTTGAGAAGTAATTGTACAGAAGAAAATGGAATGCATTAACTCTTACCCATGATGGTGAAAAATTAGAAAGATTTATCATATTTTAGTTTTTAGTATCCACAATTAGAAATGATCGTACATTTCATAGACTCAGATATCATGTATCTCAACTACATGAGTTCGTACGCATTTATTACTAATGATAATTATGAAGAAAAAAGCCAACAATATCTGAACTGCATTATTTTTATTTATTTATTAATTTACTTTACTGTGTTTTGTTTGTTCGTTTTAAAAAGAGAGAGCATGAGTGAGCATGGGGGGGAAGGAACAGAGGAGGAGGGAGAGAGAGAATCTTAAGCAGGCTCCGTGTCCAGTGTGGAGCCTGACTCGTGGTTCCATCTCACAACCCTGAGATTATGACCTGAGCCAAAATCGAGAGTGGGACGCTCCACTGACTGAGCCACCCAGGCAGCCCTTGAACTACATACATTATTATAGTAAGAATTATAAATTATTATATTCATTCGGATTGTAACTTTTTATATCAATATCCTTTCACATAGATCAAACTAGGACACATTAAGAAATAAAAATAATTATGGATTTTTATTTTTTTTTATAAAGTATTCCCAAGTTTAGAGTGACACACAATTTTTTTTTAAATACAAACAAGCAAAAAGAAAAAAAAAATGCTATGACTCCTAGAAAATTAACATTTGGTGCTTTTAAGAGTCAGAGCATTATTCTTGTGACTACAATGTGTTTTTCTAAAAGGGCCTTTCAAGCATAATGAGTGCCCCAGCCTGGTGTCCCCTCCCTGACTCTTACTGTGGAGTAAGTGGCTGCGTCCTTTGTCACAGGGTGTCCTGGCTCTTTCCTGTCACTTTGCATCTTTGTACCCCTATGAATGTTCCAAGACCCAGGATACGAAGCTTACCCAACCAATTAACAGCAGTCAGCAAGGGCAGAGGCAGTTTTCTGTCTCCTCCCAGCTGTGATAATCCGCGAGAAGACTGGTGTTCATACTGGGAAGTAGAAATTGTCAGCAGGTGGTTCTCCATCACTCTGATAGCATTTCACCGAGCTGGCATCTCTTTCTAAAGCGCAGCAGAAAAATTGCTCAGTTGTCGATCTATACGTCAGGACGTGCCATTTTTTAAGAATTTCCCTCAAATGTTTGCCTCATTTATGATAAAACCATTGGCAGCCCTTAACCTTAGTTGGAGCATTAAAACAATGTAATCAGGTTTTTTGGTTTCATATAGATGTTCTTTGAATTCAGTCATGTTTTATTTCAAAGAATCCAGGTTATGTGTGATGTAGCATGTGCTGTGTATGGCTTCAGGGAATTATAAAGCAGATTTTCCTGATAGGATCTGGGTAGATTCTCATTCCTCATCCCAAGACCCGTACCCTTGTTAGTGTTAGTACCCTGAAAAGAGAGAATATTCTACGTATAGACAGATAAGAGTTTAAAAAAAAATGTTTAATTCTCTGCTTCAGTGTAGACATGGGTGATAGTTAAACAAGGACATATCTGAAAAATAAATATAAATATTTGAGTCCACGCTGGTTGATTCCTCTGAAAAACAAACACACCATAAATAATAAACGAAAAACACGATGTCTTAATGCCAGTAAAATCTCAAACCCTGTTATTTGGAACTGATTGGGTGCTCTGTAGATGTTGGTTTTAAGTGAACTCAGAAAATAATCACTTGAAGAAATAATTAGTTTTCCAATTTAAAATTTGGTGTAGTTGGTTGCTTGAGGTAACCTCGCTCTTCTATGGTTTTCATCAATTTTATACTTAATATCTGTCACTAAAATGGAAAGATTTGGCCAGAAATGATCTGGAGATTTGACACTGCTTTAATGACAAGAAGCATATCTTAAATCCATGTTTTCAGAAGTCTCTTGAAGGTTTGAACCTTTTTTCTTCCCTTTCATTTCCACTGCCCTAAATCCAATCATCATGGCTTGACCCCACTAGGACTCACGATATCCTGGAACCAGGACAAACAAGTGAGGAGAGACTTTCTCACAGAAGGTGTTAACACCTAAATCAAAAAGGCAATTCTCAAGAGCAGAAAAGCATGAGCATGTCAGTCAGAGCCAGGTCAATAATCACCTTGGACCCGCCAATGTAAAAAATTGGTGTCTGGAATTTTCAGTGTCTATCTCCTACCAAGATACAAAAGATAGGGAATTACTCAGATACAGGGATGGGGTATGGATGCTGAATGGACAAAGAATGTCAAATATGTACTGTAAGTGCCAATTATAAAATGGGCTTTTGTTAGACACTTCACATATATTTTCTTAGGAATTCTTGTAGCAACTCATTATGACAGGAATTATTCATCATTATTATTGCCAATATGTAGAGGAGAAAATGAATGTTTAGGGAGAATGCAAACCTAGGTCTATCAGATGATAGAGTAGATATTAAAAAAGGACTCCTGAAAAATGAGAACTCTCCCTTGCAGTTGATCTAGGGGACTAGCAAATTCATTCAGAGCCCAGTTCAGAGCCGAAAGTTTATAGGATATAATTTTATGGATGGAGAGTCAAGAGAATATGTTCTGCAGTAACAGATTTATTTCTCCTCCAATATTTTTAATTGATGAATTATGTAAATGAAAATTATGGGGATCAAAGTGGTTCTGGAGATTGACTTAAGTGATTTATAGCAGATTAATGTTCTGGAAAAATATGCTTGGCAGGGAAATTGGCCCAGGCTTCTCATGCAATGGAGACCCAAAATCACCCCTTCTCTTGGCGAATATATTTATTGCAGAATGTCACATTTCTGTACCAAGCAGCTGGGGCACTATACATGCTGTTAAATAATGTCAACCCCACTGACTTAATTACGAAGTTATGTTGGAGTGGTCAGCGCAGGAAATTCAGGGCCAATTCTCCTGTGCTCCTGTGGGGCACAGGAGAAGAGGCCAAGTTCAAGGCAGGTGAGGCCACCTTCCATAAGGACTAACTGATATACCCTTCCACGCTGGACTCCAGGCTTCATTTCATGTTGGACCTATCACCTTCAGCAGTCACCAGTGAGCCCGTTAGTTCTTCCCTCCAGGGAAAGGATGGAGGGAGAATCTTAGAAGCTCTGAGTCTGAGACACTCTCAAGAGCACTTCCCTGGTATGTAATGAATTGTGGCAGTTACTCTGCCTGCCAGACTTGGACTGAGTGTTCCCATGTGGGAGGAAGATGTTTCTACATGATCCTTTCTTACCCAAAGAAGGGCAAGAGATGGAAAGAAGGAGGTGCGTCCTCAGTTTATGGTGCAGGAAATGAGGTCCATCTATGGGACCTCCACCTTTTCTCCTCAAGCACACTTAGTCTTTTTTTTTTTTTTTTTAAAGATTTTATTTATTTATTTGACAGACAGAGATCACAAGTAGATGGAGAGGCAGGCAGAGAGAGAGAGGGAAGCAGGCTCCCTGCTGAGCAGAGAACCTGATGCGGGACTCGATCCCAAGACCCTGAGATCATGACCTGAGCCGAGGGCAGCGGCTTAACCCACTGAGCCACCCAGGCGCCCCAAGCACACTTAGTCTTACACGTGATGCCTTTAAGGATACTCTGTCATGTGCAAGACTTCCTCTTATGCCCATGGAGCCTGATCCCATATTCCCTAGTTTGCATTCCTCTGGAAGCAAAGCCCGAGGGCTGGATTTGAATATAGGTTATTTAAGAAGTGACCTCAAATGGGTAAGGAAAACCAAAAAAAGGTTATAAAAATGATAGATTATCTCAGTAGTTGCCTGAGCACCAATTCCACAGAAGACCCTCCTAGAGAAGTAGAATATAGGATGTATTAGTTGATTTGGGCTGCTATAACAAAAGATCATAGATGAGCGGTTTAAACAACAGAGTTTATTTTTCACAATTCTGGAGGCTGTAAATTCTGAGATCAAGGTGCTGGCAAAGTGCATTTCTGCTGAGGACTCCCTTCCCGGCTTGGAAATGGCTACCTTCTTGCCACATCCTTATATGACATTTCCTTGGTGCATGCCTATGGAGTGAGAGAGAGGGAGAGAGAGAGAGTATACAAGCTCTCTGGTGCCCCTTCTTACAAGGACACTCATTCCATTGCATCTCTAAATAACCACACCAGGGTTAGGACTTCAATACAGGAACTGGGGTAGGGACTCTAAGATTCAGTCCAAACAAAGGGACATTATTAGTGCAGTATATTTCTGTTTATCCTTGTCCTATGTTAGGTGAGGTACCCACACGCAGCCAGAGCACACTCAATGTGAAAAGCAGAGGAACCTTCACCAGGTGAACTCCAAAATGGGCTGAGAAGACACAGGCTCAGTAACCAGTACCAGGACCTGGACCCCCCAGAAACAGCCCTGGATAATCTTGCCTGGATCCTCCCAGTATTTCAGGAGTGGCTTCCTCTGGTTGCCCAGTACATGGCTGTCAGCTCCCCAGCAATGCATCAAGGACAGAGGGAAACCAGGGAAACCCTAAAGGAAATGAGTCTTTCAATCTCCAAAGATGAAATATGCCACTCCCTTCCATTTTAAGGTCCTTTTAATAATTAATGAATTGGAGGGACAGCCCACAAAACACGTTTTCCAGCCGCCATTGAGCATCATTTTGTCTCCAAATACCTGTGAAGTGACTGCTACGTGCTTCTCAGGTGAACTTCTTTTCCTTCTCCCTTATTTCAGGATAAAAGTATGTTTGCTAGGTGAGCTTCTTAACCAGTAATCAGGACACATAATTATCCATTCTTTTCTTAAAGACTCATGGGAAAGAGGGCATCAGAGCCCCCCTCCCATCACTTGTATTAGTGAGCTTAGCAGTCTGGAAGTTCTTCCTTTTACAAGCTGGCTTATATGTATGACAGCATTTTTATTTACATCGTCCAAGTATCTGCCTCCTCGGAACCAAAGAATGGCAGAGCCTCATTTTTATTACAAAAGCTGCAGAAGAAAGAGAGAAAGGCGATGCATATTTGTTTAACACCTTAGGATAATCAACATAGCTGAATTTTTATGCTATTGACCAAGCCTCAGACAAGTTCAGGGAGCTTATATACTTAAGCCTCATGAAATCTTGTGAAAACACAAGGCAAGACGTATTATTGTTCTGTATTTTATATATAAAGGGACTGAGGCACAGAGAGGTTAAGTAGCTTTCCCAGAGTCACATAGCTGTATGTGGTAGAACCAGGTGTAGCCCAAGCAGGCTGGCTCCCTGGGCCACAGTCTTAACCCCTAGGGTGTCTTTCCTCTTCTTATGCAATTGGGTGGTCAGGGAACTCTTCAAGGATATGCAGATAGTAAATGTTGGGACCACCAATTCTACTCTTCTATAAGCTCTTTCCACTTTGCCCTCCAAACCAATAACCAGGTGCCTCCTTAGGTTATAAAAATGTTTGCTTCTCTTATCTTTTTTTTAAAAGATTTTATTTATTTATTTGACAGACAGAGATCACAAGCAGCAGCAGAGAGAGGAGGAAGCAGGCTTCCCACTGAGCAGAGAGCTCGATGTGGGGCTTGATCCCAGGACCCTGGGATCGTGACCTGAGCTAAAGGCAGAGGCTTTAACCCACTGAGCCACCCAGACGCCCCTGTGCTTCTTTCATCTTACTGTTGAATTTTTCTGACAGAATTTCATGGGACCCTATTTGGTGGGAAAACTCCATATTCCATTTTTATGCATTTTTATATTTATATCTAGGTTTACTTTACAAAGAATTCAACATGGTTAGTTTTCAGTATATTTTATTTCACAACTTAGATTTTTGGATTTGCAAAGCCTAGTCACACAGAGGGAAGGAGGTGGTAGATTACTAAAACTAGCTTAGAGGAGGTAAATTTAGGCCAAATAAATATAAAGATGATATGGAGCTTGTTATCCCAAGATGGTGAAAATGTGAATAGGTTTGAGGATGGCTGAGATAAATTTGTAAATGACAGCCCTCAAAGATGTTATTAAGGAAAATTGGTACGTAGGAGAAATACATTCTTCTTCTATTTATGGGATTTTCTGTAGTTTGTACATTTTTTCAGCTCATCGGGCTGAAATGGCTCTTCTTTGTCTCATACCAATTTCTTAATGAGCAAGGGGACTCTTTGGGCCTCCTGGTTTTACTGTGATCAGTGGGGGCTCTGTGCGTTGCCAGAGCAGAACCCCCTCCCTCTTTACTTGGTGAGGTGAGACTCTCATAGGGCCAAACATTCTGATTCTACAGCAAACCCTCAAAGCTCAAGTAATGTCTTAAAATACGATTTCCCACTGCAGTCTCAGTGCTAGAAGGAATAGCGTGATATCATATTGGCACACCTTTATTTACCGATCAGACAAAATAAAAGGGATTATCTGAGGATGGTAAGGAATCCTGGAGGTCACGGAGTCCAGTGGAGTTCCATCTTTTTATTTCACAGACGAGGATACTGAGGACTAGCCTTCCAGCTATCTGTTGCTGCATAGAAAACTACCTCCAAATTTAGTGGCTTCAAAGAACAATTTTGTGATAGCCTGTAATGTTGTGAGTCACGCATTCGGGCAGGGATCAGCTGGGTGATTCTTCTGCTCTATGTGGCGACTGGCTGGGACCGCTGGGTGATATTTGTCTGGTGGAGGATCCTTCCCTTTCCCTAGACTTCAAACTAGACCATGCACAGTGAGCCACAGAGCATCTCCCCCAAGAGGAGTGGATCACTTAAAGAATGCCAAACTGCTCCCTAAACATGTTCGCTAATGCCCAGGCTGGGTCATGCGTGGGGTATGTGACAAAGAGGTGACGAGGGACATTTTCTTGCCTTCAGTTCTACATTCTAGCAGATCTTGCTTCAAGCTTTTCTAAAGCAGGTGAGCCTTGTTAGCTATTTGCTGTTTTCCCACCCATCCTTTGTAGGCTCACCTTCTCTCCTCCCTGGTGGAGGAGGGGCCTAACTTGCTGGGGACCCAAGAGCATCTGTCTTGCTCAGCCCGTGGTCATGTGAGAAGGAAGTAAGGGACTTGGGGGCTGGGTCTGAGTGAGCTGCTGCTCTGCCATTCCAGCTAGCATTTTTGATGTGCATGGTTCCCAATATCGCAGGTTCTGTTTTCTGCTAGGCAGTGGAAAGGGGTCCCAGGTGTTGCAGAAATGCAGCTGCCCAGTGTATCCAGGCATTCTGAGCAAGGGTACCTGATATGAATCTGGGACTGGGTGCCTCTTAGTCCTTCTTGACATCTTCTGCTCACTTCTTTTCAAAAATAAAATGTGCTAAGCCCATACCACTATAAATTAATTTCCAGTGCAGACACCCTAGACAGCATCTCAGTAAGCAATCGCTTTTTTCCCTAGTTCCATGTGGCTGTGAACTTGACCTTCAATTTAATTTCCCATAACCACATTTTTATTTTCTATTCCCCTACCAACCCCAGAAGGACAGAGAGCCAGGAAGAAGCATCTGTAAGGGTCAGCTGTACAGCAGATGTCTATTCAATGGAACTGTTTGTTTACATTTTAGATTTTAAAAAATTGATTGAAATAGAGGGTTACTGAGGATAGTAGAAGGGGAATATGTAGACTTTGGCATGACACTCACCTGAGTTCAAATACTGATTCTGAAACTTACTTACCATGTGAGCTTCAGCAACTTAAAAAAAAAAATCTCAGAACCTCAATGTTCTCATCTGCCAAATGGGCATCACAGTACCTGTGTCATATGGGAATATTAGGGACTGCAGGAGGTGATGGATATACACAGGTTCAATAAATGCTAATACACTTTGCACAGGGAACAGCTCTGTGAGAGATTAAGACGTGGAAACGTAAAGGGACATATTTTTACTTTTTAAGATTTATTTATTTGAGAGAGAGGGTGAGCAGGGTAGGGGCAAGAGGGAGAAGCAGAGGATCCCCAAAAGACTCCTAACTAAGCACAGAGCCTGACGCGGGGCTCAATCTCAGGACCGTGAGGTCATGATGTAAGCCGAAACCAAGAGTGGGACCCTTAACTGACTGAGCCACTCAAGTGTCCCAAGGGGATATATATTTTCTTTCATGAATGATTGGCATTTTGGAAGAGTACATACAAACCTTCATAGAATGTCCCTCAATTTGGCTTTTTTTGACTGTTTCCTTGTGTTTAGATTCATGGTACACATTTTTGTCAGGAATACTCAGAAGTGTTTGTTCTCAGTACAGCATATCAGTACATCATATCATGGTGATGAATTCTACATTGTATCATGGTGATGAGTTCTACATCATATCACGATGATGAGTTCTACATCGTATCACGGTCATGAGTTCTACATCGTATCACGGTCATGAGTTCTACATCGTATCACGGTCATGAGTTCTACATCAATATCACGGTAATGAGTTCTCTCATTAGTAATGATATTAACTTTGACCACTAGGTTAAGGTGACACCTGCCAAGTTTCTCCACTGAAAAGTTACTTTTTCCCTTTGTAATTCAAACGTATCTTATGGGGTGGGGGGATACATTGAAAATACGTACATATGTGCCATTTTTCATTACATTTTTCCCCACAGGTTTTGGCAGCCTTGACGATTCTTATACAACACAATTATACCTATAGTTGTTGCCAAATGGCAATATTCCAATTCTGTTATTACTGCTACATTTTATTCGAATTTTTCTGGAAGGGAGAGCTTTCCTTCTGCAACATTAACTTATTTATTCACTTTCGTGTTTGTCTTACTGAAGACTGGGTTCCCATTTTGTTCTATGGGTTACTCTACTTACTTATTTTGTTGCTCAAATGATTCCATATTTGATTAGTGGAAACACCTTCAAGTTAGCTTTGTGTCCCTATAACAAGATCTGCATTTTGTATTGTATTTGCCGCAGCCCTGGAATCAACCTTTTCGCTAAGGAGCTCTGGTTCCTTTTGTTGGAAAACAGTGTTTTGGTTAACTCTAAAGGATGGTTTATTCTTTTCCTTTTTTTTGGTTCTAATTGATCATCTATTATATTTAGGGCACTGAATGTGTTCCCTGGAAACTAAAGATATGATTCTTTACCCCAAAGAGTCTCTGTACTAAAGGAGAGAGAGAAGTCAAACACACAATCCCCACAGAAGATAAAGTGATACGTTACGAAGAGTTTCAACTGTGAGATGAGGTAGGATGCAGTAAAGGGGACAATCCCTTCAGGCTATGAGGGTTTAGAAAGGTTCCATAGGTAGTCTTTGAGCTCTCTGGGAAGGTGCGGATAAGGAGTAAATGGGGAAGAGATGGAAAAGATGATCAAGGAGGGACAAATTGCTCTTTATTGAGATAATAGACACACATTTGTTGCATTTATGTACAGTTATGTTAAAGCTATACATCTTTTAAGATTTGGAAGAGTTGTACTTGCCTCCTCTATTTTAGACAAATTTCTGATATCCCAAAGTAGGTGCAAAGATTTATCTTGCATGGAGTGTCAAGAAAGTGGGGGTCATCCCCAGGCCTGATATTGACCTGTCCAGAGCCCTGGCCCAAAGCAAAGCTGGCTCTGATCAGTATCCAGCATCAGACAGGGCCAGAGGACCTGGTCCACCTCACTCCAGTCCCTCTTGGCTCTTTCAGGAGGCTCTGGTTGCTGCTGAACACAGACCTGTCCTCAGATGCTGCTAGGGGTCTACCCTTTTCCACTGAATCTGAGGTCCTGGATCATGGGTCAGTGGCAGAGAATAAAGGAATGCACAAGAAAGTACATGGGAAAGTATGTGAATTTTTAAAGTCTTTGTCTCCTGCCTTATTTGTGCTAAAATATTATTATCCCTCGTTTATCTGAAATTCAAATTTAACTGGGCATCCTGCATTTTATCAGGCACCCACACTCTTGGGGTCAGTACTGATCTCCTGTCCTCTGACACCTCCCTCCTAGCACTCAGGGGAGCCAGCAACCCCTCAGAATGGGCTGCAGATCATATCCTGCTTGCTCAGTAATTGTGCAGTGTGAGATTGGTGGGTAAATTAGACATTGTGAGAATTTATAATCAGATGGCTCATACAAACACCGCGAGATAAATCACCCATATTAGTTTTTATTTAAACTATAATTGAATATGTGAATAGAAAATTAGTGTAATGTATTGATACCATCTGGTGCTCCAATTTTATACCAGTTTTTTCATCTGTCTTAATTTAAACAAGATTGAGTTTTTTCCCTACACATTATTCTATTTCATTAATTACTCTGTTTTCACTTTGATATCATTGTGTTGGCCATGATCGTAAGTGTGTTTAATAATTTGTAGACAACAGAACAGGTGTGATATCTTCAATAAAACCCATGTTTTTCCTAGTAATACAGATGCTAAGTTTCAATAGTTGTTCTCATGCCAAGATTGAGTAATTTCCAATATAATATGGCATTCCTCAGAAATGTATTTAAATAGATTCAAATTCATTCACTCATGTCTGCGTTCTGTACCTCCCTGTTAACTGCCTACTATGTGCCGGGGACTAACTGGGTACTAAAGACAGAATGAGATCTAGGACATAGTCCTAGCACTTACAGCATCTCAGCCTGGTGAGAGCTTCAGACCCATACACAGATAATGGTAGTGTGTTTCAACAAGGCACAATTACAGCGCTCTGGGGACTCAGAGAAAAGAGTCCCTGATATGCAGAAAGAACAGAAGTGGGTAAAGAAATACACAAAGGAGAGGCAGTGGGAGAAATGAGCAAAGAGGCAGCAGGGAAAGGCATTTAACACAATCCCATTTTCTAGCTCAATCATTTAGCTAAGAGTACTTTAGACTGATATGGGACTTTGTGGTTTGAGAAGCACATTCACAGAATTACACACACACACACGCACATGCTGTGGAAAGAGTAGTGTGAGGTTGTCTTTAAGGGCAAAGAAGCCAAGAGGAGCAGAGAGAAAAGACAGGTGGGATTTTGATTTAGGGATCTCACCAAGGATACTAGGGTGGTGGGATGCGGCCAACCTAACTGGTTGGAGGTCTCAGCTTACTAAGGGTGGGTTTTTCCTTTGTGTTTATATTTTCTAAGTGTTATGCCTTAAACTTGTGTTGCTCTTGTCATTTTTAAAAAGGTATTTTTTTTAATCAACATCACTCATTATCAGAGAAATACAAATCAAAACCACAATGAGATATCACCTCACACCTGTCAGAATGGCTAAAATAAAAAAGAAAGAAACAACGGATGTTGGTGAGGATGTGAAGAAAAAAGAACCCTCACACATTGCTGGTGGGAATGCAAAGTGGGGCAGCCACTGTGGAGTACAGTATGGAGGTTCCCCCAAAAATTAAAAATAAAATTAGCATATGATCCAGTAATTCCACTACTGGGCGTTTATCCAAAAAAACCAAAAATGATAATTCAAAAAGATATATGCACCCCTATGTTTATTGCAGCATTATTTATAATAGCCAAGATACGGATGCAACCCAAGTGTCCATCCATAGATGAATGGATAGAGAAGATGTGGTATGTATACAGGGGAATATTACTCAGCCATAAAAAAGAATGGGAGTTTGCCATTGGCAACAACATGGATGGACCCAGAGGGTATGATACTAAGTGAAGTCAGTCAGTCAGAGGAAGACAACCACCATATGATTTCACTCATCTATGGAACCAAAAAACAAAATAAATGAACAAAGAAAGAAAGAGACAAACTAAAAACCAGACTCTTAAATAAAGAGAATTTACGGTTAATAGAGGTGATTGGGAATCCTTGCCTAGCGTAATACTCAAACCTTTCTTCCTGGAGGAAATGAGCCCTTGGTCGTCTTGCTCATTAGCATTGTGGGGGTGGCTAAAATAGGAGACACCCAGGAGAACACTTGTGTTCTTTTTATAACTCTTACCATTCCACTGCTTAAATCAACACTATTTCCCCTTGGTGGGATTAAGATTCCCAGTCAACAATCTAGTGCCCTTTTTGGCTAATTAATTGAATAGTATGGGGAGCTAATGATCACAAAGCAAAATTTTTGCTTGTGAATCATTAGATTTAATTATGTGACATGTCCTCCAGTTCTAGACCTGATAATGGACCCTTGTAATATGACTATGAGATTCATGAAATGATATCTTAGAAATTTGTTCTAAGCATATCCTTTGTTCTGCAAGGCTGCATCCCTTCCAAGGAAGGTATTATTCTTTAGTTGGACTAGGAGACTGGTCACACACACACACACACACACACACACACTATAACACACACTATAATACACAATGACATGTACAAGTAACAACACAGAAGAGTGACTAGCAGAAAAAAAATAAATAAAAATTCAGAATGTATCTCTTTTGCTGAGAAGGAATTGATGTCTCTCCATGATGGAAGGGGCTTAGGGAATCAACCAGCTACCAGGTACCAAGATGGTCCTTTAAGATACCATCCTAAAGGATTGCAGATAGTTGCTGCTGGAAGTTGGCCACTTAGCAATGGGATAGCCAGATAAGCCTTAGCAAAGAAGGATCCATGTTGTTAGGTACACGCGTGGCCCTGATTCCTGCCACAAGCTGCCTGCCCATCGGATGGGTGGTGGGAGAACTTACGAAGGAGGCTGATGGATATTCCCAAACTGAGTCAGTTTTCCCTCCTGATTAGTAAGAAGTCACTGTGTGGTAGAAGTGCTTTATTGGCCTTACATACAAGATACGGATAGTTTTACATTCTGAGGCCATTCCAGAGGTTCCACATTCCTCTTCCCCAAAAGTCTTTGTCACTGGTGCTCTAGTACTGCTCCTTCCAAGTCCCTGACCAACTGGCCAAACCATTAGCCACTGCCCATGAATAAGTATAAACACTGAAGTCAGGCTCACTTTTCTTACAAATAACATGGCCGAGGAAATTAAATTTTGTTTGTTGAGCCAGTTTTCCCTCTCTTTTCTCTTTCCGGACCATTCCTGAGTAAGCTGTAACATCGCATCCATCAATGTTAGCGATTTCCACAATATCACACAGAGCCATCCAAAACACAGGCTTAATTTTTTTCCTCTTTAGTCAGCTGGCACAGGGAGCAATCTGTGAAGACACAGGTGCTCGTTGAGCGAAAGGCAGGCTGTATGCTGTTACGCATTCCTCCTTCCTAGCTCATGCGCCTGGGTTTCTCAAATAAAGGCTGTATGTGACACCTAATTGGTATGTGTGTCCATGTGCTCATTTCGTATGCACGTATGTATGTAATTCTTGCATGGGTGCCTGTATTATCCAGAATCTTTTTAAAAAGATTTTATTTATAAATTTGAGAGAAAGAGATAGAGACAGACCGTACGAGCAGTGGAGGAGGGGCAGAGGGAGAGGAAGAAGCAAACTCCCTGCTGAGCACGGAGCCCAATGGGAGACTCGATCCCAGGACCCTGGGATCATGACCTGAGCCAAAAGCAGAGGCTTCATCAGCTGAGCCACCCAGGCGCCCCAGTGTAATCCAAAATCTTATCAGCTTTTGGAGGGCCAACACCCTTTCTGTCATTACCAACCACTATCTTCAGCCTCCAACACAATCCCTGGTTACTGTAGTATGGTTGTTACGCTTGACAAATAAAAATACAGGACTTCCACTTAAATTTGAGTTGCAGGCAAACAATAAATTATGATTTTTTAAAAAGATTTTATTTATTTATTTGACAGAGAGAGATCACAAGTAGGCAGAGAGGCAGGCAGAGAGAGAGGGGGAAGCAGGCTCCCTGCCGAGCAGAGAGCCCAATGCGGGGCTTGATCCCAGGACCCTGGGATCATGACCTGAGCCAAAGGCAGAGGCTTAACTGACTGAGCCACCCAGGCACCCCAACAATAAATTATTTTTAGTATGACTACAACCCATGTGTTATCTGGGACATCTTTATACTAAAAAATGTGTTATTTGTCTGAAATTCAAATTTAACTGTGCATCCGATATTGTATCTGGCAACCTTAAGAGTAGGTTCTCAATAAATTTTGTCACATTCATGAACAAAAAAGTGAAAGAAATAATGAGATTTACCTAGGACTAACGATGTCCTTTTCATCTCTTTGAACCTTTCCATAGCTACCTAACAGATTGAAGTACCAGCCTTTTCTCTCTGCAGTTGCTAGAGATGACCACCTGTACTCAAAAGGAAAGTCGTTCTAATGGAGCCAGAGAACATAAAATGTAAAGGTTCAAGTGTAAGATGGCGATGCTGGGGAAGAGTCACTTCTAAACCAGGGTTTTCTCCTTTGTGTAGCCTGGATGTGAGCAGAGGGGTCAGGAGGGAGTCCAAGAGCTGATCCTGAAAAGACAGTGCTTGTCTTCTGACCTGGTTGACTCCTGGGTGCAGAGGAACAGTAGAATTCCTACATAGATCAGGGATCCAAGAAGAGAGGGAACACTTGCCTTGCTCTCTGTCTAAATCCCTGGGACACTGGACTCGTCAGCTCTCATTGAGTAACAAATAGCCCCAGACTCTTTGGGCACGGGGCACTGGGCATTTCTTTTTGCTCACAGGTTTGCCAATTGGTTATGGTGTCCCTGTTTCAGGCTGTGGGCTTCCTTCATGGATCCCATTCAGGGGCCCTGGCTGGGGGACAGCGACTTCTGAGGGAGGTAGGAAACCCCCAGGGTCACGAACGGGAGCACAAAGTGCCCCTCCAGGCCTGGACTCAGAACTCGGACACTGTCGCTTCTGTCGACATGCCATTTGGCCAGAACCATCCAAGGCAAGTTCAACATCACTGATGGGCGGTACCTCCTTGTATGGGGTAAGAAGTCGCAGGATTGTATATTTGATGAGACAGTTGGGTCGGGCGTTGGAACGGAGTGGTCTAGGGCAGCCTCTCTGAGACCTTGAATCCGCTCCTGAGTAGAAGGAGCCTAGCTGATACGGCCAGTGTGGAGCACAATGTCTGAAATATTGTAGTATTATTGTAAGGGCTCGCAAATGATGGGAGCATCTTGGAACCCCTACCAAAGGCTACTGTTTACGTAGTAGCAGTTTGCTGAAGGCTTGCTAGGTGCTATTTTTTTTTTTTTTAAGATTTTATTTATTTGACAGACAGAGATCACAAGTAGGCAGAGAGGCAGGCAGAGAGAGAGGAGGAAGCAGGCTCCCTGCTGAGCAGAGAGCCCGATGTGGGACTTGATTCCAGGATCCTGGGATCACGACCTGAGCCGAAGGCAGAGGCTTTAACCCACTGAGCCATCCAGGCGCCCCTAGGTGCTATTTTTTTGTCTCAATCCTTCCAATCATCCAACAAAATAGATACTATTCTTTCTGGTTTGTATAGAAGAAGCCTGAGGCTGGTAGGCTGAGCCATTAGCCCAGGAATCCTGGAAAGAGCAGGTATCAGAACCCCTGTGGGTTTGGCTACAAGGCCCGGGCCTTTCCGCTGCGCTGTACGATGGGCTGTGAGTTCCAGTGTCCTCTGTTTCAGAGTTGTCCTCTTCTGTCTTCTTTCAGGGGCTGCTGAAAGGACTTAGAGGTCAGCTTCCAGGCACAGCTATGCAAAACCCAGGAGGAGAGATTTATGGGGTAAATTAAGCAGCTTTCCAAGTAGGAGTTTGGTAAAGGACTCACCATCAAGACCAGTGGGGTCCAGGAAAGTGTCCCTCCCAGGGGGTTTTAAGAATGCAAGGGGTCTTGCCTGCCTCTGACAAGCCAGCAGGGTGTCCCACCGAGGGGAAGGATTGGGGCGGTCACCTGCTCTAGGGCCTGGCAGGCAAGAAGGCAGGGTTGATGGGCTCCAGCCACGGACTTCAAGATTGACTACTTTAAGCAACACTGTCTATCAGGCTTCTGGCTCTGCATTTGGCTTTGTCAGCCATTGCTGAGTCAGTAGGGGGAGTATTTAATTAAAATCACTGTGGCTCTGTGAGATGAGAGGTTGGGAGGACAGCCAAGCTCTGCAGCCCTTCCCCCTTGCTTGCCTCTCTCTATGGAGCCCTGCTGCTGGGCCTGGGGCTCGTGACCCTTCCTGTGCCCCCTCTTCTGTTAAAGGCAAGCCTGCCCTGAGCCCTCCACCCTCCAGAGTGAGGTCCTGGAGCATCTGTAGCTGCACGTGGAGGGAGGAGACGCAGCTTGCTTTCTTTGACAAGAATGTGCAAAGGCTGGTGGCCGTGGTTGGAGCAGAGTTGTGACGTCATCAGGTTGCATCCAGGACCAAACCTGGCTTCCAACGAATGACATGCACAGGACCAGAGGTGGATGGAGAACCAAAGTACCCTCTTCCTAGGATGTGAGCTGGGATTGTGGCCCAAACACTGCCGACGAGCTCTCTGGGAAGCTGGGCCTGAGCAGGTGGCCCTAGGCTAATGGGAAAGGGAGCTTCTCGCTTCCTGGGCCCAAATCAAGCATTTGGGATTCAGCGATTGCACGGCAAGCTCATTCAGAGGTGAGAGTGCTTGAGCATGTGTGTCCTGGAAGAGAGGAGAAAGCTGGGGGATGTGTCCAGGGGCACGCGTCCTGCTCCAGCCAACTAAGGTAACTGAACGAGTGTAAGATGGGGAAGTCTCAGGCCACCGGGAGGTCACTCGACAATGTGCTTGACACGTGGACTGCCAGAACTATGGACTTTGTGCGGAATACAGGGGGGAGAAGGAAGTGGGGCAGCAGGGGCAGGGGTCTCCAGCTCCTTCCCTCTGCTTGACCCACAGCTGCTGTGCTCTGGACTGGAGGCCCACCCCGAGTGCTCAAACATGAATAATGCCTTGCCTTCAAGCAACTGACTTTCTATTGCTTGAGATCGACGCCTTCTCAAGTCATGATGATGTAATGTGAAAAGTCTCACTGTGGGGAAGCTTTCCCTCATCTCCTTTTGGTACTGGCTCCCTCCTCTTGTACCACCCTAGCTGAGAGAGTGGTGGTAGGAGGTACTCAACTCTCAAACCCTAGGCCTTTTGCCCAGGACTGAGGAGCATAATTCTGACCCTCAAGGGGAGGCAAGAAACCAACCAGCAGTTGCCTTGAAATTTTTGTACATTTTTAATTCTGCAGAGCTTATTGTTAAACTGCTTCTTAAGTCTAACCAGTTTCAGGAGTGTGCATAGGCTGTTTCCTGGAGGGTCTATCTCCAGATGTTCTTCCTTCTCCTCTAAAATCCACTCATCCTCAGCTTGTGAAAACTCATTGAGTAGCAGAAATAAAGAGAGTTGCTTTTGCAGGAATAAAAAGGGTCCCGTGCAAAGGTCCTGGGGCTTGAATGTTGAGTCTTTCCATCACTTTCTCAGCTAAGAGTGGATTTAGGGGCATGCTCCTCATTGACGCTTAGACAGCATCCTGAGTCTAACTTTTCCTAACACTCAGTGTACTCTACTGTTACGTTGTTCTCTGTGTCCCTTTTTCCCACCTGGCCATGAGCTCCCGTGGGGGTTATTTTTTTCCTCTCCATGTCATCATTTCCAAAATTCAGTACCTGGTGAAAAGCACTTGCTTTGTAGCTAAGTGTTGAAGGAATGAAAGGTTGATAGAGTTAAAAGTAGGTCCAAGTGATAAGAAGCATAGGGGAGGTGGTAATTTTCTGCTGTGGTAAGAAAAATCCAGGAAGATTTCCATAGAGGAAGTGACTTTTGAGTTGGCCCAGTACCTCCAATATTTACTAGCTGATCTTATAAACTTTGATCCTTTCTTTTTTACTTAAAAGAATTTATTTGTTTATATTAGAGAGAGAGAGAGAGAGACAGAGAGCAAGAAGAAGGGAAGGGAAGAGGGAGAGGGAGAAGCAGGCTCCCCGCTGAGCAGGGAGCCTGATGTGGGACTCAATCCCAGGACCCCGGGGATCATGACCTGAGCTGAAGGCAGATGCTGAACCAACTGATGCACCCTGGTACCCCAGCCTTGATACTTTTATTTGTAAAATGGGGATCATAGGTTCCGGAGGAGTTAATGCAATATGAATGTAAGAATCGGGGACAGAGCCTGGTGCATACAGGAGCTAAGATCCATGGCGGCTGTTTTATTAGAAATGCACACATTACAAAGTACTCAATATAATACAGGATGTGCTGAGTGGTGGAGGTGGGAAATGGTGAACATGAGGTCTGGAAAAGTGCCTTGAGCCCTCCTGAGAGAGGTTACGTGGCCAACCCAAGAAATGTGGCCTTATTTCTGGAGACAGGCTTAGGGCACCCCTGTGAGTTTCTGAGCATAGTCTCTGTGGTCAGGTTCCAGCTCTGGTTTGACCTCTCGATTGCTGTGTGAACTGAGCAATCTATTTGCCATTTGAAGCCTCAGTTTCTTTTTCTTTTTAAGATTTTAATTTATTTATTTGACAGAGAGAGAGAGAGAGAGATCACAAGTGGGCAGAGAGGCAGGCAGAGAGAGAGGGGGAAGCAGGCTTCCTGCCAAGCAGAGTGACCGATGTGGGACTCGATCCCAGGACCCCAAGATCATGACCCAAGTTGAAAGCAGAGGCTTAACCCACTGAGCCACCCAGGCACCCCTGAAGCCTCAGTTTCTTTATCTATAAAATGGAGATAGGAAAAGTGTACTGGGTTCCTAGGGCTGCCCTCACAAATGATCACAAACTTAGTGACTTAAACAACAAATTCATTCTCTCACAGTTAGGGAGGCCAGAAATCTAAAATCAAAGTGTTGGCCGAATCATGTTCCTCTGAGATGCTCTGGAGGAGAATCCTTCCCTGAATCTTCCAGGTGACTCTTAAGCATCCCCTGGCCTGTGGCTGCCTGACTCCAACCTCTGCCTCTGTCCCTCATGTGGTTTCTCTTCTGTGTTTGGCTCTTCTCTTCTCTCTGAAGATACTTGCAAGATTTAGGGCTTCCAGGGGGAAATCGGGATGACCTCATCTCCAGATCCTTAATTTCATGACATCTGTGAAGACCCTTTTTCAGGTCACATTCACAGATTCTGGGAGGTAGACACATCTTTTTTGAGGAGCCATCATTCAACCCATCACAAAAAGTGTGTGAAAATACTTGTGAAGTTTTAGTGATGTCCATGTGCTTAGGAGACTGTCAGCTGTTCCACTTGGTGAAAGAAATTTCTACATTTTAATGTTTGTGGGCCCAGCTCCTGGGCTCCCAGAGAAGCTATACTTAACATTTATCAAGGTCAAAGTGACTCAACAAGACCTCAAAGCATGGGCTTTATTTCTGCCCTGAGCTCATTGCATGTCTGCTTCATTAAAAGAAAAAAAAAAAAAAACCCAAAAGAGCATTCCAAACATAAAGATAAGAAAAAACAAAACAAAATAAAACAAAAAACAAAAACCCTGGTTCCCATAAGAGTAAAGTCATACAACCTTGCACATACTAAAAACACAAGATAAAGCCTGTGGCTTTCTGGGATGTCCTTCGTCACAGTGATTTGTAACTCTTTATATAAAAAAAAAAAACACATTTAACCATGCACCAAAATTTCCTTCCCCCTCTTCTTTGTGAAGATTGTGTAACATGGGCAACTGTCTTAACCTGGGCTCAAATAAAACCGTGTTCCTTTCTCTTTAAAATCTTACAAAAGGTTTGTTCATTTTGCATCCACACACTAACGGATACAGGTCATGGTGTGTGCTCCTCTAGGAGCCCTGCTGTCTCTTTCAAAGACAGGCACTTTTCTAGGCATTGTTGGTAGACTATGTTGGCTGATTGTTTCCACTGTTGCTTGGCCTTCTTCCCCCCTCACAATACCAACCTCACTTTCTAGTTGTTCCTCATGGTGCCTAACTTCCTCATATGTGCCTTCTGTCAGTCATGACTGTATCCCCAGGCCCTCTCCTAATATTTTTGAATGCATGAATGCTGTTCACTGACAAACATCACCAGGGAGGCAGGGCAAGAAAGCGTGTTCAAGCAGACCTGCGTGACTTCCTGTTCTGAACCCCCTCTGTGACTTAGTCTCCTCATCTGGAAAATGGGCACATTATCCTAAACTTGAAGGATGATTGTGAGGACCAAATTGAAATTGTTTACTGTGTCATTCCAGTATCAGTCAATTTACTATCAGTCCGCTTATCCAGTATGTAGATTTTTAAATATACTGTTCTAGAATGATAATCATTAGTTTTCCCAGCATTTTACTTAGTTGGAAAAAAAAAAATCCTGGGATTTTCCTAGGTCAAAACCAATATTTTCTCCATTAAATGTTTGGTTAAGACATAGAGTGTATTTCTCTCTGCTTCTTTTATTAATCACCGCAGAGAAAACATTCTGATAGTTTTGTGAATTTAACTCATCCTATTTATCCAGAACTGAAATAAGTAAATAAAGTAGGAAATTGGAGGCGAAACCCCTAGTCAAAATCACAGCAATTTCCTCTGAACACCCTGCGCTTAGACATGTTGACATTTTGTTTAAGACTTAAGCGGTTCATCTCTTAAGTGAAAGTACAAATAAATACCATACTTTCTGAGCTTAAAAATACAATTTCTTTCTCTTATTCGATGCTGGATAAAACAGTGTGCAGCTAGAGTTCTCCTCAGGAGAAAATGAACCGCTTTTGACAAGAAAAGTGGAAGTATGCCACTTTGTACACAATCTACAATCTTTGCCTCAACAGTATTAAAGCCTTTAATTCCTAGTTGAGCTGCGGTAGAAACACGAGCAATTAGCAATCCATTTTCCCCATTCTCAAGGTTGGAGTTTCAGCGACTGAGGAGTGCACTCTGATTTCAGAAACACTGTTGCCGTAAAGGAGAACACTTTAGTACAAGCTTGAAAGCACTTTATTCTTGTGGCTTTTTATTCCTTGAAGTTTTAAGGGAAGTGAAAGGTGTGGGTCAGCCATCAGCTGCTGAAAAGCAGACAAGATTTCTCAGTTTCCATCCAGGCACTGAGTCCTGGTCAAAGTTTTGATTAGTGGTGAGATATCAGGGAACCAGGGCCAACATTTTTGCACATCTAGACCTTGAATAGCCCTCCAGCTGGTCTGAAGCCTCAACTGGCTTCAGATGTATGCACTCCTTGTTTGCTGATCTACATCCCATGGTCTTCTGCAGAACTCATCGAACTTCCTGGAGATTTGCAGACCACTGGCCTTGAGGAATGAAGGAACAGACTTCGCAGAAGATAAGGCCTGACCATATTTGAAAACAGTGGCCACCAATGCCAGCAAGGCTGTTCAGGGTCAAGTCGACATACAACTACCCCCCACCCCCACCCCCCAGGCACCTGCTTCTCCAGCACACAGCCCCCTTCCCTTTTCCCTGTGCCTTCCCCTTTAAAATACTCCACCTTCCATTAGATGGGGGAAGATTGTCTTTAAGAGGTTAGTCCCCTGCGTCCCCAGGTCGTGGCTTCCTGAATAAAGCAACCTTTCTTTTCCCACCATCACTTGTCCCTCAAGTATTTATTTCCCAGCAGCAAAACAGATGAACCTCAGTTTGGAACTGGTTCTCTGTCCCCTGACAGCACTGTGTTTGAAACAATGGTATGTTTTCACCCGTGACTTACATTTCACAGAGACAGGACGGAAATGGTCACCTGGACATCTGTCTACTTTGCCAGTTCTTCCCTGGGCTGCCCATAGCAATTCTCTCCCTCTGCTGGCTCTCAGTTTCCCCAACTACAGCATGAAAGGCTCAAACTACTCCCTCTGTAGGTGTCGTCAAGATTCATTCTCCCGCAGCTCTGGGAAGCAACTCTTCCGCTGGCCAAAAAATGTTGGTCCACTAATTCTGTCATCAATGATGAAAAAAAAATTGTATTTGTCACTTTGGGCTTTTAAATGTGGTTTGGATAAGGTATAAAAAAGTGGCTCTCAAAACCAATTGTGCATCAGAATCACCTGGGGAGATATTTTACTTTTAATTAAACTTTTATAGAGGTTTTCTGCAAACTATCACATACACACAGAATAGTGTAGCTGTTGGTAAGTCTTCACAAAGTGAAGACCCCCATAGAACTGGCTGCATTGAGAAATAGCACACTGGCCACTCTTGGGAGCTTTCTAAAGCCCGTGTTTCCAGTTCCTAGAGTGGCTCCCTGAGTCAGAAGCTCTAGGGTATGAACCAGGCATCACGGTTTTTAACAGGCTCCCAGGCATATGTGACCCAACCAGGCTGACAGCATCATTTGGATACCTCCGAGGTAGACAGGAACTCGTAGGAATTCCTTATTGTTCAGATAAACACAAAGGGTCTGATCATTTTTGTGCAAAGGGACTCTGGACACAGCATTAGCTGCGTTAGCCTGAGGCCGTGTGTGTCAGAAGCGTGGTCGGCATGGAATAACGAGGCCACAGAGACGCCGCTCATTCCCAAGGCTGGACATTGTGTTCAGAGCTTTATCTGCCTCCTTTCCAATCCCCAAGACGACCCTGGGATGGGCGTATTAGACTCTTCACAGATGAGGAAGCACAGAAGAGTAAAATAAGGTGCTGAAATCATACAGTCAGTGCTGGCCTGAAAGCTCAAGTCAATCAGATGTAAAAACCCACAGTCTTTCCACCTCCCTTGTCACTTAGACTTTGCCCTAAGATGAAAACCAGTTCCGACACAACCAGCAAACCACTGTGGAATCTGTGCTGGGATGCGTCGTGCCTGGCATGAATTCACGTCGAATTTTTCAAGCACCGTCTCAGTTCCAGATCAGGTCAGTTCTAACTGCATTGTGGAGGCTGTAGAAAAAACTTGGATAACCCTATCAACTGTTTGAGATCAGATAACACTGGTTCTCCATATACAGGATTTACAGAGTGATACCTTCATTCTAGAAAGTTCGTTTTGGTCACTTGGAAGTGCAAGATGCTGCACATATGTTTTTTATTGATTTAGAAATTTTCGTATAGGTAGATCTTATTGGAAAAAACACTAGTGGTCTTCTAGGGCTGACAAGTGTTACATAAATTCCCCCCTGGAATGTGTCTAATTCTGTGGTTAATTGTCGGCACAAGTAGAAAAAATATTCTGTAAAGCTGTGTCCTATGGGATCCTGCTAGGCTCTGCATGACTCCCTCTCTCATTTTAGTTCATTTTATTATGCCATTAGCTTTCATGTCTTGGGGCTGGGATCCGTTAATGCCTTCCACGTGACATGCATACTCTCATAAAAAATATGGGGTGTGATAGTGGGTAGCTACGGCAGAGATGGGAAATGACAGGTCAGATCACTTCTAACAAGGACATCGATGTGACAGTAATTGCAAAATTGTGTGCAAATAGAATATCACTTTCTTCAGGGTGCGTGCTGGGCATGGGTTCTCGAGCACTTGGAGTATGGGTTATCTAGTTTTGGAAGCTGAAAAAAGGACTGATGCAGGAAAAATGACCATGAGTTATTCGTGGGATCACATGATACTTTTCCTTTGGACAATAGATCTCAACCGGAGTCATATTGCCCCCACAGGGGATATTTGGCAATGTCTGGAGACTTTGGGTTGTCCCAGTGGGAGAGGGGATCTACCAGCATCCTTTGGGTAGAGACTAGGGATACTGCTAAACGTCCTTCAGTACACAAGGCAACCCCTCCTCCATTCACTCCCCCCCATCCCAAACAATTATCTAATCCAAATTACCAGTGGTGCCAGGTTTCAGAAACCCTGGAAGGAAATGGTAATAAATCTCACACAGAGACCAGCTTTTCTGTAAAAACAATGGGAAAGACTCAGTTATTTCTCCTTGGATTGAATAACACGGTACTAAGGAGACCATGTATTTGACGGGCTGGCTTAGATTCTAAATTAGTTCCCCCCAGGGCTATATAGGAAACTGGAGCTAAGAGAAAACCACTTCCTCTTTGGGACTCGTGTTATTAAGCCACTCTAATCTCTACCCCCAACTCTCTCCCCTCCCAGCCAACTCTCTTCAGAGGGTGGAATTTGCTATTCTAATGAGAAGTAACACACAAACTAAAAAAAAAAAAAAAAAAAAAAAATGACAGCAATGTAAAACGCATCTCTCTTGAGCAAAGGTAATTTAGGTGTATAAAAATCTCCATTGAAATACTGTCATTTTTTGTTGTTGCTAGAATCCCAACTTTGAATAAACGTGGCTGCCGTGGGTCCCCAGGAGGGAGTTGCTAAGGAAACCAAAAGCCAACCCCAGGGCCAATGCACTTCATCCCTGTGGAAGAACCTGATGGCCCATCAGTCATGTTGAGAGTTAGAGACACCACAGAGAACAAAATGACGAGTATCTGTTTATCCCAGGAGAACAGTTTCGAGAAATAGATTTACCCGATGCCATCAGAAGATTATCTAATGACCCCTCCTGGTAATGAGTCAGAAAATGGATGTCACTCAAAGAAATGGTTACCTCATAATACATTTCCAAGTCTTGAATATTGTGATTATAAAAACACAAAGTCTATTTTCTGATACTTTGAAAGCCTGTAATATCCATAATAATAACTTGAAGTAAGGTGAGTTTTATCTGCATGGAAGTGATTAATGTTTGGGGCACATTGCATTAACTTAAATACAACCTTTGTATAGCTGCTAGAAAAGCTAACAAAAATTTCCTAAAACTCTCCTATCTAGGCGCAGGAAGCTGGTTTGTTTGTTTTTGGTTATTCTTTACCAGTATGATGCCCCTGGCATATTGCAACAGATTTAGGTAAGGAGAATTTTCAGTCAACGTGGCTGGGATCATAATGCTATAGAAGGAAGAGTTGTCAGAAATTGGGGTAGTTCATCTAATAGAGAAATAGGTGAATAAGAACTGTGTCCTAATGCCTCCAGAACTGACTTTCTAGGTTGCCCATGGCCTTATCTGAATCTGGACCAGCCTAAGCCATTCACAGTGGTGTTTAAGGTTCCTGTAGAGAGAGGGCTTTCCAGCTCCCATTCATAGCAGTGCTCCTGTGGATTCCTTTTGCATACGCATGCACTAGCCCTGCTGGGGAGGGCGGGGGTTGTTGTATCCTTCCCTCCTGATGTAGACACCATGTACTCTGGACCATGCACCCCCACAGGGCCTGTGACCTTCCTCTGCATGCCCCCCCCCAGCCTTGACTTGAGAGTTGTTCCCGCTCACCCAGTGACTGTGGCTCTGCCTGGATCTCCTGCAAGCCAGTGAGCTTTTCTGCCACCCACTGCTCTCCAGCCGCAGCTTCTCCAATGAGATCAGAAGCTCTCTCATGTTTATCCTTCTAGGAGTATTCTCCCTCAGCTCCAGGGTTCCCTTTAGAATTTTCCCCCCATCCCTATAGTTCCTCTCCTATCATAGCTTAACAATTACTTCTATTATACTTCCTCTGTCTAAATGATTACATGACATCTGTCTTCTGGTTAGACACAGTTGATATGCCCTTCTCCTCCAACCTCTGCCCCTGCCTAAAATTTATGTCAGATCATAAAAATAAATGCTGATTTCATTCATCTTGTTAACATGGACAAAAACTAAAACTGTGTCCAGGCTGTTGGAAGTTGTTCCACATTTTCCGGTGTGGCTGGTCTCTGGGAGATCAAAGTTGGATTTCTCTGAAGAGATTTGAGTTGAAGCAAGCACAAGTTTCTCCTTCTCCCTTCTAGAAATGCATACCCTGTCCAGACAGGAAATACCCCCTCATTTCAACAAATTAACGTGATCTGTAACGTTACATTTCATCAGAGCCCCAGTGCTGTGTTCATTAGCAAGATAGAGTCACGTTCTCTCGCTAATACAAGTGTTCACCCCCACCCCCTCACCCCTTTCCCCATCACTGTGTGTTTGTGTGTGTGTGGTAAAGTTACAATCGCATAGTGCTTACTATGTGTCGGCACTATTTCATCTCTTTATGTACAAACTCATTGAATCCTAGTTACCCTGTTGAATGGGATTTACAAAGAAGGAATTCAAGGCCAAGAGAGCTTAGCTTCACTTGTTCAATGTTGCAAAGCCACTTGATAACTTCTCAATTCACCTGTGCCACGCTTTTTGGATTGACATTATATATCTAAAATAAGGGAGGATAAGGAGCTACTGAGCCAATGACCCTAGGGGAAGTGTCTCTTCATTATACATGATTAAGCATTGAAAAATGTAAATCATAAACAAGATGAACTCTCGTTTCTCATTTGCTTTTAGCCTGCTGTACTAAAAGAATGAAAATAAAGACCAGGCTGGTCTCTTCCTCTCCCTCCTCCCTTTCTGAGCTATCTAGCCTCTCTGCTCACAGGAAAGACTGTAAGAGATTAAGAAGGTCCCAGCCAGAGAGAGGGTCATCTGGAGATTTCAGATTTATAGGTACTTGGAATCATAGAACCAGGGAATCAGAGGTAGGGTGACTATGTAATTAACCAAAAACTGGAATAATTTTGGGAGTGAAAGGGGATGCTATTAATAATTATACTGGCACCAATCATGTAAGCCAGAACTTTCCTGGACACACCTGGACATATGGAAGTGGGCACACCTTTTAGTAGCCAAGGTAAGACCACCAGAGTCCAGGCATGAACCAATGCGTCAGTCAGCTGGGAAGTTCATGAGGGGTTTTTTGGATGAGGTATGGGCAGAGATGTGAGAATCAATAAGGATGGTGCTTATCAAGGGACCAGAACAGGCAGAAGAATCACCAGCTCTTAACTAGCATGAGCTGGGCCATAGAAGAGAGGCTGCCACAGAGCTGGCACTCAGAGGATGGCAGCCATTGCCAGAATTATTAGGAGGCAAGGAGGAAGCAAAAGAAAAATATGGACCTCTGTCTCCTCCAGCCTTCTTCTGATCTCCTCCCAGAGCTTCCCACTAGCCAGAGCCAACTGGGAGTCAAGAGAAAACGTAGGCTAGATGGTACAACCTGCAAGGAAAGTAGGCTTCAAGACACAGAGAAGGGGCAAGAAAGGGCAAGGAATGGGTTTGGGAGCAGGGTCAAACACAGATACCATAACTTAACTTGTCCAAGGTTGCAAACCACTTGATAACTTCTCAACACACAAACACACAGTATTTTGTGACCAATTCCAGAAAACCCTTTCCTCATTCTAAGTCAGTTTTCAGAAGTCCAGGCTCTCAGTTCCCGTTACCTGGACACTAATGCCTATAAGGCTCAACACATGCTCTAATCCAACCCCATTGCCAAATCCAAATCCTTTCCCTGTCCTTTGTGCTTCAACTCTGGGCAGGCATTAGCAACATCTTCCTCATCATCAGCCTCTCCTGTAATGTGTCCTTCATGTTTGCCCAACTGAAACTTAGCTCTCCATAGACTCAAATTTCTCTGTAGATCTCTCAAGAAGCAGCTGCTTTCCCTCCCCTTCCTTCTACCTCTGTGAGCCTGGTGATGGGAGATTGATCTATCTATCCATCTATCTATGAATCTATGTATCTATGTATCTAACTACCTATCTTCTATATCCATCCTTCAATAAATCTAAGGATATCTATATAAGTTCCTTGATAGATGGCAGATAGATAGACAGGTGAGATAGATAGATAGACAGACAGATAGATGATAGATAGATAGATAGATAAATGATAGATGATAGATAGATAGATGATAGATAGATAGATGATAGATAGATAGATAGAGTTGAGAGACGGGTAGATATAGAGAAATAGATGACAGGCAGATAAATTATAGATAAATGGATGATAAATAGACAGAGATATCTCTAAGGAAGATATAATACATATCCTTAGTCCTCATTGACAATCTACGTTCTTCCCTCTCCCTAACAACCCACAGTTTTGAAGATTACACTTCAGGCTCCACTATTCATACCCGCCTCCTTGAAATCACTGAAACTGCTCTTCTTGGGTGTGGCTCTTCATTCTCTGAAGATGTAAACACTGTGCTTATGGTCACTCACTTCAACAGTTACAATAATTCCAACAGTTACTGTCATCCTTGATTATTCCAATATTCACAAAGACAATCTAACACTCTGGAGTTTCAGTTTCTCAAACTTTTATCCTCAAATAAACCAGCTTCCCATTTCTTTAATCACACCCTAGACTTTGTCATCATCAGTTACTGTACCCCTTCTATGATCTTACAGAACACATCCCACTTCCTGACCATTGCCTCCTATCTTTCCACTTCATCCCCATCAAGTACCAGACTCTATGGGCTCTTAGATCCATAATTCGTTGATTTTATCATATTCAACAGTTGTACTACCCGTCACCCCACAACATCATCCCTTCCCTTCTCACCTAATCTAGTTTCCATGGGCTGTGATCATAACTATTCTCTTGTACACACTCTGAACAACCTTGGCTCTCTTTCCTTTGTCATACTCACCTGATTTCTTAGATCAGGCTACAATAACAAAAACCATAGCCTGGGGGACTTAAGCAACAGAAATCTATTTCTCACAGTTCTAGAGGCTGGGGAGTCCAAGATCAAGGTACCAGTCCATTTGATTTCTGGTGAGAGCTTTCTTTCCTGGCTTGCAGGTAGCATAATCTCAGTGTGTGCTCATCTGGCCTTCTTTGGTACACGAGCAGGAAGAAAGAAATCTCTCTATCACAATTTTTCTTTTTATAAGACCACCAATCCTATCAGATTTGGACCCCACACTTATGATCTTATTTAACCATAATTACCTCCTAGAAGCGCTTTGTCTAAATACAGTCACTTCTGAGACTGGGTCCCCAACTGTGGGAGGACACAATTCAGTTCATATCACTCAACAAAACTTACACCTGTTTAAATCCAACATTATACCTATACCATGTATGCAGCTGAACATGGCAAATGTTATACTGACTGACCTAACCTTAAACACTTAACCACTAACCTGAAGTGGACTTTTAGTGTTGTCACTAATTCCACTGCATTTCCTTAATCCATTTACTCATCCATTCTCCTGGTTGACTTGTTTCTTCTTCCTAAATCCATGTTATCTCTTCTCTCATTTTCACTCCCAAATAGTTACCTTGCTTCCTATTTCCTTATATACCATAAAAGCAACCAGAAAGTAAATTTCATGAGTTCCCATCACTATATCCATCTGCCAACCTATATACTGACATCTCATATTCTCTTGCTTCTGTTGTTTGACTTTCTTTCTTCTTTCTCTGGCCAGCTCCTCCCTTGGAGAATGTACCTGTTGTTCCCTCTCTACCTTGTATCATCAAGTTTCCTTACTCTTCTTTGGTAGTGTACAAACATGCTAAAGATTTTTATATCTAAAAAAACCTATCCCTTGTCCCCACATCCCTCTTAGAGATCTGTACTCGTTTTTCCAGGAAAAATACCTCAGAATAAAGTCATTGTCTTTATTTCCTTTGCTCCTATCTTCTCCTAAACCCAGTGTCATTGAGGTTTTCATCCTCTCTCCACCCCTGAGATAGATCCTGTCAAAGACGCCAACAACTCTCTCATCTCCAAATGCAACAAAGTCAATTCTCAACATGCATCTTACTCCATCGTCCACCAGTGTTTCAACCACTTGATTGCTCCCTCCCTCTCCAAGCATGTTTTTTTTTTTTAAGATGTATTTATTTTTTTATTTATTTGAGAGAGAGCAAGCAGGGGGAGGGGAAGAAGGAGAGGGATAGAGAATCCTCAAGCTGACTCCGCACTGAGCGTGGAGCCCAACACAGGCTGGATCCCAGGACCCTGAGAACGTGACTTGAGCCGAAATTAAGAGTCAGATGCTTAACCAACTGAGACACCTGACGCCCTTTCAAGCACAGTCTTAGCTTTCCACATGGCACTCTGATCTCCCAGCTCATTGACCAATCATCCCTATAAATGTTGGGTATCTCCACATCTCACTTCTTGGACTTCTTCCATTTTTCTATATCCATTTCATAGTGAGATCCTTCTAGACTTGTGGTTGTAAATACCATTTATGCTCTGATAACACCAAATTTATATCTCTAGACTAATCTTCTCTGAAAGCTGTACCCATGTATCCAGCTGCGTGTACGATATATCTGCCTGGATGTCTAATAGATATGGAGGCATTTCAACCATAACCTGTATGAAATAGGATCCCTGACACTTCCGATTATCTTCTCCAAACCTACTTCTCTTCCTATCTCAATCACGGCAGTATAAGGCAATTCCATTCTCACAATCACTCAGGCGGAAAACCTGGAGTCACTGTTGACACCATTTTTTTCAACATGGATATTTAACCCATCAGCAAATGTTGGCTCTATGCTTAAAATATATCCAAAATACAACTACTTAAACACTATTCCAGCTTCTAACACCTTCATGCAAGCCTCTGTCACCCCATTCCTGGATCATTGAAAGAGGTTCCAAGTGGGTCTCTCTGCTTCTTCTCTGTCCTTCTGCTGTCTCTCCTTAGCCAGCAGTTGGATTATATGTCATATCCTATTTGAAACCAAACGATGTTTCCCATTGCCCTCAGAGCGTGAGCAAAAGCTCTTGACGTATAATTCATGTAAGATGTAGCCATGGTGTTTCTAAAACCCTACCTCCTTCCTCACAGCATTCCAGTCAAACTGTCTTTTTTTGATAATCCCTGAACATGTCGTTCATACTCACAAACCAGGCACTTTGCACCTGCTGTTCCTTCTTCCTGGGACACTCTTCCATGGATAGCTGCATGGCTAACTGACACATTTCATCCAAGTCCCTTCTATATTATCACATGCTGACACACTTGATTTTATGCTTTGTTTAGTATTTGTCCCTCCCCTTAGAATATAGCCTCCTTGCTCATAGTGGGCACTTAATAAATATATTTTGGAAGAATAAAGAATTGAAGATGATTGAAGAGAGCCATGGAATTTCTGTTCTCTCTCGGTGACTGTAAGTGAGCCAAAAAATAGTCCAAAAGCCTGATAAACACATCTTTGAGACTGATTCTTTCAACATTAGCATATTGTCTTGGTGAAAAGCACCCTTAGGGATTCTGGGGTGGCTGGGGGATGATTACTGATACAGAGTCACTTTCAAAATGGTCATGAACAATGAACTCACCTGATAAGGCTCCAAAGCTATTTGAATTCTACTCTGCACCTGTTACATGCCTGCCTCTCTGCAGCTGAACACAGCTGGTGAAAAAAAAATGTCACAATGACCATCTGATCTTATATATGTGACCCCTATCTGAAGAGGCCCAGAGGTGAGTCCTCAGTAAACAGTGAAGGAAGGAGTATTTGAAATGGAACCTGAATTATGAACAGAATCCAAGTATGCTATTATCCAGGGAATAGCATTCAGGCAGAAAGAACCACAAGAACAGAGGCCTGGAGGTTAGTACAAGCTTACTGGATTCAACTTGGAGAAAGAAGCATGTGGTTTGCAGTGCAGTGACCACAGGGCTGAAGAAATGGGAGGGGCTATCAGGGACTAGATCCCTCACAGTTTTATAGACCAAAGTGAGGACATTGGAGTTTCTTTACATGGCACAAGGAAGACTTAGAGGTTTTCAAGCAAAGGAGTGTTGGAGTTCTGATTTCCTATTGGTACGTAACAACCCCCTCCCCCAAACCTAGTGTCTTCACACAAAGACATCTTTCTCACTCAGGGATCTGTCCTGTGGCCAGGGCCTGGTGGAGTCAGCTCATCTCTGCACCATTTGGTACAGCTAAGCAGCAGCTCCAAGGCTGGGGTCTGGAGTCATCTGAAGGTTTGCTCTCTCATGCCCGGGTAGGTGATGCTGGATTTCCCCTGGGACCTCAGGTGGACTGCACCTGGCCCTTCTGTGTTCCTGCTTGCTTTCCTCAAAATAAGGTGGCTGGATTACCAGAGCAACATCCCAGAAGAGAGCCCAGTGGTAGCTTGTATGCCTTGTCTAATTTAGTCTTGGACGTCTGCTGTGTTCTACTCATGGAGGCCATCCCCCAAACTTGTCCAGCATCAAGGGGAGAGAATATAGATTTTGCTATTGACGGAGGAGCCTCAGTATCACTTTGTAAGAACATGTGGAAGGAGATGTATTGGTATAGCTCATTTGGAAAACAGAATTCGCCCCAGACAGAATGTGATTTGTGTGTTAGAAATGACAACACTGGATGCTTTGAGGAGAGTAATTATAGGGGGTGACAGTGGGAATGGAGCCTGGGCTACTGGAACAAGTGGTCCTGGGGAGAGACGGCTAGGGAGAGATGGTGGGGGAGTGGATATAAAAAGGAGGAATGAATTTGGGGGTTAAGTGCCAGTTTGGACAGTTTAAACACTTAAGTGGCTATAAGGGAGAAGGGGCAAGGAGGGTGCGCACAGAGACACATCTTTTACCTCAAACGTGCAGCAGGGCCTGGGCTTCACAGAAAGCAGCGTGTTTCTATTTCCTTTCTCACTATTGGAGGTTACCTAAGGGTACATTTGTTGTTCTGTTTATCATGATCATTATTTTAAGCACTCATATTTGGAATGGCTGTTTTGACAGAACTGGTATACTAAATAAAGAACCAAGATAGACTGACAGAGTGCACCTCCCTTTGGTGGTGGAAGAAAAATCTGGAAAACTGTGTGCACTTCTCCAGAGAGCCTGAAGGCAGCCTATTTTGAACAGATATTGGCTGGGGTCAAGGTTGGGGCACTTGACCTCCTTCTTGGCAGGTGTGCTAACATCTGCTCCCCTCTAGCCAGGGCAGACGTATTCTTTAATGATTTAGTCATTTGGACTCTGGAGAAACATGGTGCCCACTCTCATAGACCCATGCGTATTAGTAAGGTCAGATTGTGTCCTGGCGCTCACATTCTAGACTTCTCTCATTAGAGTCTCCTCATTCCTGCTTCAAGTCACAGAGGGAAGAACTAGCATTAAAATCAGGCAGCACTAGGCTCACCTACCAGCTCTGCCCCTTAGGAATTGTTTGACCTTGAAAAGGTTATTTAACATTTCTGGGTCTGTTTCCTTCTCTATAAAATGATGATGATAATTCTATCTCATGGGAGTTATTGTAAAGCTTAACTGAAAGAGTAGCCACCAGAGTCTGACACATACTAAGCGCTCAATAAAATGTCATAATAGCTATTATATAATAAAGGATAGGATGCCACAATATTTAGAAATCCATCCCCAAACTGCCCGCAATTAGCATCACGCATACTGACTGACACTGCCTTCTGACTATGGTCATGTCACATCTTTTTATGGCTCGGTGACTTAACATTTTGAAGATGGAACTTTCCCAGCAAGAGCAAGTTGAAAAATAAGTAATGCCCCAGAGAGCATTTAGGTACAAAGTAACTTAGACGAACACGGATTTCTCAGCTTGGCCTGCCAGCTGGAAGACTCTTACATTCCACTTGAGCAAAGCTACGCTGTCCCAGAGGTTGTTGCAAATTCACTAGCACTACATGCATGTCAAAAACTCAGGAAGAGATTAGCTTTGAAAAGCTGGCATTTACGTCCATAGCACCAAAGCCAGGAGCAAGGGGTGGGGGGGTCTGAGAAATACTTTGAAAGCATTTAAGAGGGTTAATGAGAGGAGCTGTCACTAGACTGAACCTTCTAGGTGACAATGAGTGTAGAGTGGGCCATCCGGGTCACCTGCATAGCATCTAGTACTCAGACTTTGCAAATTCCCAGATGATTGTTTTTATATTTTAATGCATTCTAACTGATGCATCAGAATTAGTCCTGCACTGGGAGCTTCCCCTGGTATGAGACTGCCTTTTCAAGGCCACCTAGAGCTGTTTTTAGTTGAGTGCCGGAAAAGTGACAAGCACCATACTAGATTTTATACACATGATCTCATTTTCTCCTAACAACCAGACTCATTTGTCCATCCACTTAACAAATATGAACTAAGTGCCCACTAGGCATTGATGTCAGGGTTCCATTTTATAAGGGAGGCATGCAAGTTTCAGGAAGGGTAAGTGACTTGCCCAACCTCACCAAAGTGATGAGAAGGAGAGCCAAGATATGAGTAAACCCAGTTCCCACACTGTTTGCACAAAACCATACTTCTTTGGGGGTGCGAACCTGGAGCCTAGAGATCTAGGTACCACTTACTGGTCAGTCTTTCCTTATGTGACCTTGGGCAAGTCACATAATCTCTTTGTGTTTACTTCCTTTCCTCCATGGCAAACTGCTGATCACTTTTTATCTACCTTTTGGTGTCCCTGTGAGAATTAAATGCTATAAAGTAACAGTATGGAGAATTTCCCAAGTGGAGGAAGGAAACCACACCTAAGAGAATGTGTGATTCCATTTAGAAGGATTTAGGAATAGGCCAGAGGAATAAGAAGAGGTAAGGATATTGGTTTCCTTCAAGGGGAAAAGGAGGTTACAATTTAGGGGGAATGAGGGATTTCTGGAATCTTGAGAATGTTCCGTATTCAAAAAACAACACATTAAAAAAATTATATAGGTACGTAAAACGACTTCGAAAAGAGTCTACTAAAATATAAGGTAGTGTTCTGAGTATGGTTTTGGCTCTGCCCACTCCCTCCCTGCCCAAACACTTCTCTGGTGTGGGGTGTGGCTGCTGCCCAATGACCCGCCCCCACATCTGTGGGTCTCTGGCTTAGACCCCAACCCGCAGAAAAGCTAGCGGCTGAGTTTGGTCCGTGACTTGTCTTCCTAAGAACCCCAAGTCTCAGGGTTAGTTTCTCTTAGGGAGCCTTCCGTTCTCTTTAAGAACACCCCTGAAGGAGTCAGCCAGCCTTAACTCCAATGACTCCGGAGACAGGGAACTCACTCCTTTGCAAAAATTTCCTTCTGGCCTAGTGCATGCTTCTTCAACATTAGATCTGCCCACTGCCCTCCTGTGTTTCTCATCCCAAGTGTTTCTCAGCCACACTTCTCCCAAACCACCTACAAATGAGCCACTACTTATCCACCATTTACATCAGTATAATTTCTCAAATTTCATATTCTCCTGTGTTCTCTAAATTTTCTACATGGAGCATGCGTCACTTTGATAATTAGAAAGAATTCTTTTATAAAAGTAGTCCTTGCCTGAAAAATATTTAAGATAGGGACCTTAATAAAAAGTAACATTCTTATTTGGTTTTACTGGCAGAAGAATGTTCCCTGATATGTCCCTTCTCACAGACATTTCAGTGTGTCCCCTCTTGGAAAATAAATTTTATTTATTTATTTATTATATATTATTATATATCATATTATTATTATATATTATTATATAATATATAAAATTATATTTATTTATTATTATATTTATTTCTTTATTATCACTCTACCCATAATCTTACCAGCCAGATAAAACCTTTATTAAAATTTTATTATCATCCACTCTGGTCATTTTTAATCCATTATTTCATAACTTTGATTTTATTCTACATATAACGTTTTACACTCTAATTTGATATTTTACCTGAAAATCTAGGCATTCTATGAGATTATTTAAAATATTTTACAGATATTTGAGTGGCTGCATTTTTTATTCTAATTTGTTTAATTTCACCCTCATTTTTGGAAACTTCGTTTATTCCCCAAATTTTAATATTACAAACAGCAGTGCCATGAATGTCTTTGGCCGACAACCCTTTCTTCATTTCAGAGCATTTCCCTCTTTAGACTTCCAGAAACAGAATTTTGGAAGTGAGGGGTGCAGATGTTTTCAAGGCTCTCACACTGTCCACCACATTCCTTCCCCAGGGCTAGAAGCACTTTGCCTTCCTTCCAGCTGTGTGGATTGTGTCTGTGCCACTGAGCTCAATCCCCAGAATCAAATACTCTCATTTTTTTACAGTTCTGTTAATCTGATAGATTAAAAATAGCATCTCATTGTTATTCCAACTTCTATATCTTTGATAGCGAACAGAGTTGAAAAATGATCAAATGTTTATTAGCCATTGATATGTCTGTGTTTTAAATGGTCTTTGTTCCCTTCCCCTTTTATTTATGGGGAACTTAATGCTTTTATTATTAACTTTTGGCATGAGCTCTTTTCTTATTAAGGATATCACCCTTTGTCCTTTTTAGAACAAGTATTTCCCCAGGTTTATTTGCCTGTCAAGCAGTTTTGGAGAAATTGTAATTTGTATGTGAAGTGCTTACTGATTTTCTCCTTTGTTATTTCTGCCTCTCCTTTAGAGCTTAGAAAATTCCCACTCCTTTTTAGATTTGGTCACTCTTTATTTCCATTTACTCTTACCGCTCTTTATGATTTATAAATGTTTAAACGAGGCTCGATTCTTCTTAGTCAGGCCACACTATATACTGCTGAGGTTTAATAGAAAATTTTAAATCGTATTTTGTTTTGTTCTTCTGCTTGGGAATTCAGTTGCTACTATTGATTGTCCATTTTAATAAGGTGCTTCTGTTTCAAGGCAATTATGCAAAGGACACAATTGGATACATAAATAATGAAGAAAAAATGCTTTTTCTCTCACTTCATTATTCAGATAGGGAAATGCAAATTTTTATTCAAGCATGAGACACACCCCATTTTTCACCAATAAATTTGCTAAATATATATACATTGCTTTTGTCTGGGATGATGGTAGAAATAAATTGGTCTTCAATTATTAAAATCCGTTGTTTTCCAGGTAACTGTGTGCAGTACCTGCCATCTACAAGATTAATTCTAGTCTAAAGGGTTTCTTTGAGTTGTTAACCAAAAATTTAGTGACAAGAGCTACAATAATTTTGCAATGCAAAAGAAAATGCCAAGCTAACTCTCCAGACAATAGACTATTTATCACAGTTTGCAGAGGTGGGGCAAGTACATAATTTTTTGATACAGTTGACACATTCAATTATCTTCTAAAAGTTTCTATCATAGAACTTCTTTCAGCCATTTATTGAGTACAAAAAGTAATACATAATTACAGATACTTCATGTGCCTTCTATCAAAAGCCCAAGAATCCCTTCATGGGGCTTTCTGTCCTCTAGACAAATTGGAAAAAGAAAATAAATGCTTGGCAATCAAGACTTGCAAAGTGCTGTGAGGGGCAGTCAAGGAGCTGACAGAAGAAAACAAGGGAAAAATATGTTCAGTGTAGCCTATGGTTTAGGCTCATGGAGGAAATAATTTGCTGTATATCATAGACTCACAGATGTCTGGGACTGAAAGGGACTTTGTGAACATTAATTTAGCCTATCTCCCTGCTTTTTGCTAAAAGCAATAAAATTTTTGAAATCTCTGTGCTTATCTTAAAGATCAAAATGTAATATGGTGGAAAAATCAGAGGCTAGGTTTGAGGTCAATCTCATCACTCTGTAATAACATTTTTGGGAGGTAATAATGCGTTTAACCCAAATAATCCTGGATTCTTTTTTGAAAGTATAAGTTTATTATACTTACCTGGCTGGGTTCTTGTGGTGTTTAATGGGATAGCAGTTCCTTATTAACAATAAATGCTAGTCATTTTTCTCTCCTTCATTCTCCATACCAAGAGAGTGGGCGAGACAAGCTGTCAACTAAACCTTAAGATATTTCAATATTTATCAGCCTTCTAATATGGGAAACCTCCCTGCATGCTCAACTTAAATTTTTCAGGTTCTAGCTTTTGCTCTTTTCCTCTGTTTTTTTTTTTTTTTTTTTTTTGCCAATGGAAATGTGGAGCAGAGATGATCACACCTGGGAAGGTGATCTATCTGATGGTTCTGTAGGGTTGGTAGCTGTCATCCAGGGATAGCTGATAGGTCTTCTTCTTCTTCTCTTAGGCTTGAGAAATGAATGAGACAACAAGAAGGTTGTATTGCCAAATAACATCTGACAAAGATCTTCTTTTTTTCCTTCATGTTTCATCTCCAGCCCCATTACCTCTACCCCATGTACTCCACCGTGTCTAGTAGGGAATTCCTAAAACAGGACACCTGGTTTTGTGTTGGAATAGTCTCTTCAAGTTGTTTATCCCATCACAGCAAGGACCGAGCAATGCATTTTGTGAATCATTTTCATTGTCCATGAGTTATTTTGTGGCTGAACTGAAGCTGGCATTTGATGCCAGTCTTCCCTCCAATGAATGCCAGTTGACTATATTCAGTGCTTTTCTGTTTTGCCTAAAATGCATGAGACGGACCGGTGCCAACAAAAGTCTTTTCATGGGTGGAAAAGACTCAGTAAAGTTGGAGGAACTTTATAAAAGATCTTTTCATTTTTTAGATTAGAAAAACCAGTGCTCAGAGATGTCCAAGGGGTCATCAAAACCGTAAATGAGTTAGTCAATATACAGTAAGGAATGAGCTATATTTGGTCCCTCAGTTAATTTCTGTTTGTCTGTTTCCAAGTTCATGGAAATAATTTGCAAAACTCAGGTCATTGTCTTTGAAGTCATCTTTAAACCACACCTCCAAGCCACTATAGGATTGGGAAAAGCTTAATATTACTTGAGAGAGTGGCTAGGCATCCCTGGCACAGATTGGCAACCAAACAAAATCAGTGGAAAGAATCAATGATTATTTTTCTTTACTATTACTACTACTACTAACAACAATAATAAATTAATAGAGCATTATTATTATAGGGTGATAGTTAAGATTATTGCTTATCAATAATATTCACTTCCTTCCCTATCCTACAATGGGTGAAATCTACCTTGCCCCCATTATGTTGGGGTTGCCCTGTGACTTGTTTGGACCAATGGAATGTTAGCAGATGTGACCGAAGCAGAAGGCTTAAATGCACTTATGTCTTTTGGCCTAGCGTGGTGCTCCAGTGACCCGTCATGAGAGGAGCACAGTTCAGGTAGCTATTGATTCTTAGCCTTGGCAATGGAATAAACACACGTGAAACAGAACAGACCTCAACCAGCATCCTGGGGCCAAGCCCGGCTGAACCACAGCTCAAGCACAACTGCCCAGTCAAACCCAACCTGTGTGCCACCTGCAGACTCTTGAAGAAAAGAAATAAACGTGAGTCATTGTAAGCTACTGCGTTTTGGGTAGATTTTTATGCAGTATCAGTGTATCAGTAACCCATACAACTAAGCATTGCGTGTGAACTCTATGACAGACACTATGCTCAGCACTTTTTATTAATTTCACTTCAATTTGAGAATAACACCGTGAGGTAGGTGACATTATTTAACCCTGTATTTCAAAGAAGGGCATGGAGCTTCAGAAGGGTTAGGAAACTTAACCTAAGGAGATGTCATAACAAGGAACTGGAACATGATTTCAATCAATGATTTTTTTCTGATTCCAACATCTTTGTTATGCTTTAACTGTTTTGTTTTTTTGTTTTTTTGTTTTTTTTTTCCACTTGAAATGGGGGAATGAAAGCTGTGTTTGGTACTTACTAGGGTGGTGATGTTGTGGGTATGGAGCCAAAAAATTGCTTCTCAGATCTTCTGTTTCATTTCAGTCGTCATCACAAATGAGTTCATAAGGTTTCCATTTCAACTGTTGCCAATACTTGGGCTGATGCAGCTCTTAGAAGTTCACTTTATGGAGCAATTAACAGAGTTCTCTGAGGGAGACAGACTGATAATCTCCCAGATAACTTCCACAGCAAAATGCCATCAAGCCTAGGAGATGCATTTTGGAGCCATTGACAACCCGAATAGACCGATATCTAGTAACGAGATTGAAGCAGTGATCAAAAACCTCCCAAGACCAGGGCCCAGGACCTGACGGATTCCCTGGGGGAATTCTACCAAATATTCCAAGAAGAAATAATACCTATTCTCCTGAAGATGTTTCAAAAAATAGAAGCAGAAGGAAAACTTCCAGACTCGTTTTATGAAGCCAGCATTACCCTGATTCCCAAACCAGGCAAAGACCCCACCAACAAGGAGAATTTCAGACCAATATCCCTGATGAATATGGACACCAAGATTCTCAACAAGATCCTGGCTAATAGGATCCAACAGTACATTAAAAAGATTATCCACCATGACCAGGTCGGATTTATCCATGGGATGCAGGGGTGGTTCAACATTTGCAAATCAATCAATGTGATAGAACAAATCAAAGAGAAGAGAGAAGAACCACATGGTCCTCTTGATTGATGCAGAAAAAAAGTTTGAAAAGATACAGCATCCATTCCTGATTAAAACAATTCAAAGTATAGTGATAGAGGGAACATTCCTCAACTTCATGAAATCAATCTATGAAAAACCCACAGCGAATATCATCCTCAATGGGGAAAAGCCGACAGCCTTCCCTTTGAGATCAGGAACACGACAACAGTGCCCACTCTCACCACTCTTGTTCAACATAGTATTAGAAGTCCTAGAAACAGCAATCAGACAACAAAGAGAAATAAAAGGTATTCAAGCCGGCAATGAAGAAGTCAAACTCCCTCTCTTCACAGATGACATGATACTTTATATGGAAGAGCCATGACAAAAATGAGTGATAAAGCCCTTTCGATCTTCACATCTTCAGTATCATTTCTTAAGCCCTCTGGAGCCATGGGCTCCATTACTATATGAATTATTCCAACTGTGAGGGTGGTGAGAAAGCAACTCAACAACAGATTCTTATTTCCAGTAAAGAACAACTTGTTCTGAATTAGCTCCTTCAAAGTTCTTTTGTCGTTATAAGTGTTTGCCTTCGTGTGTCCCCATAATTATTTCAAAAAGGAGGGATAGACTCTGCTTAAGCCTTGGTTACATCCTATTTCTCTGATTCCCTCACCTCCTTCCCTCCAGACTCTGTCATCAATAAGACTTGGTGAAAACACTGGGGAAAGGGCCAACTCACCTCCACAGCCTCATTGAGGGGATTTTCTTCATATTTCCAAAGAGGCAGAGGATGGAGTTTCTTTGAATGGTGAGCCAGAAATAAAAAATAATAAATAAAAAATAATAAATAAAAAAAAGAAGAAACTTCTTCTTTTTTTTTTTAAGATTTTATCTATTTATTCAACAGAGATCACAAGTAGGCAGAGAGGCAGACAGAGAGAGGGGGAAGCAGGCTCCACGTGGAGCAGAGAACCCAATGTGGGGCTTGACCCCAGGACCCTGAGACCATGACCTGAGCCAAAGGCAGGGCTCAACCCACTGAGCCACCCAGGCGCCCCCAGAAACGGTATTTTCTAAGGGGTTTGATCTTTCCCTGAGAATGAGAAGGAGGTAGGCAATGAGTAGGAGAGATTGGAGATCAGCTACAGGGCAATATCCAAAAGAGGTGGCACTTGTCTGTAAATGTTGAGCCTAGGGTTTATGACTTTTGTGAAAGATATTTCTGAGGCCCTGGAAGCTGATCAATGGGAGCTGGAATCAATGTTTAACAACAGCATCATGTAACCAAAGATGCGTAAGTATATCGACCTCCAAATACCTGATTGTTCATTTTCTGGCTCTGCATAAGGCTGGGAATCTTGTAATCCCATGGTGGGATTCGAATCACAAAAATCACTGAGACAGTTTGCATGGAGATTCCTAACATACTATTCATTCATTCGCTTGTTCATTCGTTTATCTGACAAATATTTACTAAGAACCTACGATGTGAAAAACATTGTCTTTTCTCCAGGAACACAGCAATGAACAAAAGAAACAAAGTCTTTTACAGATCTTACATTCTGAAGTGACAGATGAGAAAGAGATAAATATAGAATATAAGTTAGCACTGTGAAAAAAAGTAAAGAGAGTTAAGAGGATGGAATGGAATAATTCATATAGAGTGGCAAGATAAAGCCTCTCTTAGAGACATTTGAATAAAGACTTCAGTAAAATGAGGCACAAGCCATCGGAATATCTAGGGGGTAAGTGTTCTGGCCACTACAACGGAATTGTGAGTATTTGCTTGATGTGGTCAACAAGGCCAGTGTGTGTGGGGAACCGTGAATAGGAATCACAGTGGTACAAGGTGAGGTCTGAGACGTAAATCGGAGTCAGATTATGCAGGGCCTTTTTGGACCTTGTTGGAATTTGGATTTTATTCTGGTAAGATCAGATGCCACTATCTGACTTCATGTTTAAAGAACTCCTCTGACTACTGTGTCAAGAGATGATGATATGGTAAAAGTAGAAGTAGAGAAGCCAGATACGAAATTACATAATAATTAAGGCAAGGCATAGAGGTAGTTGTTTGAAAGAGCCTGACAGCAGTGTAGCAAATGAGGAGTGGTTGGAGTTCGGATATATTTTGAAATTAGGGGTGGGAAGAGGGCTCTGATCTTTTCCTCCTGTCTTAAGGACACTAATCCCATTATGGGAGCTCTTCCCTTATGATCTCATCTAAACGTAATCACATCCCAAAGGCCCCACCTCCAAATACCTCTACTGCGGTTTAGGGTTTCAACATAACAAATTTTAAGGGGACACGACACAAACTTTCATCACCCACGGCATGGGAAGAGGGGATGGTTAGTGTGGGCAGGAGAGAACTCAGGGACTCTATTTTGAGATGCCAATTAGACATGCAAGCGGAAATGTTACATGGAGAATTGAATACACAAGTCTGGAGTTCAGGGAAGAGGTGTTGGCTAGAGCTAGAAATTTGAGCATCATCAGAGTACTCATCAGGGGAACAAGTGAGTGCAATATTTAGAGGCTGACAGAAGAGGAGTCAACAAAGGAGACTGAAAGGGAAGCCACGGAATGTTGAAGGTAAAGCAGGAGATGGATGTTCCAGAGGCCAAGGGGAGAAAGCATTTCAAGACAAGGGGGTGACTGGCCTCAAATGGTGCTAGTCAAGTAGGAGGAGGCTGTGCACAGGTTGTGGATTAAGCAATGTAATTTTATCGATGACAGCTACAAAAGCTTTTTCTCTGGAGCTATGAGAGGAACGAGCATTAATGGAGTTGGTCCAAGAGAGAGGGGGAGCATGTGAAAGAGACATGGGGAGAATAAGGAACTCTCAGAAATTTTGCAACAAGGGTGCAAAGCAGGCTGGGGGTTAGAGGAGTCCGGAGAAGTGTGTGTTTATTTTTTCATCTGAAACATGAGTGACAAAATAACATATTTTTTGCACTACTGAAATGGATCTGGAAGAGAGGAAATACTCGATGGCATAGGAGAGAGAGGACAGGATTGATGGTGGAGCTAAAGATGATGAGTGTTCCGGAGCCATCGGATCCACTTACATGTGGAGGAGCTGGTCCTGGGCCACAGTGTGGATATAATTCGTGTATTAGGAGAGGAGTCAGGCAATATATTATTAAAGATAAAGACAAGTTAAAAAATTGGGTGGGAGGATGAAGAAACACTCTTCTTTTTTTTTTTTTAAAGATTTTATTTTATTATTTATTTGACAGAGAGAAATCACAAGTAAGCAGAGAGGCAGGCAGAGAGAGAGGAGGAAGCAGGCTCCCTGCTGAGCAGAAAGCCCGATGTGGGGCTTGAACCCAGGACCTGGGATCATGACCTGAGCCGAAGGCAGCGGCTTAACCCACTGAGCCACCCAGGCGCCCCTGAAGAAACACTCTTCTTATAGGTTCTGTTTTCTCAGCAAAATGAGGGTGAGTCAACAGCCCACTGACGCTAAAGATGAAGAATGTTCATCTTCATATTGGAGACTTAAGGAAAAAGAGGGTTAAGAAGTCACCCAGGAGGATAGAAGACTATGACAAGAACAGCATGTAGGGCCCCTCGGCAGTGGTGGGCACTTAGTGAGGTCATGAATTAGAGTCTGGCCAATGGGGCTGGGTGTGTGTTTCTTAAACCACACTGAGCTTGCACAACGAAGGCAGGGAGTGGGGCCGAACTTAAATGGGGTTTTACCAAGCAAGATGACAAAGGGAGAGGGGCCAAGGATGTTGAGTGTACAACCCACCTGACAGGACTATGATGTCTCAGAATTCATTGAACAATATCTAAGCATTTAAAAAAGTCTTGTCTCAAGGACAATTTTTTTTTTATTATTGAAAATAGAGTGGGTTCTACTGTCTTAGAAGTAGAAATAGCTTATGATTAGTTTCATTCTTAATATAAAGCTCATGTACAATCATATTTCGGAATGCCATTAGTAGCAGCCATTGAGGACAAAATGGCAGAAATCTTTTTTTTTTTTTTAAAGATTTTATTTATTCATTTGTCAGAGAGAGAGAGTACACACAAGTAGGCAGAGAGGCAGGCAGAGAGAGAGGAGGAAGCAGGCTCCCCATCAAGCAAGGACCCCGATGCGGGACTCGATCCCAGGACCCCAGGATCATGACCTGAGCCGAAGGCAGCGGCCTAACCCACTGAGCCACCCAGGCATCCCCAAAATGGCAGAAATCTTAATGTTAAACTGGTAATAACCCAATTGTACCAAGGTAAGTATCTTGTAATAATGCTCATCCAGATGTATTAATAGAAGAAATCCAGAGTAACTCTTCTGATAGAAGAGTTCATAAAATGCAAGGGGCAAAATCATAGAGAATCAAACATCCCTCTCCAGTTTCCACTCTGTAGGCAGCTCTTTCTTGCTACTAAGGATATTTGTTTAGAATAAATTATTTTTGAGTTTTCTTCCTTCTATCCTTTCTTCCGTTCTATTTTACTTTTTTTTGTTACCTTTCTCTTCCTTTCTTTCTTCTTTCTTTCTTTCCTTCCTTCCTTCCTTCAATATTGGCACTTACCATTAAAAAAAGAAAGAAAAAGCCCAACTTGTAGAATTTAGCTATTTCTGTGTGCTAAATCCACCAACTTCCCTCTGCTCTCCAGAGCATTAGCTGATTACATCACTTCAGAACTTGGAGAGTTACCATGGTAACAGCCTTCCAACCTTTTCCTTTGAAAAGAATCCCTCCTGCCCTAAGAGAAATCACCTGCAAGTAGCCATCGAGCTCCCTTTGTTCTGCCTGCCATCTTCGCCCATTATCAGAAGTCGGACTTAGGTCAAGAGCCTTGCCAGTGACCTGTGAAGTAGGACAGCCTTCAGAGTGCTGTTTCAGGGCTAGGCTAGAGTCTGGAGTCTGCTCTCCTCCATACTTCTGCCTCCTCTCCTCCACTTGCCCTTGCAGTAAGGGGATTGAGGGAAGGGGCACAGCAAGCTGGTGCCCAGCTTCTTAGGAATGGAGTCCCTGTCCTAGAATTGGAGATTCTCTCCTCTATAAAAGGGGAGCTTTCCTCTTTATTGATTTGCCAAAAGCAAAAGCAGCAACCCCAACCACCTGCCACTTAAACAAGAGCAGATTGATTACATTTGGTCCCAAGGATATTTGTTACAATTGGAATATTTGATGTGTCAGCCAGGAGGAAGTTTGGCCATGATGGTTTGCATGGTTAATGGATTGATGTGGTCTCACTTCCCTCCCTACTGCCCTCTTTCTCTCAACATGCCTTCTTCCCAACATGGTGGCAAAGTCTTCCTTCCTGGTTCATCATTTGCCCTCTGACTATCATCATGGAAACGGATCAGATTAGTTACTTAATGGTGAGATGATACATGAACTTGGTCCCTGACATGAAGTGTCCCCCAATGTCTTTCTATGGCTCATTTTTTGCCACATTGAGGGGCTGGCATTTATTCCCTGTCTGATCTGCTCCTCTCTCACCAATGGTCAGGAAGAGGATATTAGAGTCAGCTAGGGATACTACTTCAGGCACTACCCACATGCCTGTGACTGGTTGTTATATTTGCAGTCTTGTTGGAGAGTCTCAGATAGACACAGAGATATAACAACTTGATGCCAGGGCATTGAAGCAGCTTGGAGAACAACTTTTTCTTTTACTTTGGTTCTGGAAACCAGAATTATTTCTTGGCTTTTGGGAACTTTTTTTTTTAAGTGGAACTATTGTAATTGGTAAATAAACAAGAGATTACAACTCAGAAGTATAAATTTGTATACCAAGTCTGATTTTGTTTTTGTGATGTATGACAACTTTGAAACCTCATTTTTCCCTCTTCCTCTTCTGCTCCACATCCTTGAAAGCTGATAAGAAAGACTGGGTGCTCCCTCCTTGGCACTGGTGGGAATCTGAAAATCCATATAAAGCTGTTCCTATATGTAAGAGCCCTGATCCTGGCCTCAATTCCTACCTGCAGTAAAAACCCCAAACCAGTTTCCTTTTCTTGCTCGCTCAAGCCATTTTTAGATCAGCGTGAGAGACATTCCCTACACTTTCCAGAAGACTACATTATGTAACTAAAAACTTTTTCATACTGTCTTAGTGAGTGTGTGGAGTCATTGGGCTGGATAGCTAAGCCAAATTTTGAGTGAGGATCAATTTTTTTTTTTTTTTTTTGCATTATGTCCACAACAATTTGTACAAAATTTTGTGTGTAGGAGGAATGAGAAAAAGAACTTCCAATGCAAGAATAGATTTATTCTTTTGTTAAAAACTTGCCCATCTTTCCATCCAATAAGAGAGGTTAAAAGGCCAAATGGCTTAGGTTCTGTGTTTCCTGAGCCTGGACTGAACATTAGGTAGGAAACAGTCTTGCCCATATAATGATTAGCCAAGTCTCATTCAGGGGAGAATCCAAACTCCATCCTGGCTAACTGTTCAGTTGTCCATTGCCTAAAGGAGGCTGGCAGTAAGAAGACAAGGGGACATAGTAGGGACAATGGAAGGGAAGCAAAAAAGGGACTTGAGTGAAATGACTTAGGTATACATATTGGGATTAGAAGAAGAGCTAGAAAAAAATTGAGCTGCAGGAACAAAGCCACTGATGACTTTTATAGGAAATCTGTAGGCTAGGTTTAGCTTTGGGTAAAGAGGGAGCCAAAAATTTTTAGAAGCTCTTCTTCTAAGTGCAAAGGTTACAACCCCCAGCACCCCTGTTCCCATTTCACCTGACAGGTACAGCTGGTACTTGCCACAGATGTTGTGGAAGGCAGCAAGACCCATGAAAGTGTTGCTCAGGTGATGATGGTTGGAGATAGAGGGATTGAGCAATGGTTAGGAACATGAGCTCCAGCACCAGACTTCCTGGGTGTGAGGGTATGAATTCTGCTCTGCCACATGCAAATTAGGTGACCTTGAGCAAGCTGTATAAAATGAGAAAAAGTTGACTTAAATTTTAAAGAGCATCTTTAGAGCAATAGAATCTTTATGTAATATGCTTAATTCACTGAAGAGATATATACGTATGCACCTAGGAGCATAGGCTCAAAACATGCAAAGAAAAATTGATAGAGAGAAAGTAATCTATCTTCCATCCAGGTGGGAGGTTTCAACACAGCTCTCCCAATATCAATAGGTAAAATAAGCACTAAAAAAATCAAAGAAAACACAAGAAACTTCAAAAAGACAGTTAATATGCCAACTTTTACATCAATTTGGATTTGGCCAAAGATTAAGAGGCACATTTTTCTCAAGCACACATAGAACATTTACAAAAATTTTTTCTTTACCAGGCCATAAAGGAAGGCTTAGCAAATATCAAAGGATAAGTAACATAAATAGAACACATTTTCCAAACATACTGAAATAAAGTAGAAGTTACTTTTTAAAAATGTAATTTTTTAAACCTTCATGTATTTAAAAGCTTAGGAATGCATTTCTAAATAACATGTAAGTCAGAGAAGAAATCATAGTAAAAGATACACAATACCTAGATAATACTCCCAGAAGATCACATAGGAGAAAATATATGTGAGCTGCATTTGGGAGTGACTTTTTAGATAAAACACCAAAAGCATGATCCACAAAAGAAAAAAAAACTGACTAAGTGAGACTTCATTAAAACTAAAAAATTGTGCTCTACAAAAGACACTGTTTGAAAAATGAAAAGAGGAGCCAAAGAAGAAAGTTTTTGCGAAACACATGTCTGATAAAGGACTGGTGTCAAATAAATGAATAAGTATTAAAACTCAACAATAAGAAAACAAACAACCTGATTTTAAAAATGGGCAAAACATCTGAACAGACCAGACACTTCACCAAGGAGACATAGAGATGGCACATAAGCATATGAAAAGAGGGTCCACACCACACGTCATTAAGGAATTATAAATTAAAACAATTTTAGAATGGCCAAAATTCCAAAACATTGACCATACCAAATATTGACCGGGCTGTGGAGCAACATGAATTCTCATAAATTGCTGGTGGGAATGCAAAATGGTGCAACCACTTTGGAAAACAGTTAAGTGTTTTTTTTTACAGATGGGAAAGTACTCTTGTTATACGACTCAGCAATTGCGTTCCTTGGTACTTACCCAAATGGGCTAAAACATGTCCACACAAAAACCTGTAATTGAATGTCTATAGCAGCTATATTCACAATTGCTCTAACTTGGACCTAACCAAGATATCCTTCAATAGGTGAGTGGTTAAACAAACTATGGTATATCCATACAATAGAATATTATTTAGAGAAAGAAAGAAAGAGAGAGAAGAAACAAAGAAACAAAGAAACAAAGAAACAAAGAAAAAAAAGAGTTAAGTCATGAAAAGACATGGAAGAACATTAAAATTCATATTGCTAAGTGAAAGAAGCCAATTTGGAAAGGCTGTATGATTCCAACTATAAGATAGTCTTGAAAAGGCAAAGTTACAGGTAGAGTAAAAAATAAATAAATAAATAAGCACTAGTGGTTTCCAGAGGTTGTGGGGAGGTAGAGATGAATAGGGAATAGGTTGGAGAACAGGAGAATTTTTAGGGCATTGAAACTATTCTATATGATACTATAATGGTTGATATATGTTGTTATACATCTGTCAAAACCCACAGAATGTACAAGGCAAAAAGTGAGTGCTAATGTAGACTATTCCTTAACCTGAAATTCTGTAGCATGTCCAGGCACTTGCAGCTCAGTATACTTCTCCAGACTCATGTTTAATTACTCCACTCTAGAGCCTTCATGATTGATCATCCTTTTATACACCAAGCTATCTCCTGCCCCCAAAGTCGGTTCACATTTCTTCTTCTCTACTGCCCTCAACTCCTCCCCCTCCAGGTTCTCAATATTAATCTTCAGCAATCAGCCTGAAATGAATGATGGCCTCCAGAAATCCTTCCTTAAACCCTCAGCTTCTAAGAACACCCATCCTTCATCTTCACCCTTCTCTCACTGTACTATAATTCATCTTTGACTTGATCACATCCCCCTTGGACTTAGCCCATGAAGGCAGAGTCACTGCCTGGCACACAGTAAGAACTAAATACTCATATACTGGATGATTTCCTTTTGGTTTCATCAGTTAAATATTGAAAGGAAGACACCACAATCCACAATACATAGGACCATGACCGCAGGTCGTTTAATACAAAGTTGGGCTAATCCAAGGGTCATTAGTAATGTAGGAATGTAAGGAAATGTACTAAAAAATTAAAAGTTTTCAAAGAATCAGAGCCATAATGACTGATAATCATTTAAGATGATATTAATAAGTACTGAACAGCATAGGAAAGAGACTGATTGGCCAGTTTAGAATTTTTACAGGACATTAAGTCAAGGGAATGTTTCAGCTTCTGTCTGATTTTGACAATGAGATTTGAAATTAGGGCAGCCTTCACCCCAAGAATAAAGAAAATAAAGAGTGGCAATCATTGTTAGCCACATTATCTGCTTTTTCTACCTCAGAAAAGCTTCATGAGATACTAAAAATGAAACAAAACACTTTGGGCTGTCAGATTCAAGTGCTTCTTACAGAGAAGATAAATGCCTGGGACACCGTAGGAAGGTTTGGGGAGAGGGCTTGTTGAAAACCTGTATGGCTGACAGGAAGTGGTTAGTGCATTTCTCCCTGACATCTGCATTGCATTTAGCCTCATTATATTGAGTTTTATGAGGATAAAAGGCTGGCAAGACACTTTAAAAAGTGGGTGACATTTCTGGATTCAAATGTGTGGGCTTTTTTTTTTTTTTTTAAAGATGCACAGGTGGGGATATATTCCTGCCTATTCATCCCTCTCTTAACCCCCCAAAAATGTATTTGGCTTAAATATTATAAAACCATGTAATGGAAAAAGGTGACCACTCTGCAATTTGGAGAACAGGCAGCGTTTAAAAATTAGCAAGGTTTCTTTGTGCCCAAGAAGAGATCTGATAAGCATACTCCTTGGGATTTTTCTAAACTCAGGTTGCTCACTCTTTCATTAAAAGCTGCCATTTTCTAGAAATGGGAGGGAAGTTTGGGGCTAGGCTTGTTATCCCTCAGGTCTGTAAATTGTCGAATTCAACTTAAAATATTCAGGCCAGATTCACAAACATGATCTAATAGCAAGAATATATCAGCAAAAACGGAACAATTGGGAGACTCATTCTTTCATGCTTTTCTCCTTAATCAAAGAAAAATACAGTTAGCAGGGAAAGCACAATTGTTCATTTCTGTGATCCTTGTGCTTTTAATGTGAAAGGAATCCTTTAAATTCAAAACTCTTGGTATATATTATGATGTTACTCAACCTCAGATACAAAATGCAGCTGAGTCTCTGGCTGCTTCATGTAGAAGGCTTTCAGAGTACAAGGCAACCCATTGGTATCTTGTAGGCTCCCTTCTTCTCTACAGAAGTGGCAATTATCCGAGTAGCTATTTAAGAATCCTATTATGTTTTATTGATTTGAATTCAATTATATTCAATGGTATTGTAAACTCAACAGAGACATAAATTGGAGAATCAATTGCTTCCCAAAAATCGGTCAGAAAACGTAAGGTAGAAAGATCCCACGACAATAGCAAATATAAAATACTTACCAAAAGCCTGAGGAAAATAACCTAGATCTATGTGAAGAAAATGACAAAAGCCTTACCAACTGCAGTCATAAAAGGACATCTAAAATAAAAGATGATCCAAATTATATTTCTGCATATACTTCCCATACTCAATATTCAAAGATACATGGTTACCTCAAATTGCTCTGTAAATTCAGTTCAAGTCTAATAAGAATTCCAATGGGATATTACATAAAACTTAAGTTAATTCTATATTTATCTGAAGAAGTCAGTGCATAAAATTAACCAAGATATTTTTTAAAAATAAACTTTGATAATTAATAAAACCACCCTAATTACTTAAAAAATATAGACAAACAAATTGACCTACCTACAGATTTCAGAAAGAGACCCATGCCTCCTTGGAAACTTAGTATGAAAGAAATATGACAATTCAGTTTCAGTGCAAAGATGGATAACTTATTGAATAAATGGCATTAAAACAATTTACTATGCCAATTATTAGAATGGCATAAAGCCAATCTCTTTACCTTACCATACCTTTAACTAAACAGTAGGTAGAATGAAAATCTAAATGTAATATTCATAAATGTACTAGAATAATGGGAAATTATTTTCCTAATCTTGGAATAACAAAGACCTCTTGTAAACAATACCTAAACTTGAGAAATAGCCAAGAAAAAAACTGGCATATTGTTACATTAATAAAGAAAAAGCTTCAGAAGTAATTCCTTAATTTAGCAAGGTTATAGGATACAAGGTGAATACACTGAATCTAAAATATATCTGTAGCGTGTCTGGGTGGCTCTGTTGGTTGAGCAACTGCCTTCAGCTCAGGTCATGATCCCCAAGTCCCAGGATCAAGTCCCACACTGGGGTCCCAGCTCCATGGGGAGTCTGCTTCTCCCTATGACCTTCTCCCCTCTCACGCTCTCTTTCACTGTCTTTCTCTCAAATAATAATAATAAAAATATGCCTACATGCTTGTAGCAAACAATTAGAAAATGAGATTGCAGCAAATTCATTTACAATACAAGAAACATAAAATACTTCAGGAAATTTAATGAAAGATCAGCAGGACCTCTATACTGTAAACCAGATAACATTGCTGAAAGAAATGAAAGACCACAAAGTGGAGAGACATACTGTGTTCATGGATTGGGAAACTGAATATGGTTATGCTGTCTATTTGCAGAACAAATTTGGAGGACCTAAACTACCTAACTTTAAGACTTACTCTAAAGCTATAGAAATTAAGACAGTGAGCAAGTCTGACAAATAAATGAATGAAATAGGATATTTAACCCAGAAATAGACCAGCACTTATACAGCCATTTGACTTTGGACAAATGCATCAAAGCAATCCAATATGGAAAGGAAAGTGTTTTGAGTAAATGGTGGTAAAGTAATATCAACATGTAAAATAAATGAAATTTCAACCCCTCTCTCATGCTATGCACCAAAATCAATGTAAATCTAAAACTTGATTAAAGATTTGATTAAAATTATTGGAATGCATCAACCAAAAGAAAATATTTGCAAAACATATGTCTTACAAAGAGCTATAATTCAAGATAATAAAATGTCAAACAATTCTCTAAAAGTTGGCTTAAGATTTTAACCAACACTTCACAAAGGGAGATATACAAATGGCCAATATGCATCTGAGACAGTTTTTTCATGATTATTCATCGGGAAAATGCAAACCCAAACCAACCTTGACTACCATTCTACATTCATCGGAATGGCTAAAATTAAAACAAACGCCAGTTATGAGCAAAGATGACAGTTCGGTTTCAGCGCAAAGATAGATAACTTATTGAGTAAATGAAATTAAAACAATTTATTATACCAATTATTAGATTGACGTAAAGCCAATCTTCTTTCCTTACCACACATTTAACTAAATATTAGGTAAAATAAAAATTTAAGTGTCAAATTTATAAATGTAACTTTCATACATTGTTGGTGGACGTGTAAAGTGATATAATTGTTTTAGGAAAAAATTTGTGTTTCCTCTTAAAATTAAATCTATATCTCCATTCAACCCACCATTCCACATATTTACTCAAAAGAATTGGAAACATATATCTACAAAATATATCTACAAAAATATAGGTACAAAAAACTGTTCATGGCAGGGGCACCTGGGTGGCTCAGTTGTTAGGTGTCTGCCTACTGCTCAGGTCATGATCTCAGGGTCCTTGGATCAAACCCCACATTGGGCTCCCTGCTCAGTGGGAGGCCTGCTTCTCCCTCTTCCGCTCCCCCTGCCTGTGTTCCCTCTTGCTGTCTCTCTGTCAAATAAATAGATAAAGTTTTTTAAAAAACTGTTTATGGCAGCTTTATTCATAAAGCTAGAATCAAACTAGAATCAGGTGTCCATCCTTAGGGGCACAGATAAGAGAAAAACTTGTATGTTCATGCAATGAACACAGCAATAAAAATGAGCAAACTATTGATACATACATGTCAGGGATGAACCTCCAAAACAGTATGTTGAGCAAGAGAAATTTTACACACAAAAATATATATACACTGTGTGTTTTGATGTATATGGAGTTCGAAAACAGGCAAAACTCATCTATGGTGGAAAGAATGAGAATAGATTTACATCTTGGGAGTAAGGACTAGGGGTGGGCGTTGACGGAGAATAGACGTGGAGTAATTGTAATATTTTGTATCTTGGTGAGGGCTTAGGGTACACAGATATATGCCTTTGCCAAAATCATGGAATTAAAATCTGCATATTAGTTTTTTTGATTACTGTGAAAGAAAGCAAATATTGAATTCTAGTTAATCCAATATATGTTGAAGAACTCATTGGGAGGTGCGCTGGTGTCTGAAAATGACTTGGAAATGCATCAGTAAAATAAAATCTATTGAAGATGGATGAAAGGACAGATATGTAATAAAGTGTGTTTTGTAAAGTGTCAATTATAGAATCCAGGCAGGAGATACAAGATTCTTCACTGTAAAATTCTTCTAGCTTTTCTCCATGCACAAAAATTTTCCTAATAAAATTCTGGAAGAAAACATCACTGAAAATAATACAGAACAAGAAGGAGAAAATAAGTATTTTTGACATCAATAAAACAAGGAAAAAGTACAATCACAAACCACAAGTCTGAAACATGATTGAATCTGCAGATCAAAAGGGCAAAAAGTTTCCCAAGAAGAACTGATATAAAAAAATAAGTACCAAGACATAGCCTCTTGAACTGTTGAACGTCAAGGATAAAAAAATAAATCTTACGGTCAACTGGGTAGGAAAAATCCTGCCACATAAAGGAGAAAAAAATGAAGTTGACCTCATACTTCTTCACCAAAACAGCCAATGTTAGATAACAGTGCAGTGATGTTTAACATGGTCCAGCAAAATTAACAACATAGACATTCCTGAGCAAAAAAGAACTTACTGCTTCCTGGATCCCTGAGCTCTTAAACTGATTTGATCTAGTTAGCTATGATAAATCAGAACATGGATGGAAAATAAAATCTCAATAAAGGAGAGGAAATGGTACAATTGATGGAAACTTTGACTACATTACAATATGAAACTAAAAGAAATTTAAAAAAATGGTGCTTGAGAACAACTAATCTGACTACCTTATATAGACTTCTAATTTTATTTAAAGTTTTATTGTATTAACAGAAAAAAGTCACAAGGGATAAAAATAAAAATTCTATAAAAGGTATCTATTATGTTTTGCTTCCATCACTTTCTCCATCCATCCTATCCTGATTCATTCAGAAAATCGCTTATTTTTTTTAAATCTTTCTAGCATATCTTGTATAATAATTCATAAATACAAAGATACATTTATTTTACCATTTTCAGCCATGAGATAAGGGTATACTTGTGGAACCATCACCATAGTTCATGTCATTGGTTTATCCATCATCTCCAAAAGTTTCTTCCTGACCCCTTGGGTTTTTGTATATTTTTACATCTACATTTGTTTTTCTTTTTGTGGTAAGAGCACTTCTCATAAGATCTATTGTCTCAGCAAATTTTTAGGTATTCAAAACAATATTGTTAATCACTGGCCTTATGTTGTATGGTAGACTTATTTATCATGCATAACTGAAACTTTCTACCCTTTGACATTAACCTCCCAACTCTCCTTCCTCCCAGCCCCGGGCAACCACCATTCTACTCTCTGCTTCTCTTAGTTTGACTTTTTTCAATTCTTCATGGAAATGGATCATGTAGCATTTGTATTTCATTTCATTTAGCATGATGTCTTCTGGGCCCAGCAATGCTAATGCAAATGGTGGGGTTTCTTTCTTTTTTAAGGCTGAATGATATCTCACTGTAGATGTATACCACATTTTAAAAATCCATTCCTCCAACTATGAACATTTTAGATCATTTCCATACCTTGACTATTATGAATAATGCTGCAATGAGCAAGAGAGTGCAGATATCTAAGATTCAGATTTCAATTCAATCCAGATTTCAGATTTCAATATGTATCCAGAAGTAGAATTTCTGTATCAAATTATAGTTCTATTTTTAATTTTTTCAGAAGAATCTTCCTATTGTTTTCCACAATAGTTGTACCAATTTACCTTCCCATCAACATTTCACAAAGGCTTTCTTTTCCTCCACCTCCCAAAAGTTGTTGTCTTGTTGTTGTTGTTGCTTTTAGTAATTGTCATTCTAAAAAGTATGAGATGATCTCTCATTGTCGTTTTGATTTGCATTTCTCTGTTGATTAGCGATGTTGAGCACCTTTTCATATCCTATTGGGGATTTGTATCTCTTTGGAGAAATGTCTATTCAGATCTTTTGCCCCTTTTTAAACCTGGTTATTTAGTTTTTTTGCTTTTGAGTTGTAGTAGCTCCTTATATATTTTGGATATTAACTCCTTATAAGCCATATAGTCTACAAATGTTTTCTCCATCCCATAGCTTACCTTTTCATTTCGTTAATTGTTTTCTTTGCTGTAGAAGCTTTCTAGTCTGATGTAGTCCCTCATTTATTTTTGGATCTGTTTCCTGTGCTTTCTGTGTCACGTCTAAGAAATCATCATCCATTCCAATGTCTACAAGCTTTTCCCCTATGTTTTCTTCTAGGAGTTTTATTGTTGCAGTTTTTACATTTAAATCTTTTATCCATTTCATATTGATTTTTGTATGTGGTGTGAGGTAAGAGTTCTGCTTCATTCATTTGCATGTGAATATCTGATCTTCTCAACACAGTTTATTGAAGAGACTGTCCTTTGGCCACTGAGTACTTTTTGCAACCTTGTTGAGTATTGGTTGACCATATATGTGTGGGATTATTACTGGGCTCTCTATTTTATTCCATTGGTCTGTATGTCTCTTTTTAATGCCAGTACCATACTGTTTTGATTATTTTAGTTTTGTAATATGTTTTCAAATCAGAATGTGGCGTGTTCAGCTTTGTTCCTCTTACTCAAAATTTCTTTGGCTATTTAGGGATTTATGGTTCAAAATAAATTTTAGGATTGTTTTTCCCACTTCTGTAAAAAATGCCATTGAGATTTTAATAGGGATTGCATTGAATCTGTAGATCACTTTGGGAAGTATGGAATGATTATAATCTTAAATTTGTTGAGATTTGTTTCGTGACCTACCATGCCATCTATCTTAGAGAAAGTTCAAGGTGAACTTCAGACACGTCTTAAGAATCATTCCAGATGCTCTGAGCCTCACTTGTCTCTGGGGCTGTTACCCACTTTTTCCAGGCTCACTGTTTTGAAAATCATCTGTGCTCCAGTCAAATTTACAAGTGCATGACCTAGCGGTGCCTTGCCTATCACTTCCTCTGATGCTTCCTATCCCAGACTTCCTTGTTAGCTGAGCCTGGGATGCTACAGGAGGGGTGGGTACCAAGGAAGCTCTATGGTACAAGACTTTGCCCAGTGGCAGCAGGAGCTGGTGAATAGATTCTTCTTACTTCCTCCCTTGTTTATTCCACTGGAACTGACCTGAGCTGCCCGCATTATAGTTGGAAGAATCTTACAGGATCCAGCCTCCAGAAAACACTCTTGACACAAAGTGTTGCTAGTTTCATTAAGCTCTTTCATTTGGGTTCTCCCGTCTTCTTTGCCTCACTTCAAATTTTTGCCATAGATTTCACTCTCTGGGAAATCTAGCCTAAGATTAATAATTTACTTAACTAATAATTTATTTAATCATTTAACTGTGCTGTCCCTGGCCACATGTGGCTATTCAATGCTTGAAGCTTGACTAGTCTGGATGGAGATGACCTTTGAGTATAATAGACATTGGGTTTTGAGAACTTAGTATGAAAAAAATAATGTAAAATATCTCATTGATAATTTTTATATTGGTTACATGTTGAAATGAAAATATTTTATTTATATTGCAGCTATATTATTTAAACCATTATACCTGATTATTTTTACATTTTTAGATGTGGGTACTAGAAAACTAAGAATTACAAATTGACTCATATTTTTGGGGACAACACTTAGCAAACATTTGATAAGACTTGGGCTCTTGCTAATTTTTTGCTGTAACCACAGCAACAAAAAAATGTGTATGGAATAAACCACATTGTGTGTGCATGGAACAAATTTCCAGAACTGAAATTTCTGAGTCAAAGATTGCATGAATTTATTCATTTTGGTAGATAATGCTGAACTTTCTTATTAAGACTGGGGGAAGCCAACTGCTCTACAAGACAGGGAGATGCAGTTCTCCCATATGTCCTCACAGAATAGAACAATGATGTTTGGAAGCTTGAAAATGCACGAGGTAAAAAAAAGGAAGTATAAAGTGTACAGGTGTAAATTATCCCATCTTTCATTATAGGGAGTAAGTAGATAGAATCTAAACTAAAATGTTGTGTCTTTCAATTTTTTTGCTTCTCTTTATAATTTTACCAGATATGCTTGATTCCCCAAATAATGCTTTTGCTGATTTTGCAAGTTTTTTTTTTAACTTCCTGTAGTTATGTGTGTTATGGTACAATATTATTCTTCAGTTGCTTAACCTTTTCACTAAACAACAAAATCTTCTACAAGCCCATTAATTGAGCATGGTAATTGTGTTGATCAAAACTTAGTCTTCACTGACTTTTATTTGCTTGATCTGTCCATTACTGAGAGGGTAGCCAAGTAGTCCAAGAATCAGACACTTAACTGATGGAGCCACCCAGGCGCTTTCTCGATCTTTTTAAACTAGAGATTTGTTATAGTTATATCAATTATAATGACTGACAAATTTGGATTTATTTTTCAACCATCTCATTTTGTGCTTTTCACTTGTCCCAACTCTTGAGAGTTATTTTCTTTTTCTTTCTGGATTTCAGTTAGACTGATGGATATTTTCTCTCATGCCATGCTTTTCCTTTACTTCTTGGAGATTATATACTTCATATTTTAAAAATTCTTTTCCTGGAAATGTTTTGTGCACACCATGTTTAAGACTGCTTCTATCTTCCAGTATCCATTATGTCTTTTTTCTCCACAATTGTGGTAGTCATGTGGCCATACCATGATAGATGTTTCTTAGATTCTGTCTCTGTTAATTAAATTTGTCATGTGACTTGGCTTTGGTCACCAAGATATAAGCAGAAGGAACATGTGTAACTTTTATTTTGTGCCCTTGAACACAAAGCTGCTTCATCTTCAAGCACTCTTCCTGTGTTGCCACTGACTAAAATGCAGGTGTGGGAGAGGTGAATTCAATCCTGTGAGTCAGGAAACCTGGAGCGGTTCTCTTAGACCCAACAATGGAAGACACGTGTGAACTTCTACCATAGGTCATTGGATGACCTTGTAAGCTCTCCCCACACACCTGGTCTGTCCCATGAGAGAAAGAGAGAAGTTACCCCACTTAGTCATTAAATTTGGGTTTCTTTCAAGATCTTGTCCTCTATACCCATTGGCAGAGAAATATCAGAATTGGGGTGCTGTCATACACAAACTAAGGTATCCGGTGTTGAGTCAAGTAATAAGAAGCAGGGAAACAGGTCTGAAGGCTAAAAACCTGATGACTCTTGTTTGCTGTGGGAAAATGTCTGGTAAAACTCTCATCAGCATTCCTCTGAAAAACAGACCATATGCCTATGAAGTTTTCAAATTCAAGAAAATGGTTGGAGATAGCCAAAACATTGAGTGTGTGCTCATTGCTTCTTATGGCTTTTAGCAAGTTATTACAAAGACAAGCGATGGGCTATTGTCTTCTTGCATCCATTTTCCCTTCTTGCTTTTAGTAACTTTATACCACAGTACTCTGGCAATACATGACAGTTGCACAGGTGTCCTACCACTCAGCCATGGAACCACATTTCCCAATTTCTCTTAAATGTAGGTATGGGCATTTCGCTAGGTTTTGGCCAATGATAGAAAAACATTAAGTGAACTCTGTTTCATGTTCTTAAAACTGATGTTGTCATCCTTCATATTCCTTTATTTTATCTTATTGCAATGAAATTTATGTAACATAATTAGCCACTTTATTTTCTTCTTATTTTATTTTTATCAAAGTATAATTACCATCCAGTGTTATGTCAGTTTCAGGTGTACCATACAATGCTTCAGCGGTTCTATACAAAGTCAGTGCTCATGATAATTGTACTCTTTTTTTTTAAAAAAAGATTTTATTTATTTAATAAAGACACAGGGAGAGAGGGAACACAAACAGGGGGAGTGGGAGAAGGAGAAGCAGGCTTCCTGCAGAGCAGAGAGCCCCATGCGGGGCTCAATCCCAGGACCCTGGGATCAGGACCCGAGCCGAAGACAGACGCCTAACGCCTGAGCCACCCAGGCGCCCCGATAATTGTACTCTTAATCTCCGTTATCTATTTCCCCCATCCCCTCATCTACCTCCCCTCGGGTGACTACCAGTTTGTTCTGTGTTTAAGAATCTGTTTGTCTCTTTTTTCCTTGTTTGTTTCCTTGTTTTGTTTCTTAAATTCCACCTATGAGTGGAATCTTTCTCTGATTTACTTCACTTAGGATTATACCCTCTAAGTCCATCTATGTTGTTGCAAATGGCAAGATCTCATTCTTTATGGCTTGGTAATAGTCTCTCTTTATATATACTGTATATTCTTTATCCATTCTTCTATTGATGGGCACTTGGGTTGCTCCTATATCTTGGCTATCATAAACAAAGCTGCAATAAACATAGGGATGCAAATGTCTTTTCAAATTCATTTTCTTTGGGTTACTACACCAGTAGTGGGATTACTGAATCATATAGTAATTCTATTTTTAATTTTTTAAGGAACCTCCACACTGTTTTCTGCGGTAGCTGCACCAGTTTGCATTCCCACCAACAGTGCATGAGGACTCCTTTTTCTTCACATCCTCACCAACACACGTTACTTCTTACCTTTTGATTCTCCCCATTCTGACAGGTGGGAGAAGCTATCCTGTTGTGCATGATTCCTGATTTGCATTTCCCCAATGAGGAGTGGTGTTAAGCATTTTTCCATGTTCTTAGAAGCACTTGCTAAGTCTCCAAGAATCATGCAGGACTGTTAAGACTGGAATTTGAATTGTGTTAAACCTGTGTGTTAGAGAAAATCGATGTTTAAGAATTCTTGCTTTCCCTCCTAAGCAATTATTTTTATTCTATTTACTTAAGTCTGTTAATCTCACAATAAAACTTAGCACACTGAAAAAAAAAATTAGCAGACTGAAAAAAAAAAACAACTTAGCAGACTGTTTTCATCTAGGTGCACATTCTTATAAACATACTTACATTTGTTTTCTGAAGGCAGCATGCTCTGGGCAGTAAAAATCTACCTGTTATCTGAAAGGCTGTTGACCTTTGTGATGCAGTGGTAAACACATGATCAAACTATTACCTGTTGGACCATGAAAGTCAGAATGTGTAAAACTGTCACATCAGGGAAAATAGAAGCAAAGTGTAGCTGTTGGCGTATGTTAGCTAATCGCTGTATTTAATAGAGTTCTACAAAAGAGACAAACTCAGAATGGAACCAGTGGGGAAGGGGCCTCCTGGAGCACAGAACTTCCAGATAAGCTAACTGCTCTACCAAGGCAGGAGGCCTTGCTAATCCTGCCCAGCAGGATCTCATAATTGCTATGAAATAGTGACAGAGGCATACTCCTGTTATCCCTCTCTGAAAAAAGAGCTCAGTCATCACAATCCTACTGTTTCTCCACATAATTGGCAGCAAATAATTTTTTTCTATTTTTATACATTACTGTATCATAAGAAAGCACGCTCAGACCTGTTATAGAGGGCCACGTTTCTCTCTGGGTCTTGAGCAGGGTGAATCACCTGGATGAGACCTTGAGACGTCTCCTTAGGAAAGAGGGGATGCGTTCTATGTAAGAAAAGAAGAATGAGCGTCTGTGCTGAGAAATAAAAAGGGTAGGCTGCAGCTGAAGCTGTTAACTACTTGCCAAGTATCCAGGGTCTCCTTCATTTACTTCTTTCTTATTAATAAAATTCTGGTTTTATTACAGAGAGTAATATGCACAGCTAAAATACTACTTTTCCAGTCTCCCTTGCAGCTAGGAGTGCGGAATAAATAGCAGATGGAAATCGTTGGGTGAGAGCTTGGGAAAAGCTTTTTTAAAGGTGGCTGATCTAGTGTGAGGGGCTATCTTTTTATCCTCCCCCTTCCTTCCCCTTCCTTTTGCCTGGAATGTTTCAGCAGAATGGCAGACTGGCTTACTGTCTATTGCAACTCCCTTCAAGTGTATCTTCCTATATTTCAAAGCCTGGAAAAGCTAAAAATTACTTTCCCCAGATTTCCTTGCAACTGTGGTTCTGAACACAGTAAACGTTCAACCCATTCAAAGCGTGCATGAAAGATCTGGAGGGCAGAAGTAAGCAGAATGCAGAAGTGATGCTTCTAGTGTTTTTGCTGGCAAGCCTTGTTGTGTGGGATCCAGTGATACTGGGGAAGCACTAGCTGAGGACCCCATTTTTGGTCATCAAAGTCATGGGTGCAGATTATAGCAGAAACAACTTGCTTTTGAAAACACCAACAGTGATTCAAACTTTCTAATCATTGCAACTTTGGGGTTATGTGACTTCTAGGGACTGGGTAGCTCTTACTCCACGGTAGCCGGGTGGTTCTGGATCCAGCAAGTGAAGTGACAGCCTTCCGTCTGGGCAAGCAGCTTCTTGATTGCAGAAGGGACAGTAGGACCCTCAGTGGCTGGGTTTTTTCATGGGACTTTGGGAGTTACTCTTGAAATCTTAGCCTAGAGGCTTTGTTTTCAGCCTTGCCTCTGATTCTACAAGCCCTTTCATATGCTGGAACATAGTCATCTGTGTGTGCAGTAGCTAAAGTCGATTCAGTTCTTGTCAATTAGAAACTTGATTAATGCAAATGTGATGTGATGGGAAAAACTGGAGCAGTTATCCTGGACCATAATACCACGGTGGCATTGGAAACTGTAGCTAAGGATGGTGGAATAGAAGGGGAAATGGTACCTCGGTACCTCTGGACCCACCACTTTAGTTAGCCCCTTGCTGCCTATCTTGGAACATTTTTTGTTTTTTTTGTTTTGTTTTGTTTTGTTTTGTTTTTAACAAGCAACCTTAATTTCAGGTCTCTGATTTTTGTAGCCAAATGAACTCCTTTTTGTATAACATTCGTGTGATTATTTATTTTTCTATTGATATTATTAATCAGATCTTTTTTCTACTATCTTTCTTTTTTAAAAAATAGGGTCCACGCCCAGCGTGGAGTCCAACGCAGGGCTTGAACTCATGACCCTGAGATCAAGACCTACCTGAGCTAAGATCAAGAGCCAAACGTTCAATGAACTGAGCCACCAGGGCACCCCTCTACTGTTTTCATAACTGCTTATTAACAAGAGAAAGAAAAATTACTAGTCTTTATTGTTGTATCCATCTACATTACAGAGCTCTCCTACTCCTATGAGTAATTTCATGGTGAATTCTCGTGGGTTGCGTTTCTGTTCCAAGCCATCAGGAATGTTGAAAGGGAAAGGTAAGCCCCAAGATGATTGTAGAACACAATATTTTTAATTTCTCATATAAATTCAGCTGAAACAAGTCTTTGATTTTTAGAGAATTTCATATTTAATTTATTATGTAAACCATGTCCAGATGTTTTTCTGCTTATTTCATTAAAAAATTTCACACTGTCAGTAAGACACACAGAATATTCAAACTATTGCTTTTGGTTACAGCTGTCTTTCTACATTAGTAAGACAAAAATATTCCCTAACTTCTTTTGCTGATTTACAGATGGTTCACCTTCCAAAGAATGAAGTGCATATGCCGTGTTTTTTCAGTTAACAAAATAAAAACAAAACTGATTGTAAAGAAAGTTTTCATGATAAAATGACTACTTTAAATGTACATCACCTTCCTTTGGACAAAATGTAATGAACAGGAAGGTGGAAAACCTGCACCTTGCCTATTGAATCATACCAATTCAGTTTCTTTGCAACATAACCAACATCTTTGGGCTGCAGTGTGTTAATAAGGAAATTCATCATTTCTAACTCTAAAAATTTTTTTTAATTTTATTTGTTTATTTGACAGAGAGAGCAAGAGAGCCCAAAGCAGGGGGAATTGTAGAGGAAGAGGGTGAAGCTACATTCCAGGACCCTGAGATCATGACCTGAGCTGAAGGCAAATGCTTAACCAACTGAGCCACCCAGATGCTCCTAACTCTAAAATTCTATTTCTCATAGATATACATTGAATATATAATAAGTCTATGGCAAAGCATAAGTTAGGTTTTTTTTTTTTTGAATGAAGGAAATTCAAAAGCAAAATTCCAATTCACTACCCCAAACCCACTAAGTAATATCTCTTTCTTCAGTTTTAAGGTTGATTTTTTTCACATTACGCATTTTTCACATTTGGAAGTTTCTGAAATTGAGGTGTGTCTTAGAAGGAAATATATCTATGATATGGTAGTTCTTTCTCCCAGCCCTCCCCTACAACCACCATCACAACAGCAACTGAAAAAAAAGGAAAGAAAGAAAAGAAAACATTTCTTTTTATACCAGTGGTTCTAAAAGTCTAGGAAAAGACAAACAAATCAACAAAAACAGGGTCAATTTCCCACATGAACCCAAGCTGACATGTATACATATCTGTGTGGGACCAGGAGCACACGAGAGTCTATGGCAGTTGATTTACTTTGGAATGGGGGTGAGGGAAGAAGACTGCCAAGAGGAATTTGTTGGACAGACACCTGTGAACACGGTCAAGAGAGAGATGGGTGAGCTGTGAGCCCTACTGTTTGGGTCTCCAGATGAAGAGCTATCACATGAAGTTTGGGAGAGAAGCTCTTGCCCCACCTTTAGGAAGAACACATCATTGCTGTGCTGGGCCCATCACCACTGTTTTGGTGATGATCTTGGGAACTGTGACGACACACCAGAAAGGACTATTGTGGTCAGAAAACATGCTGACCATTAGTGGAAGCTCAAAGAAGATGGAGCATCTCTGGTAGAATCAGAGCTGCACCCAATAAAGCAGATTTATCTGTGTGGTAAGACTCCAGGGGACCATCATAACTGCAATGATTGTGAGCCTGAGGTCCTACAAAGAAATAGACAATGTGAGCGAATGAAATTTGAGTGTTAATATTCATGTGATCTTACCCAAACCCACAGGTGAGGGAAATGTTTTAGAGGAAATATATAAATACATACGCACATACACATATATTTATATATATGTGTGTGAATATATATACATATATATGTTTGTGTATATATCTATCTATATCTATATCACCTATATCTATATCTATATCTATATATGGAAGAACAAAATTATGCCCACTGGCCACCCATAGATTAAGAAAAAAAAGCAGTATTTAATTTGGTACTAACTTATGAATCCTAATTTCAAACTTTGTCTCAACTCACAGGGACTCTTGGAGCTGAGTTTGAGTACAAATCTAGTGAGTGATAATCACATTACATAACAAACATGATCTAAATTGGATGGAGGGAAGAAAGTCCTGTGAAGGAGGTGACAGCAGGGAAAGGATGGATGAGAGCGTGAAAGAGAAACCCAAGAAATTTGAGAAACAAAATATAATATAAAATGTTCCATTTTAAGTCACTTGGGAAATAAGTTGTTGGCTCTCTTTCAACATCCAGATTTGTCATCCAATATCCAATGTCCAATAACGTCTTCCAGAAGAGTCAGAAAGTTAGGACCAGAGCTAACCATGAGAAGGCAAGGCTCTTCTTGTGGCCACAGACATTTTAGGAAGGGTACTGGGCATTTACAAGCCAAGAGGATGAGCCTCTCTTACTGGGGTCTTAAGAGGCCAAGGAGACATTTATAAGGAAAATAGATGCAGGTCAAGTTGGAGGGAGGATGACCATACAACCAGGTTTGCCCAGCTCAGTACCAGTGTATCTCTGTTGTCCTCAGGTCTTGTCAACTTTTGCATTTGCCCAGATGTTCCATTTTCTAATCAAATATCATGACCAATGATTATATCAAAATAAGGCAAGTTGAGTTTGATAGAGGTTTCGCTTTGCAGTTCCAGCTTTTCTTACAACCTCTAGCAACATGTAAGATGCATGTGCAAATGGCTGAACCTAAATGTCTTCTCCAACTGTTTCCAGATGAACAAACTTAACCTTTCTCTCTCAAATGACAGCAAGCAAGTTACCTGATGATAAAATGAACTGGGCTTGGACATGAATGTTTGGGAACAGCTAATTCTATTGATTTTAGGAGGAGATAGGAGGAGGATTTTGTGCTGCTATTCCCAGCCAACCCCATGGTCTGGGTCACAGTCTGAAAGATGCATAAAGTTTTTGAGCTGACATTGGCCAGACCAATGGCAGACATAGGAGGAGGTTAAGTGTGTGTCAAATATGCAGAAGTAGACAGAGAAGTTCCACTGTGAAGTCTAGTGTACAGCAGGAGCGTTCTTACATTAGCAGCTTTGCTCTTTATTATATAATATCAAACTGCAGGCTTTCATTCATTTCAGGTTTTGGTAGTTTTTTTTTTTAATTAAGCCCTTTAGGCAGTGATAAGCTTACAATGAAAGTCAGAAGATATGGGTTTACTGAAGAAGCAACCACATCTGTGTCAAAGTTACCAGTTGTTCAGGAAAAACTTCAATTTTCCTTTACTCACACTCACAACACCTCTCACACCAGTTGTGTTGGTTTTTTCCAAGCTGACCAGTTCTCCAACACCAGCTCAGTGTCCTATAATTCTCTTCAGTTCCAACACCATCTACCTGGAGACAGCATCAGATCTCACAGGTTAAGGGCTTGGTCCCATAAGATGTCCCACATTCAGACACAATCACAAGCCCCAGTTGGTCGCTTGTCCTTCTAAGCAACCAGCTATGAATCAGAGTTCCCAGGACTCCCTCATGAGTTAATGTGCTAAAATCATTCATGGAACTCAGGGAAACACTCACATTTATCAGTTTATTATAAAGGATGTGATTACATTTTTGTAAACAGATGAACAGCCAGAGGAAGAGATGCCTAGGGTGAGGTCTAGAAGGGTTCCATGTGCAAAAGCTTCTTTCCTCATGGAGTTGGACTGTGCCATTCTCCTGGCATTTAGACGGGTTCAACTCAGGAGCTCCCCAAACCCCATACTCTGGGGATTTTTATAGAGTCTTAATCATGAGATCATGATTGATTATTCATTTTCCAGCCCATCTCTCCTCGAGAATGAGGAGTGGCCCTGGAAATTCCACAATTTTTATCATGGGTGATAAAAATTTGGGTGACCAGTGTCTATCCAGGAGCCCCATCAAGGGTCCCCTCAGCAGAACAAAGGGTGTCCCTATTATTCAGGGAATTACAAGGATTTTATGAGTGCTCTGTCAGGAACTGGGGTCAAAAATGAAAAATCAGCATAAGCAGGAGTCAGAGATGTATATATCCCATTATTTCAGAGTTATTTAAAGAAGATCACACCTGAAGACAAGTTCACATATGCAGTTCTGCAGGGAATATATATACATATCCCTCTGAAACATGAGTTGTCATTTAGATCAAATGAAAATTATAAAATTTAGGTCATTTAAGCACTTCTAAAATAATTTTCTTGCTGTTCTTCTAAGTTTTCTTCTGCCTATAAAAAAGCAAAGCAACAGCTGTTGATGTGCCAGTGCAATTAGAAGAACAAGAACTTTGCAAGCATGAGATGCTTCAAGTAGAAAATGAGGTTGATTCCATAAATGGTGTAATTTTTTCACGAAGTTTACAAAATTCTAACAAAGCTTTTTGGAGGTCATCCTGTTGCAAAAGTGAAACACCTCTGAAATTATTGTAAATTAACTATAAATTCAATTATAAAAATTCAACATCAAAGGAAAAGTTGTTTGGGGGATGGTATTACACACAAGTTTTGATGGAGGACAGCATCATGAAAAAAATATTGTTCTAAATTAAGAAACCGATGGAACAGAAGTCCTCTTGAATTGGTTGCAGTGAAAATAGTCCATAATTGCTTCCAGATAAGCAGTGACACTCTCTCAATCAGAAAGAAGCTGGAGTTCACAAAATTTATAAATATTTTTACATATATTCAGGGTTTAGATAAGCCTCATAATTTCAAGGATGGGGCTGATGTTGAATTAAAATATATTTTAGTGTGGTGGTCATGTTTTCTTTGATGCTGATCATGTCCTATTTTAGAAATGTTTGACTGTTGGGAGATTTCTCTTTAATCAAATGAGGTGATCTAAAATGTTATGAAGCAATTTGTAAATGAGTTCCTTAATTTTGTTTGTGTTACATACCAAGACTTACAACTTGCTCATCAAGTCCCCTTCAGATTGCCAAGCTGTGCCCACCCATCCAAACTGCTTATGCTGTGAACTGTGTCCAGTCCCAACTGGTTCGCTATCTTCAGACCTTAAAACTCTCCAGCTCAGACCCTTAAAACTCTCCTCCAGCCTTAAAACTCTCCAGCTCAGACCCTAAAGCCTAGTAAGTATCCTTCTCTAATTTCCCCATTTTGAGAAACCACTAAGACTCTGTGGCAGTGGTATTCTCCCTCTCTGCAGAAGGTCTAATAAACTCAACTTTACAATTTCAAATTGATTGATCAGTTTCAATCAAATGCACCTTGATTTTTTTTGTACTGAGTGTGTCTTTCTTCATCTATGCTGGTACCATCAGTTCAACCCCTGTGTTTCAATTTCTCTTGTGAAAAATGTTTTCTCTCCACAACTGATGAATTGTTGTGCTACCTCTGAAACTAATGATGTACTATGCGTTGGCCAATTTAATTTAAATAATTAAAAATAAATAAATAAATAAATTCACCTTCACTGAGGGAAAAAAATATTTTCTCTGAAAATTACTCTCGCTACTTTTCCTGCCACTTTGCAATATCAATCATAAGATTAACAGTTTTCTTTCATCTTTATCCTTTTCCGGGACAGGTGAAGGGTTTTATTTCAAAGAAGAGGCTGATGATCTACCAGTGGCTGAGGTAGGGGAAGTGCAGAACTATCTGGCCTTTAGTCACCATTTTTTTTCTCTTTATGACTTTCTCTTCTCCACGAACTGAGATTGAGAGCAATTGTCATGACTCTTCTAGAACAGGACAATCACTGGAAGGGCTTATTAAAGCCTACATTCCCAGGCCTTTTCCCAAGATTGGGAATGGTGGTATTTCTAGGGTAGAGCCCTACAAATTTGCATTTCTTTTTTTTTTTTTTTTTTAAGATTTTAATTATTCAGTTGAGAGAGAGAGAGACTGCGTGTGTGCATGTGAGTGGAGGGAGGCGCACAGGAAGAGGTAACCAACTGAGCCAACCAGGCGCCCCACGAATTTACATTTCTAACTGAGGTTCCAGGTCATGCTGAGGCTGCAGGGATGGGGACCACACCTTGAGTAGCCCTACCTCCCCAAGTAAGTAAAGCAGCAGATATTATCCGGTCGTCCTTCCTCTGAAATAAAGCAGTATGTAATTGCATTAAGATACTGCAGTAAACAGCGCACCTTGGTTGCTCAGATGGTTAAGGGTCTGCCTTTAGCTCAGGTCATAATCCCAGGGTCCTGGGATTGAGCCCCACATCGGGCTCCCAGCTCAGGGGGGAGCCTGCTTTTCCTTTCCCTGCTCCCCCTGCTTGTGCTCTCTCTCTCTCTCTGTGTGTCAAATAAATAAATAAATAAAATCTTTTTAAAAAATGATACTGCAGCATTACTCACAATAGTCAAAACATGAAAACAACCTAAGTGTCCGTCAATACATGAATGGACAAAGAAAATGTGGTATGTGTATACAGTGGACTATGATTCAGCACAGGAAAGGATATCCTGCCATTTGCAACAACAGGGATGGACCTGGAGAGCATGGTGCTGAGTGAGATAAGTCAGAAAGAGAAAGACAGATACTATAGGATATCATTTATACATGGAATCTACAAAGCCAAAGTCATACAGAGTGGAATGGTGGTTACCTGAGGCTGGGTTGTGGGATTCAGGATGTGTGGGAGGGAAACAGGGGAGATGTTTAAGAGTACAAAGTTGCAACTAGTAGATAAATTCTGGAGAACTAATGCATAGCATAGTAATTATACTCAACAGCACTATATAATAAACTTCACAGTTGCTAAGAGACTAGATCATAATGATTAATCATCACAAAAGAGAAATTACAATTATGTGAGGTACTAGCTAATGCCACAGTGGTAATCATATTCAATATATAAATGCATTAAATCCACACATTGTATACCTTAAACTTGCACGACGTTATATGCTAATTTTACATAATTAAAAAATTATGTACCAGAGCAGCATTAAAAAGATTGGGAGGTTTATCACAGCTAAGAATGCTACCATTAACTGAACTGTATATCCTATCATCAGGATGCCCAGGAGTGCCTAGTTCTGTTTTCAAGATGAACAGGCTGCTCTTCCTTGGGGTTGCACAGTGGTGCTCTCCTGTGATGTCTGGCCCAATTTAAGGCTTGATATTAACATTTGGTAAAATCAGGAAGACCTTGAGTGCTTTAAGAGCAACTCCTCCCCACTCTCTTCCCATGGATACGGTCTTGTAGCCAACAACCCTCCTTTTCCAAGGGACCAGGCACAGCGCCTGCTTATTCTTAAGTACAGACTTTAGTTCCCTAGGATCCCATAGAACCACTCAAGCCAATCCCATCCCCCTTCAGGAACCAAGAAGTGGTCATCCCCATGGCCCCAGAGCACAAATCCCCCTCCCGATCAGGGTGAAAAGGAGGCAACTAACACATGCATTTCCTGTAACAGATACAGTTTCCTAAGAGGGGACATGAGGCTGGTTCCAGGGTTTTGAAGTGAAAGCAAACACAAAAGTATTGCACCACGCTGATATCTAATTATACCCAACAAGCTCCAAACCTAATATTGAAACAGGCAGGAGTCGCGAATGTAAATACCACAATTTCAATCACTCGAGATCCATGCACTGTGTTAATCACCATTCTAAGAGAGTGCAGAGATAAAAACAGGCTTTCCAACCAGGGGAAGAAGCAAAATCTATCAGTGTAACACAGACTTCACCAAGCAGGTGAGACCGTCTTTAAGGAGGGACCAGGTGGGCTCAGCAGGGCCCTCTGCCCACCTTACCACCTCCTCCTGTCCACGGCGCCCCCTTCTACATCCACTTCCATAGCCTCGGTCCTTATGGCCCATTTTAGGAGTAAGCAGAACTCCCAGGGTGGGGAATAAGCCACAGGAGATCTTGATTTCAATGATCCTTGTCACAGATCATCTTTGTCACTGTGGTTAAGTAACTGGGCGTGAGCCTCTTTTGGACAACTCCAGAGGGTGCACAGCTTGGTGAAACAGGTTTCCAGGTGCTCCCACCATTGGAAGGTCTTCCAGGAGGTGTCCAGCCAGGTGTCCGGCTTGACCTTTCAGCACTTGAGATGACCAAGGACAGGGAATGAGAGCTAATGCATGTAAATATGCTTCCTCAGTGTCAGCGATGGTTGAGAACGAACTGAAAAGCAATGTGATTCCTCAGATGTGCCTTCCAGAGGCTTCAATGCATTCCCTGAACATGGGCTGCTGCACTTAGTCCAAGTAAGAAGACACAGGCAGATTTTCTCCCTCAGGACACTGCTGTGCTCTCTGTGGCTCAGGGAGGCCTAGAAGCTCACTGTTTTCTCAGTGTGCTCTAGCAATTGTCCAACAGCATGAGACCTCTCGGGGCACAACAAGCCTCCCAAGAACTAGGATATAATCCCTTCACTGAAACTGTTCTTGCCCTGAAATGTGGGAAGATTCCCCCAGCGCTGACCCCCAGTTGTCTCTACTAAAATTCATCTTGCTCACACATCAATTCTCTTGTCTCTGGCCCTAGAAACAGTGTTTCTGTCCATGTTACAGGGAACAGATTTAAATTGCAGATTCCTGGGGCGTCTGGGTGGCTCAGTGGGTTAAGACCTCTGCCTTTGGCTCAGGTCATGATCCCAGGGTCCTGGGATTGAGGCCAGCATCGGGCTCTCTGCTTGGCAGGGAGCCTGATTCCTCCTCTCTCTCTGGCTACCTCTTTGCCTACTTGTGATCTCTCTCTGTCAAATAAATAAATAAAATCTTTTAAAAAAAATTGCAGATTCCTGGGCCTCTGTTATGCCCTAGCCACGTGCCGAGGAGAAGTACAATATAAGAGCGTCCACCTCGACAAGGGTAGATAAGGAAGATCAGTTATAAGACAACACCACAGTGCTGTGACAGCCAAGAAAAGAGCACTCTGGAGCACTTTGGAGGGCACCTTGCTCAGGCCTTCAAACTTTGAAGTAACAGGCATCAGCCATCCCTACGTCAATGATGTTGTACCATCTCCAACTCCTTCCTAAACAGAAATCATCACTCCCCAAGTCTGTTCCTCATCTTGTGTTTGTAAAATATGAAGGGTACCCACGAGTAGAATAAAAAGTAATAGGACATAAACCTTAAAAACCGTAAATAAGAGAAAAACTAAAAGGGAACTTGAATATTTAGAATGTTGATACGTAGAAAAAGGAGGAGACATCAGACTTCAGGAAAAAAACATAAAAGAATGCAAGAAGTACACACAACAAGACAGTGATGATAGCGGAGTTTATAAAACAAATTCTCTTAGCCTGGGTAAAAATAAAACTCCTACCATAAGCTGTTCATGGAATGGTACATAAAGTAATTTAATGCCAAGCTGGATACAAAGTTGGTTGGCCAAAATACTCTAAACAAATATAAGCGGATCTTAAACGTAGGCAATGCAATATTAGGTAAGGTAAAATTCAAGGAAACCAGGGACAAAAAGAAAAGAGAAACATTTTAAATTCATCAAAGGTATATTTCAGCAAGATTTCAAAACCACAATGAACCCTGAAGCATCAAACAACCTCACATCAAAGCGTGTAAAGCAAAACTCTTAGAGATACAAGCACTCGACGAAGCTGTAATTAAGGTGGGAAAATTTTAAACCTCTTTCTCTAAATCTGACAGATCAAGTAAACAAAATTAAGTAACGTTAAAGATATACTTTATTTCGACCCAATTACTATGAACTGAAAGCTTATTTAAAATTAATTTGTCCTGGGACGCCTGGGTGGCTCAGTTGGTTCAGCAGCTGCCTTCGGCTCAGGTCATGATCCCAGCGTCCTGGGATCGAGTCCCACATCGGGCTCCTTGTTCTGTGGGGAGCGTGCTTCTCCCTCTGCCTCTGCCTGCCACTCTGTCTGCCTGTGCTCGCTCTCTCTCTCTCTCTCTCTCTGACAAATAAATAAATAAAATCTTTAAAAAAAAATTAATTTGTCCTCAGAAACAAAGAGAAAAAAATTTGAAAATGAGCAATGGACTTGAATAGACATTCTTCCAAAGAAGATACACAAATAACCAACAAGCATGTGAGAAATGCTCAACACCATTAGCCATCTAAGAAATGCAAATCAAGGAGTGCCTTGGTGGCTCAATCAGTTAAGCACCCCACTCTTAATTTTGGCTCAGGTCATTAGCTCAAGGTCATGAGATTGAGCCTCATGCTGGGCTCTGCCCTGGGTATGGAACCAGCCCTCTTCCTCTGCCCCTACACCCCCACCCAACCCGGCTCATGCTTTATCTCTTTCTCTCTCTTAAAAAGAAAAAAGAAAAAGAAAAGAAATGTGAATCAAAACTACAAGATACCATTTCACGACAGTATACTAAAATAACTATAATAAAAATAATCTGTGAATAATGTGTTGCCGCAGATGTGGAGAAACTAGAATGCTCCTGCATGGTTAGTGGGAATGTAAGATGGCACAATGGAAAGCAATTTGGCAGTTCCTCCAAAAGCTAAACAGAATAATCGTATGATCTAGCCATCCTACTCCTAGGTATATCCCCCAAAGAATTAAAAACAAGGACTCCCACAGATACTTGTTCAGCCGTGTTCATTGTTCACAATATCCTAAAGGTGGAAACAATCCTAGTGACTGTGGCCTGTTGAATAGATGAAGAAAATGATTCTATTTATATAAAATACCTAGCAGAGGGGTGCCTGGGTGGCTTAGTTGGTTAAGTGTCTGCCTTTGGCTCAGGTAATGATCACTGGGTCCTGCAGATGGGGTTCCCTGCTTGGATGAGTGGAGCCTGCTTTTCCCTCTCCCTCTGCTGCTTCTCCTCATTGTGCTCTCTCACTTGCTCTCTCCCTCTCTCAAATAAACAAATAAAATCTTTAAATAAATTAATTAATTAAATTAAAAATGGAAATATCTGGCAAAAGCAAAATCATAGCCACAGAAAGTACACTGAGGGGAGGAGGAGTCAACGGGGAGTTACTGATAATGGATCCAGAGTTTCTGTCTGTGGTTCTGAAAAAGCTTTGAGAACAGTGTTGATGGTTGTGCAACATTATCAATTACTTAATGCTGCTGACTTTTTCAGTTAACATGGCAAATTTCATATTCTATATTTTACCACAATAAGAAATATTTTTAAAAAGTAAATTTGTCCCTTTGTAAGAGATCAATTATTTTTTGAAAAAAGGATTAGAAATAAAGAGTAAAGAAAAAAATGGAATCACTTGATTTTAATATTAACTCAAAATTTGCCATCATGTGCCATAAATGCCATTTCCCCAGGATCAAGAGGTACATTTTTCTTCACTCACTCCTTTACTCACCCTTTATTTGTTCATTCATGGATGACAATGTCTTACAAGTATTTCATATGTTCTAGACCCTGGACCTTTTACACTTAATTATTGGACTTATTAATAAAGGCAAAAAAAAAAAAAAAAGAAGAAGAAGAAGAAGAAAAGAAAACACCACAGAACTGGATCTTTCAATAAAAATACTCAGGGGAGGGGCAACTGGGTGGCCCAGATGGACTCTTGGTTTCAGCTCAGGTGGTGATCTCAGGGTCCTGGGATCAAATCTCATTGGGTTCCATGGTCAGCATGGAGTCTGCTTGAGATTCTCTCTCTCCCTCTCCCTTTGTCCCTCCTACTCATGCTGTTTAAGTAAAATCTTTAAAAAAAATTCTCATTTGGATATATGTCAGTTCTTCAGAGGCCCAAGGGTGCTATCATTTGTTAAATTCTTGGTCCCCTGAGAATTCCCATGAAGGACAAGGAAATGAGCTTTTGTTTTATGCCACGCATATCAATGAATGTTTTATCAAAATCTTTGCAAACTTTTACTGTTAGGAACCATCCCTTATTTTATAGATGAAGAATTACACATGGAGAAGTCAAATGAGTTGCCCAAGGACCCACACTCACAAGCAAGTATTACATTCAGGGAGGAATCCTGCCTTCCCAGATTCCGAAGTTCAGGCTTCTCCAAACATATCATCCTGCTTCCCTCGGCTGAAGGGAACCCCAAAGAGACAAACATCGCTAGATTTGATGATAGATAATAATAGGAATAGTAATCACATTAAGATAAAGAAAAGGAGGAGGAGGAAGGTAGCACCTTGCAACTAACACATCCATTCATCATCTCATTTCATCCTCAAAACAACCGTCAGAAGTAGAACAAGTCTTATCTTCATTTTATAGAGGGGACCATAGAGACTTATGGAGCTCAAATAACTTGCCAAAGTCTCACAGCTAAAAAGCAGGGGACCAGGATGAAATATTTTCATAATACAAAAAAATAAAAAACTAAAAATTTAAAAGGTGGCAATATTTTGAAATCCCTTAGACCTTAACACAAACATGCCAGAATTAAGTTTTTCTTTGCTTTGTTTGTTCTTTTCTCTGCTCTCAGAGACAAGCCACTCTGGGGTGGCCTTAGCACTGTTTTTCTGGGTCATCTGTCCCTAGATGGCCACTGTAACCAAGACTAACCTAGGGCTGCCTCACCTTCAGGTCTGTGAAGACTTTCTGTAGCAAAACAAACCAGAAGGGAAATTGAGACTGTTCTTCTTGCCAAGTGTGCTATAGGATCCTCAGAAACTTGACCTGGAGATGTGAGCTTAATAGAAACAATAGCTACGTCTTTGGAGGCTGCCACTGGGACTGGACGAGACTGCAAGAGCCTCCCAGCATCTGTGCTCTCCTTGTCTTTCTAGGCATATAGCTAGACAACCTTTTGCATCCAGATGTGGCCATGTGATGAGTTTTTGATAATGAAATAGCCACAGAAGCAAAGTGTGGTTGAGACTAGTGTAAGTTCTCCACACTCCCTCTTTTCCTGGCTGCCTTTTCCCACCTGTAGTCTGAATTCAGAGGATAATATGGCTCTAGAAGATAATGGAAACAAATAATGACAGTTGTCTGGAACCTTGAATGACCACATGGTGCTGAGCCCCTCACCCACAACTCACATTGGACCAGACATGAGAAATAAACTCACGTTGTGCGAAGCCACCGAGACTTAAGGGTGCTGTGTTGTGTAGATAACATTATTGACAACAATCATAACAGTAGGTGTCATGACTCCCATTTTGCACATATGATAACAACAGTTGGAACTTTCTGAAACTTTCTTCCATACCAAGTGTTCTAATTTAATGTCTTGCTATCCTTATTTTACAAATAAGGTTAACAAAGAGCCAATGGGTTAAGTGAACTCTTAGTCTCACAGCTAGTGCTTGATGAAGCCAAAACATGACTCCATGCCTGAATATTCTGGCCCCAGAGGTGGGCTTTACCAATGGGGTAATGCTTAAATGGGGTGGGCAAGGGCCCTCTGTGCCTTCTTAGCACCCATTTTTTTCTCTCATCCACTGCATCACAACAAAAGCCTTTTGATTTCTGAGCTTGAACAGTGGAGCTTATGGAATATATCAACCACCACAAATAGGACTGGCCACTAAGCAGTTGTCAGAGAGAGCACAGTTTATGGAGGATGCCGATGACCTTGGCATCAGGATAGAGGTCACTGCTGCATTATTTTGCCCCACCACCTTGGTTCCACCATGAGGTAAATTTAGAAATAATGGAATAAATGGAAAATAGAGTCTTGGAACAGAGGACAGCTATACATTTCATGAGGCTGTGATAAAAGGAAAGTGCACCTGGATCTTTCTGGAAAATATGTTCCACTGGAAGTACTCTACATTGTTTAACAAACCTAGTGGTTTGCATGCTTCTGTACTTGTGGCCACCACTGATATCCCCTGGTTTATTTTTGCAGGAGTGTGAAGCAGCTGAAAACAGAGATGTATGTGAGTCATGTCTGCTGAAAACAAGAAGGTAAATCTGTTGCCCCTTCTGCTCCACTGTGGTGGTCTTCCCCTAAATTGTTTCTGGGTTCCTGCCTCTCCTCCTGTTAGCGTGAATTCCCCTTTGATGTGGCATGACTGTATTTCTGGCTGACCCATTAGCTGTTATTCTAGCTTCTTACAACATTTTCACTAATGTTGAAAAATTATAATAATTCTTAAAACTGTTGACATTGATCACAGAGAAAACATCAATGATGTAATCCTGGCACTTACTAGTTGTATGTTCTGTTCCAAATTCATCCACTCTGGCCTCATTTTTCTCCCAGCGAAATGAGGTCATTGATGTAGATCTCTGAGGCTGCCTAATTCCAGTGAGCAGATTGAGACTTGAGTGTGACTGGAGGATATGAGAGAAAAACATGATGGGAGGTGCATAGTGGGTGGGAGCCCAGTGTAGGGAAGAGGCCACTCGAGGTGCCATAATACAGTTCTTACAGAATGCCTGCCTAGGGTTGGCTCTTCCTTTGGCTGATAACATGGGATTGTTAAGAGTTCCAACTAGATCAGTGATTACACAGTCCTTCTATCTGGAGTACATTTATGTCATTAATCTTTTTCAAAAGTCATATGACAATTTACTCAGACTAGAAGGGTACAATTCAGGTAAAAGTTTGGGGGCTATCCATGGAAGGTTTTCTAGCTGAGACCTTGACATCTACCACACAGTTTCTCCTTGTAGGCTTGATACTTCATGCGATGATGTGTGACTCTGAGATTTATAGATGTATCTTTTCTCCAGGCCCTTCCTGGCTTGCTTTGATAACATATGTAATTAGCTATTTCCCTCCCCTATTAAACTCTCCATATTATCACCACCATTCTAGCTAAATCAGTCTCAAGAGGCCAGTATTAATGAAACAAGGATTGGGAGATCTGTCTTCATTAAGTGAAACACAGAATAACTGAGAGAGTCAAGATGGAAAAATAAACTACAGTGTGGGGAGTCCAATGAGAATCAATTGCCTAGATTTACAAACATTCAGAATTTAATTAAAGGCATGCCATAGTTTGCTGCAAGATCTGGAAGATGTTTCCGCCTCCATACACATTCCATCTCCAGTTGTGACTGTGGTCCAATGGTTCATTGTTTTGGAGTTGAGTGTCTGAATTTCTAAAATTGTATGAGAACATGAATTGTACATTTCATGTTGCAGAAACGAATGATAGCCTACTTGACTCAATTTCTTCTTCTCATTCCACATCAGTGGAATATAAAGTCACAGACCAAACATTACTTGCCTCCATTTGAAGTTGCTATAGAAAGCTGGTTTTAGCTGAGATGAATAGCTCTAGACTACAGACTTGTGATAAGAAAAATGGACTGTTCATGTCCCTTCCTTAGTTTTAGAAATGTTTCCATGTTGCACTGGTGATATGTGCCAGTGTAAAATACTATCCATCAGATCTGTTCCCATGGTACAGCGGGTATCACCACGAAAGTGACCACTTGCCAAGATTAAAGGAAGAAAAAATGCCTTAACTCAGGGGAAGCATCCAATTTGGATGCTTCTATGCCCTGTCCCCTTTGCTTCTCTCGGCTTCAGACTTGAAGCATCGTCCCTGAGTCATGTGTTTAATTGGAAGAAAGGGATATTACATGGATGCACACAAATTAGCAAGAGAGGGCAATTTAATTACAAAAGAGGCAGGATTCTTACTGAGAAATATTGATGGCTCTGTCTTGAAAGTTTGCACCTCGTCTGAAATGTATTGGAGCTGAAAACTAAAGAGGAGATACAGTGCATGCTCTATAGCAGGCTTAATATGGAAGACAAATAGAAAGGTAGTTCAAATGTGTCATGTAAGTGCTATTTTTGCTCATGAACTAAAGGCATTTTATAATCATTTTCTCAAGAATCTTCCTTCGAAGGCAACTTTACTAATCAGTTTAAAGGAAAAACAAAATGTCAAGATCAGCCCCCATGTGCTACTAACCAGCTCCACAACCTTAGAAGAGAAACTGTAATCCACTGGTCACCAGATACAAGGCAGTATTGAGCTAGATGCCATCACTTCAGCAGACATGCTCTGATTCTCATTTTATTTTACCAGGTACCTGGTAAGCTCTGGAGATGAAAAGATGAAAAAGACACAACCCTTTCTTTCAAGACACTTACGGTCTAGTGACAAACATTAAATCAGTCAGGGGGATCAATGCTATACTGTACATAGAGTGTAAGGTATGGTGGGGGGGCAGTCCCAAAGGACAGAGATGTCATGCATTTTATCTTTGAACCCTTCTTAGTTTATTCTTATCCCATTTCAGCAGAGTAGGAAACAAAAATGTTGGAGATTATCACACACTGCCAAAGCTTAGGCTTCTTCTACTATACCAAGGAAGGGAAACTTTATACCTCTTTTTCTACAGAAACAGATGAGAATACCACCCTAGGGCAACTAGTAGTTTGGTTGGATAAAAACAAAAGCACTAATACTCATTGATCACATACTAGCTTCCAGATACTTCTAAGCACCTCCCATATATTAAATTATTTGTTCCTTTCACTGCCTGTTAAATTAGGTGACATAATTATCATCCTCACTTTACTAACGAGGAAAAGGGATATACAGTACCCTGCTTAAAATGACACAAGTGATAGGAATTTGTGGCATGAGGTTGTGAACCCAGGCGGTTTGGCAGAGTGCTGAGAAGTGAGAAGGTACCGGAGAGTCACAAGGTTGTAGGGTTTTCCAATAGTAATGTTCTTGGTGGGGGTGGGGAGGGGTGGGGAGGAGACAAGAGCCAGGTTCTTTCTGAAGGCAGGTCCACTGGGGGCATTCAATTCCGACTGTACATAATGTGGGGAGAGCTCAGGACCTCACTAGTTGGAAGACCGAGGAACACTCTGGAAAAACAGCCTTCTAAAGAAAGAGCAAGTTAGAGGGACACCATTTGAATGCAAGGCTGTGTGTAAGCTATGAAATGCCTGTATTCTGGGCTCTTAACTCCTGGCAGGGCTCTGCCTATCTCCCTCGAGGAGGCTGGGTGTTATGGCCAGGAGTGGATGACCGTGTGCCTGTTAGCCCTGGGAAAGGCAAGAGTTCACTTCCAGAGCACTACCATTCTGTGGAAGAATGGCTGGTTCACTGATCTTTCATGGTTATGGAAAATGTACTCCATGCTTCTGTTCTTCTGAGAGGTTAGAGCGATGGCATCTTTGGAAAAACAGGGCTGCCATGTCCTCAAAGACTAACCACCATGGTATGATTTCCCACTCTGCTTTTAAATGACCAGTTCACACATCAATTCTTATTAAGATGACCAGTCATTTTTTACCTTAACCAGGGCAACCACTTCATCTTGGTTTGCTCAGGATCTGTCCAGTTTTAGCACAGAAAGTCCCATGCTGCAGGAAACCCCTCAGTCATGGAAAAACCAAGACTTGTAATCACCTTATTTTACTTGGATCCCATAGGGTCTCTTGTCAACCTACAGTTGGAGACTTAGTATATATGTTTCATCACTGTATGCCTCTCCACCAGTATGCAACCCCTGAAGGTCTTTGTCCTTGAACCTCAGTAGATGTGCCTCCCTCATCCAGTCTCCTAGAGGTTCAATCTATGAAAGAAACAGCACATGTACACCTGTGACTTATAATGCGCAAAGCTCTTTCCATGTGTCGTCTCATAGAACTTTCCAAAAGCCCATGGAATAGGCTGGGCAGGATTTAGAAATATCCTGACTTTATAGATAATATAATAATGGTTCAGGTAGAGATGGCTTACTGAAGATAAGTCAGGGTATGACAGTGGTGGTTTACAACCTCCTCTGGAACTGCCCAGGTAGAACCTAAACCTGGCCCCCATTCTCATAGGTCAGAAAGAGACCAAAGAAAGAGGCAGTCCACTCTAGCTTGTAGGGTGGTGGGTTTAACAAGCAAGGGAATTTGCATACAAGGCATGTCTTGGGTGGCCTTGAGATGAGTAAGTAGATTTTCTTTACTTGCCCACCAAATCCTAAAAATTTATACTGTTATTAAGTTAACTGTGTTCAATTTTGTACACAGCACTGATGGTCTCAACACCACATCACTTTTGGGGCAGCTTCTGAGAGTGGGAAAGCCAAGCAAAGAGCACATTCCAAGAACAGGGAGGAAGGAGGAGCCTCCTGTTGCTGGGTCCAGCTCGTGGATCAACTGGTAGTCATGTCCTCTCAATGACCTTCCCCAACAGGCAACGTTAGCTCTTACTTTTTCAAGATCATGGCCTTAGAATCTGGCTCATATTCAAATCCCGGGACAGCCATTTACAAGCATTGTGACATTGCACAGGTTGTATAACCTTCCCGTCACTCCACTTACTCATCTGAAATTTGGGCCAGTAGCCCAAAACTTATTGAAGTGAATGAAGTCACGTGTGTATATGATAAATGCTTGGAAAATGATACCTTTTAGAATCGTTTGTCATTGAATAATGTGTTGTTTCTCATGGGTGGGAGGATCATTTGAATTAAAGGATTCCTTGTCAGAGGAAGAGGTTTAAATCTTCCCAAAGGAGGGGTGCCTGGGTGGCTCAGTGGGTTAAGCCTCTGCCTTCAGCTCAGGTCATGATCCCAGGTTCCTGGGATCGAGCCCCACATCGGGCTCTCTGCTCACCGGGGAGCCTGCTTCCCCCTTTCTCTCTCTGCCTGCCTCTCTGCCTACTTGTGATATCTCTCTGTGTTGAATAAATAAATAAAATATTAAAAAAAAATTCTTCCCAAAGGAGCTCAAATGGGTGAATTAGTCAGAACACGATGGTGTGTAACCCAGGATGGAGAATGAGAGTACCAAAGGGGAAAGAGACTGGTCCATTCTCAGGGTAAGCTAGGAGATGGAGAGAATAGAGAGGGAATTTGAAAGCCTGGTCCTGGAGCTCTTCCCTGCATGGCGCCCCCTGTTGTTACTCCCCATCGCTGGTTAACCATTTATGCCATTCACACTTTTCTTTTTTTTCCCCCTTAGCATATTACTTTTTATTAAGCCAGCAGAAGTTTCAATTTTTTAAGAAACATACGGTCAACTTGAAAATCAAAGGACTCCATTCCCCGGGCAACCTGGTGGACTTCTTGGACAGTCACAGAGTACCCACCGTCCTCTGCATGCAACTCTTCTTACCCCCCACTCCTCAAACAAACCTTTAAATTGCCGAAAAATTCGTGTATAGTCACAAACCAGTGTCAGTGAAGCTTAAATACTTTTGTTTTCTAAAAAGGCGAGGTGGTAAGGGGCTGGGCAACGGTAGTAAGCAAAGGATGTTTATAAACCCCCATAATGCCATCAGCCAGATGTGGGGCTAACGCACACAGGGCTACACTTGCTTCCGGTATTTTGTCGGTTTGTCTAAAAACACCTGTGCATATACCTGAGTGTATGTGTGAACACCTGCTTTTCTGCTTTTCTGAATAGCCCTGCCCTTTGCTCCCCTGCTGATAGCCCAGCCCCCTCTGCTTTGGAGAAGCAGCAATTCACCACTCCCACCACACAGATGTGGAGAGGGCTGCTAGTCAGAAAACCTCAGCCTCCCCAGCCTCCAGTGTGGTTGTTATGTGACCCGCGTGGGCAGTCTGTCCCCAGGAACTGAGTAAGTGCCTGTAATAGGGAAAGTTTATTTTCCACCTTCGTTGCTGAGATGGAGTCATGTTAGCTCACGTTCATTTTAGACCCTAATAATAAATTAAGTTGTTTTAAAAGATTAGACAGACTTATTTGTTTGCTTGTTTATTTTAGAGGGGAGAAGGAAAGAAAAAGAGGGAGAAAGAGACTCTTAAGCAGGCTCCATGCCTACAGCGGAGCCCCTATGTAGGGCTCAATCCAAGGACCCTGAGATCATGACCTGAGCTGGAACCAAAAGCCAGATGCTCAACCCCCTGAGGCACCCAGGAGCCCTAAACCTTTAAAAAGGTTTAAAAGAGAAATGAAATGAAATGAAATTGTCTAATAAACAGAGTAGTGAAAAAAAAAAGTCCACAGCACTTGACAATAAGGTAATAATAATACTATCATATCCTAACGACTTCTGTGTCATATAAATTCTTCCTAAACATAATGTTTATGTTTCATGCTGGCCCTGGTAAATAATGCTGCTGGACAGGTCTAACATCTTTGCTTTATTAGATTTGAGAGGGAATTGCATGGTGGTGTTCTCAATGATCATTTGTATATACAATTTTCAGGATATTTTGCAACCCTTCCAACTTAATGATTCAGTAGAAAGGATCAACAGAGCCCCAGCTAGTAATCGTTGAAGAGAAATACAATGATCTCTGTTTCCACCCTCGTTTGCCCTTGCAACACACACCTACTTCACATTGTATTGGAAGCTAAAACAAAAAAGCTTGCCCTGTAGGTGGTTTATGGATGTGAAACAGTTTCCTCAGAAAAATTTTTTTCTAAATAGTTATTTTCTAGGACTGTTATTGGTGATAAATGATTTTAAAAAGTTAAGAGGATCTCTATCGGGGTCTGATTTTCTGATTTTTGAGAACATTCTGATGTTCTCAAGTGAATATGAGCTCCCCAATGTTTTGTTTTCCCCGTTCTCTTCTTCATGCTGTTTGTAATAGGATGTTGGCTGTTTCATCAAGGACCATCTCTGAAATTCTACACCCTGATGTATAGGCTGCCTCTTTTTCCTTACTAACATGGAGATAGCAATTCCACTTTCAACAATGCCCCATGAGGTCAGCTTTGCTCGAGGAAATAAAATCTCCTAGAAGCAATGCTCTGGTCATACGCATCTATTTCTTCTTTCTCGAAAAAGTTTGTTCGCCCTGTTTGTATATAGTTGAGAATGCCCATCACATGTTTTGAAATAAGTTTTATATGGTTGCAGTAAAGAATGTGAAGCCATAAATGCCATCAGATGCGATGTTTTGAAATATTTTGAATCAAACAAGATATATTTTCTTGAGAGCTGATTCTACATAAGCTAGCAAAAAAATACAGAACAGATCTTTGCTCCTTTGTTCAGGGTGAGGCGATTCTGGTTGGGCCTGATCAGCGGCAAGATTTTCAAAGAGAGCTCTGTGGTCTTGGTCTGTGGAACATCCGTATTGGTTTCCTAGGGCTGCCTTGACAAATCCCTGCATGCTTGTAGCTTAAAACAACAGAAATTTATTTTCTCACAATTGTGAAGCCCAGGGGTCCAAAGTCAAGGTGTCAGTGGGGCCGCATTTCCTTTGAAGGCCCTAGGGTAGGATCCCTTCTTTGCATCTTTAAGCTTCTGGTGGCTCCAGGAAATCCTTGGCATGTGGCTGTGTGGCTGTGAAACGCCGATCTCTGCTTCTAGCTTCACAGGGCCCCCTCTCATCTTCTGTCTCCAGTCTCCCTCTATCTTTTCCTTGTAAGGACACTTATCATTGGGTTTAGGGTCTACCTGGATAATTTGGGGTGATCTTGTTTCCAGATCCTTAACTTAATGACATTTGCAAAGACCCTTTTTCCCAAATGAGATCGCATTCCCAGGTTCTGGGCAGACCTATCTCTTGGGGGTGTCCCCAGGCACCTCACTATAGTGCCCTATAATCCATCATTTTTTTTAAAAAAGTAATACTTGCAAATTGACCTAGACCAGTGTAGTTATCCATCATGACTAGGTTCTTGCTGGTAGCTGTTGGGAATGTCCAGTGGCTGAACGCAGGTGAGAGCACAGAGGTTGAACAGAGGTCTCCCCTCCCAGCTGTTCACTGCCTGGTTGAAGGTTACAATGCAGACACATTACAGACCACATTCTGGTGGACACACGAACATTCATTAGCTCCTCCACACAAAATCATGCACCCGTCTCTCCTGTAACTCCATGACTCCCTCACTCCTGGCCACATCGGGCTAATGTCAGTACCTTGCAGCACAGGCATGTGGCGTATGCAACAACATTGTAGTGACGGGATTCTGCTCGCTCTCTAGGCTAGGATTTTTAGAACGCTTGTTTGCTGCCCACTAAGGTGTTCTGAAATAAACTGAGTGCATTGCAGCCCGCAACTAACAAAATGAAATAGAGTAGAAGAAAATGCATCACATAAAGTGAGGGTAAGGAACGCTTTCTCTGGACACTCGTCCTTTCAACGTGCCTGTGTGTGTGTGTGTGTGTGTGTGTGTGTGTGTATTAGGTTAAGATGTAAAAAGTATTTATCACTGTGATCTAAAAAGAACAAGAAATTATATCCTAAGGGGACCGGGGCACAGGATTTAATGGAGCCCTTTGACCACGGTACCACTTAATAATTATTGACTGGAAACCTAGACTCACAACCCATCTGTGGAGGGAGGTTGTTTTTCTATAATGATTTCTAGTCAGTCTACAAGACTGAATATAGCTCATTTCGCCAGTAAAAGAAGTCATTTCTAACATAATTCATGCTAATCAGCAAATTCTCTAAAGATAGTTGATGGCTTGAAACAGCTTCCCTAGAAGGGGAGGTTCTGGTTAAATTCATTAAAATGCTAACTACCTCTGGAGTGTGTATCCTGACGGGAGTACCTCGACTGTTCTCTACCTGTCGCTAAAGGATGAATAAAACAATATGATATTCTGCACACAGAATATCATATGGTGTGAGTGTGCACAGATGAAAGAGTCAGCATTAAAGTTATCCTTCCCTGTCACCTAGGGCTGATGGAAAGGCTCGCAGAGGAAATAGTCATATTAAAAAGAAGATTATAATCTAATACATGGCACAATATTGTATTATAACGGTTGATAGTCAATGTAGAACAAGCCATAAGAAAACCTACCTCCAGGAATCTCACGGACACCTGAGTTAATGGAGTTATACACCAAAACTAATCTGGGGGATTACAAGGATGTAATCCCAAATCTGAATGTTTAGTCATAGCTCAAGCAGTGGTTTCAGATGTCTTCTCTTTATTTGGAACACTATCTAGTCCCTAAAAATGATGAGTAGTTACCCATTACCTGGAACATAATATACATGTCATAATAAATATGTCAGAGGCAAACACTGACCCCATGCTCTGCTTTTCTCTCTCCGTGAGCCCACCGTTAGGAGCTCATGTATCAAAGTATATGAGAAGAATTGCCCTGAATCTTTTTTACACGTGGTACCCAAAGACTGAACTTGGAAGCCAGTTACGTAATTCTCAGGGTCCAGTGAAAAATGAAAATGAGGAGCCTCGGGGTCCCTCCGGGTGGCTCAGCCGGTTAAGCGTCTGCCTTTGGTTTAGGTCGTGATCTCAGAGTCCTGGGATTGAGCCGCACATTGGGCTTCCTGCTCAGCAAGAAGCCTGCGTCTCCCTCTCCCTCTGCCTGCTTCTCCCCCTGCTTATGCTCTGTCTCTCTGTCAAATAAATAAATGAGAACTTTTAAAAAAAGAAAAGAAAAGAAAATGGGGAGACTCCTGTCTTCAAAAAAGCAGGAAGAAACCTTTTCTATCCCTTCTGTTCTTTTCTCCTCAACTGTGCCTAGTGGGTTTATTATTATTATTATTATTATTATTATTATTGGCTATTAAATTCTGTGCCCCCTTTGTCCCTTGGATACCTGAGGAGTGAGAGCTGACATTCACAGGTGCTTGGCCCTGCCCTGTGCCTTGGTGCATATCTGCAGAGACCATCCCTCTCTGAGCCTGTCCCCAGGCCAGCAGCTGTTCCTGGGCTGGGGGGTGGAGGAGTGGGGATGCTGGGCAGCAGGTAGCAGAGCCCCACGTGAGGGAGGGGGCAAGGCTTTAAGCCTCTGGTGCATGTTCCATTGTCCCATTGGACTGCACCTATGTAACACAAATTCAACGATACAAGTATTAAGAATTTCCAGACGGCATCAGTGGACCACCATCCCTAAGTGCAGGAGTTCTGGGAGCAGACCCTTGTGTAACGGTACTGGCCTCATGCTCATGACCTTGGCCCTGATGGGGTATGTGCCTTTGTCCAGGGCTCTGGTTTCTAGGGGCTCCTTCAGCAGTGACGCCTTTGAGAGAAAACATCCAAGATTCTTTCTAGTACCTTTCACAGAGTCAGGGAGGAAAACACAGCTATCATCATAGCAGTACTAACAACAGCTGAAAATTCTAGAGTATTCCCTATTTAATAAGACTTCACGTGTTATAATTCGGACAGTCCAGAGGTCAGCACCTAGAAATCTGGGGGTGAGGCTCAAGTTTTTAACCCTTACACATGGAGAGTTGAACCCTGTGAGATTCTCAACATTCAACTGCTTTCGTTTTCCCCAACTCAAACAGCAGATTTACAGTGAAGGTCAGGGTTCAGCTGAACGTGCCACTTTCATCCCCTGTGGACGTCATTCTTTTCCTGTTGTATAAACTTTTCTCAAACGCCTCCCTAGCCCTTCCCACAAGATGTCATTGATTAAACCACACAGTGCGCCCCCTTAGCTGTTGCGGTCATTTGCATGGGGACTTTCCTCATTATGACGCCATGTCCACTAGGTGAGGGTCATTGCCACAGCAGCCAGGAGAAGTGAGAGTACAAGGCAGCTGTGAGGGAGACCTGGAATTCAGGGGTGACCTTTGGCCTTGGGCAGAGTTCTCCAGGTTCCCTTTGTGTTTGCAACCACCCTCCCTCTTGTGGCTGAGCCCATGCAAACGACTCTGGTGTACCTTCTCTTTGCTTTCTCTTCCCCTCTCCCTCCGGTCTGGCTCACCCACCTGCAGTTACAACTCAGCTCTGAACACTAGCTTACCCGAAGCCGTTTCTCTTCTTGTACAAAAGCTTCTTTTGATCTTTGCATTCCACCCGACAGGACTAATGGCTTCGTAATGAAGACAGCCTACCTGCCTATAGCTTGGTTGCATCCATCCTAATTTTATTGGATGGTTTTCTCAGTAAAAGTTAATCAGCCCTGATAGTGAAGGATGATACTGCTGGCTCCCCGAGCATATTTACATACTACAGGAAGCCCAGGCTTAGCAAGACTTTCACAGATACATTTACTATATAAAAAGCACCCCCACTGGGTCTTACCCTTGGACTTGGATGCTCTGGGGAGATGAGGTTTGGGATGTAAATGATGGCTGTAGAAGACAGAAGAGTGATGGTATTGGTGAGATGAGGAAAAGACTGGTCTTCGGTGTTGCGCCCTCTCAGGCACGGGAACAGACCCTCCCGGTGCCCTGGAGTCCTGCATCCCTGTCTGTGCACACACAAGACTGTGAGACCAAAGTGGGGACTGCAGAAATGCAGGATTGGGGGTTTTTGCTGCCCTATTCTGTTTAAGAGAAGAGACATCGGTTTCCCCGAGCGCCCAAATTGGCATTCAGCATTGGAATCATGGAGCTCGAGTCATTCTGTCTCACCATGAGCTATTGCCCCATTTCATACTTGGGAAAGTTGAGGCTCAGGGACTTAAGTGACTGGCTCAGAGTCAGAGAGCAGCTCGAAGGCGGCACCAAGAACCAAGGTCAGCTACATAAGGTAAAGTTTCTCATTGTGGACAGAGCTTAAGGCCTGAACAGGCCTCAGTGCCAGCTACCCTAAAAATCCCCAAGAGCCATGTACCCCTCAGAGTGCTCCCTGCATAGCCACTAAATGCACAGCAAGAATTCAGTGCTCCCGGGCGCCTGGGTGGCTCAGTGGGTTAAGCCGCTGCCTTTGGCTCAGGTCATGATCTCAGGGTTCTGGGATCAAGTCCCGCTTCGGGCCCTTTGCTCAGCAGGGAGCCTGCTTCCCTCTCTCCCTCTCCGCCTGCCTCTCTGTCTACTTGTGATCGATCTCTCTCTCTGTCAAATAAATAAAATCTTTAAAAAAAAAAAAAAAGAAAGAATTCAGTGCTCCCACCTCCCAGGACCATCAAAATCCAGCGTTTGTTTTGTCTACACTGCAGGGCAAGGGAGAACCATCGAATTTATAGGTGCCTGAGACTACCTTATGGTTCGAATCCTAGCCTTCCCAGTCGGGAAGACCACATCAGTGGAATCCAGAGAGACACCTTAGGACTAAGAAGGATTTAGCTCCTTGTTAAGAGCAGAGACCCTTCCCCTGTTTCTGTCCACAGGCCCTTTCTCTCCTCTTTGAAGTTTACACTGAATCTTGATCCCTGGAGGAGGAAAGGGAGGTCTACCCTCCCTTCTGTCCCCTCAGGGCACCTGCTGCTAAAAACAACCAGGGAGTGTCTGGCTTGAATAGCTGAATAGTGGGAGGTTCCCCAACCCTCCCAACCGCTGTGTTTTTCCACCCACAAAAGGTCCTGGGGCCAGCCACCGCGTGCAGAAAGCCTGACAGCACTTCGCCCCTGCCTCCTTCTGAGCTTGTTCGACTTCCCCCTCCCTGGACACGGTAATTGTGATCTCCACCCCCCACGGCTGCCTCCCCCACCTCCTCAAAAGAACAGTTTGAAAGATCCATTTGAATGGAATGGCTTGATTACATCGGGGAGACAATTGGTTGAATAAAGTCAATTATCTTTCCAGTGACAGGTGCCCACTTTGAAGTCTGGGCACCTGCTGGCCTAATCACTGAGGCTGATATTTCCAGGCCCTTATTAGAAAGGGAATAATAGAATGCCAGGCCTGAATTTTTTTGGTGGTTTGTATTTATTTATTTATTTATTTATAAAACAGGCCAAAAGGGTGAGAGTGATCTACAGCTGTTGGGTCATTACCTTCCCATTAGCTAACAGAATCATGAGCCAGGCCCTCCAGTACTGCCGGAGCTGTCAGAGACTCTACCCAGGCCGGCGCTGCCTGGGGATGTGAGAAGGGTAATTAACTCCTGGTAGCAGAGCAGCGGCACTGGGCTCCCAGCTTTAAGAGAGTTAACCACTCAAACCTGAAAAGTCATTCAGCTCTGAATATTTAGCTACAGGAATGAGGGGGAATCAGGGCATTTCTTATTAAGCCAATTAGGGAGACATCATATAAGGATGAAGAAAAGATGATATCCCCCGTGCCGGGAGGGCATTCGTGTACCCCCTCCCTGTCACGTGCAGCCCCGTATTCTCAGCTGCATCTCACTCCCGGCCCAGTCCCCTTCCCTCTGCCCCGTCCCACTGGGCTCCTTCTCTATACTCACCCAGACGAATGGACGCCGTGTTTGTTCGAACAGCAGGTGGCTAGAGTATCTGTGGGCTGTGGCAGTAGTGGGAATGTCTGGGGTCCAAGGAGAGAAGGCAGATTTGTTTATTCAGCTAAAATACAGCACTGAGTTAGTTATGCATAGAGAAGAATAAGCTAAGGTACTTGCCCCCTAGGAATTCATAATTTAGATCAGGACTCAAAAATCCTATACTTACAGGACTGGACAGGGCATATAAATGTGTGCCACCGGCTGATATATTGAAGGCACTGAGGAAGCTGTGCAAACTAGAGAGCCGCTGTCCTGTCTAAAGGACGCCACCTCCATTCAGCTCTGGCCGAGTGGTCACTGTGGCTGTGTGAGCCCAGGGTTGCCAGAGCTTCTGATGGTGTGAGAGAAGTTAGGATCTGGATTGCATGTGACATTTTCTGGTATTTTTAAGCAGTGTGTTAGCCTGTAAAATACTTGCACACTTTGATTCCAGTCTATGGGCCACCAATTCATAACCCACATTTCAGAGCAGAACATCATTCTGACTTATTTTAATTCTTTTTTTTTTTTTACAGAAGTTACCATGATGTTTTTTATTTGCCCTTTACCTATGACTTCCATTGCATTTTTGTCTCCTGCTCAAGATTATGAACTTCTTTTTTAAAAATTTAATTTAATTTAATTTTTGTGTGTGTGTGTTCCAAAATTCATTGTTTATGCACCACACATAGTGCTCTATGCAATACATGCCCTCCTTAGGGCCCACCAGCAGACTCATCCAAGCCCCCGTCCCCCTCCCCTCCAAAACCCTCAGTTTGTTAAGTCTTGCAATGCACCAGGCCCTTCATCATCTCATTCAGCGTCATAGTATAGGACAAGGGCATCACTAAGTCAATTTTATAAGTGAGAAGACTGAGCCAAGGTGCTTTCTATCAGACTCTAGGCAAGAAAGAGAAGAGACACTCAAACCTGGAAATTTAGGGACATTTAATAAAGGGGCTAACTATGAAAGAGTGGACAAGAAGCAAGATTTAGAGAACTCAACAAAACATGGTATCATACCCTTGGGAAAACAACAGTGGGGAGCTGTTTTTACCTCTACATCTGAAGATACAAGGAGAGAGTGGTCACATTCCCCTGTGCGTTGTTATACTGAGAGGGTCGTTGGTCAATGGTGATAGCCTTTAGTGGCACCCACAGTGACCAGACACGAAGAGGACCAGGGGAGAAAGTACGCTGGCCTCACTCTCCTCCCCACCTCCAATGTGCTCCCCATCTACCCATTGGCCTAAACTACTGGAGGCCCAGGGGTAAGGAAACTCACACTATGATCTCAATATCTGCGTCCTCCTAAAGTTGATATGTTGAAATTCCAATCCTCAATGTGATGATAGTACAAGGTGGTATATTTGGGGGATAATTAGGTCATGAGGGTGGAGCCCTCCTGAATATTTGTACCCTTTATAAATAGGATTCCAGAGACTTTCTCTTTCTTTCCACCATGTGTGGAACCAGTAAGAAAGCAGCCAACTACAACCCCAGAGAAAGTTCTCACCAGCAACAGACCAGGCTGGCACCTTGATCTTTGACTTTCAGCTTCCAGAACTGTAAGAAATACATGTGCTGTGTAAGGCACCCAGCGTATGGTAATTTGTTACAGCAATCAGAACTGAAGCAGACAGAACTTCTGACACACTGTAGTATAGCTTAGCCTCCTGGGACGCAGAGCAGGGTAGAAAAGGACACAGAGTGGATGTAGAGGGGTAAGGGCACATAATCTAGCACATCACTTGGCTGAGGCCCCAAATCTAGTAAGTGTGAACCTAGTTTTATCTGGCACTTCTGGTTCTATTTTTTCCATAAGACTAAACTGTCCCATTCTCCCTATAAACAAAGACTATGTCAGATTCTCAATCTAGCCATGACCCTATGCTTAAATTGAACTAGTAACTGAATCTGAACTAGTTCATTACAGTTCATTTCTAGATTGTACGGTGTAATATTCAAGGTCCCAAAGGTTCTGGAATCAAAACAGTATGGGGTGTGAATTCTAAATCTACTTTTCACTACTAGCATGACTTTCCAGGAAATACCTAATTTTTCTTAGCCTTAGTTACCTACCATTTATAATGGGGTAACTGTACCAGACACAGAGCATTTTACATATAATGAGACTGTATAAGTAAATCAATTACTGCAGTGCCTAACTCATACAGAGAATTCAGTAAATGATCATCACAATGATTATGCTGATGATATATTGGAAAAAGAAAACATTTTCTTTTAATAAGATTCTAAGCTCACATTCTCATCAAAGATCCACATAGCATGTTCCTTTATTCTGCTTTTCACCTGAAAGTAGATTTTTTTCTTTCTTCTTCTTTTTTTTTTTTTTTTTTTGTCATTCACTGGGCTTAAAAAAAAGAAGGAAATCCTCCAAAATGTGACGACAGGGGTGAACTTGAGATCATTATGCTAAGTGAAATGAACCAGTCACAGAAGGACAAATACTGCATGATTCCACGTAGATGAGGTTTCTAAAATGGTCAAACTCTAGGCCCCTGTTCAGTGGGACAATATCTTCAATGCAATGAGAGAAGCAACCAACTGAAGTAATTATATAAGAATGGAGATGAAATAAAGACATGTTCAGCAAAGGAAAAAAAAAAAAAACAAGATTTACCAACAACCCTTACACTAGAAGAACTTCTAAAGCCTGTATTTCAGGAAGGAGAAATTCCCAGAATAAACATCTGAACTGGAGGAAAAAATAAGGAGCAAAGAAATGTACTTTTGGATTAAATTCCATAATATATATATATGGAATTTAATCCAAACCAACAATGACTGTATAAAAGAAAAAGAGAATAAAATACAACAATCAAACTCATAGATGCAAAGAATAGAATGGTGGTTGTCAAGGGCTGGGCGGGGGAGGAATAAAATTCCAGTTATGCAAGATGAGTAAGTTCTAGAGACCAACCCAACATTGTGCCTGCACATAAAAATACTGTCGTGTGCACTTAAAAGCCTTTTAAGAGAGCAGATCTCATGTAAGTCTTTTTACTATAATTAAAAAAAAAAAAAAGGAGAAAGAAGTAGATACAGCTAGTTGTCAAAAAGGCTACTAGTTGGGTTTCCCTTCTGCTTTGCATTCAAGCTGAGTTTGCTCCTGGCATTTGATTGGAGGAGGACACTAAATGTCTGGAATATACCCATAAACATATGACCAGCTTGGTGAGAAGATCTGAAATCATACCATGCGTAGGTGATGGTGAAACAAACCATTTTCAGGCATATTGGAGAAGCTACTGGGTCAAACACACAGTGCCTTCACAACCTGGAAGAGAATGGGCACTAGTTCGTCCACTGTAGATCCTGGACTGACACAGCTACTTCTTTGGAGGGGTGAGAGGGAATCTAGAAGCAAAAACATTCTTCCTGGAATGACTGCCTCAAAGGATATCAGTTGCTCTGCCCTAATGGTATGCAAAAAAACTCACTTTAAAAAAACTCTTTGTCAGATGAGCATTTCAGTGGTGTTTAGATGAACGGTCTTGTTACAAATAGGAAGGTAATGTGTAATACTGGTGGCACCCAACGACTCAAAATACACACATTGGTTTTGAGTTCCCAAAGTCCACATTGAATTTTCAAGATACACAGCTAACACAGTCAGTCCATTGGGATGCTTAGGTACATGGAAAATCATGTAGATTACTTTATGTTGTTAACCCACGGTAGGTTTCAGAATCAGACAGTGCAATCTTTGTAGAGGACAGGCTGGGAAGCAAAACTCAATTTCTATCATCACACCTTCAATGGCTTCAGTAGACAGATTGCTTCCTTTATGTATATGCTAGTTTTTTCTTCTCATAGCACATTTAAGAGAGAGTCCTATTCCAACAAGTCAAAAATATTTTCCAAGACACTGTATTCATGGTTGACTATTCTCTCCACTAATATCTGTAAAATCACTAGACGTCCCACATCATCTGTCAATAACTTGCACCATGTGTTTTCTGTGTGTGGAGTGCTGGGCCGGAATGTCAGCTACTTTCTTGCACAGTCACCGTTAGCGACTTTGAAGCCATAGTGTCCACCATGGGGGTCGAAAAGACAAGTGACTGCTGTCTGCTGCCCTGAGAGCCTAATTAAAAAAAAATCTTCTCAGGAAGTCAGAGGCCTTGAGATTGGCAGTGCTCATGAAAAGAGCACGTGTGGCGTCCCTGCCTCAATCTGAGCAGAACTCTCTTAGCTTTGTAATTTTTCTGAGACGATGGATGTCGATACTGCCACCATGCTCATTCCTACAATTGCTTTTAGTTTTGGTTGGGGAGGCTCACGTGGAGCTGCTGGCACTTGACAAACACTGATGTCAGCAAGACATCTCGGGAGTCCCAGAAGTGGTTTCTCCGTGACGAGTCTTCTTGGCAGCGACGGAGCTGGGAGGCCATCATGGATGATGATTGCAAAGCCGAGTTACCTGGTGTGATGTCGTAGCGCTGACGTGATGGGGAAGGTGAAACACACCTAGAAACTGGCATATTGAATCTTTCAGTGCTGGAGGCCTGCATCCAGAAGCCCCGTACCTTACCTGCGAGAGGGAGAGTCGAGAGTCTGATAGTTTACACACCAGAATGGTTCGCCAGTTGGGTTGGGGTAGGGAGGTGGAGGTGGGAATTCTGTTGTCCGAAGTTTGAAACATTAATAACACACCACAAAATATGTGTGTGGCACACATAGTCCATGTTTTATCCCTGTGGCCCTTGAGTCTGTGATCTTTGAAAGGATCGGTATTGGGAGGCTGCTGCTAGGCTTTCCCAAACAATTGTTTTTGAAAGATAAGGAGGATTTATAAGAAAAAATGTAGATGTGACTATATTAATGCCATGGGTCATTGGATTTCAAAATTCAGAGGGACGTGAAGTGCTCATCTAACAACAAGATAAATACTATGTTGTTGAAGTTCGATGTGCACTGAATGCATGATGACTGCTTAATGTGTGATGCCAACCACAGCAGTGAACAAGACAGATCTGGTCCTTGTTTTTCTTCGAGTTCATGTATTCTACAGGAGGAAGATAGACAATAAATAAGCAAAGAAGTGAAGAGGATAGCTTCTGGTAGTGACAGAGAATGTGAGAAATACGGAGGCAGCATAAGAGATTGAGAGAGAGGGAAACTCCAAGTCTTCAGATGGTGAAGACCAGAAGACCTCTGGGAACCAAGTGCAGGGACTTGTTTAATAAGAAGACCTTGTCGGGGACAAAAGGACAGAGGATGAGGAATTTGGTTTTTGCTCATTTCCCTGACTCCTCCCCCATCTCAACTGAGCACCTGCTTTGGCCCCTGTCCCTGCCAAAGTCTTAGTGATGGAAGCTTTGGGCAATGGTCTTCATGGGTTTGTTCCTTGAATCTTGGTGGTTTATCATTGGTGGCTCAGGGACTGGCAGGTCAGAAAAGGGACCATGGTACAAATATGTTGAATATTGACATTTAAATACTCATCCTTACTAGAGGACTGAAATTTCTTCTCCCTCCTGTCCAGATGCTCTGAAGGGAAAGCACTAAGCTGGGTTAAGGTCCTGGCTCTGAAAAGGACTGGACAAACGATTCTGGTCATGTTGCTTGTACTCACCCAGCCCAAAATTCTAGGTGCCTGTGATATGACCAGGAAGGAAGTGTGATCTTCTGGGGAGGGCAGTGAGGTCCCTAGGCTCTGTTTCTTACCTCCTCCCAAATGCCCACCTCTTACCGATCTCTTAAAAGTTTTCTGAGCTTGCAGCACCCAAACTAGTTCTCTCCCAAGGGAAGGAAAAATGCATTCTTGGCCTAGAACTTACTACTGCGGAGAGATGGTTAATGACGCTATAATGTTACTTGGAGCATCCTGTTCTCTCCCAGACACAGATTCCTGAATTCTGCTTTTTAATGGGTATAAGAAATCACCTATCAGTAACAAAGTCAACCCAGAAATGTACTGAAAGGCAATATAATTGAGTTTCTATCATATGCTAAATGAGACACTGTAACGAGATCTGACTTTGAGTGATTTTCAATCTGATATGTCAGTAGTTATTCTCAAAGTAATAGAGTGAAGGGGAGGGGACTTTTTGAAAAGCGAATCTCCCCTCCACCACCACCACCACCACACACACACACACACATTAGGATGTGTGATAACTCTAAACTCCTCACTCCAAATCATAAGCAAGCACAAACATCAGACACATAGAGGGGCTTCCATAATTCTGTATTTTGTAAACTGGATTTCCTAAATCCCATCTCCCTAGTTTGGCCCCATCCCAGCACAGCCCTACCATCTATGCGACAAAGGGAAGATGTGGTTTGGAGAGCTGGGGACATCTACTGTTTCTCCAGAGAGTCTGCCTCATCCATTGATATTCTAAATAGGCCAGCCATGGTGCCTTACTTCAAACACCTCAACATTTTATTTATTTTATTTTTTATAAAATAATAAAACATAATATATAAATATATAAATAATATATATGATATGCATATTTATATGTAACATAGAAATATAATATATAAAATATAATAATATAAAATAAATATTTTATTTTTTTTTAAGATACACATGCTTATTTGAGAGAGAAAGAGACAGAGTGTGCAAGAGGTGGGAAGGGGCAGAGGGAGAGGGGAAGCAGACTCTTCGCTGAGCTCAGAGCCCAACATGAAGCTGGATTTCACAACCCTGAGATCAGGACCTGAGACGAAATCTAGAGTCAGATGCTTACCTGACTGAGCCACCCAGGTGCCCTCAATCACCTCAACATTGTAAATTCCAGATTTTATATACGAAGAAGATAAGTATGCATTCTTCATCCTTCGCCAAGACACACTTGCAGAGACCTTACAGAAGACGTGCTGTAAGTTAGGGCAATACCTGTAGGAGCGTGAGCTAAATGGGAGAATTTTTATACAGTTAAGCAGAATGAAAGGAACAAAGGAGTCGCTGAGAAAAATCTCCTGTCTTCCGGCACCATCCTGCCCTGAGGAGGAATGAAGTGTGTTTGTCATCCCAGACCTCTTAATAGTTAACGTGGGGTCTCTCCTTGGTGCTGATAATTGGATCAGGTGTGGAGGTGGGGAGGGGAGGCTGCTTTTTTTCTGCTCCCCTAACCATCTCCCCAAAATAACCAGAAGTAATAAAAGATGTTATTGATGGTAAAGTGGTAAATGGACAGGCAGATAAGAAAAGAGTTGTGAACCATCCCTTAAAAGTCATCAGTTGCTAATTAAATATTAATAAGTACCATTTTGGAACAAAGCCGCTAGACCCTCTGTGTACAAATGAGCACTGTTTCCTTCAAAGGAGTCCCTTCGGGAACATAAACCGTTATTCCAGCAATGCTGCCATTGATCAAACTATTTCTGGAATTGGAACATTATCTTTCAAGCCAGTTTACTAGTCACACCAGAAAAGAGCCCCATTTGATGATTTCATGTCATTTTTCATAATCAGAACCAACTCTGCACAGCTTGAGCATCTATCAGAAGCTTCCAGAGCTCCCTTGGGAAGCAGGAAAGCTCTGGCCTGGGGTTGGGCTCAGATGGCAGGCAGCAGCAGAGGAGCGTGTCACCCGCAGTGTCTTCCATTTTACTTGCAGTGTCCATGTTACTCCCACACCTGGGGTCCCCCACCTCTCACCTCATCAGTGAACCAGTCATCATTCTGGCTTCTAAACTCAGTTCTGACTCAGTAGGCCCCTCAGGCATCACAGTTTTGGGCTGCGGTTCTTTTGTCGCAGAGTTCATCTTGGTTATTTTGGACACCATGGAAATGCACCTCGAAGGCTTCCATCAGCAGGGTCACTGCTCCAGATGCTGTGCTCTGCATGAAGGTAAAGCCTCCTCCACTGGCTACTCCCAGCCAATCACAGAGCAAGGAAGGGACACCAGGGAGATATGGGACTTCTCTGATGGCCAGTGATGGGTGGGCTTTGGCTTGAGGACTCCCCAATAACCTCTCAAACCTGCCTTCGACTGCCTGTCAGCCAGGAAACTTCTCCCCAACCTTCCCTCCATTTCTCCACCCCTACGGACCAGGCTTGGGTATTGCGGTCTGATGACCTTCCCAACCTCTCTGCACTTCCCATTTTCTCTCCCCTAGGCATTTCTTCTCACTTCATCTCAACACCTGCTTCTCCCAGGACTCGGGCTAACACAGTCTTCGCTACATCCTCAGTTTTACCTCCTTCTGATCCCCAGCTCTCAAGCGTCGTTAGCTCTCCCTCCATAACTGGCACAGTAAACATCCAGAGACCGTACCTTCCAACGGCAAATGTCCATCCTGGCCAAGCCCTGGCCGGTCTCTCAGAGGGGGCCGGTCTCTCATCCCTTCAATTCACAGTAACAGAGTTTATTTGACTTCTGGCTACTTGCCTCATGGCTCCTTCTTAGCAGACAATGCGCAGATCCTGAGAATATCCTAAAAGAACACAAAAACACTGGAGACAATCCCCAAGAGGTCATCCCAGGTGCCATGACCACCTTGAGCCCTGAAAGCAACACTGGCATAAATATCTAATTATCTGATAAGAACTATGTCATAGACAACACCATTCATTTTGAAGTATATATTCTGATTTGTTTGTTAAAAATAGTCACAGGATGGTTACATAGCCTCCCTTTGTGCACTAGAAATAAATATAGCTAGCCTTGGATTGGGGGAGGGGGTTAGGTTGATATGAGCAGAACTGATCTGAGTTAGGAAGAAGAATCCCAAATGTCCTAGCTAGGAACACAAAGAAACCACTGCTCCAGTTTTCAAAGTCAGCTCCACACACTTTCCTAGGACTTCAAAACCTCAGGTTCTATCACAGACACTACCACAGGGACAGGGTACTTACTGCAGGAGTGTGTAAAACATCTAGCCCCATTCTCTCAGCACACAGAAGGTGTTCAGTTAATACACTCAGTTAATTGGGTCCTTTCTACCCTTTCTTGAACTCATCCCTTGCTTTAAGGTACATTTTAGTAGAATCCCGTAAAGCCATTCTCATTACAAAAATGTACTAAATTGGGATTTTGGTCTCTCTTCATTATCTGATTGCCAAGATGGAAAACTTTAAATAGAGAGGTGGGATGAGCAATTAGATGCCTTGATCCAGAAAATATGCAAAAGATGTTTGCATTGCTAGGCACTCATTCCAGGATTTTAACATGCTGACCCAGAGCCAGATTTTCTGGGTGATCCTCCCTGCACCACCTGTGTTCAGAGACTACAGCCAAGGGCTGCCTCTCGAAGCTTCAAAGCTTCGCATCTTGAAGCTTTCCCAACTGGGCTCTTAAACTTAATCCAGAGAGCTTTTATCTTGTGAATTCCTGGCACCAGGAGGATGGGAGGAAAACAATGTGTGTCTTCAGGGCCAATGGCGACAAATAGGGCCACAAAACCTAGGTACATTGTGGAGCGTGAGAGTGGTCATTTACAAGACCTCCTTGGACTCCACCAAAGAATAGGACCGCGTTGGTGTTCCGTGGTCCAAACGCTTGGAACAAGCAAGAAGACAAAAGAAACAAAACCAGGTGAAATCGAGACATGCTTGGATTATCAAAATCTATTAGACACTTTAAAGTAAAATGTTCTGGACTTCCTGTTAGGGAGTAAACTATCCAGTAAAGGATTAAGAAGTATATACTATCAAATGGCTATTGCAAAAAAGGACGAAGAAAGACAGTATCTTTCTTTCATTTAGAGTTCCAGCCGTTTGAAAGGATACCTTTCGAAAGGCATATGGTATCACAAAAAAAAATGGATAGACATCCATGGCCCAAACCATTACAATGATTGGTTGGTTCTATTAAAGTGAATTAAAGACCTTCTAAGGTTCAGTGAGTATTTTAGGAGGTTTGCAAGAAAAGTATGCCATTTCCCCAAAACCCTTTATTTGACATAACCTTGAATCTTCAGTTTCTACTGGGAATACCAGCAAGAAAGGGGGAGGTCCAGGACCAGAAGAAAGCCCAGTGTCCCAGCCTGAAGCCCTTTGGTGGTCTGCAAGCACCACTCACGGGCAGGTGCTCAGGTTCCCCAGCAGCCTGATGCACCATTTGCTGATTCCACCAACCCTTTCTCTGCATTGGAACAACGGTCTGAAAACATATAGCTTCATCTATAGTAGGTTCAGAAAGCCCCTGATTTCCACCAGCAGAAGCCTGCCTGATAGGAAGACTTGTTCTCTCATTCACAAACTGCATTCGCTTGCTCTAGCATGCGGAAACAGCTGTACAACCTGTATTTTGCTTCGATGTAGGAAGAGTTTTTTTTTTCCTTTTTCTATTTTAAAAATAAAACTCCAGACGAAGTAATTCGTTTGTGTTTGGGTTATCTTGTATGAAAAAATATATATCTTTAAAGGCTAGCACCCCTCAATGTGAAGATTCTTTGCTATGGGCAGAGCAGGGGACCCAGACCCCCAGGAGGAGCAGCAGGTTTATATCATACGTTAGAACATGTGTTCTTTGAAAGATATCAGGATAAATCAGCCACACTTTCCATCCTTGTTATTTTCCTCGCTGAGCTGCTACAGTCAAGTTCATATAAATTAAATGAGTGCATAGCAGATTTGAAATTTACAAACAAAGTTATACGTGCAAGTATACAACTATTATTTTTCTACGGCTGAACTCCTTTATTCATCAGGATATGCCAACAGTAGTAAAAATGACCCTCAAATCTCAATGCCTTAAATTAATAAAGGCTTGTTTCTCACTCATGATACATGTCCAACATGAGTCTATCATAGTCACCCACAACACCAGGGTGATAAAATCTTCTTAATGGAAGTCTTCGAGGTTTGCCAGCGTAGAAGAAGGGGATGTGGAGAACTGCACACAGCACAGCCCATAAATGCTTCCACACAGCCGTGATATACACTGTTTCCATTCATATTTTAAAGCAAGTCAGATGGCCACAATGCACACAGACACACAAACTCTATGGGAATATGTGTCCCAAAGGAGAGAATACCCAGACACTGTTGTAAGCACTAGCAGTGTTTACTGCTCCACTTCCCCTGAGCATTTCTTAATCTTGGCACTTAAAAGGGGTCACTAGAAGTTTTATGCATGTCAAACTTCATATTTCCCTACTCCCCTTCCAATAAAGTAGCTGTCTCTAGCCTTTCTCTGTAGTAATTCTAGGATCTCCACTGAAGGTGATTCAATCCCTCCCAGTTTTAAACTGTCTCCTTAGGATCATTATTTAATTGGTTCAGGCTTTAAATTCACTCATTTGACTTAAAACTCTCTACCAGGGCTGGAGTCCTCCCTCACTCTAGACCCCACTACCACCCGCTCCCTCGCCCACCCTCTACCCAAGCTGGGGGGGACGGATGACACAGGAAAATCATCTCAAGCCCCAAGGACAATTCCCTGATTGTGTTGGTCATCTGAGGAGAGAAAGAACCGGTAACGAAGGCAACATTTCTGGGATTGGGGTGGAAGGCAGGGTACCATGAGATCTGAGGACATCATTTCAACTGTGAGAATAAGTCTCAAATCATATAGCAGAATAATGTTCTAACGTCGGAAGTTCATGCGGAAATAACACAAACAGATAGCTCTAGTTAAGTGCGGAAACCTTTTTTTTTTAACCTGTGAGCTGAAACCTTGAGAACACATTTGCGGTGATTTATCACCTCAATTGCTATGCAGGGATGAGAAGTAAAAAATAAAAATCCAAGTCCTACTGAGATAAATGTTCCTCTGTAAATCAGTTTCCTTTGGCACCCACTCTGATTCTGGAAAGACTTTGAGAGTTTACGGCTGTGTGAAGTATTCCAGTTGGCTGGGATAAAGATGTCCTGGACCATACATACCCTGTTCCCCTCCAAGGGACCTTCAAGTGAAGTATTTAACCAAACAATATTTAGCGAAGGGCATTAGCTACCATAGAAAACTATTTTAAAAATAAGGATAACGATGAATGGGTAGCGTTCACTGCATGACTCAAAATAGTTATCTGCTCCACATATGAGCAGGAATGGAATTATCCATGGATCTCTGCTTTGAGGTACAAGAGTGAACTGGAGGCCTGGGAAGCCTGTCTTAGTGTAAAGCCAAGCAAACAGACAAATCCAAGAAAGTTTTCAGTTACCTACCTCTTAGCTCTCGTTAAGAGTAATGCACAGGGGTTACGTCTGCATCTGCAGACAAGAGCTTCCCAAAACAAAATTAAGCTAACTGCCACCATCCAATCCAGGAATCACACTCCTTGGCATTTCCCTAACAGACGTAGAAAGTGGTATGGATATAAGAACCCACACACAAATGTTTTCAGCCGTTTAACTCATAATTGCCCAAATCTGGACACAACCAAGATGCCCTTTGGTAGGTGAATGGATAAATAAACTCTGGTACATCCAGACAATGGAATGTTATTCAGCCCCGAAAAGAAATGAACTATTGAAGCCATGAAAAGACATGGAGGAAATTTAAATGTACATTACTGAGTGACAGAAGCCGATCTGGAAAGCCTACCTAATGCAGGATTCTAACTCTATGACGTTCTGGAAAAGGCAAAACTATGGAGACAGTAAAAGGATCAGCAGTTGTCAGGGGTTTGGGAGGAGATAGGGGTGAACAGGTAGAGCACAGAGGATTTTAGGAAAATGAAAATACTCTGTGTGATACCATAATAATGAATACATGTCCTTATGCATTTATCTAAACCCAAAGAATGTACTCTATCAAGACTGAACCCTAATGTACACTATGGACTTTGTGTGGTAACAATGTTTTAACATAGTTTGTCAGCTGGAACAAATGTTCCACTCTGCTGGGTGATGTTGATAGTGGTGGGGGCAGACCACGCAAGGGTGGACATAAGGGTATATGGAAATCTCTGTACCTTCAGCTCAATTTGCTATGAACCTAAAACTGCTCTAAAATTATGTATGTGTGTTTGTGTGTGTGTGTGTGTGTGTGTGTGTGTGATTTTTTTTTTAATTTTTTATTAAGGTATCAAGTAACGAGTTTAATCTGAACATCCCTGGTGAGCAAAAAGTACCTGACTGGCTGAAAACTATATCCATTCAATGGTAGAACAACAGAGGATGCTAGAATGGGTTGGCTGAGACTCCCTTGAGTTTGGCCAAATCAAAAATTTCAAAGAAATGACTTACTGTTCTCAGGAGACTGGACAGAGAGGCTAGCTTTCTGCCACTAAGCCCAGAAAATGGAAATCAGGGCACTTAAAGCTTTTGGGGAATAAACAGAATTATGCAATGTTAAGCCTCTCTGGGAGCAGTATAGAACAGAGTGGTTGGTACCTCTGAATTTTGAAGCCTGAACTTATGACACCCCAGACTGAGGAGCCCAGGAGCCCAATGACTTGGGGCTTAAACTGTGACAAGTGTCCTTGGAGCCAGCTGATTCAGCACTGGATGTCTTTGGAAAGTGTCAAGGGTCAAAGAAAGAAGAGATGCTGTGCTAGGGGAATTACAATGAACGCAAAGGAAAACTCTCTCCGAAAGATCTCTAAGGTAACTGAATAATAATTAGTACAAAAGAAGGCACCAGGTTTTGTAGGGGAAAGGACCCCCTTCACATTGGTCATCCAGACCACACAACCGCATGACATGGTCAGATTCCAACTGTCACAATGGTATGAGGCACTGACCAACAGCCCCAATTTTCTTTTTGCAAAGTTTAATTGTATCTAGGATTGATGCACTGCATTCTGGAGGCCCCGGGAGTCTTGGGATTTTCAAGGAGAGGGAATTGTAAAGGTTGAAAAATGATATTCTTGCCAAAGCGATATGAGGCTTGAGCCATTTCATCACAGAAATAAAAAATGTTCCCTTATTTTGAAGCCCAAACTTTGTTGAAGGTAGGATATATCCGTTCCAGAGTCATCTAGGCATTTGCTGTTTTCTTCAATGAGAACTTGAGTTACTGGAAAGTAGAAGCCATGTTTATTTATCACTGTATATTCTGGAACATATTAGAGTTCCTTGCAGCAGAAGTTAACAAATTTTTTCTGTAAAGGGCCAGACAATATATAATTCAGTCTCTGTGGGGCATATGGGCTCTGTCACAACTAACCAGCTCTCACTGTATTGCAAAAGCCAGAGATAATACATAAACAAATTATTATAGTTGTATTTTAATAAAACTTTATTTATAGAAACAAGTGGAGGGCCACAAGACTGTGTTTGTTGACCCTGCTTTACAGCAGAGTATTGGAAAGACCACGAGTTGTAAAGCAAGGTATATCCTTATTTCAGACTCTAGCTCACACTCTTCTTTTCTGAAGAAGTGGAGTATGATAATAGATCACATGTTTAAATGAAAATGATACGTACGAGAGATCCTTAGAATATTTGGAACATAAGAAAATACCCAGTAAATTTGTTTTCCTAGTACAGGCAGCTATAAACGCTACAGTTCCAGGATTTAAATTTGCAGATGGTTTACTTTTTAAAAAGTCACTTGACCAAAATTTCCTAAAGAGCTCTTTACATCTCTTCTGGAGGTCATGTTTGTCATTGATTCCAGCAGGAAACCCGTGCAATCCGAATGCTCAAATGGAATTTGGGTTATAATTCCTATTGATATAGGTTGATTTAAACTTTGAAGGCCAATGTAATAACTCATAAAACGGAAAGGAATCACGGAAAGGGAGCCTTCAGAATTACTATGTGATTAACCTTCGACACAGGGAGAGAAAGAGCATAATAAATGTGAGCGTTTGCTACACTCTTTGATGGTGAAATTAAAAAAAAAAAAAAATAAGGAGTATCTCTCCATGTCAGGGGATCGTGCCCCACTGCTGAATTGGATTAACATCTCAACAAATCATCTTCTGACGAATTCCATAGTGATAGCATTTATCGACCTGCATGCTGGAGAAAAATGTGACACCTGAAGAATTTGTTATAACACATGTGTTTAATGGGAAAGACAAAGCTGATCTGGGAATACATTTTTGTTTGCCAGGGATGTAAGCAAAGAATGCGGAGTGTTTATGTCTCCATGCCCTCGGTGGAGCACTGCTTTCAGGTTATGCTATCGCTGGAGTAATTGCCTACACAGAGCACTGTGTGTTTCCAGTGAAAATGGCTGGAATCAGGAGCTCTATCATTGCATTACTCAGGCAAGCATTGCAGACCTCTAAGGCTGACTTCTGTGCTCTCCAAGCCTTTACAGCCTGTGAGGGGCACCTGTGATATCCCAGTGGGTGCTTCTCTTCTCTCCCGTTTAGCATAAGCTGGTTGCAGCCTCTTGCAAATAGCCCCTTTCCTAGGGACTATCTGTATTTCCATTTACTTCTCCCTCTAAAAATGATGATAGCATTTGCAAATTTATTTCTGAAAATCACAGTGGGGGAGATGGGTCCGAGAGTCTTGATAAAGTTGTCCCTGAGGGGAGGAGACATCAAGGCAACGTGTTATAAGCATGGTGGAGGTGAATTCTGACTATGAATGAATCCCCACTTGAAGGGGCCTGGTGTAAGTTACCCAGTTGCTTAACTTCTCAGAATCTCTCCTCCTTAGAAAATGGAAGAACAATAACTAGTTTTCAGGCACTGGGAATTAAATGAGAAAGAATATAAAACACATGGCATAACATCAGGCACATAGGATCAATGAACAGTATCTAATGACTATTACATACATTTTTTTTTATTTACCCAAATCAATGAGTTACCCTTTTCTAGAGAAAAATGAATTAGCCAAGGAAGTGGAACTGCTAAGAAAAGAATGCAAAGAAGAATTTCGATTAAAAAAGTTTTTCATCAAAGTGCCTAACCGAGTGTAGTTATTCAGTAACCTCTGGTTAATTTCATTTGACACCCACCATCATTCTTATGCTCTGCAGATTCCAAATTAGGCCATGGATAGTCTCTCACTATTTTAATCAGAACCAGATGGAAGAAGAAACAGAGGCAATGCATATCATAATCGAGTTTACATCAGTCCCCAGAGGACAGACAGAGGAAATAACAGGTCTTTTCAGTCTTGCGTTTCAGTGACTCAACAGGGGCAAGGCTACCGGGACAAATGGGGCTGCTCTGCCTCCCTGGGTGCAGGATAATTTGATACAAGCAACCTTTCCAGTGACAGAAGTTAGGGCCGTGACTCAGCATACCAGATGGGCAACAAGACTAAAAAAAGTCTCTGTGTGCTCTTCTGGACTTTGGATTGAAGGCTGCCTGTTTTATCTGGTCTCCTCCTTTTTCATATTACTCCACAATTGCACTAGGTGTCCTGTTACAGCCTTGGCTTCCTGCCCCCAACCAAAGCCATAACCACACTTTGCCATTACGCATAAGAATACTGATGTCAAGACTGTGGCAGATGGCTGAAGCCCTCTGTTGAATGCAGCTCCCTTTTCATTGCCTAATAATACATGGAGGGTGCACCTGCTAGACATGACCATGTATGTATGTGTTGGAGGTGTGCCCTTTGTGTGCCTCTTCAGTGCTCGAACAGAGGGATTCAACTTCTTTTTCTGTGCATCTTCTATGCACAGGCTGAAGAGGTCAATGTTTCCTTACAGATCTTCCTAAGTTAAGCACTTTCCCCCTCATTGGAGTTAGGTTTACAGAATGTAGAAAGAAAGAAAGAAAGAAAGAAAGAAAGAAAGAAAGAAAGAAAGAGAGAGAGAGAGAGAGAAAGAAAGAAAGAGAGAGAGAGAGGAAGAAAGGAAGGGAGGGAGGGAGGAGAGAAAGAGAGAGAGAAAAAAGAAAGAAAGAAAGAGGAAGGAAGGAAGGAATGAAGAAGGAAAGGAAGGAAGGAAAGAAGGAAAGAAAGAAAGAGGAAAGGAAAGAAAGGAAGAAATTCTAAGCCACACAAGGTCCTAGAAGACCATGTGTGACAAAAGGACGCATCAATTTCCAACAAGACTATTTGGGAAAATGAGCTGTGTGATCCACAGCCCAGCACACACAGCTGGTTTCCCTTATTTGAGCTGTGCACACACACCCTCTCCAGTGAGCAAGGTAGGAGCTATGAATGGCCCTGCACCCAGAGAAAATATTTAGAACTTAACCTTTCCTTTGAACCCACAGGAAATTCTGAGTTCAAAGACCTTAGAAGGGCTGAGGGAAAACCATGTCTGGATCATCTATAGGTTTTCTGGACACTACTGGTTGGATTTAGTTCATTCCACTCTTTAGTTAACCCTGCCATAGTATTTCTTCTTCTTCACAAGCTAATTTATGCCACTATAAAAAGGATTTAATGTAGGGGCACCTGAGTGGCTCAGTAGATTAAGTGCCCAACTCTTGATTTCAGGTCAGGTCATTATCTCAGGGTCGTGAGATCGAGCCACACATTGGGCTCTGTGCTGGGCATGGAGCCTGCTTAAGATTCTCTTTCTCCCTCTCTCTCCCTGCCACTGCCCCACTTGTGCTGTCTCTCTCTCTCTCAAAAAAATAAAAGAAAAAAAGAAAAGAAAAGAAGAGAAAGAAGTGGTTTAATGCAAAACACAATGCATAAAGCATGGAAGGCATGACCAGTGAGTACTATATTTGTAAACTGGCTTTCTGGAGAAAGAAAAAATAAAGCCATGATTTATAGTCTTTGCCAATTCCCATGGTGTAAATACACCCATTATGGCAATGTCAAGCTAACAACAGTTTAACAACTTGCTCTCAGAATTCCTGAGAGTGGTTCATCTCCACTCTTTTTGCTGCATTTTCACACAATTATGTCTATACTATAAATAAAATATTATATGCTTTTTTCCTTGTGCTTCCTTTTTGAATTTATTCTATGACCATGTTCTATTTATTCTTACAGAGTGCTTAGGTAGTATTTTTTTTTTTTTTAAGGGAAGAAATGGCCCAGGCCTTGGAGGCAAACAGCTAGGTTCAAATAGTGGTGTCTCGTCTCACCAGTGGTGTGACCATGGGAACATTCCTTTGTTGAACTTCATTTCTTTACCTTCAAGGAAGAGATAACAAACAATACTCATTTCACAGGGTAAAAAGAGTTAAGATTTACCAAGTGATCCTAAAATCCTAGTTCTTTCTTCTCACTTCCAACCATCAATTAAGTAATTGGTTGGTTCTTACTGCAAAAACCAGTCTTATCAATGTAGAAAACTCTTCCTGGTTCTCACTTCATGAGAAAGAAGAAGCAGAAGAGTATTACTGTATAAAGTAGCCTCTATCCTTGGTTGACCTTGGTAGTTCCTTATACATTCAGACAACATGACCTTAAGCTGCTGTACTTTTTTCAAGTGATGCAATAAGTGGAGTGACCACATTCATGGACTAGCAGTCAAGAGGACTGAGGACGGTCAGTGCATTCTTGAGCTTATGTAGCTACATGCCTTCAGAGACTGTCATTGCTGGAAAAGACTTTGTGGAAAAATTAGCCTCAATCTTTCTTTGTTCTTATGGAGAATGAAAACTTCAAAGAAGAGAGGAAAATATTGAATATATGATTTTATAAATCAATATCCTATAAATAAAATCTTATATTTAAAAATTTGTTTATTATTTTTATTTTTTAAAAGATTTTATTTATTTATTTGACAGACAGAGATCACAGGTAGGCAGAGAGGCAGGCAGAGAGAGAGAGAGGAGGAAGCAGGCTCCTTGCGAACAGAGAGCCCAATGTGGGGCTCGATCCCAGGACCCTGAGATCATGACCTGAGTTGAAGGCAGAGGCTTAACCCACTGAGCCACCCAGGTGCCCCTAAATAAAATCTTATATTAATGTGATATTTTATGTATATCCTTTATATATATATATACCTTATACATCATATAAATATGCCTTATACAATCCTTTATACATACATGTGTGTGTGTGTGTGTGTGTGTGTGTGTGTGTATGGAGAGAGAGAGAGTATGTGCAAGATTTAATTTAAAAAAACAAAAATAGGATGGGTGCTTTCAACATTTTTCAGGTTATAAAAGGTTTGCAATGATTATCTGAAGTGTGGTTTTAGCTGTGTTAATGGCATAAATACAAAATTCTGTACTTCCCCCAAACCAAAAGGCAGCAAGTCAAGGTTATAAACCATGCCCCCTTGACCTGCTGCTCTAGCCCCTCCAGTAGGGTGATCCCCGCGTAACCACGAGAGAAAACCTATCAGCTTTTCTCTCCAAGTGACCCCGGACCAAACCACTGCAGCCTAGCTAGAGCCATCTGGACCTGACGCCACGCGGTGCACTTGGTGAGACAGTTAGCTTATCACCAGACCCCTGTGCCTTAATACTGTCATAAGTGTGGACCTACAGTGGGAAGGGATTCTGATCCCGAGGCCAGGCCAGGAACAGGTGGCCCTCCTGGCCCCCACTGCTTGACTAATTTTAGAATACTGTGCTATGGAAAACAATATTCTATATAATATGATATCTAATAATATGTCAATGCTATCAGTATTGGCAACATTTGTTGTACTCGGTGCAATGCTGATGAATTCTTTCTGTTGGAATGCACACTCAAATTAGAATAGGAAAAGTGTTCTATTTAGAGTGCTCAGTCTGGATGTTTCTTCCTTTTCCTTCCATTGGGAGAGATGACACAGCAAGAGATCCCATCATGAGGGCTAAGGAGAAAGAGGGACAGAGAATCTACACATACCACAGACTGTTCACTCCCCAGCAGCCCCTGTGCTCCCACCTGTCTTACAAACAGAACGTCTGATGCCAGGAAGCTTGGGTCCTTGAGGCCAGCACCAGCTCTGCGCAGCGGATGCTAGGTCTTACTCTACATAAGAGAAAAAAATAAATTTCTGTCTTGTTTCGAGCTGCTATTATTTTGGGTATCTGTCACATGCCATCAAACCCAATCTTACCTGATACGTCAGGTAATCCACATCCGGGAGAACCAATCCCCAAATATGTGGCTGGAATTGATTTGAAGAAGGGAGAAGCCCAGTCAACTGGACCGAATTACTGCAGCCATAGAAACTGCCAGTCAGTGACCTCCCATTATGTGCCAGGCATCACTTCAAGTTTTTCTTTTTATTTCTTTCAAGGATTTTATTTATTTATTTGACAGAGAGAGACATAGCAAGAGAGGGAACACAAGCAGGGGGACTGGGAGAGGGAGAAGCAGGCTTCCTTTGAGCAGGGAGCCCGATGCGGGGCTCGATCCCAGGACACTGGGATCATGACCTGAGCCAAAGGCAGATGCCCAACCGACTGAGCCACCCAGGGGCCTCGTGCGTCACGTTTTTGAATACACTGTTACTTAAGTGTGGAGCAGGTACTGCTGTCTGCATTTTGCTCAGAGTTGAAAGAAGGGGCCTGAGGTCACTTTAGAAGATTTGTCATGGAGCCAGCATTCAGCTCTAGACTTGTCCAGCTCTAGATCTCAGAATCGAATATTTGTTACCCACTCTTTCAAAGAAATAAGTACTCCTGCATCTTTACTCCTGGTCCCTCAAAAGCCACAGACCTCCCCTGAAGCTTTCAAGTGTCTGTCTGGGCCCCCATCATTTTTGCAACACAAGGGAAACTGATGAAAAGTCATTTGAATATCGATTTTAAATTATACCGAAGTTAGTCTCTAAACTACATCAACCAAAGATTCCCAGTGGTTACCAAAAAAAGTGATAAAATGGATGCAGAAATTCAGAATTCTGCACTCCACGTGTCCTTCCACTTTTACGTCTCCTGTCTGGCTGTGGATTTTGCAGGACAATGGATGAGTGTTCCTTTAGAACAGCTCACCTTCTCCTGATTCCAATTTTTCACTTGAATTCATCCTCCTCTGATAGGAAGAGAATTCTTATTCCTATGGCAACAAAGGTTTTTTCCCTCCTCCCTCCCTTTTAAAAATCCAAGCAGATATACTTTGCCTCAGAATTGTAATAAACAGTGGGAACAGGTGACTCTATTTTTAAAACATGTTTTTCTCCACAAATGGTCCCTTACCATCAGGTTAGGGGGAAATCGTCTTCACAACCTCCCGTCCCTTGCCTTCAATTTTCTTCTGAAATATTTGTTGTTGGGGAAATCACAAGCTGAGCTAAGACTTTCCCAGGGGAGCCTAGGCCCACAGCTGTCCAGTTACTGGGTCCACACTTTCCTTTGGGATGGGGTGGAGCTCTCCTTTGGGGCTGGCTGACCCCTTTGAAAGAGTCTATGGAAAAGATCAGAGATGCCCAGGGTTGACAGAGAGATTTTAATAAGAGCAGGAGCATAGAGTATATCTAAAAGTAGAATCAAACATTGCACTTCAGCATCTCCCACTTTTTCCAACAGCAGGGGGGGCCTTAAGCCCTGGCATTTTCAAGCATCAGAGGGCTAAGAAGTGCTCTCTGCACTGCACCAGATGCCAAATACCAGGCGAATGGGGCCTCGCTGATGGGAATGTCACCCCCCAGTGATACCCATAAGCTCCCTGTAGCATCCTGTGGCCTTCTGAGGTACCCTGGTGCAGCCACCCTGCCGCTAGTTAGAATCCACCTGATATCCAGCCACTGACGGATGAACTTATCCATCCACTGTGCTCCCCACCTTGTTCACTCACTGTCAGTCAAGGGAATGCATTGCATCAGGATTACACCTACATTTTCCTAGGTTCCTTCTTTCAGGTGGTATAATGAGGTGGGCTCTACAGCCAGTCCCTCACTGTTGGCATTCAGATAATTATTTGGCCTGTGTGAATCTCCGTGTCCTCACCTGGTGTGGGGCTTTCCTACATCACAGGTGGCTGGTGCAGTCATGGGCATGAAGCACCGGACATGGTAGAACCTGGCTCATTGTTTTACAGAGTGTTCATACTTTGTTATAAAGAATTTTTTTTAAGGTTTATTGATTTATTTGAGAGAGAGAGAGAGAGAGAGAGAGAGAGAAAGCATGCATAGATGGGGGGAGGGGCAAAGGGAGAAGGGGAGAGAGAGAGGGAGAGAAGCAGACTCCCCACTGAACGCAGAGCCCAACGTGATCCTAGGACCCTGAGATCATGACTTGAGCTGAAACCAAAGAGTGAGACACTAAACGGATGGAGCCACCCAGGCGCCCCAAGTATTCACACTTTTGATATGGACTCAGTCAGTGCCAGCTTCTCATCACCATGTCGTCATCATTCTTGGTATTATTCCTCAGTTGGAAACCACAGGCTTTGGTCTGCTGGGTGTGGCAGTCCACTCTACTATCCTAGACTTGAGGGAAGCTTGAGTTTTTCATTAACCTCTTCAGTCCTGGGCTTTTTTTTTTTTTTTAAGTCACCACTGTTAGCTATCTTTTGGTGGATCCAGATTCAAGTCAATGTAGAAATAAGATATTAGTGAAAAGACACGTGCTTGGGTTAAGGAAGACCTTCAGTTAAGTCCCAATCCCCCACATGTCTGCTGGTGTTGTGAGTGTCTAATGGACAAGGAGCTGGCCTCTCCAGCCTCGAGTTCCCTCCCCAGCAAATCAGAAATAACAGTTCATTCTTCATGGAATTAATTTAGGAAACAGCAGATGAGGTAGATGGCAGTGCCTGGAGGGTGCCTGACATATAAATATTAACTCCTTTGCCCACTCCCGACTAACACCCCAACACCACTACAAGGCACCCAATATAATGCTCAGACGACAATGCTTTTAAAGCTGCTACTAACTTACTACCACAAAATAACACCCCAAAGATTAAGGGATGAAAAAAACAATAATCATTTATTTTGCTCACGACTCTTCATTTTGAGGAAGGCAGGGTGCGAATAGCCCATCTCTGTTCCATGCAGTGTCTGCTGTGCTAGGGGACTGCTTCACTGGAGGCTAGAAGGGTCACTGTCAAGGTAGCACTCATACATGCCTGAAAACTGGGTGCTGTCCATTGACTGGGAGCTCATCCAGGACCTTGAACCAGGGGAACTTGATTCCTCCTCCATGGACTTCTCCGGCGCCCGTCTGTGCTTTCTTACATCATGCCGGGAGGCTAGAAGAATAAGCATTCTAGCCGAACAAACGGAAGTCATGGGAATCTGACAACTCAGCCTTGGAAGTCACATGGTCTCACTTGTCCCAGGCCATTCATGGGGGCAGCTGCAAAGGTCTGCCTGGATCCAAGGGGGAGAAGAGAGACCCCACCACTTGAAGAAGAGTGCCAAGGTCCTATTTTAAGCAGAACACAGATGATGGGTAGTACTGTTGCCACTAGTTTTGGAAAATATGTTCTGGCACAAAAGTATTGCAAGGACTAGTTTCTGTGTGGACTCAATGATGGGCCCACCAGGAATGCTGTTGACTTGCCAGTAGGCTCAGCCCTCAGTCCTTGGGAAGCTGATTGCATACGGGTTAAGGCCCTAGAGTCGGAGTTAACACTGCCATCTATTTACCTATGTGACTTTGAGCCAATAATTTAACTCCTCGGCTTCAGTGCTTATCTACAAAAAATAGAGACAGTAATAGTACATAACTTCATAAGACTGTGCCTGGAGAAGTATATGAGTGCACACACAGTAAGCAAGCTAGCCACTATTTTTTTTTTTTATTACTTGTTACATGTATCGCTTCTTTTGATAGAAAGAACATTTTCCTGGTTCTTGGTAAAACAGTGACAGCTTTTCCAAAGGAAATCTGGAAAATGACTGGAAGAAGGACATAGGGGCCATGACACATCTCCCCAGCTCTTCTTATGGCAGAGGAAAAAAGAAAAGAATGTGGACGGAGTCAGACAGACTTTGTGTATATCCTGGCTCTCCTTCTTAGCAGCATTGTGACTCTGAGGTCACCTCATCATTCTGAACCTCAAATATTAAGGGGACTGAGGGTTAGTTGGAGCACCAAATTAAATAATGCACATGATAGAGTATTTTGTATTGCGCAGATGAGAAATAGTTACTGGAGTAGAAAAAGTCATAAAAGTTAGCTAATAACAATGATATGAATCCTAAGTGCATTCATGAACGAGCATCCAGGTCAAGGAAAAGTTGAGCTAGCTTGCACAGTGTTTGGAAATCTTGGTTGGAGTGGACCGTGCACCCAGGGCACCCTGGTAATGCATACTTCCCTTATGGTATGATGTAATGCAAAAATCTACAGGACAAAGAAGTCAATAGACCTGGAGGCCAGAGAAACACCTGGTAAAGCGATCTCACCTTTGTGGGGAGATCTGAAATGGACATTGCATGGTGGATCAAAGATGAACTCATAACAGACCTGGTTGCATGCAAAATAACCCAATCAAACCTTCATGCTTGGGTGCTACAGTAGTTTGGAATAAACAGCTTCATTTTGTGGGAGCCTCCCCCTTCTACTTTCCTCTCAAACTGAAACTCTCACCTCAATCAGGGAAAAAACACAACAAAAAAGGAACACTTTGTGTTGGGAAGCCTGTGCTCTGAGTGCTGAGTGCGATACCATCTGGAACACCAGCAGCCACAGAGACCCCTTGATCATTAAGAAGCAAGCATTCTTCCCAGACACATACTTCCAACAAACTCTTACCCAGTGGTTAAGCTGTAAAGTGGCCCTTCCGCGGACTATAAACTAAAAGCAAAGGAGTTCTAAGAACAGCTGCTTTCCCTAGAACATCAAAGACAAGGCAAACCAACCTATTTCTCAGAAGTGCCCTGTGATTTAATTACTCGTGTTACCTCTGTGCTATTTTCTCCTGTTTTATTGTGAGCACATGGTATTCCTCCCTTTTATGAGCCGAAGTGTTTTGGGGAGGTTATCTTAGAAACACACCAACATATGACATTGTTTCTCCAAGGTTGGCATTTCCAAGTTCTCAACAGTTGAATTAGAAATAAACTTTCTGATCAAATGAATCTTTTGTTTAGATTAGAATTACTTATATCATACAGTGTATCTGACAGGTGAGATCATCATGATTGATTGTTTCCTTTTCCAAGTTTTTTGGAAGTTTCTGAACATACACCCCTAGCTTCAATACTTTGTAATACTGTGTGCATTTCCTTCTTCCTCTATCACACATATTCTTTCCTCTCACTACTGGGGCATCCTTCGTGGGCATAGTTTATTCTCTACCAAGATGCTCACAGATCCCTTTACCAATTTCCCTGTTCCCCTTTCTAAGTTTCAGTTTTTTCCTCCAAAGACCTGCATCTAGGATTCCTTTTCCAAGGCCCCTCTGTGGGTTCTGGAGCTGCTTTGCCCAGGCAGTACATGGCGGTTACACCTTCTGGAGTGATCTTTAGCAAGCTGATGGATGGGTGGGAAGTGAGAGCCCAACTCCCTGGTTTCGGGCAAAGCAGCTCTGAGGCTATAACTTACATGACAAATTCCCCTGAGGGTTGAAGCTGAAGCTACCCTTCATGAGACTTTGCCTGAAATCATGCTGTTCGTGACTTCTTCCCCCTCCTGCCTTGCTTTCCTGCCCCTCTCACTATCAGTCTCTCCTGGGAACACTCCCATACGGTGTTGCTTGCATACAAGTTCTGGCATCAGAGTCTGTTTCTGGGGACCTGGACCAAGACAGGGAATGTTATCAGGAAAATTCTAGGCATCCAGCTTCACTCATATTTTCCAGTGTATAACTAACAAAGACTTTACTTATTTCTTTTGTAAGTATGATGACTATATTATTATATATAAAAATGTATTATAAATCCTTAATACTATCTACTAGAGTCTCAGAAATGTCTCAATAAGCTTAGTCTTAAATAATCAGACCCCATATTGCAAACATTACATGAGCTCGGTACATTCCTTTTAAAGCTCTTCCTCTCTTTCTAATGCCACATATTTGTTGAAGAAACCAGATCATTCATCTTTAAGAGATCCTCCATTATGATTTGGACCAATTGCATCTTTGTGGTTTTAAGTAATGCTAATCCTTAATCATTCCTGTAAACCAGTGGTTAGATTTAGAAGCTTGATTAAATTCAGGTTTGGCTTTTTTGTTGCAAAACCTCCTCAAAGCTGGGGATATGTTCTTCTCACCACCTGACATCATGGGGCCCATGATGTCTGGGTCTGGTTTTACCAGCCCAATCCATCCACTATAGAACTCACTACCAACCTTTCCAACGAGTGTTTACAAACACTGTATTATTATGAGTTGCAAAATAGTGAATACTTCTTTTTTTGCCCTCTGCATTTCTTAGCTGGAATTGACCTGTAAAGAATATTCGTTTACCAAACAGAGAGAAAGAATATTCTCTTACCAACTATTTGGTTACCCTGAGATATAATCTGTGTAAGAAGGCAAGATAAATACTTGATTTCTTACTTCTATTTGCCGGTTTTTACAACAGTAACTTGGTATCCTAGCAACATCCAGAGGTGACCAATTAAGGTAGTATTTTTATGAATTCTTACATATTTGATATATTTTAATCCACTGAGGTCATTATTCTCTTTGATGCTTAATTTGTGCCCCAAATTTAAGCGATCCAAAATTCATTTTTCTTAAACTCACCAGTCATGATCAAATGACCAAAAAAAAAAAGAAGCTTGCAGACAAAGCAACCAGCTAATCCTCTTAAATTGATAAATTTACCAAAATCACAGTAGATTTAAATTCTGTTGACTCTGTATCTTGTGTGCCATTTATGTAATAATTAGGTATCCATATATCATTTCTGCTCAAGCATCCATCTGGTGTATCATTTGTAAGCCTAAAGATGATGGCATATTATTCTGGCCTATAGAGAAAAGCAATTGGAATGTGGATCATGCTTCTGGGGAAAATTCAAAGGTCTGGTATGATTCAACTGACAGAGACCATCTGCTTCTCAGGTCAACAGAGAGGGCCCAACACAGAAACATTAAAAGGGAAAAAGAGATGGTGGACAGATCAAATAAACCCACACATTAGGAAACCCTTACTAATGCACACTGATAAAACAGAAGTACCTTTACTTACTTGCTCTTTGAAGGCATTACCACATTCTTCAGGAAAGTTCAGATGATTGAAAATAAAAAAAACATGGATTATTCTCACTTTCTATTTGCCCCAAATCCTCCAAATTTTCCCTCCAAGCAGTTCTGAACAATCCATACTACCGTTTCAGCCCAGTTTCTACTTCTCTGTGACAGTAAGAAAGTATATGAACTTCTCCAATCCTCAGTCTCCCTGACTTTAAGGTTTAGATGGAACCATTTTAGAAAGTCACATAAAACTTGAAAGAAAAAGAGCAGGTAAGGGCAGGAATAGGGTGTATTTTTCAACTGGTATCTGCTAACACCTTCCTGAGACCCAGAACTATAAAGAAAGAATGGCTGGAATTGTGATTAGCTGAATTGGTACTGTTTCAGATCAGGAAAGACAAAGTTAGCAAGTGCACCCTCATCTGGGCACTCTATTAGTGGAGAGGAAGCAAGAGGGTGGTATAGAAAATACACAGATGAGAACAGTTCCTAGCTCCAGGCACCAGATGGTACCATTGGCCCAGAGCACTTAAAATTGGAGAGAATCTGGTCAGAAGGGACGAGGGTTACTCTGAGCTTACCAGAATGAGAATACATTTGGTATTTGGAAATTTGCACAACAGGCTATTTGTGAATTGAAGTTTTGTTATTTTTTTTCTCAGTTCAGGAAAGAACTCTTGGGAACATTGCACTGGTAGTTGAGAGAGAGAGAGAACTCTCCTTTCCAGGGAAGACAAATATTTCAGAATTACAATATTTTGAACAGTTAGTAGCTCAGAGAACTTTACTTTTATGGAGAGTGGTTATCATTTTACCTCTTGGCACAAGACTGTATGCTTCTCCGAAAAAGAAAAACGGTGGGTTGGGGCACCTGGGTGGCTCAGTTTGTTAAGCATCTGCCTTCGGCTCAGGTCATGATCCCAGGGTCTTGGGATCAAGCCCCACATCAGGCTCCCTGCTCAATAGGGAGCCTGTTTCTCCCTCTCCCACTCCCCCTGCTTGTGCAGCCTCTCTCTCTTTGTCAAATCTTTAAAAAAGAAAAAAAAACCCAGCAGGTTATTTTGTCTGCCCAATTTGGGCCACATGATTGCAAGTGTCAGACAAGGTCTCAAAATTCAAGTGACTTTATTTTATTTCATTTTACTTTTACTAACACTCAAAGTGATTCCATGAGCTTCGAGCTTTATAAAGAAAACTCAAACAAGTGAATCATACTCTGTAGTATTTACTAGGAATTAATAAAGTCAGCCATATAGTCAGAAAATTATAAATAATACACTGATACAACCTCATTATGCAGTGGTCTGAGAAACATTCTTTATGTGTGTTCCTGGACAGATCTTGGAGTCAGACTGGGTGGGTTCAGATGTTGGTTTTACCACTTACTGTGTGACTAACAACAACAAAAAGAAGCAAAGGGGGAGTCTCGCTTACTGTTTTTCTGTTAGCCACATAGTATTAACAGGAGCAGACCGGCTGGGCAAGTGAATTGCAGTACTGAGACATGTTTGCCCTGTGTTGATGTCTATGGATCCTGCTAAGTTTCCTATTACCACATCTCCCACCCAGCCTCTCCTTCTACATTCAAAAATCATTTTCAAAATTGAGTTATAACTTCAGAAAAGTTTGCAAATAAAATTTATAGTACAGTTAACAAATCTCTTTTTAATTTTTAAAAAAATTTTTTTAAAGATTTTATTTGACAGAGAGATCACAAGTAGGCAGAGGGGCAGGCAGAGAGAGAGAGAGAGAGAGAGAGAGAGGAGGAAGCAGGCTCCCTGCCTAGCAGAGAGCCTGATGCGGGACTCAATTCCAGGACCCTAAGATCATGACCTGAGCTGAAGGCAGAGGTTTAACCCACTGAGCCACCCAGGCGCCCCACAGTTAACAAATCTTATGTGCAGAATGTGATGAACTTTTAAAAGGAACGTATGCCCATGTAACCATCAGACATCCAAAGATATAAAATATTTCTATTCTGTATCATTTTATAGGTACAGATGAGGCTCTGTCACAACCCCCTCCTCCTCAGGATCCTGCCCCACTTTCCTGACTTCTCTCACCATAGATTCGGCCACGTGAAGCTTTGTGTCTAGCTTAGTTCATTCAACATTACAGATTCATCTGTGTTATTGTACGTGTAAGTAGTTTGTATTCTTTTTTCCCCATTGCTGTGTGTAATCGCATTGTATGAATGCAATACAAATTGTTCTCCCTTATAATTTTGAGGGATAGTGGGTTGTTTGCAATTTTACATAATTATGAATTAAGCTTCTCTATCTGATCGTTTTTGAATATGTCCTTTGGTGAACAGAAGCACTCATTTCTGTTAATATATACTCAAAACTAGGGCTGCTGGGTCATAGGGTATATAAGTGTTTAGTTTTGTGAAGTGCTGAGAAACAGTTCTATAAAGTGACTGTAGCAAATGAACACTCCAACTAATAGTATGAGAGTTTCCAGTGTTCTGTATCCTTGCCAAACTAGGTATCATCAGCTTTTTAAAACTTAAGTGTAGTTGACAAACAATATTATATTAGTTTCAGGTGTGCAACATAGTGATTTAACATTTATATACATTACAAAGTTTCACCACAGTAAATGTAGCTGCCATGTAAAGTTGTTACATTATTATTATTTTCCCTGTGCTATGCATTACATCCTGTGACTTACAAATTGGAACTTGGTACCTTTCAATCCCCTTTTCCTATTTCACCTGTCACCCCATCTCCCTTCCCTTTGTCAACCACTGGATTGCTCTCTGTATCTGAATCTGTTTCTGTTTTACTTTATCTGTTCATTTTGTTTTTTAGATTCCACATATAAGTGACACCATGCAGCTAATATTAGCCTTTCTGGAAGGTGTATGGCAGTATCACATTGTGGCATGTATGTGTATATACATACACATACACACGTATGTGCATACACATACACATATACATGTGTATATATGTATTTTCCCCTATGTTGTGCCTTTCATCTGTGTGAGTTATTTATTTTATAACTGGAAGTTTGTACCTCTTAATCTCCCTCACCTATTTCATCTGTCCCCTCCCCACTCCCTTCCCCCTGGAAACCACCAGTTTGTTCTCTGTATTCATAGGTCTATTTCTTTTTTTTTTTTTAAGATTTTATTTATTTATTTGACAGATAGAGATCACAAGTAGGCAGAGAGACAGGCAGAGAGCCCAATGTGGGGCTTGATCCCAGGACCCTGGGATCTTGACCTGAGCCAAAGGCAGAGTCTTTAACCCACTGAGCCACCCAGGTGCCCCCACAGGTCTATTTCTGCTTTTTTTGTTTGTTTGCTTTTTCAGATTCCACATATAAGTAAAAATCATATGGTATTTGTCTTTCTCTGATTTATTTCATTTAACTTATTACCCTTTGGGTTTATCTGTGTTGTCACAAATGGCAACATCTCTTTCTTTTTTTAATGACTGAGTAACATTCCATTGTGTGTGTGTGTGTGTGTGTGTCTGTGTGTGTGTGTGTGTGTGTGTTATACATATATGTCACATCTTCTTTTTCATCTATCTATGGTCACTTAGGTTGTTCCCATATCTTGGTTATTGTAAATAATAACACAATAAACATGGGGTATACATATATGTATCTTTTCAAATTAGTGTTTTTACTTTCTTTGGGTAAACACCTAGTGGTAGAATTACCAGATCATATGTTATTTCTATTTTTAATTTTTGAGAAATCTCCATAGTTTTCTGTAGTGGCTGCACCAATTTATATTCCTGCCAACAGTGTACCTTCTCCACAGCTTCACCAATTTATTTCTTGTGTTTTTGATATTAGCCATTCTGACAGGTGTGAGGTGGTATCTCTTTGTGGTGATGATCCACATCGCCTTGATGGTGAGTGATGATGAGCATCTTCTCATGTGTCTGTTGGCCATCTGGATGTCTTCTTTGGCAAAATGCCTATTTAGGTCCTGACCTAACCACATTGTGGTTTCAATTTCCATTTTATTTAATCACTAATGATATAGAGAGTCTCTCTCTCTCTCTCTATGTATTGGGGGAACATTTGAATATCCTGTTTTGTAAATTGTTGTTCAAGCCTTTTACCCATTTTTTGAGTCTATTTGTTTATAATTGATTTTTAGGAGTTTTTAGAAACATATTCTGGATATGGGTCCTATTTTAGATTTATGCATTATAACTTTCCTATCTTGAGAATTGCTATTTCACTCTACTCATAGTGTCCCTTTTAAATAAAATCTAGTTTATCAACATCTTCTTTTATGATGAGTGCACTTGATACCTTGTTTAAAAAATCATTGCCTATCCCTATATAATGAAAGTATTTTCCTCTGTTCACTTTTACAAGTTTAATTGCATTAGGATACAACCTATGCTCCAGCTCAAAAGAATTTTTCTGCCTGGTGAAAGGTAGGAGTCAAAGTTCATTTTTTAAATACAAATATCCAGCTGACCCAACACAAACCACTGAAAGGATCACACATTCTTTACTAAGTTCAGTATGATATGCCATTTAGCTCAAAATTTTTTATTTTTATTTTTGCATTTCTATTCTTCCTTTATCATGAATGAATTCAGAATTTTATAAAAGTACTTTTTCTGTATCTTATGAAATAATCATGTGGTTTTCTTTTATATTCAGTTACAGTAAGTTACATTTTTTTTCAAATTTAAAATAAACTTATATTTTTAGGATAAATTCAACTTAGTCCTAAAATATTATTAACCCATTTATACTTTGCTGGATTTGGTTCACCAATACTTTGTGTAGGAACTTTGCAAATATATCTATGATAACATTGGCTTCTAATTTTCCTTTATCATACCGATTTTTTGGTCTTTAGTATTAAGGTTATTCTAGCTTTATAAAATAAATTGAAAAGTCTATACTCTTAATCCTCTGGGAGGACTTATGTATGATTGGCACCATATATTCCTTAAACATTTAATATAACTCACCAGTGACACTATCTTGGACTCAGAGTGTTTTGATTCTCAGGGGTATTCTATGATAGTGTATAGATTATGGAATCTCAAGAAATGAAAGAGATAATAATGCTTGACATTTATATAGTTGGAAAATTTTCAGGTCTGGTGGGAAGAAACCTAACATGAGTCCTCTTGATATGGATTCATGGCTTTTTACCAGTTCCCAGAGGAACCCATGTGCACTGGGAAGGGAAAATATAAAGACCTTCCAGGGGTTATTAGAAATTGGTTCAAGGGGTGGTTGGGTGGCTCAGTCAGTTAAGCATCTGCCTTTGGCTCAGTTCATGATCCCTGGGTCCTAGAATCCCCTGCTCAGAAGAGAGCCTGCTTCTCCCTCTCTCTCTCTACCCACTCCCACCCCTGCTCACTCTGTCTCTCTCTCTCTTTCTCAAATAAATAAATAAAATCTTAAAAAAAAAGAAATTTGTTCTGAACTTATGACCATCCTCCGACACATGATTGGCATGATGGTCAGTTATTCAGAGCGAGGGTTTTAATGGGATTGAGGTCTCAGATTGAATAGTGGGAACAGATCACTTAGTAACTGGTACATTGTCCACAATAGTTTTCTTACCTGTAGAATGAGGACCATTATAGAAGGAAGGACCAAATGGAGACCACTGGATCTGCCTCCTCTGCCATGATAACAAATTAAAAGCAGGAATTAATCCCTGGAAGAGATGCAGAGATTAGCACAGCCACTGAACACTTGGGACTTGTAGAAGTGGTGAATCTTACCATAAATCTCTTGATTTGCCTGTATTACTGGTGCAAAAGCAAGATGGACCTTAGAAAATGGCAGCAGATTATTGCAAGCTTATTCAGGTAATAAAGGTAACCAGGTAATAAAGCCAATCACAGAAATGATTTCAGATGCGGCCCTTTACTGGAGCAGATTCACAGACCTACTGCTACCTGGTAGGTAGTTAATGACCCAACAAATGCTTTATCCCTCCATTCTAGACAAAAGGAAGTTGTATTTGTATGGCAGGGACAACAATTTGCTTTTACGGTATTGTTTCACGGTGGTGTAAAACTTTACTACATTGTCTCATAGCTGTGCAAATTCTCTCATTCTCTCATCTACTATGAGCCAAAGGAATCTTGCTCCTTCTGAAGCTCTTAGAACATCATGGTGATTCATTATACAGATCAGATGATGCAAACTGTATCTAGTGAGCAGAAGGTTTTGAGCATTCTGGATACCTCACTGAGACATATGAATGAAAAAATATGAGAGAGAAACTTTAAGAAAGTTTAGGGGCCTGCCATGATGCTAAAGTTTTGAGAAATCTATTGATCAATATAATGTTGGGGTTTCCTTCTTAGAGAAAAGGTATTGCGACTTACTCTGCCCATGTCTAAGAGGAAGGAAGTTGGAGGTCACATATGCTATATTTTGGAGTTTCTATTCACCAGGTACTCCTTAAACGCCTTTTTACAAGTACCATTTGTGGGTTAACATAATCAATGACCTGTTGCCATGGGTTACCATACATCATCATGTCCATCCAGAGCACATATTTTAGAAGCAAAGAAATGCAGTGATGGGATACAGAATACAATGTCTTCTTATGTGCACTAGCTTTCACTAGCTGTGTGCTTGATAGAACAGCGGAAGACCCTGGTACAGGCTCTGTTTTATTGCTAACTAGAAGAACTAGAAGAACTTCTAGAAGAACTAGAAGACCACACCATTCAAGGCTGGACGTGGTATATGTGGTATATGTCTTAAATGAATGGCCAACATATGGCATCATCGCCCCAGAATGCATGGGTCTGAGAATCAAGAAGTGGGAGCAACCCTCTCATTTTTACATATAATAAGTAACCTGAAGAACTTTTGCTTCTTGTTTCTGCGACCTTGGGATTGGTGGGTTGGAGATCCTACTGCCAAAGAATGCTTCCACCAAGGACAGGTGATGGTGGCATTCAAATGGCAGCTGGCCACTTGAGCTTCTCATGATGCCGAACCAGCAATCAGAGAAGAGCAGGACTGTGTCTTCAGGTATTCACGGTGTACTTATTGTCAAGGGAAATTGAGCTGCTCCTTCTCATCAAGGAACTCCCTTGCCCAAAAGATCTCCATACTGGAATATTGTGGAAACAAAATCAAGAAGAAAAAAAAAACCATAAGGAGCTCAGATACTAGAGAGATTAAGGTTTGAGTCACCTCAACAAGCAGAGAGTTCCATCCCACTGAATTGCTGGCAAGAGTAGGGGAAAGGAGAGTAGAAAGCAGCAAATGCAGGATTCCCAAATTCAACCAAAAATTGACTACCAAACTGGGGACTATTGTAGCTATATTTGTTACTTATTCTGTTGCCCCTGTTTTTCTCTAATATCTTATAGTAGAATACTGATAGTGGCTTATGTTTTAGGTTTCAGCTGGAAGTACAGCTGATTTTATAGCATCCCTCAATAATACGGTAGATGATAGGGCTTCCCTTGTCCTTTGTGATCAACACAAACTCTTCACACCCAGCTGAAGCAAGAGTGAACGTTGAAAGGAAATTGTTTGAGGAATGGCAGATGCATTCTAATTTGCTTTTCTGATTTGCACCCCACCCTCTTCTACCCTGCTCCCTGTTATCTTACAAGAGCAACAATGGTCTCCCTTGCCCTTTGGTTTCTGATTGGTTTTGGCCACAAGAAGATGAACGAAGAGAGGAGAGAGGGAAGGGGGTGAGGGAGGGGTATTTAGGAAAATACTGTCTCCCTCCCTGTATGGCTTCCTAAGGCTGGTTTGTCTTTCCTCAAATGGTCACTGACACTGTCTAGATCAGCCTCTCAATGCCACCCTCTCCTTCCTGCTCTGACAACCATCACCTCCCGTCATCCCTTTGGGCCAAGTGGGGAGAACAGCTCTGCTGTTACTACAGGAGAGGTACGTCCTTCTTCCTTGGGACTTCCCTTACCCTAATTTGAGGGCATAATCTCCCTCCTGCTGGGACCCTGGTTGATACAGCTTGTTTATCTATATTCTCCTTCCCTACACATTCCTCCAGGAATATCACCAGAATGAGCCTAAGTGGTTTCCTCCTCCCTTCTCTTTGGAACCTATAGCAAAGAATATTTTCATTTAGTTTAAGCTTTTACAAAGGACAGGAGGCGTTGTTCTTCCTTATACTTTTTGCCCCACCATAATGCCACAGGCAAGAAATTATAGGGACTTGTCTATTACATAGAAAACGTGGATGGAAAGAGAGATAAACACAAATTAATACCTTAAATGTATTCTGATAAAGACCTCCCTGTTTGGCGATTTGCCTGCTGTCAGCCTGGATTTGGATGTTCTACCTCACTCAGTGGCTTCCTCTACAACACACTTGGCAATAAAAACCTAATCAAAGAAGGGAAGATGCATTTCATTTCCAGTGTCAACCCTCATTGATTGGCTCCTGGGGCATGGTATTGGGAGGGATTCTGAGGCCTCATCCCAGCTCAGCAGGAAAGAATGCTGTAATCAATTAGGGATGCTCCCAGGAGCAGGGGGCCAGAGGTCTATCAGCCAAGAGCTGCCTGTTTATCATCTCCCTTCTGATCTCTTCCTCTACCTAAGCAATAACCCCTTTCTTGGCTAATTAACCCTCAGGAGTTCAAGAGGCAAAGGGCCATTTTTCTCCTGGAGAAGACCAAGTTGGAGGCTAGGGCAAGAACTGTGGGCTTAAACCCTAATACCTCCTTAGATATAAAAAGTGGTTGCTCGGTGTGAGTTCAGCCAATACTGGCTGAACAGGTATCAGTGGATAAGGGCGTTATCCTTTATAGTCTCCTATTCTTGCCATAACGTGTGTGCAGAGATTTTCACCTTGAGTCTTTTTTAGAATAATATACTTTCTAACTTTCTGCTAATTAAGCAGAAGAGTTGAAGAAGGAAATAATGAATTACTTCGATCTAATTGAAGCATGAGATCAAGATGATTTGCCCTCCTTTCAGCCATCCCAGAGTCCCAGCACCTGCTGTAATTGCCGTGCATCTATGTCTCCAGGTCCTCAAAGTCAGATTCAAAATCTTGAATTAGAGAGGGAGACAATGGCCTCAGACTACCAATCGCTGAAACTTAGCATTGGCCAATTGGCATATCTTGTTGTTCCAGCGTTTACCAAGGAGCTGCCACGTTGCTTTCCCAACAGACCCACGGTCCTATGTCTTGGTCATCATGATCCTCAACTTGTAGCATTGGGTTTCTGCTTCATTCCTTCTACCCTTCCTGGGGATGGGACCTTAAGCCTCTTGCTTGCAGGAAGGTTTCTCACTACTCCTTAAAAATCTTCTCAAATGAGGACTCCCCACCACAATTCCCCTCCTCCTCTGTGTCCTCCTTACCAATGGAGCCCCCCCACATCACTTCTTCTGCCCTTCCATTGGATGGGTGAGTATTAGATGTCCCATCCTTGGTGCACACTCTAATTCTTTGTCCCTCACCCCCGGGTTGCTGTGTGGAATCAGAAAGATTTTCACAACCTAAAACTTTAGAACAGATATTCTAGGCACCAGGCAGCCCATATAAATGAATACCACTGATCAGGTGGAAACTATGTAAACAGCAAAAAGGGGCGGACACAACTCAACCTTTGGCACTGAAGCCAGAAATCCAGATTATGTGACACTTCTCCAGTTGCTGATGTTGTCAGCTAACTCGGGTTTCTAAACACCGATCCAATCCACGCATCACTGATTTGTGATTTCCACTTTAAAGTGAGAAGAAAAGGGCTCCTGGGTGGCTCAGTGGGTTGAGCCTCTGCCTTCGGCTCAGGTCATGATCCCAGGGTCCTGGGATCAAGCCCTGGATCGGGCTCTCTGCTCAGCAGGAAGCCTGCTTCCCCCTCTCTCTCTGCCTACTTGTGATTTCTCTTTCTGTCAAATAAATAAATAAAATCTTTAAAAAATATATTTCTTGGGGCGCCTGGGTGGCTCAGTGGGTTAAGCCGCTGCCTTCGGCTCAGGTCATGATCTCAGGGTCCTGGGATCGAGTCCCGCATCGGGCTCTCTGCTCAGCGAGAAGCCTGCTTCCCTCTCTCTCTCTCTGCCTGCCTCTCCGTCTACTTGTGATCTCTCTCTGTCAAATAAATAAATAAAATCTTTAAAAAAAAATATGTATATATTTCTTAAAAAAAAAAAAGAGGTGAAAAGTAATCTGGTAATGCGACTGATCACCTTTGTACATCCCAGTTTATGGTGGAAAGCTGATCCTGAATTTCTCTGTATACAAAGGAACAAATTTGAAAAACAAAACAAAACAAAACAAAACAAAGCAGTCTTTCTTGGTTGGGTTGCCCTGAACACCAATTTAAAATAACACTTTATTTCAAGCTACATTGAGTCCCTAAGAAATTAGATGAAAAGAGACCAAATGAATCAGCCAGACAAGTGAAGCTCTTTATTTACTCTGTTGCCAACTGGATCTTCAGTGCGCATCGGCTTTGCTCCCTGAGGTACCCTAAAACAAATACAGAACGCATGTCTCCTGAAGATGAAAGGTTTTACATGTTTGAAATTAAAAGTACCCATAAATTGCAGTGAAAGCAGACTCTGTCATCTAAGTAGGAAGGTGAAACCTTTCAGGGAAGATAATAATATTATTCATAGAGTCACAGAGGTTCAGAGCCTGACGGTTCCCGGTCATACAGGTTTTCCAATGAAACTTAGAAAGTCTGTTTGTCAATGTTTTTAAGCCAAACAATGAAAGTAAACCTGAGACGGCCAGATGATGAGATATTTTGAGTTAATCTTTTGTTGTTGTTGTTCTTGGATGAGATTGTTGATTCTCGTAGAGTTACATCAGAGCGAACTGGTTTGGTCAATGTGGCCATCAAAATAACCAGCTGTTAACCCATTCAGTGCTTGGCAGTCGATCTGAATTTTTTGGGATGTAGCTGATTCATCCGTGCATTTTTATTTGGTTTCCAAGGTAGAGGTGTGGACAGTGAATTAAATACTCAGTGTTGGTGAGAAATGTCCAAAGACCCTTTCCAGGTATATAGTACTGAGTTTCATCTTTTCTCTTGTTTTACTTTTTTCCCCTCTTTTTAAAATTTATTTTTATTAATTTTTAAGTTTTTTATTTAAATTCCGATTAGTTAACATACAGTGTAATATTAGTTTCAGGTGTAGAGTATAGTGGTTCAACACTTCCATATGTCAGGTGCTCATCACAACAAGTGTGCTCCTTAATCCCTATTACCTGTTTAACCCCCTTCCCCCAAAATACCTCCCTTCTGGTGATGATCAGTTGATTCTCTGTAGTTAAGAGTCTGTTGCTTAGGAATATCTGGGTGGTTCAGTTGGTTAAGTGTCTGCCTTTGGCTCAGGTCACCAACTCAGGGTCCTGGGATTGAATCTCACATGGGGCTCTGTGTTCAGTGGGCAGTTGGCTTCTCCCTCTCACTATCCCTCTGTGCTCTCTCTCTCAAATAAATAAATAAAATCTTTTTTTTTTTTTTTTAAAGGAGAGTCTGGGGCACACGAGTGGCTCAGTCAGTTAAGTGGCTGCCTTTGGCTCAGGTCATGATCCCAGGATCCTGGGATGGAGTCCTACATCCCTCTCCCTCTGCCTGCTGCTTCTCCCTCTCCCTCTGCCTGCTGCTCTGCCTACTTGTGTTCTCTCTCCATCTTTCTAATACATAAATAAATTCTTAAAAAAAAAAAAAGGAGAGTCTGTTGCTTGGTCTTTTCCTCTCTATTCCCCCTCCTTTGCTTTTTATTTTGTTTCTTAACTTTAGAGGAAAAGAATGTGGAAATGCTAAGTTTGAACACAAATAAGCCAAATTGTAGTGAGGTTAATTGCTTTGTGTGGCATACCTGTAAAAATATTAACAGGATAAGCAAGTGATTAAAGAAAAGAAAGTACCCATCTTTAAAGTCCAACTCAACTCTTTTTTAAAAAAACACTTGTTCAAGACATAGTCAAGAACATTCTGAGGGAATGCCCTGTAAACACTGATTAACTTCTGAAGGTACAATTTAGCCCAGGGTACTGTGATTCTATGCAGTACTGGCTGTGATTAAAATAGCGCTGATAGTATCTACAAAAATGTATTTTCCAAAAATGAATTATATTTCAAGATTTAAATTTTGCCCCATTGTCCTAACGGATTTATGTATTGGCCTTGGTTGAAACAAGTCCTAAATTTAATTTTAAGAGGGAGAAAATTTAAATAATTTAATAATATGTGAGGAAGTGTTAAGCTCTAAAATATACTGAGACATAGAATGAATGAAAATGCTAATCATTTATTTTTAAAAAGTTAAAAATAAAGCAGAACATAATTGAATAATATGTTTTATTTTTGACCTTTTTTTTTCTTTTGGTTCATTCATTAAAAAAACAACTTTCCAAAATACACCTCCCTACTATTTATTCTAGTAAATGTTGGCCCCTGTGATCCAGGGGCCAACAGCATTGGCATTCTTCAGGGAGTTAGTTAGAAATGCTAGCTTGGCCCCATGAAAGACCTGCTGAGTCAGAATCTGTATTTTACAAGATCTCAGGTGATTTGTGTGCCCATTAAAGTTTGAGAAGCACTAGTTTACAAGCCTATAAGACAAAAGTAAAAAATAATATTGGCCCTGACCTCAAGTAAGTCATATACTAAGGAGGTAAATGTATCAAGTGAATAGCAATTAAGGTCCAAGTATACAAAGCATTATGGGAACATAGTGGAGAAAATGCCTAACTATACAAAAGAAATTCCTTGAAGATATAGAGAAATTAGTTGGATCTTGAAAACTAAGTAAAGAAAAGTAAATTACATTCTCTAATATCTAGAGAATGGGAGCCCTTTTCATATATGGACTAGTGACTAGCAGAAGCAAGATGTGGAGTCAGGGGCCTCTGAGGCAGGAGGGCAACAACGTATGACTTTTACCCTTGGGACAAAGAGTAGACATCAGAGATTTGAGGAAGAGGCATCACATGAGATGATTCTGTTTCAGAAACATTCTGTGCAGTATGCACAAAAAAAAGAGCACCAACGAGTAGGCAACTGCCAGGCCTACAATCAGGAGGTAACAACTCCAAGGAAGGAAGGATTTAAAAGGCACCTAGATGGCGGTTGTGAACCTGACTCCTGAGATCCATTGAACCATAGTTAGTACTTATAGAACTCTGAAATGGTGGGTGTTCAACTTAATGGTTTTATAGTTTTCTTCCAAATATTCACAAAGAGAGATGCCATTTTTACATAATGTCTTGAGTGAGGTTTCTCAGTCCTTCTCAGATTAATTGAGAACCAATTTTTACCATTTTTCTAAGAGCATTGCATTTTCCACAAAGATCATCTACACCATTTCTCGGTCAAGTTCCATTACACTCAATGCGCATGAGCTGGATCAGTTGACTCTTCTCTAGATGTTTTCTTTATCATGAGGCAGGATCTAGCCTTTTAAGCAAGAAGCAAGGGAGAACAAAATGCTATCGTATTCTAACAATAAAAAGGACCTCGGAGCTCATCCAGATACAAACAAAATAAGCAACAAAAATGTTTAAACGATGCTAATTCCCTTTGGTTGAGTTGTCCCATCTCAGAAAGATTAGTTAATTAACCAATTGCTCAGCATACCTTTATTGAGGTTGTCTATGTGGCCTTTGCACGCAGCCACAAGTATTGATGCAAAAAGAAATAGAGTAAGATGTTATGCTATAATAAAGTATGGGTTAAGGGCACATGTATATATGACCACTCTAGAGGTAAGGATGTAAGCTCTCAAGCCAGACTGGATTCAAGCCTAGTTCTGCCATTTATGGGTGTTTGGCCTTTGGCAAATTAATTAAACTTTCTGAACTTTAGTTTCTTTACCTTTTAGTTTTCTTTACTAAATGTAGATAATAAAGGCATATATCTTATCGGGTTGTTGTAAGCATTGAATGAGTTAAATACATGAAGCACTTTTTTTTAATTTTATTTTTTATAAACATATAATATATTTTTCCCCCAGGGGTACAGGTCTGTGAATCACCAGGTTTACACACTCATGAAGCACTTTTAATGGTGGTTGACCTACAGTGAAAGCTCAGTCAATGTTAACTGTTACTATCATTATTAGGAGACCTATTTGGGGTTTTCCAAGAAGGAGCACAAGGGGAAGTTCTGCCAATTCTAACAGAAATGTTAGAAGGTGACATTTGACCCAAGCCTTGAAAGATGACTAGCCAATTTCTTGGAGGACAAGGTAGAAAGAAGAAGAGTAGGGAGAAGAAGGAATGGTCTAAGCAAAAGGATGACAGTGTGCTTTTAGGATTTTATGAGTAGAATGCTCTAGGGGTATAAGAGACAACTGCAGAAGTCCAAGGAGGCAAGGATTAGGACCTTAACCAGTTCTGTTGAACAGGAAATGGAGAAGAGGAGAGAGATTGGTATTAAGGATTCCACGCATCGCATGGAACACTGGGTGTGGTGCATAAACAATGAACCTTGGAACACTGGAAAAATAAAATTAAAAAAACCAAAGCTGAAAAAAAGAAAGAATAGTGAAGCTATAGGATTTGTACATGACTAAATGTGGTGGGTGAGGTATGGGGAGGCCTCATGATGACTTCCAGATTTCCCACTTAGGTCAGTGGGGATCCTATATAACTGATACAGGGAACATTAGGAGGAGAAAGATGTGAAGGTACATTTAGTTTTAGACATACTGACTTCAGGAGTAGGTGAGACATCCAGGTAGAAATCGTCAATAAGCAGTTGGATAAAGCGGTGGCACATCATAGGGACTCAATAAACATGTGTTGAGTAAAACAAACTAGAACACATGAGAGAAAAGTCTTTCTAGATAGACTTCCTTTCAACAATTTTTAATACATGGAAGGATTATTTTCCCACAAGTATCCATGGATATTTTTTAAAGCAATAACTCACTTACTTTTCAAAATAAAAATAATTTTATGGCTTTTCTTAATTATTAAAGCAATACATACCTACCATATATATATATTCAAATAGCAAGTTATAAATAACAATGAGAAAAATACAATAAATTATAGAGAAAATCACCAGTAACCCCATCAGATTCACCCAGAGATAACCATTAACATTCTGTTTTCAGAATTTTTATGATGAAATACTTTTTATAAAATTGGGTCATAACATTTGTAATATTTTATAGCCTTCCTTTTCCTATTAACAACTTAGAAGAGATAACTGTTTATGTCTCTATAAATGAACGCATGTGACCATTTCATGGTTACATTTATCCCATAATTGAAAAGGTTCCCACTTTTTTGATATTATAAACAATAAAGCAATACTTTATATATATATATATATTGATTCACATATCCAGTTATTTCCTTAGGATGATTTCCTTAGGATAATTCTGAAGTAGAATTTCTGTTTTAAAGGAAATGCCCATTTAAAATTGTATAGACATGCCAAATTTTCCTCCAAAGGATTTAGAAGAATCTCAATTTACCTTACCAAATCAATGTAAAAGAATGCCATTTCTCATGCCCACTGTACCACCTTCATCAACATTAGCTTTGAAACATTGGTTTATAGTAAGAAAGGAAAGGAAAAGTGAATTGAGGGAAACCGGAGGGGGAGTCGAACAATGAGAGACTGTGGACTCTGAAAAACAAACTGCGGGTTTGGAAAGGGGGGATGGGGGGAATGGGTGAGCCTGGTGATTGAGTATTACAGAGGGCATATTGCAAAATAAAATAAAACTTTAACATATACTAAAAAGAAAAAGAGAGAGAGAGAGAGAGAAAGAAAGGTAAGCAAAGGACAGATCTCTCAGAGACCTGTAAGTCAGGAGAGAGATTTAGACATGGGTGGAGATTTGAGAGACCTTGTCTTCTCAGGTGGTTGAAGTCATGGACATAGTCAAGATTGTCCCAGGGAGGATGTGTAGAGTAAGAAGGAAAGTGAGCCTAGGATTGACTTCTGAGAAAGCCTAAAATGACAGGGGCTAATGAAGGAAGAAGGGTTAATGAAAAAGATGAGGAGAAATCAGGGCAGAGTCAGCAAGAGACACGGAAGCAAGCTCTCTATTTAATCCAAGGGGACTTGTGATTAAAACCTTCTATTTAATCCAAGGGGACCTTCCATAGGTCGTCATCACTGGCTCCTGAGTCAAATTCAAGTCCATGATTCCTTTAAGATCTCTACTGATGTCATTAACCAGGGTCAGGTAGGGTTACAGAAGGTAATTAACTCTACAAACTAGACAATTTCAGGGAGGCTAAAATATTCATTTATCTTTCAATTTCTAACTCCCAAAGCAATCTGAGCTTTGTAAGAATTCCTATTAATGGTTCTAGATAAGACAACAAGAGATTTTAAGCCCCCGAGTTAAAAAGTCTCATCTCAGACATTGTAAAATTGAAAAAGAATGCAAGCATTCTATTGAAGTAGGACTAGAGATGCAGATATATCCACACTACAGAGACAACAGATAAAAATAGGATCAAGAAATGCAACAGAAAAGTAACTTCAAAATAAATAAAAAATTGCTCCTTATCTATATGCTTTCAATTTCTGGCATGAGTTGAGACATCTGTTCAGCTAGATGGGGAGGGGGCAGAATCAGCTGAGCCTAGCTTTCCTTATTCTTTTTCAATAAATCTGAGACTTGAAAGCTACCACTGGTTAACCTTTCCTGTCCCAAAAATAAAATAAAGCTTCTTTAAAAAACGTACATACCATAGGATATAGCAGGAGTAATGTTAATACAACATATAGAGATTTAAACATCTTAAAAAAATTTTTTTTTCTCAAGTGGGTGCAAAACTTTCTTTGGGTGAATATTTTTAGTGACTAACAAGTCCTTAGATAAGAAGTTCCTACAAGGTATATTAGTGACTGATAGACTCTGAGAATATTGAATAGGAATTAAATAATACACAATGTTATGCTTTTAACAATTCTATAAAGTGCAGGATTTTCTGGAATTTTCAACATAAGAAGATCAGTCTCACCTTCAGTAAATATTCCTTCTCTGGGTTTTTTTTTTTTTTTTCTTCCTCAGTTATTTTTCTGAAAGGAGAAAGAAACTGCTGACGGACACTTAAATGAGGAAGCATGGAAATGTCTTTACTCTTGTCAATTCACGACAAGTGAAATTATTGTACGCTTTAGATTGCCCGCATATGAGAATCAGCCATCATCCTCAACGTATAACACTTGACACAGTCAAGTTGTCAAGACAACAGAAAAAAAAAAAAAAGTCTTAGGCATATAAGGGCTTAGAAAACACATAAAATCTGCCTCTGGGTGGGGGGAGACTTACTTCAGGGTATAGTTCCATGTGATTGGAAGATTAATTTAAATTATGAGCACAGTGTAGTGTAGTGTAGTGTGGTGGAAAAAAAGACTGGCAGTATAGGAACAAGCTGAAATACTTCTATATAATAGGATGAAAAATATGACCACAAGATGAAACCAACAGAAATATTCATGAAAAGGGCACCTGGCTGGCTCAGTCAGTGGAGCATGTGACTCTTGATCTCGGGGTTACGAATTGGAGCCCCATGTTGCATGTAGAGATTACTTAAACAAATAAATAAATCTTTTAAAAAGGAAATAAAAACAATAAAAAGATATACTGTGAACAATATAACCTAATAGCAATGACCTGGGTCCTAAACTCCAAAATGGTCTCAGATGAAAATTCTAATCCCTCCAAAGAAACCAGAGGCTAGCTAACCCTTTACTTTTCAACCCACAGCTACCCAATATTTTCCAGCTCTCCAAGCCATGCAACAGGGTTTGACCAATAAAATGGGTACAGAGATATGCACCCCACCTCCAGGTCTGGTACACAAAGCCTACCCAGCAACTCTCTTCTCTCCCTCTTCTGGCCTCCTTCCTCCCTCTAGGTGGCTCTCCCTCTCTCCCACTCTCTCTCTCCCATCCCCAGACTGGAAGTAAACACCCAAGGCAGCTTTGAAAGTCATGGGTTGAGAACAGTAGGGCCATCATCAGTGTGGATTCTGAAGTGACTTCATGAAGCAGAATCCACTCCATCCAACCCCAACAAATTCTACATGAGTAAACTATAAGTTTCTTTTCATGTTAAGCTGCCCAGACATTGGATTTCATCTGTTACAACAACTAGCTTTACCTTAACTAATATAATATCCTACTCAAAACCTGTAAAATAAGTCTCTTTGTTAGGAACACCAGTACCCTTGGGGAGTTTCTGGGAAAAATTCTGAACCTGTGGACCATCAGGATTTATGATCAGCTCTCCTGCAACCTCTCAAAGGTCACACTACTGCTACTATCTATGACCGCCCCCCCCATCCTCTGTATTACATCATCGGCATGGGAGGGAGGGAGAAAAGGCAAAAATCATATCAGTTTGATAAAAAAATAAAAAGCAATTTATTAACTCCTTCCTAAAAAAATGTCAGACATGTCTATATGGAGATTGAATCCACAAAGGAGTGGTAAAGAGGAGAAAAGAACATGATTTAATTTATTCTCAGCTAACAGGAAACTGAAATCCATATGGCTTTCCTCTCTCCTGCAATCGAGATGGGTTGTGGCGCCGCATCTGTGAGAAATATGCTTCACGTCAGACTGGTTAGGAGAGTCAGTATTAGACATGACCTCTTTCTCTTTAAGGGTAGGCAAACTCCATCATCCATTTATTTCTCTGGTGAGGCTTAAAGAAAGGCCTTAATCAACTTGCCTTATAACCTGAAGGCATTTGGAAGGAAAATCTATATTTGTTTCCTTAGTCAGATTGTTGAAGCATGAAATGGGATGTCTTGTCCTGCTGCCTTTGGTGGAAATGCCATATTTTCTGTTTATTTATTTGGATGGGGATAGGAGGGGACTTGCTGAAAAGTTTTATATATTGCCCACTGACTTTGAGCAATGTGGTTCAAGTGCTAGGGAAAGACAGGCAGATGCTTTCAATGTGGGAGAGTTACAGAACAACGTTCTTCTAAAACACAGGAACACATAATCATTGCATTGCCATCCACCTGAGAATAACAAGAAAAATTCTGAAATTATTTCCTTTTCGGACAACTTCTTTGAATTCCTTAATTGGCAGTATTACAAACATAAATTCCAAACATCCTCTGAAACGGATCTGGTGGTAAGCCATCAAAGGGAAATGCGGGCTGCAGGAGGGGCTGCACTAGACCCCAGTCCTCAGGCTGGGGGCCTGCAGGCAATGTGATGGAGATGAAGGGGAAAGAACAGGGTGTTTCCCTTGGCTTGGTTCCTAGACAGCCTGGACATGGAGGCAAAATTGCTCATCATGGCGGGGATTATCCCAACCAAGCTCCCTCTCAAAGGAGGTACTTTTTTTCAGTGCCCTATATACAGCTCACAAACTGCCAGGATGACAGGAGAAGCAGGTTCGGAAAACGGATCATGACAAGGGAGACCCGGCAGTAGACAGGACCCATTGATGAGCTGCCATTGAACTCAGGATGGCAAAGCTTGCCTTGATGCCTCTGTAGCCCATGCTGGACACTGGCCCTGGTGGCAATGCTGCCATTAATACTGTGGGCTCTTCACTGTGCACCACTAAATAGGTTCCTATTAAAAATTGTGGGTGAAGGGGCCCCTGGGTGGCTCAGTGGGTTAAAGCCTCTGCCTTTGGCTTGGGTCATGATCTCAGGGTCCTGGGATCAAGCCCCGCATTGGGCTCTGCTCAGCAGGGAGCCTGCTTCCCCCTCCCCTCTTCTCTCTCTGCCTGCCTCTCTGCCTGCTTGTGATCTCTGTCTGTCAAATAAATAAATAAAATCTTTAAAATAAAATTGTGGGTGAATGCATTTGATTAATCCAACCTGAGTCACGTGAGATGTCCTAACTGCCTGCCAGGGGCTGGGAAAGTGGCCTTTTGGAAGGAAATTTACAGCGGAAGGAAACTGCATCCCAACAAGATTCCCACTGAGGAATTTCCAAAACATAAGAAGGAGGTCCTTAGCAATGTCCAAAGGATGACAAAATCTCCCACAAGGGGAATGTTCACTTTGTCCAACTAAGCCGAGAGAAACGTGTGGCAGGAAGAGGGAAGTGAAGTGGAGGTGACAGAGAAAGTTCAGACTGGGATGACTCCAGGATAACTCTTTGGAGAGATTAGAGAAAAGATGAACTTATGCATCATTTAATTTAAGTATCTAGCTATAGGAATAAGTCATCTTGGAACATAAATACTGATAATTAACAGAAGTTATTATGGAAATATAAATGTTTTTATTTTTAAAGACATTTTAGCTATTACGGGAACATGAATTATAGAATCCAAATCACAGAGTAAACATGAGGACCTATGTTGGGAATTTATTATAAGAATCCTTGAGAATCTGAACAAGTCACAGAGCTCTCCGGACCTTCAAGTCTGCATGTTTATACACAGGAATAGCAGATTAGCTCTCTCAGTACAAGAAGAAATTCTGGATTCTCTCACAGGATCAGCAGTCACTGGAAGACAGCTGAAATCTGCCCATTATATGCCCGTCTGGCTCCACACAGAATCAGCATAAATCTAAGCCAAGATTTGGATGTTCCCTCCAATCTACCCAAGTAGAGTTGAAATTTCCAATTCAAGATCAGTAAATTGGGGAAGAAACACCAAAGTCAAATGAGATTTCCAAATCCCCAGGATAACGGTGAGCTATATTTCTTTTGTATGTGGGACTATTCAGGGAGGAGGAAAAAAAAATTCAGATTGTTATCCACAGATTTTTCAAGGTGAAATTGCTTGTTTGGTTTATCTTTTAATTATAAAAATGAAGCAGACTTGTTGGAATAATTTTAAAAATACCAAAAAGAGAGGGGGGGAGCCAAGATGGCGGAGAAGTAGCAGGCTGAGACTACTTCAGGTAGCGGGAGATCAGCTAGATAGCTTATCTAAAGATTGCAAACACCTACAAATCCAACGGGAGATCGAAGAGAAGAACAGCAATTCTAGAAACAGAAAATCAACCACTTTCTGAAAGGTAGGACTGGCGGAGAAGTGAATCCAAAGCGACGGGAAGATAGACCGCGGGGGGAGGGGCCGACTCCCGGCAAGCGGCGGAGCAACGGAGCACAAAATCGGGACTTTTAAAAGTCTGTTCTGCTGAGGGACATCGCTCCAGAGGCTTAACCGGGGTGAAGCCCACACAGGGTCAGCGTGGCCTCAGGTCCCGCAGGGTCACAGAAGGATCGGGGGTGTCTGAGTGTCGCAGAGCTTACAGGTATTAGAACGGGGAAGCCGGCTACAGAGACGGAGCCGAGGAGTGAGCTCTAAGCTCGGGGTTACCTTGAACTGGTCGCAGGCTCGGTCAGCTCGGAGCGCGGCCGGAGGCCAGGGTGACGGGAGTAATTGGGCGCTGTTCTCTGAGGGTGCACTGAGGAGTGGGGCCCCGGGCTCTCGGCTCCTGCAGGCTGGAGACCGGGAGGCCGCCATCTTCATTCCCGCCCTCCGGAACTCTACGGAAAGCGCTCAGGGAACAAAAGCTCCCGAAAGCAAACCCGAGCGGATTACTCAGCCCGGCCCGGGTAAGGGCGGTGCAACTCTGCCCGGGGCAAAGACGCTTGAGAATCACTACAACAGGCCCCTCCCCCAGAAGATCAACAAGAAGCCCAGCCAGGACCAAGTTCACCTACCAAGGAGTGCAGTTTCAATACCAAGGAGAGCAGCGGAATTCCAGAGGAGGAGAAAGCAAAGCACGGAACTCATGGCTTTCTCCCCATGATTCTTTAGCCTTGCAGTTAATTAAATTTTTTTTTCTTTTTCAATTTTTTTTCTCTTCTTCTGCTATTTTTTTTAACTCGTACCCTTTTCTTTTTTAACATTTTTTAAACTAGTTTATCTAATATATATATTTTTTTCTTTTTTATATTTTTATTTATTCGTTTTCTTAATTGTTTTTTTTTTTTTTTTTTTCTTTCTGAACCTCTTTTTATCCCCTTTCTCCCCCATCACGATTTGGGATCTCTTCTGATTTGGCTAAAGCATATTTTCCTGGGGTTGTTGCCACCCTTTTAGTATTTTACTTGCTCCTTCGTATACTCTTATCTGGACAAAATGATAAGGCGGAAAAATTCACCACAAAAAAAAGAACAAGAGGCAGTACCGAAGGCTAGGGACCTAATCAATACAGACATTGGTAATACGTCAGATCTAGAGTTCAGAATGATGATTCTCAAGGTTCTAGCCGGGCTCGAAAAAGGCATGGAAGATATTAGAGAAACCCTCTCGGGAGATATAAAAGCCCTTTCTGGAGAAATAAAAGAACTAAAATCTAACCAAGTTGAAATCAAAAAAGCTATTAATGAGGTGCAATCAAAAATGGAGGCTCTCACTGCTAGGATAAATGAGGCAGAAGAAAGAATTAGCGATATAGAAGACCAAATGACAGAGAATAAAGAAGCTGAGCAAAAGAGGGACAAACAGCTACTGGACCACGAGGGGAGAATTCGAGAGATAAGTGACACCATAAGACGAAACAACATTAGAATAATTGGGATTCCAGAAGAAGAGGAAACAGAGAGGGGAGCAGAAGGTATATTGGAGAGGATTATTGGAGAGAATTTCCCCAATATGGCAAAGGGAACAAGCATCAAAATCCAGGAGGTTCAGAGAACCCCCCTCAAAATCAGTAAGAATAGGTCCACACCCCGTCACCTAATAGTAAAATTTACAAATCTTAGTGACAAAGAGAAAATCCTGAAAGCAGCCCAGGAAAAAGAAGTCTATAACATAGAATGGTAAAAATATTAGATTGGCAGCAGACTTATCCACAGAGACCTGGCAGGCCAGAAAGAGCTGGCATGATATATTCAGAGTACTAAACGATAAAAACATGCAGCCAAGAATACTATATCCAGCTAGGCTATCATTGAAAATAGAAAGAGAGATTAAAAGCTTCCAGGACAAACAAAAACTGAAAGAATTTGCAAACACCAAACCAGCTCTACAGGAAATATTGAAAGGGTCCTGTAAGCAAAGAGAGACCCTAAAAGTAGTAGATCAGAAAGAAACAGAGACAATATACAATAACAGTCACCTTACAGGCAATACAATGGCACTAAATTCATATCTCTCAATACTTACCCTGAATGTTAATGGGCTAAATGCCCCAATCAAAAGACACAGGGTATCAGAATGGATTAAAAAACAAAACCCATCTATATGTTGCCTACAAGAAACTCATCTTAAATCCGAAGACACCTCCAGATTTAAAGTGAGGGGGTGGAAAAGAATTTACCATGCTAATGGACATCAGAAGAAAGCAGGAGTGGCAATCCTTATATCAGATCAATTAGATTTTAAGCCAAAGACTATAATAAGAGATGAGGAAGGACACTATATCATACTCAAAGGATCTGTCCAACAAGAAGATCTAACAATTTTAAATATCTATGCCCCTAATGTGGGAGCAGCCAACTATATAAACCAATTAATAACAAAATCAAAGAAACACATCAACAATAATACAATGATAGTAGGGGACTTTAACACTCCCCTCACTGAAATGGACAGATCATCCAAGCAAAAGATCAACAAGGAAATAAAGGACTTAAATGACACACTGGGCCAGATGGACATCACAGATATATTCAGAACATTTCATCCCATAGCAAAAGAATACACATTCTTCTCTAGTGCACATGGAACATTCTCCAGAATAGATCACATTCTCGGTCCTAAATCAGGTCTCAACCATTATCAAAAGATTGGAATCATTCCCTGCATATTTTCAGACCACAATTCTCTGAAGCTAGAACTCAATCACAAGAGGAAATTTGGAAAGAACCCAAATACATGGAGACTAAACAGCATCCTTCTAAAGAATGAATGGGTCAACCAGGAAATTAAAGAAGAATTGAAAAAATTCATGGAAACAAATGATAATGAAAACACAACAGTTCAAAATCTGTGGGACACAACAAAGGCAGTCCTGAGAGGAAAATATATAGCGGTACAAGCCTTTCTCAAGAAACAAGAAAGGTCTCAGGTACACAACCTAACCCTACACCTAAAGGAGCTGGAGAAAGAACAAGAAAGAAACCCTAAACCCAGCAGGAGAAGAGAAATCCTAAAGATCAGAGCAGAAATCAATGAAATAGAAACCAAAAAAACAATAGAACAAATCAACGAAACTAGGAGCTGGTTCTTTGAAAGAATTAATAAGATTGATAAACCCCTGGCCAGACTTATCAAAAAGAAAAGAGAAAGGACCCAAATAAATAAAATCATGAATGAAAGAGGAGAGATCACAACGAACACCAAAGAAATACAGACAATTATAAGAACACACTATGAGCAACTCTACGCCAACAAATTTGACAATCTGAAAGAAATGGATGCATTCCTAGAGACATATAAACTACCACAACTGAACCAGAAAGAAATAGAAAACCTGAACAGACCCATAACCAGTAAGGAGATTGAAACAGTCATCAAAAATCTCCAAACAAACAAAAGCCCAGGGCCAGACAGCTTCCCGGGGGAATTCTACCAAACATTTAAAGAAGAACTAATTCCTATTCTCCTGAAACTGTTCCAAAAAATAGAAATGGAAGGAAAACTTCCAAACTCATTTTATGAGGCCAGCATCACCTTGATCCCAAAACCATACAAGGATCCCATCAAAAAAGAGAACTACAGACCAATATCCTTGATGAACACAGATGCGAAAATTCTCACCAAAATACTAGCCAATAGGACTCAACAGTACATTAAAAGGATTATTCACCACGACCAAGTGGGATTTATTCCAGCGCTGCAAGGTTGGTTCAACATCCGCAAATCAATCAATGTGATACAACACATTAATAAAAGAAAGAACAAGAACTATATGATACTCTCAATAGATGCTGGAAAAGCATTTGACAAAGTACAGCATCTCTTCCTGATCAAAACTCTTCAAAGTGTAGGGATAGAGGGCACATACCTCAATATTATCAAAGCCATCTATGAAAAACCCACCGCAAATATCATTCTCAATGGAGAAAAACTGAAAGCTTTTCCGCTAAGGTCAGGAACACGGCAGGGATGTCCGTTATCACCACTGCTATTCAACATAGTACTAGAAGTCCTAGCCTCAGCAATCAGACAACAAAAGGAAATTAAAGGCATCCAAATCGGCAAAGAAGAAGTCAAACTATCACTCTTTGCAGATGATGTGATACTATATGTGGAAAACCCGAAAGACTCCACTCCAAAACTGCTAGAACTTGTACAGGAATTCAGTAAAGTGTCAGGATATAAAATCAATGCACAGAAATCAGTTGCATTTCTCTACACCAACAACAAGACAGAAGAAAGAGAAATTAAGGAGTCCATCCCATTTACAATTGCACCCAAAACTATAAGATACCTAGGAATAAACCTAACCAAAGAGTCTAAAAATCTATACACAGAAAACTATAAAGTACTCATGAAAGAAATTGAGGAAGACAGAAAGAAATGGAAAAATGTTCCATGCTCCTGGATTGGAAGAATAAATATTGTGAAAATGTCTATGCTACCTAAAGCAATCTACACATTTAATGCAATTCCTATCAAAATACCATCTGTTTTTTTCAAAGAAATGGGACAAATAATCCTAAAATTTATATGGAACCAGAAAAGACCTCAAATAGCCAAAGGAATATTGAAAAAGAAAGCCAAGGTTGGTGGCATCACAATTCCGGACTTCAAGCTCTATTACAAAGCTGTCATCAAGACAGCATGGTACTGGCACAAAAACAGACACATAGATCAATGGAACAGAATAGAGAGCCCAGAAATAGACCCTCAACTCTATGGTCAACTAATCTTCGACAAAGCAGGAAAGAATGTCCAATGGAAAAAAGACAGCCTCTTCAATAAATGGTGTTGGGAAAATTGGACAGCCACATGCAGAAAAATGAAACTGGATCATTTCCTTACACCACACATGAAAATAGACTCAAAATGGATGAAGGACCTCAATGTGAGAAAGGAATCCATCAAAATCCTTGAGGAGAACACAGGCAGCAACCTCTTCGACCTCAGCCACAGCAACATCTTCCTAGGAACATCACCAAAGGCAAGGGAAGCAAGGGCAAAAATGAACTATTGGGATTTCATCAAGATCAAAAGCTTTTGCACAGCAAAGGAAACTGTTAACAAAACCAAAAGACAACTGACAGAATGGGAGAAGATATTTGCAAACAACATATCAGATAAAGGGCTAGTGTCAAAAATCTATAAAGAACTTAGCAAACTCAACACCCAAAGAACAAATAATCCAATCAAGAAATGGGCAGAAGACATGAACAGACATTTCTGCAAAGACGACATCCAGATGGCCAACAGACACATGAAAAAGTGCTCCATATCACTTGGCATCAGGGAAATACAAATCAAAACCACAATGAGATATCACCTCACACCAGTCAGAATGGCTAAAATTAACAAGTCAGGAAATGACAGATGCTGGCTAGGATGCAGAGAAAGGGGAACCCTCCTACACTGTTGGTGGGAATGCAAGCTGGTGCAACCACTCTGGAAAACAGCATGGAGGTTCCTCAAAATGTTGAAAATAGAGCTACCCTATCACCCACTAATTGCACTACTGGGTATTTACCCTAAAGATACAAACGTAGTGATCCGAAGGGGCACGTGCACCCAAATGTTTATAGCAGCAATGTCTACAATAGCCAAACTATGGAAAGAACCTAGATGTCCATCAACAGATGAATGGATAAAGAAGATGTGGTATATATACACAATGGAATACTATGCAGCCATCAAAAGAAATGAAATCTTGCCATTTGCGACAACGTGGATGGAACTAGAGGGTATCATGCTTAGCGAAATAAGTCAATCGGAGAAAGACAACTACCATATGATCTCCCTAATATGAGGGAGTGGAGATGCAACATGGGGGGTTAAGGGGTAGGAGAAGATTTAATGAAACAAAATGGGATTGGGAGGGAGACAAACCATAAGTGACTCTTAATCTCACAAAACAAACTGAGGGTTGCTGGGGGGAGGGGCGTTAGGAGGGGGGTGGGGTTATGGACATTGGGGAGGGTATGTGCTATGGTGAGTGCTGTGAATTGTGTAAACCTGGCGATTCACAGACCTGTACCCCTGAGGATAAAAATATGTTTATAAAAAAATAAAAAATAAAAAATTAATAAAAAAAATACCAAAAAGAATGAGAAAGAAGCAAAGTGATCTGAATTATTCCCCCAAAGAAGGACAATCTACAAATAATAGTTGTTTCTTTCTTACTCTTCCATTTGCTTACATAGAAAACCACTCGCCATGCCCATCTGTTCTGCCAGTGGAAGGTCAGTGCCAGGTGCAAACGCATTCAGATGATTCTGGCAAATTGCAGCTCCATAACCTTCTATCGAACACCAGATTCAGTTACTTCTGAAAGAATCTGGGCAGGAGAATCACATAGCCCTGCCAAGGATGGGAGATAGATTCCTGCCGATCTTTATCAGACCATCCTAGCTGCCCAGTATACGCCCAGGCAGCAGGTCACCAACCCTGGACTGGCATATACTTCACAAAGCACAGGCTTCAATGTGGTCAGAGCTTTCTCATACTTGGAAAGACCTTGCAGATTAATCAGGACCTGCCCAAGACAGCAGCCCTCTCTGCCAGCTCATATATACTATGTAGGGCTGGTCTGAGTGCCCCGATTTGTAGTTATCTATTTTCTGCTGTACATCAGTATTCAGTGACTCTGCATGTTTCTTCATAACTAGAGCATTTTTACTTTCTCCCGGATTAGCAGAATATTAATGCATATTTACAATTTAAGATTTTTTCAACTGGCCCCAAGTTACGATATACTGTATTTACATGGAAAAAATTGCTTTCTCCTACACGATCACTTTAAAATCAATAGCAGGGGTGCCCGGGTGGCTCAGTGGGTTAAAACCTCTGCGTTTGGCTCGGGTCATGATCCTAAGGTCCTGGGATCGAGCCCCACATCGGATTCTCTGCTCAGCAGGGAGCCTGCTTCCCCCCCCCGCCCCTGCCTGCCTCTCTGCCTACTTGTGATCTCTGTCAAATAAATAAATAAAATCTTTATAAAAAAATAAAATCAACCTCAATGTTGTATTATGAAAATGATGCCTTTCTCCAAAAATATTTTCTTACTTAATGGTGAAAAAATTCACCATTTCACATTAAGATTAGGAAAATGCCAAAGACATCCTCTGTTATCACTCCCATTCAGCATCGTACTCAAAGGCCAAGCCAGTGTGATAAGACAAGGATATGAAATGAAATACAGATTAGAAAAGAAGAAATAAATAAATAAAATCTCTTTTTAAAAAAACCATCTGTATTTGCAGAAAACATGATTATCTTCTTAAAGAATCTTCCAAAATGCTCCCAGAACAACTAAATTACTTTAACAAGGTTTAAGAATTATAAAAATCAATCATTTTTCGGGATGGCAGAAATTAACAATTGGATTTTTAAATTTAAAAGACTCTATCATTCATAATAGCACACTCCTGCCCCCCTGTGAAATACTTACATTTAAATCTAACAAAATAGATTCAGGAGCTATATTCTTAAAACTATAAAATACTGATGAAATAAAGGAAGATCTAAAATAACATATTCCTGGATTGGCATACTCAACATGGTGAAGATGTCAGTTTTTCTGAATGCAATCCCAATCAAAATCTTAGCAAACTTTTTTATGTAGATATTGACAAGCTAACTCTAAAATGTACATGGCAATGCAAAAAAAAAAATACTAGAATAACAAAACAATGCTGAAAGAGAAAAATAAACCTGGAGGATCTATGCCACCCAATTTCAAGACTTACTATAAAGATTTAAAGACATTGGCAAAAGGATAGACACAAAGATCAATAGAACAGAACAGCCCAGTGGTGGGTAAGAAGGAGGGCACGTATCGCATGGAGGACTGAGCGTGGTGCATAAACAATGCATCTTGGAACACTGAAAGAAAAAAAAAAAGGAACAGAATAGCCCAAAATTGACATGAATATGGTCAATTGATATTTTGAGGAGGGAGGGGCAAAAGGAGAGGCAGAGCCAGAATGTTAAGCAGGCTCCAAGAGTTTTGGTGATCGACTCTATTCTACCCCTACGCAAGTTGCAATGAGTTTCTACCAGAGCCCTAAGAACAAGCCTCAATAACCTTTCCCTGCAGATGAAGCCTTTTGTTCTGGGGCAATGAGCCTGGGTGCCTTTTGCAGGGGTTATTCCTCTCACAGGCACCACAGGGGAGGAGATCATGGGGAGCTTCCGTTGATTTCTCCTTTATTTTCCCTGTGAGTTCCTGGAGGAAAGGCCAGTAGAAGAGTGAAAATCCCTGCACATCTTTTGCCTGTAAGGGCTGCACACTTTAACTCTAGTCCATTCTTAGTGTTTAAGAGTTTGTTTAGATTCTAGTTTAATGTCCCTATCAGTTTATGGAGCAGCTGGTGTTCTGTGCCCCAGGTTAGCTTTGCTCAGGTGCTATTTCTCTCTGCAGGCACATGTATCTGGATAAAATTCAATTTTAGCTGTCTACTTTGTGATCTCAATTCTCTGACAGTTTCATGAAAAGGTTGCTGAATTTTTCGTTTGTCCGGCCTTTTCTTATTGTGGGATTGGAGCAATGTTCCTTCCAGCTGTTGATTCAGTTCTGATCATCTCTGAACTAAAACTGGACATCTGGTCAACTGATTTTTGACAAAGGTGCAAAGGCAATTCAATGAAGAAAAAATAGATTTTTCAACAAACGGGGCTGGGAGAATTGGATATCTATATGCAAAACATGAACCTTGACACAGAACTCACACTTTTACAGAAATTAATTCAAAATAGATCAAAGACATAAAGGATGAGACACAGAGTGTTTACAAATGACCCACACAAGTGAATTTTTAGGGAGATGGAACTATCAATATTAACTATTAATATTGGGGGAAGCTGGGTGATGAGTACATGGGGAATTCCCTGAACTATTTTCACAATTCTTTGGTAAATCTAAAAATGTTTTAAAATTTGAAAAGAAGTCTTATAAGTCAATAGTAAGTCTTAATTAACTAACTGATGAAAAATGAAGTAGGAAATAATTTTTCATCTGACATACTGAGTTATAAAATGGAAAATCCAGAGGATGGATAGCTTAACTAACTTATATTATAAAAATTACAGAATACGTACAGTATTAACTGCCAGCTTTTAAGATCTCATGATAATTGATGACCTATTTAAGTAATAAGAGGAAACAGAGAATAAAGTATCCATCTTTTGAAAAATGCAATAAGAATGAACATGGGAATGTGGATATTTGTTCTAGAACCAGAAAACTATTGCTTTGCATTAAAAGGGGGAAAACTCTTCACTAAGTCCTACATAAGTTTACTTCAAAAGGTATAAAAACCTACAGAATTTAAAACAAACTGATTTATTTTTATAAGTTAAAAAAATCATTGAGTGCTCTGAAAAAATACTAGGATATTTTGTACACCTGTACCTGTTGACAAATATGTTATCTTATTTTTGTAATCAGTGTATCTCATTCAACCAATCTAGGGAAAAAATGAGGTCAATTTATCTTCTTTTTGAATTATTAATGATTTTTTTTTTACTCAAGTGATATAAGAATATAATGATCTCTTTTTCTAGTTTTATTGAGATACAACTTGACAAAAATTGCATTTAAAGTGAATAATGTGACATTTTGATATGCATAGACATTGTGAAATAATTACTAAAATCAAGCTAATTAACATATTCACCACCTCATAGTTACAGGTTCTAAAAACACACAACAGGGGACGCCTGGGTGGCTCAGTTGGTTAAGCAGCTGCCTTCGGCTCAGGTCGTGATCCCAGCGTCCTGGGATCGAGTCCCGCATCGGGCTCCTTGCTCGTCAGGGAGCCTGCTTCTCCCTCTGCCTCTGCCTGCCATTCTGTCTGCCTGTGCTCACTCTCTCTCCCTCTCTCTCTCTGACAAATAAATAAATAAAATCTTAAAAAAAAATAAATAAAAAAATAAAACACACAACAGGGAGAGGATAGTCTCTTCAATAAATGGTGTTGGGAAAACCAGATAACCACATGAAGAATAATGAAATCAGACTTTTATCATATATGAAAAATTCTTTGAACACTTAAATGATGTGTTCCCTGCAGCTTAATAGATCCCATCCAACTTGTTGAGAGCAAGCCTTTCTTGCCACTCTAGAGTCTTATCTAACATGATAAATCCAAGTCCTTTAGACTTGCCCTCTCCCAAGTTCTTGGTGCCCACAACTTCCAGAAGACAGAACCAAAGACCCTAACTCCACCAGACCAGGAGCTGCCTAAAATTCTGCCCTAATTGCTGTCCTTGTCAATTAGTGTCCTTCTTGAAGCAGGTAATCCAACCACTCCCATGTCCCTCTTGTTCTCTTATTAACAGTTAAAGTCAGCAGTTCTCAGCATATGGTCCCCTGGCTAGTAGCATCAGCACCTCCTGGAATTTTGCACAGAATGCAAATTCCTGGGCCCCCTCTAGACCTACTGAATTAGAAACTCCTTCATGGAACCCATCAATCTGTATTTCGACCAGTTCTCTAGGTGATGCTGATGGATCTAAGAACCACTCGTGTCTGGTGACCAAGTCACAGGCACACACAAAACATGGAGGACTCCAAAGGTAAGTGAGGTGTGATCCCGCTCACTGAAAGAAAGGCCTTCATTGACAAGGGCTTCCCCTGAATTGCTGGTTTGCCACTGCATTCTCTCTAGCTATGAAGATAAAAGAAAAAATTGCTTTCTCCTTCCAAGTTAAGTTCAACCATGGTAGCTTCATGTCATGGTAGCCATAAACTTGCCATTGGATGGTTCTTTTGTTATATACCCACACAAGTAAATTTCTGAAAAAATATTCATGGAGACAGGGTCAAGTGATCTAGAGGGATTTTTCTGTCTTTCTTTTCTTTTCTTTTCTTTTTTTTAGAGGGTTTTTTCTTTTAAACACACTTTGTACCTAGAGCTCTCTTCTTCATCTTCATCATTCAGGTCTCCAAGATTAGATGCAGTAACTCAGTCTAAGTCCCATTGCTCTAATTTTCTATCCCAGACAAATGAGTTCTAGGTGGAAAATTCTCATTTGCAAATATGTATTTGTTTTAACATATACTTTTTCTTACAATGTAGGAAAATGACAATAAGAAATCTGGCACTGTTCTTTGACCACTAAGATGTTGATATCTGGTGATGTTTGAGAAGGTGCAGCATGGCGATGGCCTTGTGATTTCATCCTGAAATTCTGAAATTCGAGTTCAGTCCATCTCATGGAACCAGATGGGCCACCTGTGAACTATGGCATCACTGCTCATCACTCATCACCACTCGGCAGCAAAGGAAAGGCATTTGACACAGCAGGTATCCTTGGTTTTTTGGGCAAAAAGCTACGGGGAGCCTCCCTTATGCTTCTTGTTCTGGGTAGATTGAGCACCCTGGAGGGATGGGTGGGGAATGAATGGGAACTGGAGGGATACCGTGCTTTCAGGGAAGCCTCCTTGGCTAGCTCCCAACAGCCCATCTTGTTGCTTAGAACCACAGCCATTCCAACCTCAGCAGCTGCACACCAAATTCCTCTATTCTGGCATTTCAGAGAGGAGGGCAGTCCTGTGTCAGCTGCCTTCCAGCTCCCTGTATTCTTTTGAATTGGGAACGGCTCACTGATCTACCAGGGCACGATCACATCTGTGTGGTTCATAGTTGCATGTCCAGCCTCTAGCCTGGTGACTGGAACATACTAGATTATGCTTTGAATGGATGATTTAATGAACCTCAGCTCCCTGTCTGCTCCTGTTTCGAGTCTGCCAAATCTAATAACCTCTTGCACAGCCCAGCACATTCAGGCTTAGCACATCCCTGTGCCAAGTCCAGTCCAAGGGTCAGTGAGCCAGAATGTCTGAGCTCAACACCTAGCTCCCTGCTTGTATTTGCTGACTCAAATCACTCAACTTGCTTCCTTGTTAAACAGGAGTGGAAACACCTACGTGGCCAGGCTACAGTGAGGACAAATGAATGCTGCATTAGGATGCCCTTTGAGAACCATGAGGGGCTACTTAGATGTAAGAATTGATTGCCCCTCTTCAGAGAGCAAGAAGGGGGCTAGCTAAGCCCCCTCTTGCCCAGATTCCCATTGATTGGGGTGTTCAGAGTTCCCAAACCCCACATTGTTCACCTTCCCCGGGAGACTCTCTTACCATTTGGCCTCCTGGGTGGCTACTGCTCTTACCAGAAAGATCTGTGCTTAAATGGGTTCACTGATGCTTATTCCAAAATTGATTGCAATTTCCTCTCCTCTTTCAGTCTTTGAGCTGAAAGTATATTTATTTTCACTTCAGCCCCAGCTCAGGTCTCCTGGCAATGCTGCCCTCCAGCAGTTATTTCCCTGTCCTTCCCCCAGATCTTACAGCCTCCATGAGCCAGCATACGCCTCCACTCCACTCCCATCGGAATTAAACAAGATGCAGGAGCAGAGAGCTGTTGCTTCTTTACTTGCTGGACATTTGCTGTGAGCTGGAGCAGAGGATGAAAAGACAGAGTGGCTTAAGCTGCCTCTCCCTGCTTTTCCAACCCTGTCACCTTCTCCAAACTGTTCTTAGCTCTCTGAAGCCTGTGGAAAGCCAGGGAACAGAAGAGAGGATTAAACACTTGGAATTATATCTTCTAGTCTCCACGTATCAGTTAAAGCCCTCTGTGCCTCTCGAACCACTCATGGAGATTCTCTGTACTTTGGTCCCCAAAGCTGTGATTAGAGATAATGTCACCAATGGATGCTCTGGGGACTTCGGGAGATTGAACTTATAAAATGTATTCTTTAAGGTCTAGTGTCTTAGGAGAGATTCAGAAATTAGGCCCTTGGAATTTGCAGCATGCCACCTTAAAATGTGCTTTCTGAGCATTTTACATGTACAACAAAAAAACTAAGTTTTTGCTCTTAATCAAATCAAAATCTTAAAATTTCTTCATTTTTCATTTTTGGTCAATATTCAATTAATAGGGTGAGATGATATTTACTCAAACATTTCTGAAGATGAGGTCATATTTACCTGAACTTTTGTAAGGAGGCATCACGTTGTATGTACGTAAATATTCAATTATTATCTAGGCAGTGTCTCAGCGTGGCTACTGGAGTTCAGAGGTGAATGGGAAATACCCACAGCATGCGAAGAATGGACCATAGAGTGGTAGAAACAGGTCTTTATAGACTGAATGTTTGTGTCCCCCCAAAATTCATATGAGGGAGCCCTAATCCTTTCTGTGATTGCATTTGGAGATGGGGCTTTGGGAGGTGTTCAGTTTAGAGAAGATCCTGAAGGTGAGGTCCTTGTGAGAGGGAGAGAGTCCAACACACGCTCCAGCTCTGCCATGGAGAAGAGATGGCTGCCTACAAGCCAGGCAGAGTCCTTACCAGAACCCCATCATGCTGCCATCTTGATCTCGAACTTCTAGCTTCTCTAGAACTCTCCAGAACTGCGAGAAATCACTCAATGTTGATCAAGCCACCTTGTCGATGGCATTTCATTCCAGCTGCCCAAGCAGATAAAGACTTAAGTATACAAAATTTTGAGCACTCCGGTGTTAGGGCTCTACCACTGATATAGCCCAGGAACAGCGGGAACACAGGAGATGGAGCAACTTTCTTGCCTGAAGGAGGTCACAGGTAGCTTTGTCAAGGAGATAGTATATAAACCGAGACTTGAATTCATTCGTTTATTAAATATTTATTCCTCCCGTGTTTATGGAAAGTGAAGACATAGTGCATTCAAATATGCCAGCGATAAGACAACTCTGGTCTCCTGGAGTGTCAGACATCTAAAGGGGAGGCCAAGGGACAAGACATTAAGGCAAGGAATGGCCAGACTGGTAATGGCCTTATTTCAGGCCCCTGTGATGTATTTTCTTGACTATCAGTATGCAAAGGTTGCACTTGCTAGATGCCGTTTAGGTTTAAAACTCTGTGCTTATGGCTGCGACAACCTCTTTCACGTAGAAATTCCTTTGGGGGAGTTGTTGTATCTGCAAGTCTGAAACTCTCTGCCAACTCCTTTTTATTCACCAAACTGTTGTTAGCAATGGTGCACCTATGGAGTTGACTCGCGGAGGAACCATCAGCACGGAGCAGGGTCCACTGTGGCGTGCAGAGTTTGACCAAGGACTGAGTGAGCTGAGCTGCCTGCCTGTCATCCTGAGCCTGTTTCCTTCCCAGACTGTGAGCCTGAGATTTTCTAAGTTTATCACTGAATTCCAGGCATGCCGCCGGATGCCTGGCACATAGTAGTCGCTCAACGATGAGCATGCTGTATTAGAAAGTTTGACATTTCCATTGTAAATGCTAATTATTCACTTCAATAGAGCTGCTTGATTGTATTAATTTTAAATACACTAAAGGGGTTCCATAAATCATTTAAAGAAGCATTCTATTTTCAAGGGAATTACATAAAAACAAAACTTTCTGATCCTTGGAGAATTTATTCATTTCACACACGCCTTCTCTTCCCAGCATAGAGGGAAATCTGTCCATGAAAACTACCGAGGTCCCTGGGGGAGATTTTAAGCTGACAACTGAGATTTCAGAATCCAATTAAAAAAAAAAAAAAGGTAAAACTGAATCTCAGAATTTACAAACTAAACAACTATATAAACTAAAGCACTCATTTAGGGGCGCCTGCATGGCTCAGCCAGTTAAGCATCTGTGTTCAGCTCAGGTCATGATCCCGGGGTCCTGGGCTCCAGCCCCATCTCGAGCTTCCTGCTCACCGGAGAGCCTGCTTTTCTCTCTCCTTCTGCTGCTCCCCCCTGCTCTTGCTCTCTCTCTCTTGCTCTCGCTCTATCTCAAATAAAGTCTTAAAAATTTTTAAAAATATACAAATAAAAAATAAAGCACTCATTTAAAAAGAGGTTTATGTTTTACATTTGCGACGGGGGCCCACACCTGGGGGTCAGGGCTCAGCCCTGAGTGGGGATCACTTTTGAAGAAACACAGACCAGCCATGAAAATACTGAAAATGCTGTCAGACATTTCTTTCACCTTTGGAAGGATCTGTAAGGAGACCCAGTGAATGAGCACAGCAATGCCTCACACTCTTCTCCTGCCTCTTGCCTCTTGCTTCTCATATTTGTTTCTCCCGTGAGTCACCTCGAAGTTTCCTGTCTCTATTTCCCCAAGCTCTCCAAAGACCCCCTCTCCTGGTCCATCATACATTACAATTCTCTTGCCCTCTCCTTGCAGCTTTTCTTCCACCTTTCTTTCTTTTTTTCCCCCCAACAAATAATTGTCAGCTCTTTCCAAAGAAACTTCCACCCTTGCATCTCTGGTTTTATGTTTTTTCGCCATCGTTCTGATTAGGCCCAACCAAAGTGCAGGGGGCCAGTTCACCAGCCTCCTCATCCACTGGGCAGGAGCTGAGGGTCAGGAGCTCTGAGGCCAAAGTGGGATTTGCCCCACTGTGCAGGGAAGGGGGAAAGAGTTGTAAACAGTATCATGTCAAATGTCTTTATTTTTTATCACCTATGCAGAGTTGCTTTACTTGTTGAAACTGTTTCAATATCTATAGCAAAAGGAGAGAAAAATCCAAAATGACCTGAAAATTTATATTTATATTTATATTTATATTTATATTTATATTTATATTTATATTTATATTTATATTTATATTTATATATTCACTACATGAAAGATGTCTCCGCAAGTGAGGCATATAATGAAATGGAATCCAGAAACCAAAATTGGGGTGAGATCGAATGAACATGGGGGTTGGGGGAATTCTGGGTCTGGAACACAGAAATCAGGGAAGAGAAAACAGGTGGTAAAAATGGGGCCCTAGGGTGAGGAAGACCCAGGTTCAAATCCTGCCCTCAGAACTTAACAGCTGTGGGGCTGTGGGTGGGTTATTTAATGCTTCTAAAGTTCTGTATCCTTACTGGAAAAATAACAAGACTGACTTCAAACTGTTAGAAGGCTAGCAGTGAGTTTGACACAAAGTAAATGCTCCTTAAATGTGTTATTCTGATTATTTTTATTACTATCCGACCTCAACTCCTGGCCTGTTCATTCTCAAGGCATTAGGTTTTGTATGGATTAACCTCATAGAATGTTTCATATTTTTTGTGAGATCCACATTTTTTGCAAAGTTCTTTGTTTCCCCCATTCTTTTATACCTAAATATCATATTTATTCTACAACACGGCCATGGGGTTTTCAATAAGTCTTAAAACAGTCTTAAATAACTCTTAAATAAGGCTTAAATTCGAGATTTTCAAGTTACAGTCCTGATGGACTATCACAGAGCAAGTTACTGTGATATAAACACACACACACACACACACACACACACACACACACACACGCATGCATTGTTGCATGAGGATGTCTGGACCTGTGATTTTGTAACCTTACCTGGCTTTATTATTTAAATGGCCCACTACAGCCAGTCCTCCACCAGCATCAGCAGAACAGTCGGGCTCAGCCAAGGGCTTTCTAAATGTGTGCTGCGGGTTTTCATATACATTTTCCCATTTATCAAGCCATACCAAAATAATAAGCTATACGCCAGGCAGCCTACGGCAGCCTTCTGAAATTGTTATGATTTGTTTCTGAGATACAGTACAAATTCCATGGCAGTCTTCCCCGAATTTTAATAAGGGTGAAAGGAAGACTTAATTAAAGAGTTCTATGTGGCTTAAAAAAAAAAAAAAAAAAACAACCCACAGCCATCTGCAGGGCAGGCACTTCTTCCTGGCATCTTATCGAGGCAGTACAGACACAGGCACGTCTCTGTTATGTGGGGCAGGAGCTGAGCAGCTGAGGCACAAACAAACAATGGCTATGCGCACACTGTAAGGACACCACACTACTGGCTTCTCTTCCAGGCATCGAACCCCAGGTGGAGTTCCCTCTGTGCTTAGTTGCAAGGTGCTATTTTTATGGTATGGCTCTTCCTTCCCCCTCTCTCTAAGCATCTCAATCATTGCATTTGGAGTGTGGTCCTCTTTCTAGAGCATAAATCTTGCTAGGGTGGGGGCCAGGTTGTAAAAGAGCATAGTTTTGTTTCCAAAGTCCAAATGGGGACTAAAGAGTGTTTCAGAGAGTTTAGCTTCTGTTCTGATTTCTCCACCTACTTACCCATTGGCCACGACCAATATAAAAGCTGTGTAACCTGAATGCTAAATGGTAAGAAACTGGTTTTTTAAAATGAGGATACATCTAAATGAAGGAATGCTTACCAGGCAATTGTAGGAAATGATTCTGAAGAAGAATGTATGTTACCATGCAACTATGACTACAGTGCATTAAGTGAAAAGAAAAAAAGCCACCTGTACAGCATAATCTAAGTTTGCTTAAAACACAAATAAAAAAATGTTATTAGTATGGTTATATTCACTTCTTTTCCTTATCTGCATATCCTCCATTATCTACAACAAGTAGGTATTATTCAGTAATTATGCAAAAAATCTTTAAGATGTAAGTTGTGTCCTGGTTGTAGAGAAGATGGAAAAGAACACTCACGGTCCGTCCTGCTGAGTGAGCCTGCAGATCGGGAACAGCCCACAAGGAGGAGACTCTGAGAATGCTAACCATGGATCTTAGCAGGTGGGAGAGGGAAGAACACTTGACTTTGAAGTCCCACTGAACCAGCAGTGAATTTATCATTTTTTCCCTCTAGTCTGCAGCCAGGAATCAAAGGCAGCCTGAAGCCCAGAAATACACACCAGGGATGGACAGAGAGAACATCAAGAGAACACCTCCCTTTCTTGTTTGTGGAGTGGAAAAAGGTCAAAGCAATTGAGAAAAATCCCCTGGGTTCTTTTTGCTTGTTTGTTTGTCTCTCCTCTTCCATGGCCACCTCCAAGTAATCCTTTGGTGGTACCAGTCGGTGGCACGTGACAACAGTGGCAGTGGGCAGGCACCTGAAACTCTGAGGAAGGGCAACCATCTCTCTGATCAAAGGGACTGTGGTCCCAAGAGTGCGCAGTGAACACATATAGCTCTATATTTCTTGGCCCTTACCCTTCCCACCCCCTGGACATAGACATGGGCACAGTTGCAGGAACAGAGGGAAACTAACACCACAGATTTCTGGTCAGAAAACTGGGAAGAAAAATCCCAGAGAACAAGAAAGTGTTGGTGGAGTTGCAGAGAGGAGAGCAATTCCATTAAGTTGAGTATGAACTCCTGAGTATACCTACCACCTGCCCATGTGCTGGGCCAGCATACCACAGGCTTTGAGAACTAAGCACAGGGTCACAAACCAGCCACCCTGACTGATCTGAGTAGCTCCGAAAATACTTTCAAAACAGAACTGGACCAAAACCAGAATGCAGAGAAAGCAGGTCAGCATTTATGTCCCAAACCTCATCTGGTGGTTGCCTACCAAAATACCACCAACAATAGGAACTACCAAACCAAACTTCTCTATAGAATTAAAACAAGACCCAAGGTCTCTGGACATCATATTTGGAATTCCCAGGCTATAATCCAAAACCAATCAGCATACAAAGAACCAGGAAAGCCTCAATTCACAATGGAAAAGATAATTAACAGCTGTCAGCCCTGAGGTCACACAGATGTTGGAATTAAGAATTTAAAACAGGTCTTATAACCATGTTCCCCAAAGTATACGGCCTAAACATGCCAAATAATAGATGGAGATGGAGAATGTCAGGATCCCTAAAAAAAACAAAACCAGAGAACAACTAAGCCCCAACACTCAAATATATACTGCCTTCGAGAGACTTTCTTCATACATGTATGTCAAAAGTGAGTGGGTGGGGAAAGATACAGCATGCACACATGAATCAAAAGCAAGCTGGAGTGTCTACATTAATGTCAGACAAAGTAGATTTCAGAACAAGAAAAATTACCTGGGCTGAAGAGGACACAACATATTGGTGAAATAAGTCAAGCGGAGAGAGTCAATTATCATATGGTTTCACTTACTTGTGGAGCATAAGGAATAACATGGAGGACATGGGGAGATGGAGAGGAGAAGTGAGTTGGGAGAAATAGGAGGGGGAGATGAACCATGAGAGACTGTGGAATCTGAGAAACAAACTGAGGGTTTTGGAGGGGAGGGGGATGGGGGTTGGGTGAGCCTGGTGGTGGGTATTAAGGAGGGCACATATTGCATAGAGCACTGGGTGTGGTGCTTAAACAAAGAATCTTGGAACACTGAAAAGAAATAAAATAAAATGAAAAAAAAAAGGTCAATTCATTAAGACTCATAATAATTGAAATATGCATGTACCCAACACCACAGCCTCAAGATTTATGAAGCAAAAACTGATAAGCCTGGAAAGAGGAATGGACAAATTCATAATTATAATTGGAAACGTTAACACTCCTTCAGTCATTAATCAAATAAGCAGATGGAACATGAGCACGGATATAGGAAAACTGAACATCTCCATAAACTCAGTGCACCCAATTAAAATTTCTAGAACATTCTGCCCAATGATAGCATAATACACATTCTTTTCAAGTGCACATAGAACATTCATCAGGAGAGGCTATTACTGGGTCATAAAACGAATGTTGACAAATTTAAAAGAATTTAACAAAGTATAATCTCTGACCATAATAGAAGTAAGCTAGAAATTACCAAGAGAAGTGTATCAGTGGGTCAAGGGTAGTGTTTGCAACGACTGGTGCTGGAATCAATAAATGTTAATATGCAAAACCTAAAGCTCTGCCTAAACCTTATGCCATAAACAAAAATGAATTCAAAATGCATTATAAATCTAAACATGAAACATAATATAAATGTAATGTAAATGTAAACATGAAATACAAAACATTTAGAGAAAACATAGGACAAAATCTTCATGACCTGAAGTTAAGCAGAGACATCTTAAAATGCCATTAAAAGGGGCTCCTGAGTGGCTCAGTGCGTTAAAGCCTCTGCCTTCGGCTTGGGTCATGATCCCAGATCGAGCCCCACGTTGGGCTCTCTCCTCAGCAGGGAGCCTGCTTCCTCCTCTCTCTCTGCCTGCCTCTCTGCCTACTTGTGATCTCTGTCAAATAAATAAATAAAATCTTTTAAAAAATTTTTTTTAAATGCCATTAAAAGCACACTCTATAGAAGAAAAGTTATCAATAAATTAGATTTTAGTCAAAAATAAACATTTTGGGAGGTGCCTGGGTGGCTCAGTCTGTTAAGCAGTTGCCTTCCTCTTGGGTCATGATCCCAGGGTCCTGAAATCTAGCCCCACATCGGGCTCCCTGCTCAGCCGACAGTCCACTTCTGCTCCTCCCCCCGCTCATGTTCTCTCTCTTAAATAAATAAATAAAATCTTAAAAAATTAAAAATAAAAATAAACATTTTGTGGGATGCCTGGGTGGTGCAATTGGTTAATGTGCCTAACTCTTGGTTTAGTCTCAGGTCATGATCTCAGGGTCATTAATTGAGCCCCACCCCCAACATTGGGCTCCGTGCATAGCAGGAAGTCTGCTTGATTTCTCCTCCCTCTGCTGCTGTCCCTCCCCCTGTTCTCTTTCTCTCTAAAACAAATAAATAAATCTTGGGACACCTGGTTGGCTCAGTGGCTTAAGTGTCTGCCTTTGGCTCAGGTCATGATCTCAGGGTTCTGGGATCAAGCCCTGCATCGGGCTTTCTGCTCAGCCGAGAGTCCGCTGCTCCCTCTGCACACCCTCCCTGCTCTTGTTCTCTCTCTCTCTCTCTCTCTCTCAAATATATAAATATCTAAATAAATAAATAATAAATCTTCAAAAAGAAAAATAAAAAATAATAAACATTTTGTGCTATGCAAAATACCATGAAGGGAATGAAAAGACACTTACTCAAGAGCAAAACAAACAAACAAACATAAACGTTTCCAAATCGCACATCCAAGAAAAGGCTTATAATCAGAATGTATTTTTCCAAAACTCTCAAAACTTAACAGCAAGAACAGAAACACCCGGTGTAAACAGAGGGAAAAGATAAACAGAACTTTCACTGAAGAGAATTTAAGGATGACAAATAACACACAAATGCTCAGCCTCATTGGTCGTTAGGATAATGTAAATTAAAACCATGATGAGAAATCACGACACATCTTCCAGAAAGTATAAAATGTTTTTTTTTAAAACTGACAGAATCCAGCACTGGTGAGGATATGGGGTCACCTGAACACTCCCTCGTTTCTGGTGTGGATGCAAAACGGTACAGCCACTCTGCAGAAATACTTTGGCATTGTCTTATAAAGGGAGGAGAATTTCACATCCAAACAAAGGTCAATTTTCTGTAGGATAATTAAAAAATTTATTTGAATGTCAGTTCTACAGATTTTCAAAAGAGAAATTTGGTAACACTGTTTTTATTTCACTGACCACCCACAACATGAGATGCTAGTTAATTCACATTTTTCTGATTTCTCCAAAAATACCAGTCAGGTATTGTCACTTTTTGGGTTTTTTTTGGCTGAAATCCTCAATGTCATCTTTATAGTATCAGATATGTAGATATAGACAAGATCTGTTCCTTGGGATTATATTTTCCAGAGCAGCAGAAACCTAAAAATAAAGGGCTAGAAGGCTAAAGCCAGAAAGTTGCTGTCCCATGGAGATACAACATGATCCTTACCGTGACCGACCAGGCTTTTCACAGACTTTTCTGGTAGAATTGATTCATGATCTTAGTTCTATATAGCAACAGGCCATTACTGTGTTATCAAGACATCACTATGTCTAAGGGAAGGGCATCCTAAGGGGAGGGGAAACTTTAAGCAGGAGGGAGCAAACCTGGTGGATGAGGTTAAGAAGGAGAGCCTGGAGCACAGAGATGCAGGACAAGGTAGGGAAGACACAGGCAGAGAGTTCAGATACACAAGCTCTAGTCAACCCAGCTAAGTGTTCTTGCTTTCTTTTAAGAGTAGGAATACTTTGATGGTCTTTCCAGTAACATGATCAAATTCTTTCCTCCCCTTACATTTTTTTTAATTGCAACAAAATATACATTACCTAAAATTTACCATTTTCACCCTTTGTAAGTGTATAGTTCAGTGACAGTAGGTACATTGCTACATGGATGTGTAACTGTCACCACCACGCATCTCCAGAACTTTGTCCATCTTCCCAAACTAAAATTCTATATCCACTGGACAAGAATCCCCCACTCTCCTCTTCCCCAAGCCCCCAGCGACTATTGCTCTGCTTTTTGTCTCTATGCATTTGACTACTATAGATAACTCATATAAATGGAATTATAATTTTTTTTCTTCTAAAATTGGCTTATTTTAGTTAACATAATGTCTTCAGAGTTTATCCGTGTTGAAGCATATATCAGAATTTCCTTATTTAAGGCTGAATAATATTGCAATGTATGTACTATAATACATATTGTTTATCCCTCCATAAAAATGCCACTATGAACATGGACATGCAAATATCTGTCGGAATTCCTGCCTTCAGTTCTTTTGGGCATGTACCCCAAAGTGGAATTGCTGGATCCTATGGTAACTATATGTTTAATTTTGGGGGTTATCTCAATACTGTTTTCTATAGTGGCCAGATTTGTTTTCCAAGACTGTTCCACCTGTGGTTTGACAAAGAGATGAATAGGTCTAGAATGTTTATGAGGGGACCAGTTAGGAGGTGACCGCAGGAACCCAGGTCAGAGATGGCAGTGGCTTGAATGAGGGTATTGGTGATCTTTGAGACAGAAGAAGATGGATACGAAAGATATTCAAAGTCTTATCAATTGATAAGACTTTGGGAGGAATGCATATTTACCACCTAGGGATAAGGATGCCTTATGTAAGGCAACATGTTAGACACCATGATCCATGCGTCGTCATCAAATAGTGATGGCTGGTGACCATGTGGGAAGGGCATTCGTGGCATTGGGAGAGTCACTGTGAGCTGGATGACCTTCTAGTCTGTGGTTGCCCTGGGGTTTGCAACACATAGAGTTTCCTTCTTTGGGAGATGACAATCCAGTTCAAAAGGTACAAAAATATTCTTTACAAAAGTGCTATGATATGAGTAAGAGGCAAACTAAGAAGGAAGTGACTTTTTTTTTTTTTTTTTTTTTTTTTTTAGAAAACCTACAAATAGTTTCCACTTCATCTTCCACAGCTGCAGCCACCCTGTGTCATAAGATGTGGTCGGACCCTGTCTGCAGCTCTTCTCTATTTCAGGGACCTCAGACCCATATACCACAGACCATTTCTCAGAAAGAGATCCCAACCACAAAGAAAAATAATTCTCAGAAAAGTATAAGGATACACAAATTACTGATGAAATGGGCTGGGTTGCCAAATTTGGTCAGTTCCACATTTTTCTTCCCCATTTTGATGTGTAAGAACATCGCCATCTTGCTGAAGCAAGAATGGAGAAAGAGGAACACCTGCCAGAGTGTGGCTCCCCCTTACCTCCCCATATGCAGCCTTTCAGTAACACATAGACCCAAGAACACAGTCGTAGAGCCACACAAGGCCAGAAATGTGCTGCAAGTTTTATGCATATTAGCTCATTTAATCTTCACAAAAGCCATGTGACATTCATTTAAAAAATTTTTTTTTAATTTATTTGAGAGAGAGAGAGAGAGAGAACAAGAGAAAGAGCGAGAAAGAGAGGGAAAGATAGAGGGAGAAGCAGACTTCCTGCTGAACAGGAAGCTCAATGCAGGGCTCCATCCCAGGACCCTGGGATCATGACCTGAGCCAAAGGCAGACGCTTAACTGATTGAGCCACCCAGGCACCCCCCTATCTAACATGCTGATAGCTGATTTCCATCATTATACACATCAGGGGAGTGGAAGTTCAGAGACACGGAGTTCTGGTTCCAAGTCACACACGCAGTAGGCACAGAACCAGGTCCCCATCCCCCTTTTCACTATGCTACTCTGCCAGATGAGTGATAATGGGAATAGACATTCCAGAGGTGAGTATAGGAAAAGACTGCCTGCATTGGAGTGTTCTGGGATGTAACAGGAATGGAATTTGGATGGTATCTTGAATGGCAGGATTTTTCACTGGTAGGGCAGAGGACTTGTAGAAATAGAAGACATGTTTGGAGATTCCCTAGTGATTGAGGGAAACGGGGGAGGGAGGATGCCTGAGTAGGACATTCCAGATTAGTTGAGGGAACTTGGAATGAACTCTCAGCAATGGGGAGCCACAGAAGGGTTTTGAGCAGAGGGTGAAATGAGCCAAATACTTATAACCCTTAAGAAAACATATAACAAGGGTTCTAGTCTCTGTTTCAGCTAAGGCCTGACGATATTCAATGCCACAACCCAAAGTGAAGTGTAAGAACACCTGCCTATTTTTTTTCAGCTTTATTGAGATATAACTGACACAACAGAGTATAAGGTTTAGGGTATTTTAGGGTATACTACATGAGGATTTGATACACATATAGGTAACAAAATGATTACAACAATCAGTATACTTAACACCTTCATCATCTTATATAATTATCACTTGTTTGTGTATGTGTTGAGAACATTGAAGATCTACTCTCTTATCACTTCCAAATATACAATTCAGTATTATTAAATATAGTCACTATGTTGTACATTAGAGCTCCAGAACTTATTCATCTTGTAGCTGAAAGTTGTGTCCTTGGCCAACATCTCATTTACCCCACCCCCAGCCCCTGACAGCAGCCATTCTACTGATAACACCTCTTTTTATGACTTACAAAGATAGTGGCCGAAACTAGGTTTCTGACTCATAGTGCCTAACCCCCCAACCTGGGCCCTAATGGGGTCAGGAGGGAGACAATATTATTTTAGGAAAGAGCAGTCAGCTCTTAAAATGAGGTTATGGTGTGAGGTTGTCAGGGACTTTGAGCTAGATATGGCCACAGGGAGAGACATCTGGCTGGGTGCTCTTCATCCCACCCAAGACAGCTGCCTTCAGTGGAGGAAGGACTCCAGAAAGCCTGGATGCTCAGAGGCTGAGGAGGGGGTCATGACCCAATGCCTAGGAGCTGGAGGCTCCATTAAGGAATTGCATAGGAGACATTACCAACTGATGGGGATTCTCTGGAGATCAGCAGCCACTTTTAACCACCTGCCAAGCCCAGAAAGTATTAGTCAAGTAAGAATGTCTGCCCCTTATCTTCCCCTTTCTCCCTCACACTGAGTCAGAAGCAGCCTAGCGAATTGGGGAGAAACTGTAAGAACTCAACCTCTTCCTAATGCAGGTGAACAGCTTTCAGTGGCTTCAGGTCAAGAGAGGAGAAAAACTTAATTTTGCATGATTAAAGTTTTTGTTACTGTGACAGTTAATTTCATGTGTCAACTTGGCTGGGTTGCAGTACCCAGATATTTGGTCAGACACCAGTACAGATGCCACTGTGAAGGTATTTTTTAGAAGAAATTAATATTTAAATCAGTAGACTTTGAGTAAAGCAGATTGTCCTCTATGGTGTGGGTGGGTCTCATCCAATCAGTTGAAGGTCGTAAAAGAACAAGACTGAAGGCCCACAAGAGAGAGGGAATTTGCCTCAAGACTGTCTTTAGAGTCCAGCTGCAGCATTAACTCTTCTGTGGGTCTCTAATCTGCTGGCCTGCCATGCTGACTTTGGATTTGCCAGGCTCCATAATCACAATCACATGAGCTCATTCACAGTAGGTAGGTAAATAGATAGATAGATAAAAGATAAAAAGAAAGATGTATATAACTATCGTTATTAGAGTAGTCTGTGCAATAATTAAGTAACAGAGACTATTTGTGACAAGAAGTGACCAGAGGGTCTTTAATTATCTAAGAATGTGATGACAGGTTATGAGGTCTGCCTGAAATTCCATCCAAGAAGTGGGGAAGAATGAACACCATGGGCTGGATTTGAACGATAAGGGGAAATGGGTTTTTCTGAATCCCAACAATTTATTACCAATGACACAAACAAAATAGAATCCAGTAAAATGAACAATAGAACCTAGGAGGGAGAGATTCCATTTAGGGGCTGCTGTCATAGTCTATAAATAGAGATCTTAGTTTACAGATGGCAACAAGAACGTAAAATGATGTTAAATGGGGAAAGCGCCCAGAAAAATATTTGAGAGGATGTGATGGATTAGGTGAGAGCCAGGCAGTAAAAGAAGTTGTGTAGAGAGAGAGGAGTGGTGATATCAAAAAAGTAACTGAAGCCAGAAGGCTCTAGTGAGCCAGGGAAGCAAGGATCTGACCAGACAAGGGATGAGCAGGAAGCAATATTCAACTGGCTCACATGAGCTCAAACCAGAAGGTTTGCAAAGGAAAATTGCCTCAGAATCATGAGGAAGGCATTACTGTGGGAGAAATGTGGCACATTTTGTTGAGAAATGCAGAAGGGAAGGGATGAGAGATGGATCCAGAGCTCAGGGTGCCCACAATGTTTGTAACTGAGGGGGATATCTTTAAGCAAAAGAACACATGCAAACACAAAATTGACTATAAATATGAACATTTACTTACAATCAAAACACATTACAAATTTTTAAGGAGTTGATGAGTACTACCTATGCCACAATATACTAAAAAAAAAAAATAGCATGATATTTTTAGGTTGAACTTTTTGACACACCTTTTCCCTACAGCCTTAGCTACCCAACTGCAAATCACCTCTTCATGAAACCACAGTTTCACAATAAAACCATTTTCCCTTGATAGAATAGAAAGATAATTCACTCTTATAAGATGGTTGATGGAAATTTGTTTAACTCTTGGTAGTTTAGCTTCCTCGCTTGTCCTCATAATGGTAATGTCAAGTTTAGACATCGACACACACAAAGCCTCGACTTCTCTCACAGAGAGAAGTCATCCCTGGTGGCAAATACAGGAATTCTGAGAAATTCTCTTTGGCTCAGTTACTATCAAGTGGGCTGGAGTGGTTTCCCAATTCACCCTCCCCACACAAAGTTCGCTAACCACAACTTAACTGTCCTCAGAAAGGACTGAAGACCATATAAATAGACCTTATCCCACTCAACTACTCAACTTTCCCTTCGCTGAATCCCAAAAGTGCTCACGATCACTCTACCAGCAGCCAACAAGAGAGAAAATGGAAGGGAAGAGGTCTGTATTTTGCAAATATTGCAATATCATCGGATGGCACAAACATGTTTCCAGGCTCCTTCTAGGCTCCTTGGAAAGGAGCGTGTACAATGAGGGGCCCTGAAGCTTAAGCTCCATTAATTTCATGGTAAATCTGCATCTCATTAGAACAGAACCTGGAGGGACAACCATTCTTGGGAAATGAGAGACAGAGAAATTACCACAATTAAATTCCAATTTAGGATAATTGGGTTTTTTTCATGTGGATTTACAGGGCAGATTTTTCCATTTATTTATTTATTTATTTATTTATTTCCTTTTATTTATTTTTACTTATATAATCAGCCATTCATTGACCCTTTGCAGGGCACTAAGGGTATACAAATAAACATGACTCTTGGATCTCTTTAAGATTAGCTGCATAAACAAGCGCACTGCAGTATGGTCAATGGTGGGAGCCCCAAGTAGAGAAGAGCCAGCTTGTGGGGCTGGGGTGCTGTGGGGGCCCAAGGCAGACTTCCTAAGCTGGTACACCCCTTGAGTATCAAAGGGCCACACAAGTTTGCCAGGTGAACAAAGAGGACAGATGTTTTCCACGCAGAGGAGGTTGGGTGCACATGAACCAAGGTGAGATACAGCAGAGAGTTCAGGGGAAAGCAACTGGCGTGCTAAGGCCAGATTCTAGGGCGCATGATGGGGAGGGGCTGGAAAGCACAGAAGGGAGAACATGGCAGAAAGGCCTGGGTGCAGGACAGCCGCAGCAGTGAGCGCACAGGCTAAAGGTCCAGAGAAGACAGGAGAGCTGTCTGAAGCTGTGATAAAGTTTTAATGGTTATGTTAGGACTTGATGGTAATTTACTGGATATTGAGTTTGATAAAGAGAAAGAATTTTTAATATGAAGGCTTAGACATCATGTAACTATAATTGTAATAAACTCTTATTAGAGAAACTTTTTTTTTTTTTTACATATTGTGGAAGGTGGACTAGGAATTGGGAATAATTTTTTTTTAAACATTTTATTTATTTATTTGACAGAGAGAGATCACAAGTAGGCAGAGAGGAAGGCAGAGAAAAAGTTTGGGGCGGGGGGAAGCAGGCTCCCTGCTGAGCAGACCCAATGCGGGGCTCGATCCCAGGACCCTGGACCCAGGGCCCTGAGACCATGACCTGAGCCAAAGGCAGAAGCTTAACCCACTGAGCCACCCAGGTGCCCCTAGAGAAACTTTTAAGTACAAAGTAGAAGTAGGAGAAACCTCATGATGAACCCCATGTACACATTACCTGGCTTCAATAATGATCAACATTTTGCCCATCTTGTATATATACCATTCAAGGGATTAATTGGTAAAACTTACTGTAGAACTCCAATAATCATAAAAGTATAACAATAACATATGAATTGATACATTTTGGTTGGTATCTCAGATAACTGAGGAGAAAAGAATATCCAGTTAATAATGTGGGGCAGCTAATTACTCATTTGGGAAAATAAGTAAGTTCAACTTATAGTTCACAGTATATTTAAAAGGTGTAATGGGTGAAAAGTTTTTAAATGCCATAAAAATTAGAATAAAACATAGCTGCATATTTATCTAATTGTAAGGTTAGAAAGAACTTTATAGGCATAAATTTAACAGAAAAATAATTACAAAAGAAAAGATGTATAGTTTTCACCAAAAATGTTTCTGGAAAGCCTCCTGCAAATCAATGAAAGTGCAAAGGAGAGAAAAATGACAAGATCAAAAATAAAGACACATTACAAAGAGTTTATTCCTTTACATTATGCAGTGCCCTTAAAAATTAACAGGAGAATGACAAATGCCAATAAAACAAATTAGCAAAGAACATGAACACACAAGCCTCAACAGAAAAAAGTTAAATCACATAACCATATAGAGGGAAAAAATAACTCTTGCTAATCAAATAAATTATAATGAAACTGAAAGTACACTTTGGCTAATCAAAAGTGGCAAAATTAATTTTTAAAGAACATGTTTTGCATCGATGGAAGTACTGGAAATTGCATGCTTTCTCTACCCATAATAGAATGTAATTCACTATAATATTTCTAGAGGGCCATTTGACAATTTCTTTTCTATTTTTTTTTTAAGATTTATCTATTTATGAGAGACAGAGAGAGAGAGAGCAGAGGGAGGAGCAGAGGGAGAGGGAGACAAGCAGACTTCCCTCTGAATGGGGAGTCCCACACAGGGCTCGACCCCAGGACCCCAAGATCATGACCTGAGCTGAAATCAAGAGTCAGATTCCTAACCAACTGAGCCACCCAGGGGCCCCTGATGGACAGTTTCTATCAAGAAGTTTACAAATTGGAAGCACTAATCCACTAATTCCACCCTTTGTAATTATGTTAAAATAATCAAAGATGTATACAGAGATAGTTGCATAAGGATGTTGATTACCGTGTTGACTATAACAGGGAAACCATGGCAATGTTATAAATATTCAATGGGCAAATATTGAAATTTATTGTGATTGTGGTAAATTCATGCATGGAATATGATGCAGCTATTAGAAAATCGCATTTTCAAATTCTTTAATGACACAGGGCATTGCTCTTAATGTATTATGTATTGTGAAAATTATATGACCCAATTTTAATTTAGAAAGAGATGTGTGTATGCATAGTTGTGTGAGAGAGATATATATATAGATAGATAGATATAGATATAGATATAGATATAGATACATAGCAAAAAGCCTGGCATTCAATACATTAAAATGTTAAAATACATTAAAATGTTAACCATGATTTTCTCTCAGAAATAGGCATCTGAGTGACTATTTTTATTTTACATACTTTTCTGTATTTTCTACCATGAACATGCATTACATTTTATAATCATAAAAAGAATGTCCTTTTGTTTATGGAAGTTCATTTGTTTGCATTCTGTTCCTAAAATGATTTCAATATTGAAAAAGGAATAGACTCATTACTTCACAAATATGAAGAGCAACATCAAAATCCATAATGTGAATGTTTGTTTGCCCGGGGGGCACACTTTCCAAATCAAGAACTGCACAAATGAATAAAGAATGCAGCATATTTGGAGCCTGGCTGTGTGCTTTGATTTCATGCATAATATGGAGACATGTATAGTTCTCTCCAAAATATGACCTTAGTGCCCAGCTTCATGAATCAGTTTCCTTTTCTAGTTTATGTTTCGCCATGCATATGTATCGAAGTATGTCTGAGCCCTCAAGGAAAAGGAACCCTACTGTGCTGGGCCCCGCCTTACAGACAGTTTTCTAGCCTGAGATTGTCACTTCCAGAGATAGGAAACATTTCTTTCTGGGGTGATGTTTACGGTTTTAAATAATGTGCAAGACAGGATAGTCAGGTAAAATCAGATAGTCTGAAAATTCCTCCCCTGGGTGCTCCCCTCCAATCCTGAAAGTGAGCATTTCCATTTATCTCTAAGTTTTTTCTCTCCAAACGTCCTTAGTTCCTTGAGCTTTTCCACGTACAGTGCAATTTCCCAAACTCTTCCCTCTGCGGATATGGTTACAGTACTCTTCTTTATGGCCTGGAAATGTGGTATCAGATGTGTGCATGGTCTTCAGATGTGGTTTGACCTGTGCAGCGTGCAGGCCTCTGTCCTCTTCCTGGGTGGAAATAAACACCAGCAGTGCAGACCAAAGTTGCTTTGCCTGTGTTCTGCAGTTCCAGCCAGCACCCCTCATGCATGGAAGTCAGGATGTATTGTCATGACTCATGACATGACATGAGTATGGTCAACAAAACAAAACAAATAAAAAATCTTCCCAAAGGCTTTTCATATAAAGCCTTTGTATTTTGTACTCAGGCTGCCATAGCAAAATATCACTGAACAGGTGGCTTCCCCAACAGAGATCTATTTCCTCCCAGTTCTGAAAGCTGAAAGTCCAAGATCAAGGTAGAAGCCCGTTCACTTCCCCGGGAGAGCCATCTTCCTGACTTGTAGACAGCCACGTTCCTGCCCTGTGCTCACAGAGCCTTCTCTCTCTGTGCATGAGGACAGAGAGTGTGCACACTTTCTCATCTTATAAGGGCACTAATCCTATCAGATCAGGGCCCTGACCTTAGTTATTTTGTGACAGGCTCCGTCTCCAGTCACGTTGGAGGTCAGGACTTGAACATATGAATTTGACGGGGGCGCAATTCAGTCCATAACACTTTTATACAAAAGTCAAGGGAGATTCATCTAAGTGTTTCCACTCTTGCCCACCCAAAATTAAGGTCCTATAGAACAACCAGAATGATCTTTTAAAAAAAGAGAAAAACACAGGTCAGATCAAGTCAACTGCCATGTTCCAAACTCCCCCAAGATATTCTCTTTGCACCCAAAATAAAATCCAAACTCCTAATGGTCCCCTACCAGACCGTATCATTTGGCATTGCTCATCTTCCCAAGTACCCCTCCTCCTCCAGCCCTATCTCTCTGCACTCCCCAGACTGGCTTTCCATCCATCCTGCCCCGGGCGTTGATGCTTCCCATGGTCTTCTCTGGAGACTCTGGCCTGCCTCGCTCCCTACATCACTTTAGACTTCCACTCAATCGTCCCCTCCCTGTCCCCTCCATCTGGCCAAGCCCCTTCTCATAGTTTACTTGTTTTCACACAGAGATGCCTATCACTACCTGAAATTACATTTATTCATTTCACATTTATTTGTTTACTCTGTATCTCTTCCACCTTCCTTCGTTCCTTTCCTTTTCTTTTCTTCCTTCCTTCCTTCCTTCCTTCCTTTCTTCCTTTCTTCCTTTCCCTTGTTTAGCACTGTACCTCCAAAGCCAACAACAGAGCCTGGCACATAGAAGATGCTTGAATAATGGTTGAATAAATGGATCCTTGTGAGGAAATTTGAATTTCTTCCTCGTTCTGTATAGGATTTTACTTTGATCTAGTTAAGTTTTGCTTCTAATTGTTTATTTTTCTGCTCACCATTTTACCTGCCAATATTGTTTTAAATGTGATTCTGTTATTCATCATATTAGATATTTCTCTCAGATATTTCAGCTCATGTAAAATGTCAAGTATTCCCTCTAGGCATCCCTATAGTTATATCAAAAATGTAAAAAAATACACGCAAAGTTTTTACAGGCTGTAAGATATCAAGCAAACATTAGTTACAATGTTTATGTTATTTATATGATATATGTGGTTATTATGCCTGTACTATGTACAACTATGTGATTATTATGTATTATGGACTACATATGATTTCAGCAGACCCCTGCCTGCCTATCCGTGGGGGAAATATTCCAGGACTCCCCTTGGATGCCTGAAACCTCAAATCCATCTCTAATTTGGTCCCAAAAGAGTGGGTGATGTTATTTAGATCCAGTCCGGGGGGTTGGCAAATGACACTCATAAAGAACTAAATGCCTTAATCCTACCCAACCAAAAGGAAGGGTGAAGATAGGGAAAACATATTATTTAACACAAAGAACTTTATATATGTTCCCTTCTTTCATCCTCAAAACAACTCTCAGTTTTCCTGAATTTTACAAAAAAAAAAAAAAAAAGTGAAGTTCAGAGAGGTTTGGTAACATGCCAAGCTAGCATGTGACAAAGTCACAGATCCATCTGACTCTTACAGTCTTGCTCTTCCCAATATACCCCCTGTCTCCCCTAGTTCTTTAGATGGGTACTTTTATTCTGGCAGCCATAAGAGATCCACATCCACCTGGAGGACTTTTAAAGGGGTGAGAGTCAATTCTCATTGAGCATATTTGTGAAGGCATTCTGCTCAGCACTGTGAAGGACACAGAGCTAAACATCTCAAGGAGCTTAGAATTTAATGCAAGAAAACCCTTTTTAAAGTTGGATTGCACTTATGTTTTTGAAGGGCTGATTTGTCATACTGTTATTTATTTATCTCTGAAATATTTCTCTTCAACTTCTCTCTCTACACACACAGATACACGCACACACACACCATATACCTCTCTCTCTTCCCACACACAATGGCACTCACTGGCCAGGGTCTCATCTACTTAGGTAGATTTAATAGCAATTCAAACATGAGTAGTGTTAATATATGTTTCTCTCATGTTTGAATTGCTATTAAGTCTATCCAAGCAGATGAGACCCTGGCCAGTGTGTACCATTTCCCCCCTTGAGAGATTGCTAAGATCATTTGGTTTATTTTGTAGTGGCCTCTCTTTTTGATATTTATTTTGGGTTCTGATAAAGAATGTTGACCCCTAATGGCTAATAGAATGTGACTAAATGATAGTGTAGAGCCTGGAGAGGAATGAGTGGGAACAACATACATATAAAGCATATCATACAGCATGTCAAAATATTCACTTCATAGTGACTCAAGATACCTCCCAGAAACTGGTTTACAAAAGACTATCAAGCAGTTTAAGAGTTGGTGAGTGTTCTTTGCCATTATAAAGTGCAGTATTATATAACACTGGTGCCCATTAGGATTAACCAAAACTTAGATGAATGGCAACCAGAAGAAATCTTGGTAGGAGGCATCTTAAGGGTTCAGGACAAAGTGTGTAGAGAATGGGAGAGCACTTTCTGGCATTAGCCTCCAGAGAACACAACTCCATCGGGCCTGTTGTTTAAGGACTTCATAGAGCACTCAATGTTTGGCACTCCCAATGCAGCTAGAATGCCTCATGAACATTAAACACAGGGAGCATATGTGTATCTATATAGGCAGTATTTGGAAAAACACTCGTTATAACGTCAAGAAAAACACAAACCTGAAGATATTTGACTCCATGGGATGATCCTATCAAAAACAAAAGTGCAAAACTGTACAAATAAAAGAGACAAGGCGGAAATATCCAAATCTGTTAACAGTGATTGTCTTGGCTGCTAAAAATTGGAGTAGAGTTTTCTTCCTTCTCTCCCTTTTCAAAATTCTCTGAAGTAATCAAGTTGGTTTTTTTTTTAATCTTAAAAATTCCATCTTTTAAAAGATGGGATTTACTTTGTTCTCTTTCTTTTTCTCTTGGTAGGACACAATTTTCTCTTATGAGCTGCCCAGCTGCTGTTCCTGGCACACTATTAACCATCACCCAAGCCGGCACACAAGGTTGAGCAGATGAAGAAAATACGATATTGTGAGGTGATGCTTAGATTTGGAGGAAGCTGAATGACTAAAAAGCTTGATTACTTACTCTTCCCTGAAAAACTCTAGGAGACCCAACAAATGCCACATAGTACCTATCTCCTTTCATTATTATTTCTAATTTTTATGACTAAGAAAGTGTCATGGAAACCATTCTTTTCAACATGAAACTCAGGACACAATAACCAACAAAGGATTTTCAAGCTGCCTCTGGGAACAAGCACTGTCTGGAAAATATACATACTTAGTAAGTGACATTTAATAAACGTTTTGATGGTTCATGGGGAAACAGGACAAATATTGAAATCAAAATGGTTATAGAACACTATTGTATTTGATAATTGTACTTAAAATGCTGGACTGAATCTGAATGTAGTTGTTTGTTGTTTTAAAAATTTTTTTAATCTCCATTATTTGTAAGAACAACAGGTATCAATAGGAGTAGCATCAAAATGCATTGAGCTTGAGGGTGTGATGCAGGAATCAGAGTGCCCAATCTCAAATTCAAATTCCCTGAAGTCTAAGACCATGTGTAAGTTATTAAACTCTCTAAGTCACATTTTTCTGATTTGTCAAGTAGAGTAATTAGGATGTTTAGAATGATTAAATGACGTAATTAATGTACAATATTTATGTATTGTCTGGTCCATATGAATCTTAACAAATGGTAGGCATCATTGTTATCATCCATAATATCAAATAAGTACCAATAGAACCTGGTCCTAAGCTTTTAAATCAGTCCTGGCTATGAGAGTGACTGGATATCTGCATCTGATCCCACCTGAGATGTACTGTCAGGAAGCCATGTGTATCTGCAGAAAGCCAACATGTGTTGTAGCAGGCAGATAAAACTTAGAATCCTAAGATGCTAACCATATTTAAGATCGTCTTGTGCCCTCAGTTTTCAATGAAGGAAAGAGCAGCTTGAACATGTTGGGAGTGTTAAGTACAGAACGTGAATTTTCCAGCTCTGTGTCCCTTGGAATACAGGCTGCTACTCGTTGTCAGTGTTGTCAGAAGGGAGATTCATTTTGGCCAGAATGAGATTATCTCCCTTTTGGATTTTTCAGAATTTAACATGCCAGATACTAAGGAGCTCAGTTGTCCATGCAAAAGCACTAGAAATGGCATCTGGTGAATCTCCATGTCCTTGCCAAGTGACTCATCTGCCCTCCCTCACTGGCTATAATCCTTTACTAGAATAGAGTCTAAATGAAATTTTTCAGCACTTCAAATATTTTAGTCTCTATAGTGTACAAATACCAATGCTGAGAGCTCAACATAAAAGGTGGTTATATAATGGGAAAACTCCCAAGAATCTGGCACAAGTACGTGTAGAACCATGTCTTAGCAACACTTCCTCAAATAAGATTGTGTTTGATTTCCACAGAATTAATAATTCTTCTCACTGAAAGTGAGCTCATAATGAAAAATTAGAAAACACGTAAGAAAACAAACCACCAGAAGATTGTAGGTACAATATTAGAAAAATTGGCACACAAGAATTCAAATTCTAGAACAATAAGAGATTACTTAAATATTCGTGTTTAAAATTATTAAAGAGAAAAAAGAAGGAAAAAATCGCAATGAGGGACACATGGACGGTTTAGTCAATTTAATCATCTGCCTTCAGCTCAGGTCATGATCCCAGCATCCTGGGATTGAGTCCTTCATCAGTCTCCTTGCTCAGTGGAGAGCCTGCTCCTCCCACTGCCCACCACTTCCCCGGCTTGTGCTCTCTCTCTCTCTCTCTCTCTCTGACAAATAAATAAACAACATATTTTTTAAAAACCACAATGAAAAAACAAAACAATAAAAATGATCAGGCAAATTTGAAAATGAAATGAGTGGAGTTTCTAGAAATGAAATTATAGTTACTAAGATTAAGCTCAGTAGAAAAACATAATCACATATTAGACACAGCCAAAGAGAGGATTACTGCACTGGAAGCTAAAACTGGGAAGAAAATAAAGAAACAGGAGGTGTGAACGTTTTAGAAACACGAAAGGTAAAATGAAATTTTTCATTTTCATAGAATGGAAAATATTTAAAATAGTAATAGAAAGCAAGAGTATATACAAAAGATAAAAGTAATGTTGGATTGTCGTATCTTAAAATTTTCTGCAATTGATGAAAGATATGAATACTCAGTTTGATACAGCACAGTGACTCCCAAGCAGGATGAAGAAAACTAAAAATCATTATCTAGACACATAATTGTGAAACTGCAGAGCCCCAAGATAAAGATATAATATTAAAAATAACCAAAGGGAAAAGATAGTTCTGTACCAAAGAGCCACAATGAGAACAATAGCAACTCCTCAACAGGTTAATAAAGGCCAGAAGCCAATGAAAGAATGTTTTTAAAATGCTGAAAGTCAAAGATCAATCTTTTATACTCACCTAAAAATTCTATGTTCAAAATTCCCCACTCAGGGGAATTTATTAAACAATTTTTTAATAATTGAGATGAAATGAAGGTATCTCCAGACACATTTTGATAAAGTTTACCACCAAAAGATACTTACTGACAGAACTCTAACTTAAGGATATATTCGGGACAGAAAAAACTAAACTAAGTTAAGAGTGGTATGCAGGAAACAGTAATAAACAACAACAAAAGTAAATATGTAAGTATGTAAATATCTAAGTAAGTATGGGAAGTTAATAATACTAATAACAGTATTATGATCAATTTGGATGAGATATTAGTAAAAATAAAGTTGAACTAAACTGTGAGAAAGATCATGAGTCAACAGACTTTGGTTCTTGGCCTAGTTTTATCAGCTACATGAACTTTGGGCAAATCATTGTTCTCATTTGTAAAATGATATTCAGATAGGGTGAATATTAAGTTTTCTTGAAATTTAATATTCTTTGATTTTACTATACTACCTCCTGATCACCTTGCCCCTCAAGAAAAGAATACAAGCTATTGAGCTACACACATATTTGCTGCTTTACAAAGTACATGAATAGTTTAGGTGACTATCCCTTGAAATCCCCAAACTGATCCACAAGATTTATATCAACATTATGACAGAGAAAATGCCCACTGGTTGTTGTTTGTGTTGAATATGTAATAAACATTTGCAGCATGCTGGTGTTGCACAGTGCACAAGCTGCCTCCTATCTCTCACCATGTTACATCAATCAGTCCTGGTGTGAAGCATCCAGAGATGCTTCCTACCCTCTCTAGAAAAACTTAAAAATGAAAAAAGAAGTTGGAAACAAAGTCTAGTAATCCTACTTATACTGTATTGGCAGGGAAGTGGGGGAGGGAAGAATATGCAATGTATTCCTCCCTAGAAGACAGTGAGAATGATTTCTTTTTGTCTGAATGGAGTGTGCAGTCTGAAGTCTGAGAACTACATTATAGATGAAGCCTTTTCCCCAAATGCTCCTTTAACTTCTGTTAAGTTTCTACAAGTTGGGGAACTATTTCTCTGTTCTTAGTTTGTTTCAAAAAATTTTTGAGTCATTGTTCACAAACAGGGCAAGAATATGCTGTCAGAAATCTTTATATTCTGGAGGATTATTGCAAACCCAGCATTTACTGCATGTTTTAAAGAAGCATTTCATGGCCTATGTCCTCACTACATCTGTAGACCTTCCTTAACCTTCTACTTAACCTTTCTACAGATGCCAAACAACTGACAATCACCTGAACATTTTCATATACATGGTTCTTTCTGCCTAGAATTTACATTTCCCTTTCTTTAGAAGACAGCTCCTTCCCATTCTTAAGGATGCTTCTTCCTTCTAGAAGCTGCCACCTAACTCCTCTGAATTACACACAGTGTTAGGTCCCTCTTCCAATGTGCTTCACAAACAGAAAACTGTGTCACTTCCAGGCATAAGCACTTAAGAACTGGTGGGTAATTCTCCATCTTCTCTTTCCTTCCCATATCAACTGGGATCATAGGTTAAGGAGGGTGAAGCTCTGGGACAGTGGAAATTCCAATGTCCTGGCCTGCCAAGGTGCCATATGAAGAATAGTTTTCATGAAAAATGGCTAGACCCACAAAGAAAGTGGTGTAAGAAAGAAATTAGCCTTCTCTTTGCTCAGTCATTGAAACCCTGGGGCTGTTTATTACTGCAGCATATCATAACCTCCCTGACTAATACAGTATCTCTATAGTGGTAGTTTTGACACTTTACCACATTTGTCTTGTTTTCTTGCCTGTTCTCTTGAGATGGAAGCTGGGACATTTACTTCTGTATTTCCTGGCTCCAAGATAGTGACTGACATATAGTAAGAGCTAAATAAATTTATTGAGAGTCATATAGTAGGAAGAATAACAGTGTACATTGGACTGATCATTGTTGGAGGTCTCATTACTTTATAGAGCTATTGTTTCAGACCCGTTAAGCAGATAGACAACCATGTGACAAAGGATAGATTGTTTCCCTTAAATTGGGCCAAAAAATGTCAAGAATTGTCAGTTAAGCCACACAATTTTGCACATGATCCAATTATACTTTTGACCTTACTTTTACCTATAATCTTCTGCGGAAACAAAAATTGCCAAAGTCTTTGAAATCATGACCAATGTTCTCATCCTTCATGTGTGCCTTGGCTATGAAGAAACTCTTAAAACCAGGGAGTATAAGTCTTCCAACATGTATTCTTCCAAAATTGTATTGACTCTTCTAAGTTGTTTGCAATTTCATGTGAATCTGAGATTCAACTTGTCAGTTGTACAAATAAATCCAATTGGTATCTTGAATAGGATTGTGCTGAATCTATAAATCAATTTAGAAAAAAAATCTTAATACTGTTTCTTCCAATTTATAAATATGGTTTATCTATTTTTATTTGGCTCTTCTCTAATTTTCCTCAGTAATGTTTTGTAATTTTCTAGTAAAGTCTTACAAATTTACTATATCTAATAATTTTATGTTTTATTCTATTTAAATAGAAATGCATCTTCCATTTCATTTTCCAATATTTTGTTATTACCTGAAGTTAACTTTGTATATTACAGAGTTTGTATCCCACGACTCTGCTAAAATCACTTATTATTTATAGTAACTTTAGATTGTGTAAGATTTTCTAAACATAAATATGTGTTTACTTCTTTTTTTTTTTAAGATTTTATTTATTTATTTGAGAGAGAGAGAGACAGTGAGAGAGAGCATGAGCGAGGAGAAGGTCAGAGGGAGAAGCAGACTCCCCATGGAGCTGGGAGCCCGATGTGGGACTCGATCCCGGGACTCCGAGATCATGACCTGAGCCGAAGGCAGTCGTCCAACCAACTGAGCCACCCAGGCATCCCTGTTTACTTCTTTTTTATTCTTTGTCTTTTGTTTCTTTTCTTATTGCACTGGCTAGGACCTTCCAGAAAATGATGAATAGAAGTGATAAGGTTGGAATCCTTGTCTTGTTCTTATTTTTCAGGAAGAAGCATCCAATAATTCACCACTAACATGATGGTAACTACAGGTTTTTAATAAATACTTTTTATGTAACAAAGGAAGTTCCCTTTATTTCTAATTTCCTGACACTTACTATCATTAAAAAGGTATTAAATTTCCTCAAAATTTTTTTCTGAATCATTGAAATTATTGTTTTTTTCTTTATAAGGTTAATATGGTGAATTATACAGATTTATTTTTTAATTAAAAAGCTTACATTTCTTAGACATATTCTCCTCTTTACTCATGAAGTTTTATCTGTTCTATAATCTATAAGATTTGATTTGCTCATATTTCCATCAGAATTTTTGTGCATATGTCCATGAAAGATATTGGTCTACAAATTTTCTTATTTTGTAACATCCTTGTCTGCTTTTGGTATCAAGGTTATGCAAGCTTTATTGAATGAATTGAAAATGTTCTCTCCTCTTCTGTATGTGTGTGTGTGTGTGTATTTAAGTTTGTGAAAGTTTGATGTTATTTCTTCCTTTAATGTTTGCTGCAAAGCATTAGATAAAACATCTGGCATGGATTTTCTTTTGGGGAAGGTTTTTTAAATTAAAAGTTCTATTTTTATAATAATAGTAGTTATGGAGCTGTTCAGATTTTCCATTACACTTGTATCTGTTCTGGTAATTTTAGTTTTTAAAAAGTTTGTCAATTTCACCTGAGTTTAATCTACTGGTTTAAATCAATTCATAATATTTTCTTGTTACATGCTTAGTATCTGTGGAATCTGTGGTGGTATCCTGACCTTCACTGTTTTTTGTTGTTTTTTTTTTCCTATTTTTCTCTAGGGTTTATGGATTTTATTAATCTTTACAAAGAAATAACTTGTGTCTTTGTTAGTTTTTTCTATTGTTTATTTCTGTTTGTCTCTTTTTATTTCCTCCTACATTCTTTGGGTTTGATTTGCTCATTTTTTTCAAAGTGAAAAGTTAGGTAATTTATTTTAAATCTTCTTACTTTCTTTCTTTTTTTAAAGATTTTTAAAGAGATCACAAGTAGGTGGAGAGGCAGACAGAGAGACAGAGAGGAGGAAGCAGGCTCCCCAGTGAGCAGAGAGCCCGATGTGGGGCTCGATCCCAGTACCCTGGTATTATGAACTGAGCCAAAGGCAGAGGCTTAACCCACTGAGCCACCCAGGCGCCCTAAAACCTTCTTACTTTCTAATAAAAACATTTAAAACTATAAACTTCTTTCTTAGTGCTGCTTTGTCTGCATTCTACAATTACATATATTTATCTTTATTTTCATTCCATATAAAATAGTTTTTAATGTTCTTTCCACTTTAATCTACAGGTCATTTTAAAATACATTATTTAATTTCCAAATGTCAATTTAATTCTTTGTTTTTATAGTTTTATTTTTTTGCTGAATTTCCCTATCCATGCACTCTTTATGACAGTCTTACCCTTTAGATCCTTAAATAAATTTATATGACCTATAGTAATGTATATCACCTTGATTTCCATTCCTTTTGAATGCTTTGACTCTTGACCATGAGTCACAATTTTCAGTTTCTTTATATATATAGTTTTTTATTTTTATTACTGAATACTGGATATTATAGAAGATGTGTCCATCTAGCCAGAAATTTACTGGATAATAACTTGAACTTGTGGATCTTTGGTATTATATTTTCTATGGTGAATCTGCTTAGGATTTTTTCTCATTCTTAGAATCCTTAGATCTGGGTAATAGCATTCACTCAGCAAATTTTCCTTCTGGGCTTCAATGGAAAACCTAAAGTGTTTACTAAACCCCTTTACTTAGATGGATCCAGGTTTCAAAACATCTCCCCTGCAATGGACAGCAGCTGAAATTTCTGCTACGATTTTTAACTCCAGCTTTTTCTTTCTTTTCTGCTGCTTGGAGCTTCTCCTATACACATACAGTTAAAGATCTGATGGAAATTTATATACAGATTTAGAGATTTTACCCTCTAAAGATCCCTTCTTTCCCCCCATATTTTAGAGCTGTCCTCTCAGTCTTAAATATGATTCTTTGGAACATCAAACCAATAAAACTATAACATTCTTCTTGAGATCTGGCTGCCCTCATGCCATGGGGATTGGTGTATGTCTTCATGGAAAAACTATGTAATGGATATTTCATCTAGTTTTGTTTTCTTCATCCAAGTATTTGATTCCCTCAAGTTTCTCCCTCCTTTTGGATGCCCTAGTGCTTTCAAATTGTTGGGAGCTTTTTTTTTATTATTCTATCCAGAGCTTATCATTATTATAGGGATTGTAAGGGGACTGTGCCATCCAAGCTACCCTGCCATTACTGCTCCTCAAATGTCTTCAATATTCTTTTAATGACATGTTTTCTGCATAAATGACCTGCATTGATTCAGTCAAGAATTTTGTAACTAGCACTAGTTACTTTGCTTGCAGCTAGCACTAGTACTGATGCGTAATTAAGACAGACATAAATTATCTAGATATATCCAGGTGTTTATATCTTTAAAATCCAATTCCCTGCATGGAGCACTGGGTTTTATACACAAACAATAAATCATGGAACACTACATCAAAAACTAATGATGTACTGTACGGTGACTAACAGAACATAATAAAAAAAAATCCAATTCTCCTAAATATTACCTTTTGAACACACTGTCCAGGTAGACCTTTTAAATACCACTTATTTTTTTAACTTGTTTTGAAAGTGCATGAGCAAGTGTTATTTCATGGAAGCTTACTCTTTTTGTATGTGTTGGAATTGTCAAACTGCCTTTAAAATGGTAACAGAAACACTACTTTTCTGATGGGGTTGCGTCAGTTTGGACTCCTGGTGACAAGTTATAGAAAATCATCTTGGGTTCACATTGACAAAAAAGATCACTTGGCTCTCTAGGTCCCAGATACACTAGAAGAATTAAATTGTGGTAAGATGGGTGGGGTGGTGGTGTCAGGGAGAGCCTAGATGGCTCAGTCTGTTGGGCAGCTCCCTTCAGCTCAGGTCATGATCCCAGGGTCCTGAGATTTAGCTCCACATTGTGCCTCCCGCTCAGTGGGGAGCCTGCTTCTCCCTCTCCCTCTACCACTCCCCTCACTTGTTTTCTCTCTCTCTCTTTCAAACAAATAAAATCTTTATAAAAATAAAAATAAAAAATAAACCAGGTGGTGGGTATTGGAGAGGGCACGGATTGCATGGAGCACTGGGTGTGGTGCAAAAACAATGAATACGGTTACGCTGAAAAGAAATAAAAAATTAAAAAAAATAAAAATAAATAAAAATAAAAAATAAATAAATTATGGTTAGGGGATGGATGAATTTGGACTTCAATACAATTAAAGTCCAGGTAATCAAGAGTTCAAGGACTCTGCTATTTCCTTGTTCTGTTTCTCTCTGACCATTGCCTTCATTCTCTTACCACCTGAGCAAAGTTTGCTACCAATACCTACTGAGTTTTACATACAAAAAAGGTCAAGAAAAAAAAGGAGAAATTCTCTTTCTTTGATACAGTTAGAAAAATACTGTGGATAGATGCTAATAAGCTCACTTAGACCATCATTTACTATGAGACAAAAAGGCAAGTTCAAGCAAAACCATCTCATACAGACATGGAACAGTGGTGGTTGGGGGGACTCATACCAGAAAATGGAAGAGATGAGATAAATCACTTAAATCCCCCCCCCCCCAGATATCATTTATAATGGTGGAGTGAATGTAGGAAAAAAGAACTTGGAGTGTAGAAGACAAACTTGGAAAATTAGGTCAATTTTCTGTTTAAAAAAAATACATTGAGTGGTTAATATGAGGGCTGTATTACCTATGCCTAAAAACCTCTAATGCAAAAAACCTGCCTGAGTAAATATGAAGTAAAGTAAATAGCATGGGCTTTGAATACAGCAGACTGGGTTTAAATTAGAGCTGGTATATCATAACTATTAACTATTTAACTATGAGCAATCTAAGTAATCTCTTTCCCAACATTTCCTTCATCTCTAAATAAGTCTGATAAAAATTACTTAGTAGGCTTGTGGCGACAAAATAAAAAGACACAATAGTGGAGATACTAAAAAAATCCTACTTGAGCAGATTGAGAGTCAGAGCTTGTTTCCTTTTACAATACCAACAATTTCATTTTCTTTTTGAGGCTTTAAAAATTTAAATCCATGTATCTGATTTATTTGTACTTTGGAGAGAATAACGTAGAACAAGAATCAAAAAAATGTAATTCTCCTTCTGGCTATTTTGCTATTACAAATCCAGGGCAAATTCATTAAAATAGAGATTCCAAAAAAACATTCAAGAAAGAGCTTTGATTGCCACTTTATTACATTTATATTAAAGTATTATTAAAATACTTTATTAAGCATTTAATGGTAAGGTTTCACATAATTTCACATAATGTGCTCCCTTCTCCTCCTCTGCTTCTCTTCCTGCTACTTCCTCTCCTTTTCCTGCTACTCATTCAACCTAACAGTCATCTAAAGGAAAAATTAATTTGGGATACTCACCATAATGCCACAAAAGTCCCTTCCCTAGACTTTAAACAAATTGGTTTCAGGATGTCTGGGTGGCTCAGTCCATTAAGCCTTGTGGGACTCTCCGTTTTCACTCAGGCCATGATCTCACAGTTGTGAGACTGAGTTCCACGTTGGGTTCCACACTCAGCTCAAAGTCTGCTTGGTATTCTCCCCCCACCCTCCCTTTCTGCTCCCCTCCCCTGCTCATACACTCTCTCTAAAATAAATAAATAAAAATATTTTTTAAAAAATGATTTCATCACAATACTTTACTTAGCCCAAGCTTAGGAGAAAATTTTAACTTATCCTATAAAAGAGAAAAATGTGTTTTACTACATTCAAAGAAAGTAAGTTGAAATACATAATTCAAAGACAGAGGTAAACTGTTAGTTCAACCTGGTGTGAACACTACAGCTCTGTTAGAAACAGAACGTGCACACTCATGTTAGTGAGTTTTTTCTTGGTCATGCCTTCAATAATATGAGAGAGAAGGGCAAATGAATGATGTTATTCATTCAATCAAGGCCCACTGATCTTTATTTCTTTTAAATTTTCTATTGAGGTATAATTGACGAATAACATTATATTGATTTCAGGTATACAACATAATGATTCAATATTTGTATACATTGTGAATTTATCACCACAATAAAACTAGTTACCATCTGATTCCATACAATGTAATTTTTAGGATTTACTTTCCTGACAACTTTCAAGTATGCACTACTATATTATTGACTATAGTCACCATGCTGTACAATACATCTCCATGACTTATCTATATTATGACTGGAAGTTTGTACTTCCTGAACCCCTTTGCCTATTTCACCCATTCCCCAATCTCCTTTCCCCCTGGCAACCAACATTCTGTTCTCTGTATTTTTTACCAGTTTTATTTTGTTTCACTGTTCATTTGTTTGGTTTTCTAGATTCCACATGTAAGTAATATCATATGGTGTTTGTCTTTCTCTGACTTATTTCATTAGCATATTTCCCTTAAGTTCTATCCATGTTTCACAAATAACAAGATTTCATTTTTTATGAGTGTTTTGAAAGATTGAGGATTTTATGAAAGATTAAGATTTCATATATATATATGTATATATGTATATATATAATATAATTCAATATGGTTCCATACAATTTTTAAGAATGTTCTATTTCTGTGAAAACTGCCATTGAGGTTTGACAACGATTGCACTGAATCTGTATAATACTCTGGGTAATGTTGATATTTAACAATAACACATTTAACAATCCATGAGCTTCCCATTTATTTCTGTCTTCTTCAGTTTTTTCATCAGTATCTTAGAGCATTCAGTATACAGGCCTTTTATCCCCTTGGTTAAATTTATTCCTTGATATTTTATTCTTTTTGATGCAATTATAACTGGGGCTGTTTTTAAAATTTCTCCTTCAGTAGTTTCTTGTTAGTGCTTAGAAATGCAACTCATTTTTGTATTTATTTTGTACCCTGCACTTTACCAATTTTATTATATTTTTTCATGCCCTCCCTTTCAGCTTGTGTGTGTGTTTATATCTGAAGTGAGTCTCTTGTAAGCAGCATATAGATGAGTCTTATTTTTTAATCCATTTAGTCACTATATGTTTTTTTGATGGGAAATTTAGTCCTTTTACATTTAGAGTGATTATTGATAGGTGTGACCTTATCGCCATTCAGTTCATTTTTTTCTGACTGTTTTTGCAGTTGCTTTCTGTTCCTTTCTTCTCTTGCTCTCTTTCCATATGTTTTGATGACTTTCTTTGGTGTTATGTTTAGATTCCTTTCTTGTAATCTTTTGTGAATCTACTATAGGTTTTTGCTTTATGGTTACCATAATGTTCACATACATCAACATCATATATATATATATATATATATATATATATATATATATATATGGTATAATATGTTATATGTTACATGTTATTGTGTTATAATATGTTATTACGTTATGTGTAATACGTTATATAATATATAACATCATATATATGACATATATAATGATGTATATATCATACACATAATGGTGTTACATATATGATGTTATATATATATTATATATGATGTTTTATATGTATAAATATATACCTTTTATAGACAGTAGATATATAAAATATATATATAACCATATATATAGTATAACATAGCCATATATATGGATGTTGTATACATTGTATATGTATATATAAAACATATATATAACCATATATAACAGATGTCATAACATCATATATATATGATTATATCTTGCTGTTCCTCCCTTGGTCTGCAAAGTTTCTGCTGAAAAAATTTGCTGACAGTCTTCCTGGAGTTCCTGTGTATGTAAAAACTTGGTTTTTTCTTGCTGCTTTTAATATTTTCTCTTTGTCTTTAACTTTTGTCATTTTAATTATAATGTGTCTTGGTGTGAAATTTTTTGGGTTCATTTGATATGGAACTCTGGGCCTCCTGGACCTGGATGTCTGCCCCTTTTCCAGGGTATGGAAGTTTTCTGCTATTGTTTCTTCAAATAAATTTTCCAAACTTTTCTCTCTCTCTTCTCCTTCTAGGACCCCAATAATGTGAATATTATTACTCTTGATGTTGCACTATTGTCCTTTAGCTTATTTTCACTTTTTGAAATTATTTTGGATTTTGCTGCTCTGTTTTGGTGAGCTCCACTGTTCTGTATTCTAGATCCCTGATTTGTTCTTCTACTTCATCTAGTTTGCTGTATTTATCAGTTCAGCTATTGTATTCTTCAGCTCTGTGACTTCTGTTTGGTACTTATATTTTCTTTCTTTGTTGATACTCCCATTGTGTTCTTCCATTCTTATCCTGAGTTTGGTGGGCATTTTTATGATCATTATTTTGAATTTTTTTTTAATCAGGTAGCTTATCTCCATTTCACTGAGGTATTTTCCTGAGATTTTATCTTATTTTTTCATTTGGAATATATTCCTCTGATTCCTCATTTTCTTTGACTCTCTGTGTTTCTACGTATTAGGCAAAAGAGCTACCTTTCCAGTCTTGAGGGATACACATTGTGTAGGTGATGAATTTTATTGTTTAACCTTACCCTGGCTGTTGGGTAAAGGTCCCAACCCTTTATGTTTGTTTAAGCAGCCTGATTTATTCTTGATAGGTCCCTATTGTTGAAGGTGTTCCAAGATCTGTCTCTGTTCCAAGGGGAACAATCTCAGTTAGCACCTAGTTGCAGGCTGATTGGAAGCCAGATCTTTAGGCCACAGCTTTTAAAGTATGCAAATATTTATAATCCCATGGGGCCACATTCATAAACCCTGTAGGCTTCCAGACAAGGATATCTGAACTTGTTCCCTGGGTGACTCTTGCAAAACTCAGGGCTCCAGAGGGTATATCAGCTCTTTTCTGTGAGGTATTGGTGAGCTGCAATAAGGCCAGGGAAGAGTGCAGTGATGGTGTCTCCCTGCCTATGTTCCCTGAGAACTCCTTCTTATTCTTTAGGTGTATGGTAGATCTGAAGCCTGTCCCTAAGGCTGAAACTCCACACAAGTAAGTAGGCCTTTTCCACAGGAAGACTGTGGATGTGTTTCAGTCTACTGTTTGCAGTGTCCTGAAGATGATAATCTGCCAAGAATTGTCTTTCCAATTGTTAAAGTCCTATGGAGCCCATGAATGCAAACCCCCATGTCTTCCAGGGCCACACAGTCAAGGGGCATCCTTTCTGCGGAGTGCACATGGCTGCAAGCTTTAGCGATACCTCTGGAGAGTGCAAGAGTCAGGCATGCCCACCAGCCTTAGCAAGGCAGTAGGAGAATGCTTTGGCTATGTGTGTTCATGAGCTTCTGCAAGGCATTGAGAAAATGTCATACCTGCATGCACATATCATCTCCAGAAAGGCAACAAGAGAATGCTGTGATTACTTGTACCCTTCAGCCCCAGCAAAGCAGTAGAAGAGTGGTGTGTTTGCACATGCCCTTCTTCACTAGAGGGAGAATGCACAAATGCCACTAGCCAAAGCCTCCGTCTCTGGAGAATATTCTAATTGTCCTCTGAACCTTAAGCAGATGCTTTAAGATTAGCAAATGAATCTCCTCCGCATATAGTCTAGATGCTTTTCAAATGTCTTGAGCTATTTTTGCCCTAGATTCTATGGCAAGTAAGACCACAAGTCCTTTAAAAAGTGTATTTAAGGGACACCTTTGTGGCTTAGTCAGTTAAATGTCTGCCTTTGAGTCAGGTCATTATAAAAGAGTCCTAGGATTGGGTCCCGTATTGGGGTTCTTGCTCAGCGGGGAGCCTGCTTCTTCCTCTTCCTCTGCTTTCCTCTCTGCATGCTTGTGCCCTCTCTCACATGCATGTGCTCTCTTTCTCTCTCAAATAAATAAAATCTTAAAAAAAAATAAAAAGTGTATTTAAATTCCCTTTTAGGTCCCTTGGATGTAAATTCTATTGCTTTCCTAAGCCAAACATTTAAGAGCTCATGGCTCCTCTGAAGGTCCCAAGTGTTGGGGTACCTGATGTGGGACACAAACCCCTTGCTCCTTCAGGAGAAAGTCCAGACTTATGGAGTCCCACACCAGGGGTGAGGTTTTTGGTGAGACCACGTCTCTGCCTCTCCTACTCACCTCAGTGTAGTTGTTTTATCCTTTGTTGCAGAGGAGCAGTTCAGCTACTTCCAGTTCTTTTTCAGAGGATATTATTCTACATGTAGCTATAGATTTGGTGTGCCCGTGGGAGGAGGTAAGTTCAGGATCTTCCTATGCCAACATCTTCCTATCCCCCTCCCACACTGATGACTAGATTTGTGAATCATAAATCTTACTGAGATAATTGGGACTCTTCCAAAAACTGGGATTAATATTGTTAATACATTCATTGGTCCTACTGCTCTCCTTGTCTTACATCTTCCTAATGTGGCACACAGGCCCTTCACCATCTGGCATCTAAATGCATCTCTAGCCCTGTCTGAAACTGTATTACTTTAGAACCCTACACTTCACCAGTCATCCCCCTCTAGATCCTTCCCTGATTCCTCCAAACAGAAGGCATTCCTGGATGGGCCTGCATCTGCACATTGCCAAAGTCCTCTACAATTGAGCTGAATATGGGCTTGATAATAATGTGTCTATCTGTCTATCTATTGCTATGCAATGAGCAACTTGAGAGCAAAGCCTTTTATGTAATTTTTAAGTTGTTTTCATTGTGGTATACCTAGCATACCTTCACATAAAGTATACAATTTGATAAGCAAGAAAGAAGAATGAAAGACCACATTACATCTTCAGGGTATCATCCCACCACAAGCAGCATTGGATTAGACAACATTCCTAAGTCATATGTGGTTATGTTCAGGTCTTATCTGTGTAACTGGAAACATCAAAGAACAACTAAGCCAGTGACAAAAATAAAGACAGGAGTAGCCACCCTCTAGGGAAGGGTCTTCGCTACTTAGATTCACCAACAGTTCCCACTAGAATCAGTTTCCCTTACAGCAAACAGAAACTCAGAGCCCATGGCAAACATAATATACATAACCTCCCAGAAAGAGCAGCAGATTAAATTCATCAGCTGTTTCTGACTAGAAAATTAATTTGTGTCTGGAGCTAAGGCCTGGAAGGATTAGTGAAGGTTGAAGTTGAGAGGGACCTGCCTTCCTAACATAAAACTGTGCACTTGGAAAAGAAGGAGGATACAATACACATTAATTCCTTCTTTCCTCTGGCATCTAATGGTAGCTGTTCTTTTCAGATGTCCATCCCAGCTCCACAACCAGCTCTGGATGTACCTGTTCATCAGTTTGGGTAGTTACCTGGAACTATGGGGTTTCTTAATAGCAAGATAGTGTATTGACCACTAACTGAATAATGCTTAGGATTGTCTTAGCTGCTGCTGTTGTTGTTGTTTTGCAACAACTTCATTATAAATTGAGTGTTCAGAAGCTCCAATTCTGTTGGTTCACCCTTGATTAAACACAGTCAGCCCATGGCCTACCATGTCATGGCTAATACACAAAAACAGCCCAATAGTCCCCAGTAAGTCCCTGCTTACACTAGACCCACTGCCCTTTCTCCAAAATTGTCAATTTCATTCTGGATTTTGTTACTAGTTCACTCAGTTTTGGAGACCAGTCAGGCTTTGTTTTACTTTTTAGGAAAGACTGGATACTGGTTCCAACTCCACCACTGTTCAGTTGCATGCATTTCTGAAAGTCACTTTATCACCTTCTATGCCAGCATTTCTCAACACAAATTGCTCATTAGAGTACCAGTACCTGGGACTTGCTCTCAGAAATTGTAATTCAGTTGCCCCACAGTTAGGACATCATCCCTACATGATTAGGAACCACAATACCATTGGTTCTTAATCACCTGGGAGGTGATTAAAATGCATACTTCTAGCATTCACTCACCCACTCATAACTGCTGCCTTTAGAGAGTCTGATTTAGAACATTTGATCAGAGATTAAGGATTTTCTATTTTAATGAAACTAAAACTCTCCCTGGTGGTCCCGGGAGAAATCTTTGAGAAGTACTGATTAAAAAGAAGAAGGGTCTATACCATATGACCTTTGGGTCTATCTCAGAGCTAATGTTCTACAATTTGGAATTGCTCCCCATCAGAAGGAGTGAATGATTCCAACACTTTGATCTTGTGGAGGCTTAAGAACAATTATCTTAAGATAAAGAACCTATCTGTCCCTTCACAGACTGTCTTTCTCTCCCCAGACTTGGCAATTACTCAATGTGTACTCCTGTTCCCACACTCTTCTGCTCTCAAGGTTTAGAAACCAATGCTATTGACAATAAAATTTAAGAAGCATGAAACATTCTGGACTAATTTCCAGACCTGATTACTGGATTTCTATCTGGACCACATGAAATAAAGCCTTCCCACCTTAGACCTTAATCCTGTACAGACTCCTATGTTGCAACTTGTGCCTGAATCATTGTCTTGAAAACTGAGATGAAAGCCAGGCCATCTTGCTGCCTTCCCCATCCCTTTTGCCATGTAAAGTAACATTCACAGATTCTAGGGATTAGGACATGAATATCTTTGGAGGCCATTATTGTGCCTACTACAAACTTAATGACTAAAATGTAGGCCAATAAAGGACAGAGAAGAAGGATGAAAAGTATTAGGACAGGTTCATTTGGTGGTGACAGAAAGTCAACTTAAATTAACTTAAGCCACAGAGGGGAATTTGAAATTAACTTAGGCCATACATAAGCAAACTTCCAAAAAAGGAGTGGGGACAATTAATCTTCAAGATAACTGGATCCAGGACTGCAGTACTAGTAATTCTTCAACTCTCATCTTTTGTTTCATTTTTTTTTTTTTTGCATATTAATGCCAGTCAGCTGATAAAGGGTTAATATCCAAAACATATAAGAAACTCAACCTTAAAAATGAAGGAAAACCTGTCATTTGTAACATACAGGTGCACTTAGCATTGTGGTAAGTAAAATAAGGCAGACACAGAAAGACAAATACTGTATGATTCCACTTCCATGTAGAATCCAAAATAACAAATTCCAAGAAGCAGAGAGTAGAATGGTGGTTGCCAAGGGCTGTAGGGAGGGGAAATGGGGAAGTTTTAGTTATGCAAGGTAAATAAAATCTGGAGATCTGCAGCATAGTGTAGTATGGCATTTCTCTGGATTTCCCATTAAGGAGAAGAAGGCATTGGAATGGTGATCTTCACAGCTTCTCTGCTCATAAAGCCTTTGACACTGGGATTTCCTCACCACATAGATTGGCTCTATGTTTCAGATCCATGTTCTTAGACCTTAGGTGATAGTTTTTTGATGTTGTTTGATTCTTTAAAATTAAAGCCAACTGAATTGCTTGACTTTTCTCTTTATATGTCATAAATGAAGATGCCAGGAACTGCTCATAGATTTCCCATCTTCTAGCTGAGCAAGAGTGCTATGGCCAGAGAGATTAAGCCAAAAAGAATCTTAAAAGTGCAAATTCTCAGTTTTTCAGTTCCAGTTAAAATGAAAACAGGCCAGTGTCACTGTTTTGTCAATATTGGGCAAGTAGCATCCAAATCCACTTCTTTGGAACATTCTCTCAGTCGACAGTGATAAGAAAGGAGTCTTTATTTCCATATTACTGAGAGCTGCTGTTTGACCATGCATTTCTAACAGATGCTGGAATAATGTCTCATTCACATGAACTTTACAAGGTAGGCAAAATTAAAATACCTCATTTTTAAACCTAACCTTCCAAACTAGCCACTTTTCAGCCACCAACTATGGCAATATATCGAGGAAAAGTTAAGCCTTGCAAGAAGGAATTATTTTTCCCCATCTTTAGCCCTCTCTTGAGACAAAATAACAGCTAAAACCTCTAGCAGTACTAAATCCCAAAAGTTATGTACCAGGAAGTTCAATCTAAAAAGAGAGGGTACTTTTGACCTGGATTTCCTGAAGTGCTCCTACATGGTTTTCTTTTTACTCATACCCATTATATATACTCCTTTCTCCAATTTATGTTTTTCAAGACCACATCAAAAGGAAGGAAAGGAAGGGGATTTAAAAAGCAGGATTGTCACTATAAAAAAGACTATTTCTCACTCTTAACTATAGAGAACAAACTGAGGGTTGCTGGAGGGGAGAAGGGTGGTGGGATGTGCTACGTGGGTAATGGTTATTAAGGACTGCACTTGTCGGCATGAGCACTGGACATTGAACATAAGTGATGATTCACTAAATTCTACTCCTGAAACCAGTACTAGACTATATGTTAACTAACTTGAATTTAATTTTTTTTTTAAAGAGTATTTCTCTGCTTCTCCCTTGCTTCCATGTTGAAGAAACAAAACCTTCTCCTAAATAATTCAGAGAATCTTGGAATCTTGGAATCTTGGAGGGTATCTGGCTTGAGCTCAATCACCATGTATTCATCATTTTTCTCCACTCCTCACCTATGTGGCCCTGCTTCTTGCTCTCTCTCTCTCTCTCTATCTATCTATCTCTCTCCCCCACCCCCAGGCTTATCTGGCTTCCTGGCTAGGCCAATACCTCTACTCTCCATCAACATGTGTTTCAACAGTACCACTCTAAGTGGGACAATTATATTTCTACCCCTCCTGGGGCCCCTTTTTGCTAGAAAATGCCACTGAATGACCTACATGGATCCCACTAAACTCTCTCTTATTACTTACCCTATATTATTATGGTCCTTTCTCCCAGGATTTGAGGTGTGACACATGAGGACTAGGTCAGACAGTTCTTAGAATAATAAGCACTGAGCTGTGCTCAAAATCACCTTTCCTCTCCGACTTAGCCAGTTTTCCTTAGAATAAATGTGTAATTCTTCCTTTGGCATGCTTTCTTTTTCCAGAAATATCTGGTATCTACTTATCTGGTGTTCTAGACAGACCCAGGGTGAATCAGGGTGGTCTGAATCAGGGTGAACACAGAAAACATACTCCCAATACATAAGTATCTCCCAAAGTTCCTAGAACTTGTTATTTCACAAAGAAAATTAAAATCCCCTAATTATTGGCTCACAATTATCATATTTTCATCACTAATATATATATATACAACACCTTCTAGGTGCCAACTACTGGGCAAGAAATGGGGACATATTGTTAAACAGGACAATAAACAATGCTTTCACTCAATGATCTACAGTCCGTTAGAAGAGACAGATCAGACTTACAAACTAGTAATTGCAAGAGTGTAATAAATGATACATACATTTATGTTCTAGGTACATCAGTAGCCCAAAGCCTGGAGATAACTCTGCTTAGAGGTGGATAATCAGATGAAAAATTGTGAAGAAGCTTCAACTGTAACCTACAGAATCATTAGGTCATCAAGAGATGTGGGTGGAGTAAATGGCATGGACCAGGTAAAGCACAAAAAAGCATGTTCAGGGGCAGTTAGGAGTTATAGCTCAAATGTAGGGCATGAAAAATGGAGTGGAAGAAGATCAATGTAGGGAGGTGGGAAGAGGGTACATCATGAGGGCTGGTATCCTATGCTAAGGAGCTGAACCTCATCTTTTCAGCAGTGGAGAGCCACTGAAATATTTCAAGAAAGGGAGAGGTGGATGTGGCGGATAGATGGAGGCAAACCTGGAGAGAATGCTCCATGGAGATAAGAATATGATAAGCATGTTGGGGTGTAACCAGATTATTAAAGTTAATGTGGAAGTGTGGAAGTGTCCAAAAATAAGTACTTAGGCTCATGTGCTAATTTCTACAGCCTGCTTCCTAGCACTATGCCCCACCACCTTTGGGGTCTGCCCTGGATCTAAATTTAAAGAGCCTTTCTTTGGTTATGTGGTGACAAGTCCTAAACTGAGCTTAAGGGAGGAAGCTTTTGCCAGGACCTTTTATAAAACGGCCAATTAATATGGTCCTCTACCCCTTGCTTACACAGCACCAATGTGTGAAAGTTGATGTTGAGAAATGCTTGTGTTACACCACTTGTTTTGTACACCTTTGCCTTCATCATTATATTTTTCCCTCACTGTTGAGCTCAGCCTACACAAAGAAGAAAAAAATGGTACCAGATGGTGTTGCTATGTAGAAAGCTTTCAATGTCCCAAGAAGGGTTCCAGAAACCTCTTTCAGCTTATTTGTAGGTCTCTAGGAACCCACACGACAGGTCACTCACAGCTCTGCTTGCCAACCCCAGCAGGTAGCAACTGAAATGCAACCACTCGTAGTGTGACAACTAAATCTCACCCAATTTCTACAAGATACTGAAGAACCAGAGCTTAAACATTGATCCAACATGTAGGGGGCTGCCAAAGCTTGTAAGACTTCAGAGATTCCAGTTGGTTTTCACATGAAACGTAAAATCTCAGAGTTGGATATTTGTATCTTTAACAGCTCAATTTGATGTGCTGTCAAGTCTGGGAGCTTCTGGTGATACTGACAATGTTTGAGTTCTATCTCAAATATCTCTTCTGATCAGTTGACCAACAAAACACTTTCAGCAACAAGACCTCACTTCCTCCCTCCATAGTCCACTTCCTATTTAAACAAGTGAAACTAGGGGCACTTGGGTGGCTCAGTCCATTAAGTGTCTACCTCAGGCTCACGTCATGATATCCGGGTCCTGGGATTGAGCCCCGCATCTAGCTCCCTGCAACTGCTCCTCCCTCTACCTCTTCCTCTCCCCCTGCTCATGCTCTCTCTGTCTCTCTCTCACTCTCTCAAATAAATAAAATCTTTATTAAAAAAAAAACAAGTTTGGGGCACCTGGGTGACTCGGTGGTTTAAAGCCTCTGCCTTTGGTTCAGGGCATGATCTCAGCATCCTGGGATTGAGCCCTGCTTCAGGCTCTCTGCTTAGCAAGGAGCCTGCTTCCACCTTTCTCTCTCTGCCTGCCTCTCTGCCTACTTGTAATCTCTGTCTGTCAAATAAATAAATAAAAATCTTTAAAAAAAAAAACAAGTTAAACCATTATGAAGTGCTTTTCTATATAACCCATGGCAGGGCTCCCTTCCTGTCCCTATGTGGAGAACTTATGAGGGGAATACAGGAAATCCACTCTGCCATCTGCATTGACCACCAGGACACCTGATGATGGGTGGTCTTCTCAACACAGGTAACTCCAAGGAAAGGTCAACACTCTTCCTTCCACCTGCCATGCCTCCCAAGAAATATCACCAGGTGCTATCTGGAACAGTTTCATTTGTGAATAATCCTGTACCCTGTTCCTTAAAGAAACAGACACAGAACTCAAATGGAAGTGTAAGGAGCTCTTTTACTACAATTCAGGCAAGCACCAAAACAATAAAGACAGAAGGTTATGACTTGCTCAGAATCACTTAATGACTTTTGGAGGAAGTGTCAGAGGACTTATGGTTGGGACCTTTATTGGCTATACATGTAGATGTTCTGCATCTCCTTATCCTTATCCTTCTCAGTGACCCTCTTGTTGTTCCCAGTTCATGTCTTCCTCCTATAGTCACAACTCAACACTACCCCTATAAGAAAACTCCAGCCTCTTTACTTAAGAAAGGAAGACAAATCACCAAGGGACTTTCCCCATATGCTAGTGGAGGCTTCTTTCTGCCCAGTCTTCCCAAGCTTTCAGGGAACTGTTGAAGGCTTGGACCCTGAGAATGAGAAAAAGAAGATGGCGACTCCTATTCCATTTCATTCTGTCCTCCAGTAAGGGTTGTAACCTGTGTTTAATGGTATTTCTTAAAGGCAAACACATCTCTCCTTAGCAAATATTCATTTTCTTCCAAAAACAACCATCTCATAAATCTCTTATTAGCGCAACTTTGACTAAATCCCTTGTGAAATGTAACATTGTGGGCATTATTGAACTAAGGAGCATTTTAGCACCCTTCATCCATCTGTTTACCTTATAAAAGCTACAACATTGATTGAGGTCTGGGTTACTAGGGATAGGCAGCACTGTTCCCAGAGATACTTTTTTTGAACTCCAACTTGTTCTTCTGATGGAAAGCAGTGCTTTCAGTTTACTCATACCCAAGTTAACTTCAAATATCTCTGCCAGTGTTGTCCTCCTTTTGTTTAGTCAGGAGATCGATAAAGCATCATCCATCATAGAAATACAAATAATTTATCAAAGGCACGTTCCTTTGAGAGAATAGTGTAACAAAGGTCAGTTTTTATACCCTCCTCTGGCACAATCACCATTCTCAGAGACAGAATACATAACTGTACAGACAATTATTTTCGATGCGATAATTTTTCATACTCTACTACTTACTAAAAAAGAACTAGGCTTTATTTTTCAGATCCATATGTTTTTGAGACTTTTTCCATTATACAAGAGTTTCTTGAGGCAGAGATACACTGTTTTGCATAATAGTAATGTCCTGGGTCATAGCGAGCCTAATACAAATGAGGAGTTCAAGCTATGTTTCCTAGAATGGAATGGATGGAAGTAAGCATAAATATGGATGGATGGATTGGGTGGATGGATGGACGGATGGATGTGTGGATGGATATCATGAGCCTAATGGGGCTCCAGCAGTGCAAATATCCCACAACTTTATGCTGTAGGTTTAAAATTGTGATTTCCCAGCCAAGATTTGAGGTGAAGAGGAGTCCTGGTTCTTACCTTAGGAGATGTGATTGCCGTGTTCTGTTGATTTTAGCTATTGCCCAAGCCAAGCAAAAGCAGATCCTGCTTATAAACATGATTACACCAGATGGGAAACTGATTAGACAAGCCAGCTGACAATATCTGTTCATCTTAATTAGGGCAGTGTTTGAAGATGACTGCCTGAAATTTAATCTGATCACAACCAGAAGCAATGGAAATTGCCAAATTTACTGTTTCTTCCCTAAGAACATGAGTCTGGGATGACTGTAATTTCTTTAAAAAAAAAAAACTATTTCAGAGGAAAATTGATCTCATTTGTTAGAGCATCATTTGAGGGAGGTCCAAGTTGTGAGAGATAAATACGGAAAATGACAAAATCAATCAAAAGTTGATGATAAACAAGAAACTAGAGACTACCATTTATTTCTACAGGATTAGAATTTTTTTTAAAAAAAAGAGAATGAAAGCCCACATAACTGTTATATTTTATTGCCTCCCTCAGGGTGTCAAAATCCATGATTTTCTAAAATAAACAGTAGATTTTGCAAGTAGGTCCTGAACAAACGCAGCTACTTATTAACTAGGTGTGACCTAGGGCAGAGCAATTAATCACTTTGAAACTCAATTTCCCTGTGCAAAAAAAAAAAAAAAAAAAGAAAAAAGAAAAGAAAATCAAAAAGAGAAAGCTCAACCTCTCCATCCCATGTGCACATTAAAGAGGTATGCAAGCCATCAGTCCCACACCCAGTTCTAAGTCATCTGCATATGGTAATTTCTTGATCCTGGCTGGAGGAGGTACTATTCCACAGGAGGACCCTGCAGCACTAAGAAGTTAAATAACTTCCTCAAGGTCAAATGCTTAGCAAGCAGAAGATCTGTAATCAAAAACTAGGAAGTCTCACCCTAGAGCTCTCTGCTATACTGTCTCACACAATTAGCTTTCAAGAAGTATTTCCTAAATGGGTAGATGAGAAGAAGAGAGAGGGAGGGAAGAATGAATGGATGGCCTGGCTGATAGACATCTCTTAAAATCAGTACAGTAATTCCATACTTTTTGCAATTCAGGCTATGGACAAAACTTCTCATTATAATGTGACATTCTTGGTAGGTCAGCTTATGAGGGAAATCCTTATGTAATTGGGTCAATGCATAGGGTATCCTCCACCTGAAGCAAGAACAGAATGCTCATGACAAATTAACAAATTCGGATTAATGTTTATTTGTCATTCTCTAAACTTGGTTAATGTGAGTCAGTCTGTGAGAGAAGAGTCCACCTCCTTTGGCTGACAGGGCACCTTTAAGAGTCTACAGAATCAGACTGTGAGCCATACGGAGTCTACCCTAGGAAATGCCAGCCTTCAGGCTCTTTACAGAGCCTGCTTGCCAGCCTTAGGCAGAAAGGGTGCCCTGGGAGCGAACAGGCTTTCCTCCCAATGTCTTTAGGGCCAGTGGCTTATTTCTATATTTCCCTGCCTCTCCTGCAGTGAACACTAGTCCTATGAGACTCTGTGAAGAGATACACAGTTGACCCTTGAATAACATGATGGTTAGGGGTGCTGATGCCACCCCTACCCCCCAGAGTTGAAAATCTGTGTATAACTTTGATTCCCCAAAAACTTAACTACTGTTGACCAGAAGCCTATTCATTAACATCAATAGTCAACTAACATGTATTTTGTATGTTATATGTAATATATACTGTATTCTTACAATAAAGCAAGCTGGAGACAAGAAAATGTTATTAAGAAAATCATAGGAAAGACAAAATACTTTCACAGTACTGTACTGTATTTTTTGAAAAATTATCCACATATAAGCAGACCAGTGCAGTTCAAACTGTGTTGTCCGAAGGTTAACTGTATAGCCAAATAATGCATATTAGATTCTCAAAAGGTTTTAAAAATTCTTTTAAAAAATGTATTCAGATACAACTTGATGTTTTCCAATCTTCTTGGCAATGAAGCCAGTTTTTCCCCCACATAACTTTCTTTAACATATCCTGGAAAATTCGATTCAACAAGCAAACAAAAAATTGAGTGTATACTTCATACAAAATAGTGGTCCTAGGTTCTGGGGAAGTTTCAAAGATGAATCTAGGAGAAGGGACTTACAGTTTTGAATATTCAGTGTTTGTAAGTTACTTTGATCTTATTGAATGCAATCTTCACACACACACAAAAGTGTCCGAAGGAGACATTTTACAGTGAGGAAACTGAGTTCAAAGACATGAAGTCTTTTTGCTCATGGCCCTCCAGATATTAACTAGTATGGCTGCCTTTGAAGCCATGTTTGTTGCACAGCAGATTCGATATTCTTACAGTTCTATAACATGGATCTTTTTAACTTACAGTTGAACAGAATAGACATGTCTGTGATTGTAAAATAGATGATAGAAAGCCCAGTGTCTTCAGGGAGGGATAGAAACTGTGCCTGCCATTGGGCATTCAAAGGAACACAACATTACTTTCATCTAGAAGATTCAAGAAAGTTTTGATTTATGAGGTGGCGTTTGAGCAGAGACTAGATGGGAAGAAGTCATTCCATATAGTGAAAACAGGGAAACAAACTTGGAAAATCTTAACTGTCTATAAAGAGAATCATCAATAACCTACATGAGAGTAAATGTTCTCTTCTCTATAAAGCAGTTAAATCATGGAGTACCTAATATGGGCAGGACATGATGAAGATATTAAGGTGGACAAAAAGTCCCTGATTTCATGGCAGTTTTACAGCATAGTAGGGCAACCTGCCCTGTAAACAACCAACAAACTTGTGGAAACACAAGTACTATGGAAAGCAGAGGAGGTCCAGATTGGTTTCAAATGGAGCAAATCATTAAGAGCTTCCTGGAAGAGTGGAATTTAGGTTGGAGATGTATTTTTTTTTTAAAGATTTTATTTATTTATTTGACAGACAGAGATCACAAGTAGGCGGAGAGGCAGGCAGAGAGAGAGAGAGAGGAGGAAGCAGGCTCCCCGCAGAGCAGAGAGCCCGATGTGGAGCTCGATCCCAGGACCCTGGGATCATGACCTGAGCCGACGGCAGCGGCTTTAACCCACTGAGCCACCCAGGCGCCCCTAGGTTGGAGATGTATTTAAACAAGAAAATGCTACAGAAGAAGGGCCTGTGAAGCAAAAACATCCAATTGAGCCGCAGGACAGAGTAAAAGGCATAGAGAAAGATGAAACATTTAGAATGAATGGCCAGAGCAGCCCGGAATCTGGGAGAGATCCCTCCATGGCCAGAGCACAGAGAAGACAAGGCATACAGGCTCTGAATCTGCCTTTATCTATGCTATATTCACTTTTTTTTTAATTAAAAAATGATTGCTTTGCTTAACAACAACTCAAAGCTGGAGCAGACAGAAGTTGGGTATAATGGTGGAGAAGATTGGAAAAGAAAAACATGATCAGTGATTCAACAGATTAACTCCAGGCCAAGGACTCTAGGTTAATTTAGTAGGCGATGAGTAGTATCAATTTTTTTAAATAGAGATGTAAAATGGAGACAAATGCCGCACAGTTGGTCATGTCCCATAGTCTGTTGCTGGAGAGAATTGTGATGGTCCTGACTTAAAGACTCAGTTTCCTTTACTATCTGTCCTTTGGTGATCACAGCCATGATCCTTGTGTGGCAGCAACATCAGAGTGAAACCAGGCCAGAATATTCCTGACTGTCCTTCCATCATCAGACAATGGGTCCTCTCAAGACAAAGTCGCTTCTCCGCCACTATTGCTCCAGCAAAGACAAAGAGAACTAATGTAACAAACTAGGATACCATCCCAGGAATGCTATTTGATAGAAAATTTACCCTTCTTAATGCCCTTCCTTTGTCTCTGACTCCTCGGATTGAAGTGGAGAATTGGTATCATTAAGAAGAAAATAAAACATACAGCTTCCATTGAAATGTTTCTCTCAGAGAAAAGTGTTTGTAGGGAACTAGTAAAAACTATCCCAGTTTAGGTCAAATGTTAGGGTACAAGCCCCCATTAACAGAAATTTTATCTCATCTATTCTAGTTTCCCTAGTACATAATTCAGGGGTGTTTGATAAATGGTCATTACTGAAAGAACACCTAGAAATGAAAAAATCCAAAGCCATTTGGCCCTATTTTAAGAATTTCAAGAATTGCTACCAAATCACTGAGATATTGCAAATAAGAATATAAATTACCATTTCAGTTTTAAAATGTTTTCTGGGGAATGAGAGAGTATCATAGTCAGTAGCTGTAGAAGATCTCAGCAGGGTTCCAGAATGCTCTGATTTCAACCCATGGGTGCCAATGCCAATATTCATAAGCTCACCAATATGGAAGAATTTTCCTCTCTTTTGAAAGATTGGTTTTAATGTTGAATAAAGAGCAGGGATCAGAGGACAAATGAACCAGTTTTCAGTCCTCAGAAATATGCATTTTCAAGCAAACTGAATTAGATTAGCTCAAACATGAATTTTCAAGCAAAGTAAGATTAACTCAGTTATATCACTTTGCCATGAAACATAAACATTCTACAGACAGGCAGGATATGATAGCCCCGTCACGTACCTTTCCAGCTGTACATGTGTCCTGGGTATTTGCCTGTCATCTCTCCAACCCATCCCCACCCTTCTCTATTCTGCTCTACAGGGCTGGGAGTTTGCAGGCTCTGCTGCTGGGTCTCCCTCACCTGCTGGTTTCCTGTTTGATTCTAATAATAGGAGGAGCTGGCAAAAGATCAGAAGGCAGGAAGACAAGAGAGGCCTCTGTTTGTGACCCTAAGAGGGTGGCGGTTGCTGGATATTGGTGGGTGTGTTCATCTGGATTATTTCAGAATCTGGCAACTCAAGCCAATTCCAGACCTAGATGCCCAGGTTCCTTTTCGGGGTATTCCTAATTGGTTTCTATGTGGTGGGGAGCTCAGCTTCAATTACATATACAGGTTCTCATTTAAGTATCATCTCTTCTTTCTTTGTGTTCCTCTGGTGACCCCTAAGTGATTCAGGAGGTATCTAACTCTTGAGTTTTAATTTCCTCATTCCTAAAATTGGGTTAATCATGTCTGCGGGGGTAAAAGGGGAGGCACTTAAGATTTTTAGGAATCCTATGCACTAAAAAATGTAATACTGACCGTCCCCATGTAAGATTAAAAAAATAATAATAATAAACAGATAAGTATAAAGAAATCCACAAAATTCTGATTTTTAGCATAATGAATTTAAGCTTTTTTTTTTTAATTTTTTTAAGCGGGCTTCACGCCCAGCATGGTGCCCAACATGAGGCTTGAACTCACGACCCTGAGATCAAGACCTAAGTTGGGATCAGGAGTAGACATTTAACCAAAAGAACCACTGAGATGCCCTAATAATATTTTTTAATATTAAAAAAATAGTGGTGTCCCTGCATTTCTGGTATCCTAATTATATACTTTGCCCACATATTGTGGACTAGCACTTATAATTCCCAAAATATAGGGTCATTCTGAGCGTCAGCAATAAGATATATAAACCACCTAGCTTAGTGTCTGGCCCATAACAGGATTCACATCTATGGCAGTGGTGATTGTTTGCATTGTAGACCATTTTCACAGAGCCCATATTTTCTTAATACTTGTCACACTTTTTAATGTCATTGCTATTATAATATCTTAGATTATATTCCCATTATGCCCCCTCACAGCTAAAGGTGATGATCTTGGGAAGCCCCAAGCAGAGACTGCACAAGTAATAAAAATGAAAATCTCTCTTGATTCATTTGAATTTGTTACAAGCCATAAACCAGAAAGTTGACATTCTTCCTAATAAAATATATTACATAGCCTACTTAATTCTAAAGGGAAATAAATGAACATTTACTGTTGCCTGTTTTATATATCAGATGATTTGCTAGGTATCTTTATCTGGATTATCTCATTTAGTCTTGTTAAACCAACTAGTTAGAAGATGATTTACTTTATTAATTGGACAAACATAAACAAAGACAATGGATATTGCCTGTTCTAATTAACAAGCAAGTATGTATTATATTAGGAAGAGACTCATTCATGTAACCAAGATTTATGGCATGCTTGCTAAGTGCCAGGAATTGTATTAGCAACTAAGGAAACAGAGATTAAAATAAAAAGACATACAGGAACTGACTCCTACTGCCAGCTGCCTGAGTAGTGGCTGCCAAGGGCTCACAGGTGAGCTCCCAGGAGGAGCAGCTTCACCTAGAAAAGCCTGAGAGTCTCAGTCTCCCCCCAGGGCAGCCCAAACCAATGACTGGTATGAGGGTACAAAAAACTCAACACTTGCCTTCAGGTGGGACAATTCTGGGATGCCGTTCACACTCCAGAGCTTTCCACGGGATCAGGCTGAAGTTCGACTCTGGTGTAGTCTTTTCATCTTTGCTTATCTTCTTCACCCACCCTGGTCTGCCTCCTTCCTTTTATTACAGGTTCTTCCTGAGAGCAATCCTTTGATAATCCCCTTGAACGGAATCCACATGCCAGGGTCTGCTTCTAGGGAAGCAGGTCTCATCTTGTCCTCAGGGAGCTTTTTGACTAGTAGAGAAACATACCTGTAGACATACAAACAAACAAAAATAAATCATAACATAAAGGCATGAATACAAACATACCAAAGTCTGCAGGTGCACAGGCATCAAGATGGGGGATTCTGTGCCCAACTTCCTTCAGGTGGTGTTCGGGTGAAAGTAAGATAAAAATCCACCCAGAATTCAAGTACAGCAGGGCATAGTCTCTAGAGTGGGGTCGTCAAACTTTTCCTTAGAGAACCAGATAGTAGATATTGTAGGCCTTTCAGGCCAAGGCGAGAAATTGAGTATATCATATGGGTACTTACATAACCAAGAGAAACATGACCATGGGTAGCTGACTAGATTTGGCCAGCAGACATATCTAGAACAGTGCTCTTCAAACACTGTTGTGCCTGGCAACCAGCAGAGCTTCTTGGGAAAACACAGATTCTGATTCAGTACATCTGGGTGGTACCTGAAAATCTGCATTTATAACCAGGCTCTAGGGGATGCTGATGCCGCTGGTCCACAGACCATGCTTTGAGTACCAAGGCTCTAGACAGACAGGGACAGTAAGAGGAGAAATTCTAAGAGGAAAAAAAAATGGTTAACTCAGTAGCAGTTAGGAGCAGAGGAAGCAATGGAGAGTCCCCAGGCTGAGGTCAGAGGAAGTCCAGATCATTTAATTAACAGTCAACTCATTGCAAATCATGGCTGTAAGCCCCACGAGGAAAGAATCCAAGCTTCCACAATCATAAGCATATATTTTCAAAGAATCAGCTAGAAGGTAGTGCAGCAAGGAAGGAAGAACCTGTGCGGTCAGTCAGGGTAGGAAAAGCCAGCCGCTGGCAGAAATGTAATAGATCAAGGGATGGTGCACCAGGGCTATGGCTCAGATATCGGTGCTTCTGGGACTGGCAAATCATCATTTGGGTTCCTGCTCAGCTCTTGACTAGTCCATCACTAGCCTAATATGTGTCATCTAATGACTTTGAGCTTCAGAGGTCCAACCTGAACATGCAAATATATCTACCTCAGAGAGTCATCATGAGGGTTAAATAAGATCTTATCTCTGAAGGCACCTGGCATGGACTCACCAAGTAAAGTTTGCTTGCCCTCCCTCTTCCCTTGGTAAAGACTTTGGCATGGTCACTTGTTTGTTGAAGTGTGCAAGGATGGAGCCAGCAGTTGGAAGAGAAGACTGCATTTCATAAATAGTTTTGCTCATGAACACGTGAACTCTCTCTGAAAAGATCTCCAAAGAGTTGACGACATTAATGGCAGCCAGTTGGGGGAACTGAATGCATGAGGGACACAGATGAGAGATAAAGATGTGTGTCTCTTGACTCTGTTGCATGTAAGTACATTGCTCATTTTAAACAGAATTACACACACACACACACACACACACACACACATACACACACATTAGATTGCTGAGTGGATCCATGATACAGATTTGTGAATGAGGTCTATTGGCAACAGCTGTGAGTGAGGACAGTTTCAGTGTGTGACAGAATTTCTGTCCAGGAAACCAGAAAACTGAACTGGGGAGCTGACTTTGGGTTTTATTTCTAAACACTATTATACCCAAGAAGATGCACTAAGATTGTTCTGGTAGGCTGTAGAAGTTCGTTGCTTCCCTCAGCACCCATTCCCACCCTATTCTTTTTTTTTTTTTTTTTTTTTTTTGCTTAAGAAATTAATTTTTCAGCCTTCCTTATAGCTAGAGGGGCCATACAACAGAGTTCTAGCAACTGAGAAATCAGCAGAAGTCTGTTGGTGCCACCTCTTGCCTTTTGTCCTTCTTCTGTCAGTCATGCTGGCCCATGACTAGAGCGCCAGCAGTCATTTTGTAACCACAGGGATGAGAGCCACAGGCAGAGGTCAGTACAACAGGAAGACAGATGGTGCCTGAGCTCCTACAGTACCAGTGAGCTGCCACCTGAGCTCTTCCTTTGTGCTTCTGTAAGCAAAACTAATCCCCTACTTGCTTATACTACTTTATTTTCTTTCATCTCATTTTATTTTGTTTTACTTTTTGTCGCAGTCAAAATCCATTCTCAATGATGTAAAGTTTAAAGAACTGGTGTTCAGAAAAGAAAGGGATGGTTCAGGAACAAGGCAGATAATAAAGACAGACTCTATATCCGGGTCATATTGGACTAGCTGCATCCGAAATATATACCTCCCTAGCATATCTCCCTCTCTTCTTTCTATAATACAGGAATATAGCCCTCTAAACGAATGCATATATTTCATCCATTCTCTTGGTTCTTTTTAAGATCAGACACCTTGACCTATTTTTTCTTTCTTCCTTTTCTTTCTTCTTTCTTTCTTTCTTTCTTTCTTTTTCTTTCTCTCTCTCTCTCTCTCTTTTTCTTTCTTCCTTTCTTTGGTTATTTTGGGTCTAGGATGTATTACCAAGATGTTGGAGATGGCCACAGAAGAAAGGAAGATCCTAACAATTCAGCTTTGGGAAGACTGAAACGGAGAAGTTCCAGGATCTCCAGCAGCTGGGAACTAGAGACATGCTTTGTAAGGCATTGCCCAGGATTATGCAGCTCCGACCACCTTCTATTCCCCTGTCTCGATGCAGGTTTCAAATTGCTAGGAGAGAGGATCTAATTGACTCAGCTTGGGTCAGGTATCTCTATTCTTGGAACAAATAGCCATGCCCAGGGGACGGAATATATCATGCAGGCATGGCATTGGGGAAATCATTAGGAGCTGGGCAAATATCCCAGTTTGTGTCTCTTACCTTCCACCTTCTTGGCTGCCTGGGTGTGTGTGTGTCTGTGTGTGTGTGTACCCATACCCTTTCTCCCACAGATCCATAGATGCTTCCATACAGCTAAAAGTAATTATTCCACATATAATAACTAAGACACTCTCTGCTCCAGTGGGAAACAGGCCAATTTATAACCAGCTACTAAGCAAGAGACAATGTCATAAGCTAGAGTATTTTTTCTTTATTTTTTCCTGCATGTGAGAGAGTTCTCCAGGTGATAGCCATTTGTACTATAGATTTATAGCAATTCTATCTCTGTATTCTCTAACTACATGTCCTATGAAGGAAAAGGAAGTTCAAGAAATCTAACTAAAGGTTAATAGATGTGATGAGCATTGGGTGTGATATGCAAACTAATGAATCACTGAACACGACATCTAAAACTCATGATATACTATATGTTGGCTAATTGAATTTAAATTAAAAATAATAAAGGTTAATAGAGATACTTTATAAACCTATTGTAAACAGAAATGCCAGCAGATTTTTGCCTTTGTTGCTGAAAATGATTGTGAGAGTCTAGCTGACATTTCTGACTTCATTGCAGACTCTTGCCTCCTGCTGACTCTTACCTATAGCCAGAAACTCAGCTAATGAGGATTCCCGGCCCTGGGGAAGTTTCCCAAAATTTTCCTCCTGAATGGTCTAGGCCCTTACTCTGTCAGCTTACCCAGCATTGCAGGAGTTTCTGACAACTGTTGCTATCAAGCATGGTTGCTCAAAGTGGTTCTTTTTGCTATAAGGGGTTGTCATCCATACAACTCAGCTCTGCTAGCCCTGATCTCTCCACCTTACATGTTCTGAATGCCAACAATAAAAGAACATCTTTTTGAGGTCAGATATCTTTATCCCTGGTCGCAACTGACTATGGCCAGAGGCCCAGGATAAAATGGACATTCATCTCCAGGAATGGCTGACTGGGTCACCACTCCACGCTTTTCCTAGGCAAATAGATCCTTCCTTTATCAGTAGCTGTTTCCAAGGTTGTATATGAAGAATTGAACATCTTTTATACAACAATTTTTATGTCAGTATTAATTTTTTTCTCACATACAACACGACAGGATATTCTAATCAAATATCAAATATTTTAATTTAATGTTTTTCTCAAATTCTAAACCATGTATTCCTCTTCATTTGATTAGATTGTCTCACAGACCAATCGGGCAGGTAAGTGAAACAGTCTCAACAAATGGAGTAATTTTTTTGTGTGTGACCAGCTTGGTCACATAGTTGAGAGAGCAAGGGCTTGAGAAATAGGTTTATATGGGGTTTTATCTAATCTTGGGCAATTTATTAGTTCCTTTCAGTCCCACTGTCTTCATCGATAAAATGATCCTCATAATATCTAATTGATAGGCAAGTTGGGAAAACGTGATTAAACGTCTCATACAAGGTCCTGGTATAGTTTCTGGGAAATAATTGACATCCGCGAGTGATAACCAGGATCACCAGAGTCTGTTCTTCAGTCCGACCGAAACAGAATTTAGCAGAAAACACAACAAGAACAAGTGCCCCCAGTTACCTTTATATAGAGCTGAGAATTTTCCATCTTTATCTCATCCATCGTGTGCAACATGATCCTTCCCAGACTACTCCCCCACCCCACCCCCGGCCCAGACTCCCTCCAAGGTGGAGCAAATTGACTCATGGAGGACTGCGCCTTTTCTGGTTATTTTTGCAAGATTTTTCTCATATGAGTACTGTCAGCAGAAGTGGGCCATTATGGAAGTAAACAGGAATGCTGTAGCCTCTGCTCAGCCTCAGGGGCAAGTCCTGCTTGATCCGAGCTCCAGCTCTAACTGTGCCCCTGGCTTCCCTCATGCTTGTCATCCCAAAAATGCAAACATGAGGCCCCTTCCTCTCCCTTATTTTGTCTTTCTCCACGAGCTCTCACTGAACCATACATTTTTGCCTTAAATTTTCTCAACTCATTTTATTTCTTCCGAATAACCTTGATACAAGGTTATTGTATCAATAGCACGATAGACCTTCTCATCAGTACTGCCCACTAAACAGTTGTGTGTGTCCGTGTGTGTGCATGTCTGTTGTGACTGAGTAGTGTTGTTAATCATGATCCATGTCCTTTCATTCTACACCCAAAATATTTCCACAAAATTTTTACAACTACAATCCTTCTTTAAAGGAGGAATTTCCATGGCTAAGCCAAGAGCCCACAAATTTTCAACAATATTTTATTCAAGAAAATGGGGCAAAAATATTTTTAAGTCAATAGGAACACAAAATATTTGCTAAGTTGGGCTTCCAACTATATTTTTATACTGACCAAATATAAACCATGCAACATTGAGTCCTGACATTATTTCTATGCTTTATACGAAGTAGAGCAGGATCTTACTTGATACACTGGTGAAAGGCAGAGCCTCCAGCTTTTTCACATTTCTCTGAATCAGAATGCATCCCCTCCTGTACCCCAGGCAACCCACTTCCCCAAATCTCCCAAATCTTGAGTGCTTTGTTAGTCCTTTGGAGATGAGTTTAGATGTTACCAATTTCAGGAAACCTCCTTTCTTGGATTTGTTCGTCTGTTTGCTTGCTTCAATCCCAAAGAAGAGATTAGGCATCCCTCCCTTAGGCCTCTAGGGGACACCATGCTTATCCCTTTCTTACCAATGATCACACTGCTCTATAATAATCTGTTTTTCAGTATTTCACCCACTGGGCTGTGGGAAACTTGAAGACCATGCCAGATAGTTCATTGAAGGGAATGTGAAACAGGAACCAGCCTCGGAGTTGTTAGAATTATTGAAAGAACAAACAGGAAGAGATGAGGCAAACAAGAAATTAACACCTGCATCTGAAGCCCCCTTACCCCAGGGCTGGGAAGAAGAATGGAAACAAAGCTGCTTGAGCCCAGGTGCTAGGCTATCTGGAGGGAAGGGTAACTACTGTAGAGTTCTCTCAAAACAGGCAGAAAGGACAGAGAAAGACCCTTGCTTCCTCCTTCTACCACCTTCCAATCTTCTACCCATGGCTCCCTGTGGCCAAGTCTAACCCATGGGCCCCCCTTGGCTAAGTGTAACTAGAAGACACTTGGCAAGAAGCCTGAGAAGGGCAGAGGCTGAATCTGAAAGCAAACCAGCAAAAATGACTGGGGTCCTTACCAGTTTAGCTACTCAGCATTTATTCTCACTGGGCTACCCGGGATAAACTCTCACACAACAGCAGATCCAGGCCTTCATACAGACCAAGACACTCTCATCTTTTTCTGCAAAGGAAGCTACAATCCCCATCTCTGGGGATTCCAAACACAGTCCTCCCTGCCCCCACTGTGTTGCCCCAACCCAATGTCTCCTGGGTGAAATCTGAATTCTCTTCTGCACCGGCTGGTTCAGTAGCGCAAGGAGCCCCAAAACATCTGGGTGCAATTTTCAGCTCCCAGTTCAATAGGACCATTACAGTGTCTGCTGATAGGAGCATCCCTCCTTTGGGAATTAAGACCTCTAAACCATAGTTGCTGATACAGAGGGAAAAACTGTAAATGGGGCTACTTAAGGTAATAGTGGGAACAAATGTTTCCACTTCCACTCTTAATTCCCAGACCCATGTATTCTGGCTGAGGCAGAAAGAACATCATACCTCTAGTACTGTGCAAAAGATATGCCTTGTCCACAGGCAGCAGGGTTACATAGTAAGACACTGAAGTCTATGCTGGGACTGATGTCAACCCCTTTCACTATAAAATGAATTCCTTGGTCAGCAGCATGATTAAATGGGATATCATGATGGTGAATATGGCGTTTGACAGGAACTCTGGGGGAAGGGAAGATAAATCAATCTCCAGGATGGACCCCTTTTATATGGAAAGAGTTCTGTATCATCAACTTGGTATGCTGCTGCATAGCTCTGACCCTACAGCTCCAGCTTAGGCACTCACCAGTGGCAGCAGCCAGCTCAGTCTTGGTGAGGGAAGTCCACTTTAGTTGAGCCTATGAATAGCCTTTATCACTGCTGCTCTAGTCACTTTGAAGTGGCTTTGAAGAAGAGGTCAACTGATATGCATAGAATAGGCCACTCTGTTCTCCTGATTATTAGGGGCTTCCATCTCTGTGGGTGCCCTATGCAGACCATATTCTTGAGGTGAATATACTCCCATTCTGTGCCCTTTCCATGAAGTTCATCCACATTCCTCTTCTCCAGACTTCCTTGTCACCAATATTCCAGTCCGATTCATTCCCCATCCCCGTCTGACCAGCCAAACACTAAGCTACTGCCATAAATTAGTGTAGACACAAATTCATGGCCATATATCCCTCCTTATGAAATAGATGACCACATATATTGCCAGAAGTTCCACTCAGGTGGAGGAGTCCCTTCATTACTCCTAAAAAGAGCTATAAAGCAGAAACAGTCCACTTCCAGCTATTGTCAGGGTATCATGCAGGCCCATCAATTCACCAGGTCCAAGTTCTACTTCCTCCGTCAACCAGTCATAGGAAACTCTCCATGAGGCATAGAAGTGGCTAGAAGAAGGAATGAATGCCCTGGGGATCTGAGTTACTTCCTTATACACCTTACTAATGTCTTCTTGAACTTCTAGAACCTGGTATCATGTTTACTATTTCCCCTTGATGATGTAGTATTGTTGCACACACAAAGCTCATGTCTTCACAGATCAGATAGCATCCAGTTCACAGTTGCCAGGTCAAGCCATCTGGTCTACCTGGGACTGTATCTCAAAATAAGAATAACTATCAGCGGAAGAAAGTTAATAAGAAATATTCAGGCTTTCTTCTCCTCTCACCACTGATGTCCTCCTATTGGTTGAAACCTAACCAGGAGCCAGTTGGCAAAGAAACTTGAAAAATGTTTGCAGCTGAGTGGGAGAACATCAGACAATGGGTCAATAATCAAAATGGCAAATGGCTGCATGCTGTTGTTTTCAAAATTCTGAGACTGTCTGGCACATCATGGGCCCTCAGTAAAATTTTATGGAGTGAAGAAAGATCCATTCATCCTCATCAGACTCTAGCATGGACCCAAATGGCAGTGGATAAATAATGGTGTGTTGTTGCCTTGGGCAAAATTTGTCCTATTGTTAGCAGTTTTGAAACAATAAAGGAGTCTAGAGATGAGTCCCATTTTCGGTTTTTGAGCTCTATTGCCCACTGAGTGGACTAGCTGGGAGTCCTGTCTGTGAGAGAGCTTCTTATCAGAGCTGTGGAGGGAGGGCAGCAATAGCCACCAACCAGAACACCCGTGTTCTAAACCCCCCTAGATTTAATCATTCCTTGCTCTGGACTCTGGCACATTCTAAAGCTATTATGTTAGACTGAAATATTTTAAAAGCCCATTTTCCATTGGCTATCTGTTATTGTGATTTTGTAAATAGTCTGTGAGTTGAGTTTTATAATTTTTCTCTTTTCAAAACAGAATAATGTAATATATTTAATGATAAACAGGCAGTTTAGGAGAGAAGGTAATTAAGATAATAATCTTGATATAGCTCTAATAATGTCAATACAGACTTTAAGAACAAACAAATAAAACTCATACCCCACTAAGTAATTATTTTTTAAACCAGGTGGGCCAGAGTCTTGCCCCAGAGATACTGCCTTTATCAAAAATATTTTTAAAGCTATCTTTAGAACAGATTATAAATCACAAAGGAAAACCAATTTCTTGGCTTGGAGCACTGGATGCCTCCCCAATTCAATTCCCTCTCTTCCATAAAAAGAGAATTTTCACCTTGGAACATGACTTCTTTGGGGCTTAGTGTGGTCATGTGACTAAGTTCTACCAATGGGATGTTAAGGAGAAAGTCATGTGGCAGCTTCCAGGCCCCTTCTTTGAGGGACAGTTGGGACATGCCCTGGACCCTCACCTTCTTGTTCATCCCTTCCTTCTTACTACAGCCTGGCATGAAGAAACTGCCAAAAGCTAAAAAAATGTAGGTCATGTTTAGGGAGAGTAAATTGATAAAGCTAGAAGAGTCTGGGTCTCTGAGGACTTAGCAGCAAAGGGGTCATACACATGGACCACTTCTTACTAGACTTCATTTATACCTGAAAACTAATATATATCTATGTAGCATCAATTAACTACCATGTTAGGGTGCCTGCGTGGCTCAGTGGGTTAAGCCTCTGCCTTCAGCTCAGGTCATGATCCCCAGGTCCTGGGATTGAGCCCCACATCGGACTCCCTGCTCAGGAGGGAGCCTGCTTCCTCCTCTCTCTCTGTCTGCCTCTCTGCCTACTTGTGATCTCTCTCTCTCTGTGTCAAATAAATAAATAAATAAATCTTTTAAAAAATAATTAACTACCATGTTGCATATATACATTACTTCCGGCCAAACCAGTTATTCCGCACAAATCAGGTAGACAGAAGAGCATTCTGGAATTGGCAGATTTTTCCTAGAGCTACCTAAAGGAGTGAATTTGAAAGACTGACTTATGGGGCACCTGGGTGGCTCAGTCCTTAAGCCTCTGCCTTTAGCTCAGCAAGGAGACTGCTTCTCCCTCTCCCACTCACCTTGCTTGTGTGCCCTCTCTCGCTGTACCTGTCTCTGTCAAATAAATAAATAAAATCTTAAAAGAAAAAAAAAGAAAGACTGACTTATTAGGGTAAGGGCTAAAGGTGAGATCATGTCTGATCAACTCAACTGATCCTCTTAAGTAGATGGTGAAACCAAAACTAGGAGAAACCAGCAAATAAGGGTGGAAGAGAGGCTAGAGATGGACAGGAACATGTCTCTCATTTAAGAAACAAGCACCAATTAAAGAAGGTACAATGAATTTCATCCCTGAATAAAACAAAGACCATGGCATTTTCAGAAAAATGCATGTATCCTAAATAGTTGCGCAACAGCTCTTACCATCATCAGCCTAGTGACCGAAATAAAACAAATGAGCTGTAAGAATACTTACTTATTTTATGATTGTTAAGTCTGGAAAATCAAGCCAAAGCCTTGCTAATAAACTGCCTTCTTTGGAGGAAGTCAAGAAATTTGAGAAGTATATTCTGCTCTCTCCTCCAAATCCTTTTCTGCTCTGGCCCCTCTCTCCTAAGACAGTTGAGTCACTGGGGTGATAAGTACTACATAAATATATTGAGAAGAAAACTTATAAATGATTTCATTTAAGATCCTGAACTGACTTTGTAATTTTACGTTGTGTGAGTCACACCAGCCACTGGGATCCCCACCCATCTCCTCTCTCCTACAGTGTTATAACCAAAGCTTTCAAACTTTACAGAAATGTTCTGTCTTCCACAGAACATTGGCATCCCTGAGGATGTCAACAAATGTCTGATGACCAATTATACTCAGGAATGGTCCAAAATAGGAGAATATTTTATAAATATTTTCCGCTGCATTTTTTTAATGTCAGAAATCTTGTTGCCATGGGCTCCTCCCCCATAGCCTTCTTCTGTTGGGAGGAGGGAGCCAAGAATTAAATCAGCCTTTTTCAAGAGTGAAAAGAGTCTCTAAATCAAAAGACAAATAAGCAAAAGAAAAACACTCTTTACCAATCAAATCAAATGCATGGTAAAAATGAGCTCTGAACTCATTTGAGTTTTGAGACTGAACTCATGTAGTTTTACTTAAAAGGAAGTTAAGGAACTCAGCACATAACATATAAAAGTTCAAGTTGCCTGGAAAGAAAGTTCTGGGACAGGAAGATGGGGAATTTTGAAAGGAGAAGGGTAAGCACATGAGCAATTTTCCCTCACTTTCTCAGACATAAACTAGAAGATTATAAGTCTTCATTTAGAAGATTGGCATTCAGTTGGTCACCTGAGCAAGATGACACCTAAAGAACAAGGGTACCTTCCCCAAAGAGTAGCACAGAGATGCCGAAGTCTCCATATGTCACAGGGAGTAAAAGAGGAGGTGCCAGTAAAGGTAGTGATCAGCAGAGTCTTCAGTCAGGACAGGAGTTCACTATTTGTAGGGACACCAAAACCAGAGACAAATGATCAGAACTTCAGCAGTGGGCACCAGCACACCATGCCCCAAAGGGCCAAATGAAGCCTGTCAATTCTCAGTGGACACCAGCTCAGGTTGAACCAAATTTGACCCACCCATCCCTCTACAGCAGAGACCAGGACAGATTTAGAATACACCACCTGAATCCAAAGTCCCTTGTCCCCAGTTGTCTTAAAGATTTCCAAGGTAGGGAAGGGAAGGAATCTAAAAGACTAAGCTTTTCCCCAAAAGAGAAAGTGAGTTACCCAAAATACTCTCTCCAACCTGGAAGAAATGGAGATACTGTTAATTAGCAATATCTATGTTTGTATCCACCTTTCACTTGACACCAGACTCTCATATATGGAAAGTTTCAAGAAGTGTTACCTATGTACATCTTCCATTAAAAAAAATAATAATAATTAAGGACGCATATTGGCTAACAATAAATGGTTGTAATTTACTACCCTAAAATGGAGTATTCATGGAAAAGATTTCTGTGAGTTGAAAATTCAGATGGATTGGGTAGTAAGAGGTTCTGCAAAGCTTATACCTGCAGAGGTTCCAAAATTCAGTTCTTCTTCTCTGCCTACTGTTTTCCTGCTACAGGAAATTGATTTTTTTTTCTTGAGCCTTATATTTAACCCACTTTCAGACAGACTCCCTTACAACTTCTGATGACCTCTTTTAAAAATAAATGGTTCTTTTCTTTTCAAAGAAAATAAATGATTAAAAAAAAATAGAAGAACCATTTATAATCTGTGCTGAAAATATTACTATTTCAAACATCTTTTTGTTTTTCTTCTATCAAAACTGAGCTCTCGCTCAAATGATTCACTGGTGAATCTTACCAAATATTTAAGGTTGAAATTATACCGGTTCTCCACAATCACTTTCAGAAGATAGAAGCTGAGGGAATACTTCTCAACTCATCTTATGAGGTCATTACTCTAATACTAAAACCATAAAAAGACATTACAGGAAAACAAAGCTACAAACCAATATTTCTCATAAACATAGATGCAAAGATTCTTGACAAAATATTAGCAAATTGAACAATGTATGAAAAGAATTACACACCATAATCAAGTGAGATTTATCCCAAGTATGTAAGGCTGGTTGAACATTCAAAATTAATTATGTAATCCATCACATCAACAAACTAATAAAGAAAAATCACATGATTATATTAATAGATGCAGAAAAATGCTTGGCAAAATCCAATACCTTAGTAGTAGGAAAAGAGTACACATAGGGAAAAAAATGGTTTTTGGAACCTCTGTGAGAATAAGCTTTGCAGAATCCTTTAACTGCCCAACCCACCTGAATTTCCAAGGAACAAAGGGAAAATTCCTCAGTTTATAAAGATGGTAAAGAACACCTACAAAAAACTTACAGCTAACATCAGACTTAATAGTGAGAAACTAGAAACTTTCCTGCTAATATCAGGAACAAGGAAAAGATGTGCCCTCTCACCACTCATTTTCAACATCATAATGCAAGTTCTTGCTAATGCAATAAGACAAGGAATTGAAGTAAAACTACAGAGATTGGGAGGAAGAAATAAAACTGTCATTGTATGCAGGTTACATGATTGTTTATGTAGAAAATGCAAAAGAAACATCAAGAATAACAAAAAACTTCTAGAACTAAGCTACAGAATACAAAATCAATCGTTTTCCTATGTACCAGCAATGAACAAGTGTAATTTGAAAGTAAAAACACAATACCATTTATATGGACACACAAAATAAAATGCAATACTTAAGTATAAATCTAACAAAATAGATATAAGATCATATGAGGAAAATCTAATGAAAGAAATAAAAAAACAAATAAATGGAGAGGTATTCCATGTTTGTGGACAGGAAGACTCAATAGTGTCCAGATATCAGTTATTCCTAAATTGATCTATAGTTTCAATGTAATCCAAATTAAAATCCCAGCAAGTTGTTTTGTGGAATTGACAAACTGATTCTAAAGTTTATATGGAAAAGCAAGAGACCCAGAAGAGCCAAAACAATATTAAAGAAGAACAAAGTTGGAGGACTAATGCTACTAGACTTCAAAACTTACTGTAAAGTTGTAATAAACAAGACAGTGTGATGTTGGCAAAATAAGAGACAAATAGATCAGTGGGGCAGAATAGAGAGCCTAGAAATAGACCACACAAATACAGTTTCAAAAAGGAGCAAAGACAATACAGTGCTGAAAAGATAGCCCCCTGTCTATTTGAAGATTCTCTTCCTCTGCCCCTCCCCCAACTCTCTCTCTCTCTCTCTCTCTCTCTCTCTCTCTCTCTCAATCTCTCCAACATAAATAAATAAATCTTTTAAAAAAGAATCAGAATATGTAATAATATCTCAACACCTTACAAATACATGAAAGAAAAAACATTCAGGAAATGATTTATGTATGATGGAATTATGGAATGTTCTCCGTCTCTTCTTTACAATGTTTAGTATTTTCCAACTTCCCTGTAATGAGTCTGTAAATTATTATGGCCAAAAATAAATAGATACCATCTTAAAGATAAATATTGATGGATTGTGTATATACGCCTATGTACACATTCACATACACATCACATTATTACCACATTATTATCAGTGGGTACAGCTATCACAAAAATGGAAAACAGGTTAGAACAACATATATCAAAATGGCAACAGTGATTTAACTGAGGCTAGCTTTGTGTTATAAGACCAGGAGAAAAAATTTAAACTAGCTTTGTTATGTTTTCCAGATGTTTTATAATGAATCCATATTTATATGTGGAAACATAAACCTGGACTTTAAATAAAAATGAAAATTCAGTAACACTATATTTAGAGATGTACTTCTTAAATAACTTGAGCATGAACAATTGTTATGACTGTTGCAGTGAGCATTTTGAAAGATTAGCAGAAGCAAGATTATGTGACATTTAGCTGATCTTTCAAGAGAAGCTGGACAAATAACACTTTTTTTTTTTTTTTTAAGAAAACAGTAGCTTGCAATGAAACATGGTGTTTCTAGTGTGATTCAGAAGTGAGGTGTCAAATTTTTCTGTGAAAAAAAACCAAGAAGGCACATATTCAAAAACAGAAGTGAAAAATATCTTGATTCATATATTTAACACTGCTCCAGAATCCATCCCCAAAAGCCTATTTTGAAAAAATTCTGACTCATGTAAACTATCCTTTACAATAACTACCATGCCCAGAGCATTTTACATACGTCATCTCTAATCCTTACAACTGTGGAAAAGTAGTATTTCTAGCCCCCCTGTACAGATAGGAAAATTGAGTCCCAAAGAGGTAAAATTTCTCCTCTGACATCGGATAGCTGATACATGGCAGAGGTAGTCTCTGAATTGTCTGTCCCACTCTAAAGTCTGTTCTTTACACACATCTGCCTCAACCAAGTGCTTGGGGGTCTTTGTCACGACAACTCATCACTGTGGGCTTTTTCATGATGTTTTTCACTCAAACATTATCACCCAGTAAGGTAACTCAGCTAATTTGCAAAATGTGACTTCACAAAAATATTATCATTTTCAAAAACAAACATCCAACCATGAAGGACAGAGTCTTGGCTGGTAGTACTTCACAGAAGGCAAAAACCTAAGCAGTAAAGACACTTCCAAAAATGTCTGGAATGAGAGGATGGGAAACTTGTTAGGAACTATGCTCATCTGGAGGCAAAATTTAAAATAATGGTCTTGTTTTATTTTATTTAAATTCAATTAGTCAATATATAGCACATCATTAGTTTCAGATATAAAGTTCAGTAATTCATCAGTTGCAAATAATACCCAGTACTCATTACATCGCATGTCCTCCTTAATATCTGTCACCAGTTAACCCATCCCCCTACTTACCTCCCCTGCAGCAGTGCTCAGTTTGTTTCCTATGATAAAGAGTCTTTTATGGTTTATCTCCCTCTCTGATTTCTTCCTGGTTTTCCCTCCCTTCCCCTACAATCCTCTGTGCTATTTCTTATATTCCACGTATGAGTGAAATCACATGATAATTGTCTTTCTCTGATTGTCTTATTTCGCTCAGCATAATACCCTCCAACCCTTGTCAATGTAAATGCTAAGATTTCATCCTTTTTTTATGGCTGAGTAATATTCCTCTGTGTGTGTGTGTGTGTGTATACCACATGTTCTTTATCTATGCCTCTGTCGATGACATCTGAGCTCTTTCCATAGTTTGGCTATTGGGGATATTGCTGCTATAAATATTGGGGTGCAGATACCCCTTCAGATCACAATGCTTGTATCCTTCAGGTAAATACCCAGTAATGCAATTAACTTCTTGAGGAACCTCCATTCTGTTTTCCAGAGCGGCTGTATGAGCTTGCGTTCCCACCAACAGTGTAGGAGTGTTAGTCTTGTTATTTTAAACCCTGCTGCACAGGTAATAAGGGTAATTTATATATTTACTTTTTATTCCCTTTGCCTGCTTGGTCCAAGGATGGATTTCTTCTCAAACCTTAACCATAATTGTAACCTATATACCTAGATTTCATTTTTAAGGGCAAGACTACACATAAGTAGGTTCATATGGATTATTCAATATCATACCCTGAAAGAGTGAGCCCTAGAGGGCAGGGCTGGACCTGGCTTATCTCTACAGCCCAGTTGTGCAAGGCATACTAATTAGTATAAACTAACTAATTGTGTATTCAAGAATTCTAGAACAGGAAATTTAAAAAGAAGTAAGTTTTGGACCCAGAGCAATCCTAAGGAACTTCACCAGTGGGTTAAAAAAGAAAACCTTCACTTCTCTCACTTGAAGTTCTTATTTCTAAATCAGAACAATGGGAAGCTGAGGGGAAGGGAAGAGAAGGAGGGAAGAAGAGGGAAGGAAAGAGAAGGGGAGGGGGTACAGATGGAAACCCCTTCTGTATGCCTCCGCATGTCCTGATTTGGATAGAGACCAGGGTTTGGCCAACTGTGGCCCAAGGGCCAAATCCAACCTATGGCCTGTCTTCGTATAGCTAAGAACCATGAGCTGAGAACACTTTTTACCTTTTCAAAGAATTGGAAAAATTTAAAAGAATGATGATATTTTGTGACATGTAAAACAGTATCCATAAATAACATTATATTGGAAGTCAGCCACATTCTCATTTACGAATTCCTATGATTGCTTTCATGTTACAACAGCAGAGTCAAATAGTGGTGACAGAGAACATATGGTCCACCACACTTCCAATATTAACTATCTGGCATTTTACAGAAAAAATGGTTGCTGACCCTTGGCATAGACAATCAGTTGGGAAAGATTAGTTGAGAAAAGTGAAATATGGTCTAGGATAAGTGGGGGCTGTGTACATTAAAAGACAATCTTCTCGACTATTTAAGCTAAGAAAATGCACTATCGGAGAGTGACTATGTGGCTTGGCAGCACCATAATGACCACCTGTCCAAATGTCCCCTCACCTGTGCCCCTGAAGTGTCCAACATTTCATAGTCATCCATAGAGAAGGAGGAAGTATTGTGATGGCTTGCCCCATATCTTCCCTTCCTCTGACTTCTTCACGTTCTATTTTCCAGTGCTTGTCAGAGGAACGCTGAATCCTGCGGTCGTTTTTCAGACCCCAGGAGCTGTTCTGACAGTCTTGGCACTGTGAAGCATTCCAAGTTCCTATCTCGTTTCTGCAGCTGCCTGCTCCCCCTTCAGTTAGAATGCGCTTCCCTCAATAACGCACTTGTTCGTTCATCTTTCCTCTCTCTCCCAATCCCTCTCTCTCTCTCTCTCCCTCTCTCTCATGCACAAACACACTCCCATTAGATAGAAAGAAAAAAAACCTCCCAGTTTCTTGCCAAGTCTAATAGAAAATCCCTTTCATAAACAGAGCTGCCTTTGTCATTTGTAAAAGTGTTACTATCCCTCCTTCTGGGAAGTGATTGTATTGTTTTTCTGCATGGACCACACATTGTGTGTGTGTGCATGCGTGCGTGCGTGTGTGTGTGTGTGTGTGTGTGAGAAGCAGAAAGGAAATGAAGGAAGGGGTTCTATGGAGAGAGTACCATAGAGTAACCAAACACAAAATATAATGATAATCCTATAAAATTAAGACATGAGGTTCCCAAATCAGTCACCTTCAGCTGGGGAACCTAGAGTGTGAGGAGAGTGGGTGGTCCTTTCTGACAACTTATTCATCATCTAAGACAATTCCATGATCAAAAATACCTTTGAGAAAAAAGTACTTAAAAAAATAAGTAAAAAAAGAGAATATAGCAACATGTTAACAATGGTTGTCTTTGGGTGGGAGGGAAAGGGGGCAAGACATAGGTAATCTGTTCCTTTATTTCAACTATTCTGCATCTTCCTGTTCTCTTTATGATGTTAAGCTGAAGAAAAAAGAGAAAAGATATCAATGTAAAGGAGAACTCACTGATAAAGAGAAAAATCACAACAAACAACAAAGACTGATGTAGCCAAACACACATGGGCTACCTTCCATGTCCAGTTTAGGACTGTTAATCAGAAAACATCATTTATAAAAACTTTTTTTTAATGTGTTTTATAATATTCCTCCTTTTGGCCCAAGGTCTATAAACTGAATACAGCTGAGTCTTCCCCATTGTCCCAAGAATGATTCAGGGTCATTTTTCTGAACATCACTTTTTTTTAAACAAGAAAGAGGGAAAATCCATATTGACTCCAAAAGACATAGACCAGTGGGTTCATTTATTACAATATCATGCTCCTCTCATTCTATCTTTCTCCCCATCAAAGCAGAATACATATATAGAATTCTAATTAAGTGAAACATTGAATGATTAAGATTTTCCTCTAACAGAAAAATAGGGACTTCAGCTAAGAGGGGTAACTGAATAAATATATACATTTCCACTCCTTCATTACATCACATTAAAGTAACAATGAGAGGATCTTAAAAAAAAAAAAAAACCATAAGGAAAAGAAGGAGAGAAAAGATAATACCTAGAGCATTTAGGAAAGTGGAAAGCAGAAATTATACATGATGCCTGGCATAGACTCAGGGATGTAGAACCCTAAACCAGCAAGGGGAAAGTAACCAGGATACCACAAATTCTCAAGAACTGGCAGCATAATTTACTACTGCATGCAAAGGCTGAAGGATAAAGACAGGGCTGAATTCTATTTAAGGAGCAAGTAGAGCCCTGATCATCTACCTGCTCCTTAAGGTCTTGGCAATCTAGAGGTTTCTTCTCTGGGGTAAAATGTAGTGTCTCTGGGAAGGAGCTCTCCATACATAGAGTTCTGAAAACATCAGCAATACGTGATCATTTATATAGTGAATATGAGATCTCCCACTTCTCCTCCCATTTGGTTATAAAAAGGATAGCAGACACTCAGGCAGGAGATAAGAAGATTCTTCTCTGGAGACAATCTCACCTGCCCAAATGAACAAAGTCTAAAGATGTTGGTATCAGAGTAGGGAGGCGGGCAGTTTCCAGAAAACTGACACAGCCAGATCACCTTTCAAGGAAGCACAAACACAGAGCTTCTAACAGCTTTTAGGGGCTCCATTTATTAACAGAAAGAGGCAGCTAAGGGTCACCAGACATCGGAGAAAAGTTTCTAACATGAAAGGCAGACACCAGAGCAAACAGACAAATAAAAGCAACAGTGTGAGGAGATAAAACCTTCAAAAACCCATCCTGAGTATCCTCAAAGAGATAAAAGCTGACTGTTATTTTCATGAAATGAGAACTCGGTCCAGAAAGATAGTTCTTTAAAATTAAAAATATGAGAGCAGAACTTTAAAAAAAATCTTCATTAGACGAGTAAGGAGACAAAGTTGAGTATAATGAGTTTAGCTTTATTTGGGGGGAAAATAAAGCTAAAGGAAAAAGAATTGGAATAAAATGTTGAAAAGCAGGAAGATTAGAAGAGGCTGAATACCAAAATAATCAGAATTCCGGAGAGAGAGAGAGAGAGAAACAGAGGCAGAGAGAGAGAGACAGGGACAGGAAAACTGTCAGAAAAAGAATAGACACCAAGGAGAAGAAGGAAGGGGAGAGGAGGGAGAGGAAGGAGAAGGGAAGGAAGAAGGAGGGGAGTAAGGAGGAGTGGATGGGGAGGGAAGGGGACGAGGGGGAGGAGAGGGAGAAGGAGAAGTGTTCCCACAATTGAAAGACATAACTTCCTGTATTGAAGCAGATGAAAATAAACATGGAGCAAGGCACACCATCTTGGAAATTTGGAAGATAGAACAAAGAAAATATTACAATAGTTTCCAAAAAAAGGAAAAAAAAAAAAGATTTACAAAGGATGAAGAATCAGTGTGGTTTCAGACTTATCAATGGCAACACCAGGAACTAGAGAAAAATGGAGGAATATGTTCCAAACCTGAAAGGAAAAATTATTTCCAACAAAGAATCCTATACTCCACCAACCACAATGGAACCCTTATCAGGAACGTATTGGAAGATAGGTGGCACCAAAATGAGAGAGTATTTTAAAAAAAAAAAAAGAACTAAGAAAGGTATGGGAATCTAAGAAATGGGGGTTCAACCCAATAAAAGAGGCAAAACAATTTTCATGTTGAAGGTGAAGGGAGACCCCAAGTTGACAATAGCACACACTGGCCAGAGACAACCACTCAATGTAGCAGCAAGAAGCAAGTTCTAGGAGAGAAGACTCCAAGCAGGTAAAATTTGTAGAATGCTTGGGGCTTTAAGGTTACTAAAGCAGGAATAAACAACAGGGAGAGCTTAAGGATCATTTAACTACATAGAAAACTAAAACAACTCAGAAAGCAATTATTAACTTCAGAGAAAGCAAATATTACACCAGAAGGGAAAATTTATCACAGCATACACACACACACACACACACACACACACACACACACACACGGCTATGCTATGAATAGCATTTATTTAAAGTCATAAAAATGTAAATGCTGAATATTGATCTAACCAAAGTGGTATAACTATTTGGGGAGGATGGGGTGAAGGAGAGGATAAGAAATGTGCCGATATAAAGAAAAACGAAAGGAGAAATTACAGAATGCTTAAATCCCCCAGAATGGAGAAGTAACAGAATAAATATATTTTTTAGAGATATGAAAGCCACCAAAAGAAGTAACTATGACAATTGAAAGTGACTGCCTCTGAAGAGATTGGAACAGGGGCACTGGAGGCAGGAGATTGCTGGGATTCATAAGAAGACTTATAGAATCACTTGACCCTTTAAACAACATGCGTGTGAAAATTCCAACTTTGAAGTCGATTTTTAAAGAGTCTTCAGACACACACATATATGCAGATACAGGCTACCTCCAAAACAGAAAAGCAAACCTCTACCTAGAGAAAAAGGGAAGTAGGGGAAGTGGTTTGGCTGGAACCAAAAAGGATGAGAAGACATCATGGAAAATGAGAGAGATCAGCATCACAAATAAGAAGGAGACATCAAAGTAGAATTTTCATCCTTCCAATACCCGTTTAGGGCTTTCAACTTTGGAAGAGCACACGTGGACTCCGTGTTGACTCCCCTTCCTTCCACCCCCACCATTAGTCACCAGAACAGTGTTTGCCAATCATCTGCATTACAAGTCTCACTTCAACGGGTGTTGACATGGAATAGTTGATTACGGATATGGAGCAAGAAGCAGAGTCATGGCAAGGAAAGGGAGAGGAAATGCCAGCATTTACATGTTGCGCAATTCATACCCACAAAGAAATCCACAAAGACCAACTGTTGACTAGTGATTGATAGGTGCAGACCTAATATCTGTTATCGGTAAAGAGCTCTCCCCCACCCTGGCCCTTTCTCCCTCATTACACCAGCAGAGGGATGGGTTTGGAAGAATGGGATACCCCTCTCACAGGCACTTGTCCAGCAGGGAAGTCTGTCCATAGGAGCTTGGTTTCAGAATGTCCCAAAAGTTCCCTCAGAACCTCGGAAAATGCCTCCTCACATCGAGAACTCCACAAGCTGTGTTTCTTTCTCTGCTGAAACAATCCCATTACAAGAAAACAATCTTAAATGAGTTCTTCTCACCAAACTGAAAAGTTTTGACACTGATGAAGGTCATTCAAACAAGATGGGATGGCAGAGTGGTGCAAACCAACATTCACTTGTTTGTGTTTTTTCTCCCCCCACCCCCAAAAAAGAGATTTATTTCTTTTCATCGTTCTGGGCTTGCCTCATGATATTTATTAATTGGAATATAATTGACATATAACCTTGTGGAAGTTGAAGGAGCACAACCTGTTGATGTGAGTATTTATATATCGCAATATGATTATGACAGTAGGATTAATTAACACTTCTACTACCTCACATAATTATTTACTTTTTGCGGTGGAACATGTAAGATCTAGTCTCTTAGCAACTCTGAAGTCCATAACAAAGTGTTGTTGGCTACGGTTACTATGTCGTGCATTAGATCTCCAGATCTTACTCATCTTCGATTTGCAAGTTTGTACCCTTTCACTAACGTTTCCCCAGTTCCTCTACCTCCATGCCCGGGTTGAAGCACACTCGGAGAATTCCTCTCCAACACCCTCTGAGTCTTAGTCCTCTCTTTCCCATATTCCTACATTTCAATGCTGCCTGTGAATTCTGATCACATAGTCCCTTGAGAGAGGCATTTATACCACTGATTAGCTATAGTCGTGTGGCTCTTTCTGGGGCTACAAGGAGGCAATCCATTGCTTTTCATTAAATGTCAATTTGATTAAGTGATATGAGATCAATGCTATAGTTTTTATCTGTGGATTCTTGCGGGGAGGTCCCATGGATTGCTTCGAGAACTTGACCTCCCTCTAGACCTCTGACTTGTGTAACTCCAGAGAAGTACTTAACTTCTTTCTCATCTATGAAAGGGAAATAGTTCTGAGGCTGTCATGAGTCTGCAATGAAATAATGACCATAAAATCCTCAGCCTAGAGTCCTCACACAGTGCTGAATAGAATAATCTAATGCCTTTCCCTCTGAGGCCATGCTGTATAGAGGACCCAAAGACAACCAACAACCCCAGCTCTGGGGAGCAGGATAAACACAAGACTCAGACCGAAGCATTAAGGCATTTGCATTCTGGCCACTCACTTCCTGCCTGACTCTACCTGCTCTCACCCCCAGAGAGCAAACGTCCCAAATGCAAGTTCTGCCCTGCCCTTCCAAAGAAAGGCAAGGAGCAAAAAGGGCTCACTCTGAACTACAGACAGTAATAGGATTCCAACATCTGATGGAGGCAGAGTTTGTGGTCTGCCACAAACAGGGTTATTCAAAAGGTAATCGAGAAATCCCAAGGAGAGGCTCCTCCACCCTGCCAGACAAATGGCCCCTTTCCTCTGTAATCTTAGTTCAGAGTCACGGGTCTCCTTCCAGCTGACTCACAAAGCTAAATAAAATGCTTTGAGCCAATTCCTCTTTGAAAGGGGCAGCTGCGGGGCACTTGGGTGGCTCAGTGGGTTAAAGCCTCTGCTTTTGGCTCAGGTCATGGTCCCAGAGTCCTGGGATCGAGCCCCACATCGGGCTCTCTGCTCAGCAGGGAGTCTGCTTACTCCTCTTGCTCTGCCTACTTGTGATCTCCGTCTGTCAAATAAATAAATAAAATCTTAAAAAAAAAAAAAAAGAAAGAAAGAAAGGGGCAGCTGCTCAGGTGATGTGCGGTGCAAGCCATTTAGGCTGGCCCGGGGTCCTACCAGGACTACTGGGGAAAGTGCTCTGCTCTCAGCCACTCACAGCCAAATGTTAAGATGGGCACGGGCTCAGAAATGGGAGGGAAATCACTGCCTTCATTTTTATCCCCCTGGCAGAAGGGAAGTTATAAAAGCCGCTTTCTGAGCAGTGAACCAGAAATGAGTTCATCTCTCCCGCTACTTAGTTGTGTTTCCCCAGGCAAACCATGGTATCTTTGAGTCTCTTCAGTGAGGAAAAGAGGTGGGATTAGGTCTGTGAGACCCCTTTCCACATTAGGGTTCTTTTCTGCAAACATCTCTACCTCATAAATATTCTGCTACGCATGAGACTGCGGAAGGAAACAGATCAGCTACTGTCACAGGATTATGGAAACTTTCCATCTTCCCCAAGTTTTGCATTTCAGCTAAAGCTTAAGTACCAAACAATAGTTGTCAAGAAACTTCTCATTTAAAGTCAGGTCCGAGACCCTCTATGCAAGGCTGCAAAGGGTAAAGTAGAGAGCCACTTTTACCAGTGTTGACTATTATTTACTCCTAAGCTTTATTTAAAATTTCACTGGAGGGGCGCCTGGGTGGCTCAGTGGATTGAGCCGCTGCCTTCGGCTCAGGTCATGATTTCGGGGTCCTGGGATCGAGCCCCGCATCGGGCTCTCTGCTCAGCAGGGAGCCTGCTTCCTCCCTCTCTCTCTGCCTGCCTCTCTGCCTACTTGTGATCTCTCTCTCTGTCAAACAAATAAATAAAATCTTAAAAAAATTTTTTTTCACTGGAGCTTAGAGTGAGGACTTCTTTAAAAAGGGAACCTAGGTGGCTCAGTCAGTTAAGCATCGGCCTTCAGCTCAGGTCATGATCTAAGGGTCCTGGGATCCTGGGATCCAGTCTCATATCCAGCTCCCTGCTCATCAGGGATTCTGCTTCTCCCTCTGCCTCTGCTCCTCCCCCACTTGTGCTCGTGCTCTTTCTCTCTCAAATAAATAAATAAAATCTTTTAAAAAGGGTGGAGGTTATGTGCCATAGGTTCCTCCTCCTCGCATCTTTCTCATAGGTGGGGAAATGCTTTCCCCTCATTTTAAGGCAGGTGAGCTGCCTGATGACGAGCCTCAAAACAACAGCTCAGAGAGATTGACAGGGGCTCCTGAAGTTTGAAGGACTCAGGGACTGCCATGCACATCTGAGTAAAGCCAAAGGCAAGAGGGTTGGACTGGAAGAAGGGGGCAGAAAGAAGGAAGAACTAAATTGGGAATGGCCCATTCTTCAAGTTAGACTGCACAAAGGTGTGTACGTGTTTTCCAAATGCCCACTATGGACCCCACAATAGGAACCAGCCATAGATCTTTAAAAAGACTGTCCCCAAAAGCTTCCTACCAGAGGAAGTCAGTCTCATTGGGAAGAGGCTGCACCATGCCATCAGAGGTAGGTGGTTGGGATATTGTAAGTGGCCATCCAGAAAAGGTATTACCTAAGTTAGTGAACTGTAGCCAGAGATTCCTACTAGGGAAATTTCTGTGGAACACACAAATAGGTCCCCTGAAAAGGGGCTGGCAACTGCACACCTACACCCAGAAGGGGATGCCAGATGCAAATGTCCTATTCCATAAGAACCCCACAAGGGCTCTGGCCCCCCAAGGGCCAGAAGCCACTACTAGGAAGTTATATGACTGGACAAACATATACCAAACACACTGCCTTCCTCCCTCTTCCCACTACAGATTTCTTGAGGCTGTCACAAAGACAGGGAGGGATGAAGAGGTTTTTTGCCAATATTTTCTTATGAAAATTTTCAGGCTTTCAGCAAAAGTTGAAAAAAGTTTATTGTGAACCCCTATAGACCCACCATCTATCTTTCTCACATATCTATCCATCCCTCTATCCATTCATTACTCCCTCTTAGTTTCATGCATTTCAAAGTGAACTGTAGACATCAATATACATCTCCTAATACCTCAGCATGCATTAACTAGGGGTTCGGTACAGTTTTACATGCAATGAAAACATAAATCTTAAGTATATGTTTGTTGAGTTTTGACAAATGCATATGTATAACCCAAAACTCATCAAATAAAGAACATTACCGTAACCCCCCAAAGTCCCCTTCATATTTTTTATCAGTCAATCCCCTCCCACTTTTAGATTTTTTTCAAACACAGATTGGGTTAGCCAAATTTTAGAATTCCATGTAAATTAAACCATATAGTTTGAGAAGTTCTTTATAGATCTTGGGTATCAGCCCTTTGTCTCTACTGTCATTTGTGAATATCTTCTCCCATTCCGCGGGTTGCCTCTTTGTTTTGTTGACTGTTTCCTTTGCTGTGCAGAAGCTTTTGATATCGATGAAGTCTGAAAAGTTCATTTTCGCTTTTGTTTCCTTTGCCTTTGGAGACATATCTTGAAAGAGGTTGCTGTGGCCGATGTTGAAGAGGTTACTGCCTATGTTCTCCTCTAGGATTTTGATAGATTCCTGCCTCACGTTGAGGTCTTTTGTCCATTTTGAGTATTTATCTTTGTGTATGATGTGAGAGAATGGTCGAGTTTCATTCTTCTACACAGTTTCACTTATCTGTGGAGCATAAGGAATAACACGAGGACACTGGGAGATGGAGAGGAGAAGTGAGTTGGGGGAAATTGGAGGGGGAGACAAACCATGAGAGACTGTGGACTCTGAAAAACAAACTGAGGGTTTTGGAGGGGAAGGGGTGGGGGGTTGGGTGAACCTGGTGGTGGGTATTAAGGAGGGCACATATTGCATGGAGCACTGTGTATGGTGCATGAACAATGAATTCAGGAACACTGAAAAGGAATAAAATAAAGTGAAAAAAATTTTTAAAAACTAAAAAATTAAAAAAACATATAGTAATGACTCCTCATTTCAGCAAAATATTTTTGATAGTCAACACTATTGCTCTACATATCAACAGCTCTTTTACTTGTACTGGTGGCTACATATCAACAGCTCTTTTACTTGTACTGGTGGCAGATTACAATACTTTGCTTATGCATTCTGTTTATGGACCAGAGGACTGTGTCCAGTTTTTGGCTGTATGAATAAAACTATTATGTTCTTCTACAAGTCTTGTTTTTTTTTTTTAATATACATTTTCATTGATTAAATACCTACAGTGAAGTGACTGGATTTACAGGGTAAGTATATGTTTACTTTTATAAGGAAATTCTAGAAACTTTCGAACATGATCGTACTTTATATTCCCACCAGCAATATGAGAGAATTTCAGTTGCTCCACATTCTTGCTAACACTATTGTTTAATCTTTCTAAACAACCATTTGGTGGGTGTGAGTGGTATCTTGTTCTTGTCGTGGTTTAATTTATATTTCTTTTTTCTTTAAGATTTTATTTATTTTTTTGACAGAGAGAGACACAGCAAGAGAGGGAACACAAGCAGGGGGAGTGGGAGGGGGAGAAGCAGGCTTCCCACTGAGCAGTGAGCCTGACGCGGGGCTCAATCCCAGGACCCTGAGACCATGACCTGAGCCGAAGGCAGCTGCTTAACAACTGAGCCACCCAGGTTCCCCTTAATTTATATTTCTTTGATGAGTAATCTTGTTGAGCATTTATTCCCACTTGTGTATCATCCTTGTAAAGTGTCTCCTGAAATCTTTTCTTCTTCTAGAGGGTGGTTTTGTTGTTGTTGCCATTGTTATTTTATCTTTTTATTGTCAGATTATAAAAAATCCTCCCATACCCTCAAATCTAGTCCTTTGTCAGAAAATGAGTTTATAAATATTTCTTCCCAGTCTTTGGCTTGCATATTCATTGTCTTAATGTATCTTTTGATTAGCAGAAGTTCATATCAATATTTCTGGTAGATCCTGTGTCAGTTGTTACAAGGTATATTTTCAAAAATTGTGTTTATTTCATCCACGTTGTTGAATCTGCCACCATAAAGTTGTTCACGATAATCTCTTTTTTCCAGGTTTTATATATTTATTCAGAAAGTGATGCAACTGTGGAATGATGCATTTTTAGCACTATGAAATCCAATGTCTTGAAATCCTTTCTTCCCGCAGTTCTGTTTATTACCGTGTTGTAATCCTGAAGAAATTTTCTTATCTGAAGTGTTTCATGCATTCAGGTATTTTGCATGATATCTGATGTGCTCAGTAATATAGGCTGCAATGAAGTAAAAGCTAGGATCATAACCCTCTTGTAATCAGAAAATAAAAGGGTCTTCCTTTTGTGTACTGACAGCTAAGAAGTTATCAGGTAGTAATTGTCCATCCGTAGGCCACTGGTCACTTTTCCTGGATCAAGTAGTATGTCCAGCTGAACACCTGGATAGGACTTCACAAGATGGGTAGCATCATCAGCCTTCCATTTACTTTGATCTGTTCCCAAATATCTGCTAAAGACTTTTTTCCCCCCCGCAAGGACAGAGCGCTGAGTTGCAAATTGGAGCAAATGTTGACACAGATTTGGACTTTCCAGGATTCTTCAAAGCCCATATCAGAGCTCTGTGGCCTCCCCTAGAGTAGCCAAAAATAGACCTCCTTTAGGGGGTCCATTGCAAAATTGGCATTTATGAGTTGGGGAAGCTCTGTAGTTACATAAGAGTACATTCTATAGTTAGTTTTCCAAGGATTTTCAGGGGCATCCACTTCAAAACCCAGCACCAGTGCCAAAGTCCCAGCTCTTGTCTTCTCCTATAATACTGCCGCCAGGAGGGCGGTCATCTGGAGAAAGGACAACGAGGCCATGTTCAGCAGCAGCTTGATGATAACCAGACTTTGATATAAAATTTTGTTCCATGCAAGTTAAACCGGATAGCCATGCAGTGCAGGACATTTTCCAGTTTCTGCCTCAGGTGGTAAGTAGATAGCAAATTTCACTTTGCAGTTCAGTGCAACACTGTCATGTTCAAAAACGTTCTGCAATCCTCCAAAACACGTGGTGCTGGAAATCTGTTTCAGGGCCATGTTTCTCCTGATCACTGCTACTTGCTTTTTTTTTTTTTTTTCTGCACCAAAGGATGGATGATCCTCGGCAATGGGAGGCAGGCAGGGAAACGAGCAGCAGCTGGAGTGGAAAGGTGGGACCTCATCTTCTAAACTTGTTCAGAATACTCTTATCCTCCTTGTGTCCATAGGATCTGTAGCGATAATCCCTCTTTCACTTCCGATATGGAGAATTAGTGTTTTCTCCCCTTTTTTGTATGATCAGCGTAACTAGTGGGTTACTAATTTCAATCTTTTCAAAGAGCCAATTGCCTTGTTACAAAACAATTGCTTGGTTGATTTTCTTTCTTTTCTGTTTTCATTTGTCCGGCCTTTGCACTTTTATTTTTATAATTTCCTTCCTACTACTTTCCTCAGGTTTTCCTTGCCTTTTTTGTTCCACCTATCTTCTTCAGGTCATTAATTTTAGACTTCCCCCTTTTTCTATTATAAGCACATATAGCTACAAAGTTCCCTGTAAGACCTACTATGGTTGTATTCTATAAATGTTGATACGTTCTATTTATTATCATTCAGATTACAATGTTTTCTATATCCTCCTGTGATTTATTTTTCTGTGACCCATGGTTTATATTTCATCTCCAAATAGTTGAGACTTTCCTAGATATCTTATTGTTAATTTCTATTTTAATTTTATTGTGGTCCAGGAACATACGTGGATGGTTTCAATTTGATTTAAACTATTGCATCTTTTTTTATGACCCAAACTATGATCTATGCTGGTGAATACCATAAGCACTTGGAAAAATATGTGTATTCTGTGGTTGGTGGGTATAGTCTTCTGTAAGTTCGTTTAGGTTGGTTGATAGTGTAGTTCTGTTCAACTGTGTCTTCACTAAGTTTCCTCTAGTAGATGGATTGATTGGTTCAGGGATAGGTATTAAAATCACCAATAAACATTGTGGATTGTCTATTACTGCCTCATGTAGATTGAGGCTCTGTTAGTAGGTACTTTCTATCTTTTTTTCAAGTTTTTTATAACATATATAGTAAAATTGATTGAAGGCATAGAATTTAGTGATTCATCACTTACATATACTCATATAGTCATATGCTCATATACTTACATATATTCATCCCAAGGTACTTACTTTTCTTTAATGTATATGTCTTCCTGATGAATTGACTCTTTTACTATCATGAAAGATCCTTCTTTTTCTTGACTTGTAACACACTTTACTTCATATTAATATAGCTACTTCAGACTTCTATCACTTCATTTTTAGAGTGTATTTTTACAACATGTTTATTTAAACCTATTTGTATTTTTATATTTAAAGTGAATCTCTTATAGACAGCATAGCATTGGGTCTTGGGTTTTTTAATCAATTCTGGCAATCTTGACATATTAATTGGAGTGTATAATTCATTAACAGTTAATGTTATTAAATATTGATTTACTGGTGATTGATGTGATTGGAGTTAGGTCCATCATTTGCTTTTTGTTTGTTTTGGTATTTTGTTTGTTTTCTGTTTGTCCTCCCAGCTTTTTCCCCTGTTCCCTTTTTCTCTGACTTCTTTTGGAATCCTTAAATATTTTTTATGATTCCATTTTAAAATATCCATTGAATTTTAGATATGTCGCCTTTCATCATTTCCCATTGATTAAGCTATGCATTAAAATATGCAAGAGAGGATAAGTTTTAAATTGGATGACATTTTTAAATTTTGCAATTAAATGGGACAGGATTTCTTAAACCCTACAATTGTTCAGAAAAAGTATGGGATGCCAAAGACTTGTTCCAATGGATGGGTAAGAATCAATCCCGGAGCAACTTGGAAGGGTGAGGGAAGAAATGTGCCATTTCTGACTGTTCCTTAGTAGATCCAATGCATTTGAGAAATTTTATATAAAGTTATTTTTATTTTTTATAATTGTTACAATCACTACAGTTATTCCCAGATGAGAAAATAAAAGCAGAGGAAGCTGATAGTGAGAAAGCAAGAATCATTGAGAACTGCCTTAATGCCTCACTTTACATTTGAGAAATATGTCTACATGATAGCTTTCCACACAGAGGATTGAAGGGTTTTCCCTCTGTTACACTTCTTGTTACATTCTGGATGAAAAATATTTTTTTCTCTCCATGGGAACCTATTAGAGATATTTGAGAACAATGCCAGCTCTAGACCAAAGTCTGATATGAGTGGAAATGTATTTCATTTCCTTTTTTTCTTTTCCAAATTTCCCTTTTGCCAGCTGAGAAAGAGGTGAAAAAAATTGACATTAATTAAACCTCTACTATGGTCCAATCTCTGTGTATGGACTTTATACACATTACCTCATTCAATCCCCAAAACTACCCTATCAGGTAGTTACTATTACTTCTGCCATTTTACACAAAACATAAAGCTCACAAAATCCAGGAACTGTGTCCAAACTGAGTTAGAAGTCATTGAATCATCAGGAAATTTTTTAAAATTGGCATGTAAATAGCACTTCTAGAAATGTCTCTTGAGGCAATTCTTACACTGATGTCCAAAGACATTTACAGTAATATTTTCCACCAAGTTGTTTACAATAATGGAAAACTGAAAGCAGGCTAAATGCCCATCATTAGAAGAATGAGGTTAGTTATTCTATTATTATTCCATAATATAGAACTCTGCACAGATGTTGACAGATAACATTAAGTTACAAAATTACATGAGCCCAAGAGACATGTTCAAGAATATTCATCATGTTTGTACATAAACACAAATAGGAAGGAAAAAGCACAGGTTATCTGAAGTGGCTATTTATTGGTCAAAGGGGAGAAGAATGGAAGAGGATTTGTAGTTTTAATATGTTCCGATATTGCACGGTGTCATCTATAGCCTGTGTAATTTTTATAAGTATATTTATGGTTGGCTTGATTAGTAGTAGGTAAAAAGACAACAGAATTGCTTTAATAGAATCCTTCCTTTTACCACAGCTCATTTCTATAGCTAGAACCTTCCCAGACTCTGAAGAAGGAGAACTCTAGAACCAGAAGACAGCAATGGTGAACATAGGGTTGGAGAAGGTAGATCTGGGCAACCAGATTTGACAGCAGCCCTCCACAGCAACCTCGGGGAATCTTGCAATTGACAGAGTGCTCAATCAATGAATTAACTCGAAAAGCAGATCTATACCAGTTGTGACTTAGAAATAAAGGTTACTCATATCATCAATAATAACGTATAAGTCACATATAACAAAAGAAGCCATTCTACACTCTTCAAGATAAGCAAAAACTTTTAAGTCTAATAATAACCCTGAGTAAAGCCAAAACCAAAATGAGCTGTCCAACGTCACTGATAGGATCACCAATTATTACAATCGCTTCAAACAGTTTGTCGATGCCTGATTAAGTTGGAGACAAGCCTGCCCCACACATTAGCAATGCCACATACGTAAGAGATTCTTTTTAAGAGACCCACGCAGGAATACAGATGGCAATACTGTAGTACTTACGGTGTGCTATGTCCATATGGTAGAATATTAGTCAGCAGGGAAATTAAATAGACTAGAGCTACGCATTTCAATATGGATCAATCTTGGAAAGATAAAAATGAGCACAGGAAGCATCAGCTGTATCTGCAATGTTTTATTTTGCCAAAAAAAAGGTGAGGGGGGGAAGAGACACTGAATCACAAAACAAAAATAAAAGAATCTGAAATCTACATATAAAAATATCCATATTTTTGAGATTTTGAGGATGGATACATAAGTGTCAGTTGTGTTAGTCTCTATCTTTTCTGTATTTTTGAAGAATTTAATAGGAAGAAAAAGACTAAAGACATAGGAAAGAATATTCTGAGAAAATACACCAAAATTTTAGTGATTGTTTCTGAATCTTAAGAGTCTAAGTGACCTTAATTTTCCTTTTTATATTTTTCTATGTGTTCTATTTGTATATATGAAACATGTATTTAATTTATAACAATGAAAATGGGTTATTTTAAAGTTAATATATACAATTTCTGTGACATATGATGAAACTATGAAATACAGGTGCAGCAAAAAGAACCAGAAATAGACTAAGCTATTAACAGTTGTTAATCTTTGAAGTCTGGGTAATGGGTGGCTTTTTGCTCATACTTTTCTCTGAATACCAATTTTTCTATAGTGGGAAAGTACAGTATTTGTGAAAGTTGGCTTACATGAAAGGCTAGAGGTCTTATTTTTTTTTTAAGATTTATTTATTTACTTGAGAGAAAGAGAGAGAGCAAGTAGGGGGAGGGACAGAGGGAGAGGGAACAAGAGAATCTCAATCAGACTCCCCACTGAGCACAGAGTCCCACATGGGGCTCCATCTCATGACCCAAGATCATGACCTGAGCCGAAATCAAAAGCCAGTTACCTAGCCAACTAAGCCACCAGGTGCCTCACGGCTAGAGGTTTTAAATGAAAAGAAATTCAAATAATTTTTTCCAACATTGTAAAATGTTCATGGCCCTAATGATAAACTAAGTTATAAAAAAAAAAAAAATCTGTTCTTAAAGAAGAATTGAATTAGAGCCAGATAATTTTTAAATAAAGTCTGGTATGATAGTGCAATTTATATTGATATTCCATGAATGCTAGCTCTGCTAATCAAAATATTGAGTTAAATAGCATGAGCTAGTCCCTAAATAAATTCCAAGAGTGGGGGTTATTGGCAAAGGGGGAACATAAGGTCCTAAGTGGCCCAGTGACCTGAGTTGTCTCCACGGAGAAGGAAGCATGAGTCATTTAATCAATGCTATGTCTTTTATAAATCATCAGGAACTCTCCCAGGAAGGCTTTAAGAGATAGATTCCTTATTACCACTGATAGATGTTCCAATTAAATGTTTCACATCGCCCTCCTGGGACTGCCCAGCCTAAAGAGAAAGAAAGATGTGATCCCTGCCTTCTGACTCCCACTGTCAACAAGATTCTTGCACATTTGGAGGGGCCATGACCAGCTGTGGACTAAAATCTGTAATAGAAAATGACCGCACTGCCCCAGCAATCTTGATGTTCTGCTCTAGAATCAGTGCAAAGCTCTGACCACCTTAGGATTTCCACACACCTGTGCAGAGAGGCGGCTTCAAATAGAAGAGCGATGTTTTCTTTCTGGAGAAAAAAAAAAAAGAATCCAGGAAAATTCTACCATGCCCTCCTCTGACACTGCTCTCCTGTCCATCCCGTTATGGCAGCCAAACCCCAGGAAGCAGCTGCCCTTGCTGGTCAGAGGTTGTCCACCGTCTGTGTCAGGGGATGAGTTTTCCAAAGCACATGTGTAACCAATTATCTTAGGGGATCTGAATAGCAATGACTCAAGGTGTGGAAATCCAGGATTATTGACCCAAAGTGTACAAATGGAAAATACAGAGAATTGAAGCATCTCGCCAAGGTCACCTCCTTTAGAGTTGATAAGCCAGTGTGGCTGCAGGAAAGAAGAAAGAAAAAGTGAACATGGTAGGAAGAAGGGATTAGTTTTTAAATTTATATCAGGTTTAGCCTTTTCTATTTTGCACTTTTCTTGGGTTAATGAGACCCTACAGACACATTTCCATGATAGCTTTATTTCCATTCCTTTAGAGGCTTCTGACTAACCACAGGAAATGCCGCTGACCTGTTCCCTTGTTGTTTAATGGCCTCATCCTCCGTCCCCTTCCCACTCTGCTATCTCAACACCCATATATGACATACAAGGATTTGAGTGTCTCAAGACTTTGCATCTTTCTGCCCAGCTAATTACCCCCAACTGAAAAATAACTGGTCCACATACTTGGAGCAATACGGTAATCGAGCTACTAAATGTTCCTTTTGCTAATGACATGTTTTTTCAATATGTTCAAATGAGAGGCTCATTGGAAATTATTCACTTTCTTCTAAGTTGCAAAGGAAAATGAAAGGCAAATTATGGCTGTATAAGCACGTGTTTGCACGGATCCTATCCCACTGAATTAATTAGCCATCTACATAGCTATTGATGGCTAGCTCTTCCCTTCAGCCTTTGCACTTACCAGGTGGAAATGATTAAAGATTTAATTTCCTTGAGGGGTCATTTAGGTTGAAGAGGACACCTTTGTAATATAGAAGTCATAACGTCCACCAGAGAGAAGAAGAAAACAGTGGCTTCCATAAGTATTTCAACAGTGGGAAGAGAGGTAGTGGAGCGTTGATTTGAAAGGAACTCAGGCCTGCTTAGGCGCTCTGATTTTTCAGATGAGGAAACTGGGGCCCAGACAGGTTAAGGAGGTTGATCAAACTCAGTCTGCTGGTGTGTAGCATAATTGAAACTAGGAGCTATGTACTGGCCTCTCCCTGCCTCCCCTCTACCCCGTAGCCTACAGTGCCAGTTCAAGACAGAAGCAAGTTCGAGATAATGTGGCCTCAGGGAGGGGTGCCTGGGACAAAGCACCAATGCACTCTGGCAATTTTCTGCAAATTCTTTAATTGCATGACTTCATTGGTTCAAAGACTTTGCTTCACTCACACATAAGCCAACACACACAGTCCAAAAGAGATAATTCATCATTATCTTACTCGACTTGGGGTGGGGAGTCCAGCCAGAATGAAGGAGAGGCAAGATCAAGAGGAGTAAAGAGGGAGCCACCCTCCTTCACCCTCCTGCTCCGATCAGCCCAGGTTGATCCATTTTCATTACATTTCCCTTTGATGCAAAATCCTCAAACCTTGGGTGGGAAGCTCTGCTTATCAAATCTGTTCTTAATAATCCATTTTTATCTAACTTTATCTGATAGAACCAAAATATGTTTGATCTTACTATAAAGGGCACTTATCAGTCCTCCTGCTAGAACAGCACTGCCCAAAAGTGAATGGTATTAAGAGCAAAGTCTTTAGAGTCAGAAAGAAATGAGTTTAAATCCCAAATCTATCACTTCCTAGCTGCAGTGCCTTGCCCAAGTCACTCAAAAACTCAACAATATCTCGCTGAGCACACTAGGCTCTAGGAACTCAGATACCATCCCTGCCTTCCTGACTTTACACCTTGGAGGCATCGCTAGGCACCAACACACCTGTTACCCAAATTAATGCAACTGTTATAAGTGCTGAGAAGGAAGGTCCCTAGAACCACAAGGTCATCCACCGGGAAGGTTTGTCCTTGTTACAAAGGTCACAGAAGACTTCCCTTAGGAAAGGTAGCTGGAGCAGGGATCAGAAGGGTCAGTGGGGAAGTGAGGGAGAGCCAGCATCCTGGGCAAGGCACAGCACTGGGATGGGCCACGTCCAGTCTGAGAGATGGAATGTGCATAGCATGGAACAGAGAGGAGGAACACGTGGAGAGGTCCGAGAAATGAAGAGGCACCTGTGGCCATGGCTAGGAGGTTTGCCCTCATTCTGAGGGCCATGGGGGATGTAGGACATGATCAGACCCAAGCACAAACAGACCAGAGGGCAGCATGGACACCAGGACATGGGTAGAAGTCCAGTGTCGTGATTTGTGCAAGAGCTAGTGACGACATGGACAAAAGGAGTGAACGGAATCTAGGGGATATTTAAGAACTAAAATCATTTAAGCCTTCATGATAAATTGGATCTGAAAATTGAGAGGAAGGGGTACATCAAAGCTGACTCAGAGTACTTTGGCGTATAAAACTGGATAGGCAGCAGTTCCATACTCTGAAAGACAGAATTTAAGGGGGGCCTGACTGGCGACATACACCTCTGAACCTCAGTCTCCTCACCTACAAAATAAGGATAGAAATACCTTCTTTTAGGTGTTCTTACCCAATCCAACATGGGGGTGGGGTGGTTAGTCCCCACACACATACAACACCAAGTAATTCTCGGACTCCAGAAGGGAATCCAAGGATTCGCCTCAATTCTGACACTATCTATCCAGGGATAGCATCAGACTCCACAGGGTCAAGGGTGACTGCCCCCACCCCCACTTCAGATGCCACTCCCAAGCCCCAGGCTTACTTGTGCTTTTGACCTACTCGCTACAGACTAGAGGTTCCAATGACCTCCTGCTCAGGTTCAGTGAATGTGCTAGAGTGGTTCACAGAACTCAGAGAAACACCACTTACTTAGGTTTACAGTTTATGTAAAGATGTGGTCAGGGATATGAATCAAAAGGTATGTGAAGAGTTGTATCACGTGAGGTATGAAGAAAGCGTGCAGAGTTTCCATGCCCTCCCCAGGGTACCACTCTCACCAACCCCTCCATGTTCACCAACTTGGAAACTCTCCCAAGTTTTATGGAGGCTTCATTATATAGTCATGACTGGTTAATAAGTCATTGGTCATTGTCTGATTCAACCTCCAACCCCTCTGCCTTCCCCTAAAGTCTAGGGGCAGAACTGAAAGTTCCAGCCCTTACAATCACAGGCTTGCTTCTCCAGGCAACTAGCCCCCCATGCTTTGGTTACCTAAGAGCTTTCCAAAAGTCACCTCATTAACATAACAAAAGACACCTCCAGAACCCTTATCATGGAAATTTCAAGGGTTTTAGGAACTATAAGCCAAAAACCCTAGAGAAGGACCAGATACACAAGGAATATATTTTGATTATTTCAATGACCAAAAATAGATTTCTTATATATCACAATATTGCCAACATAAATCACGCAGCTATCAGAAGCATTTAGAGAAGTTTCCTTGAAAGTGACTGGTGTTAAGCACACCCCTAAATAAATGGTATGCATTCTCAAAGGCTATTCTTAATCTGGTTGCAAATTCAGGATCTCAGACATTTGTTTCTTTTCTCTCTCCTTTCTGACCCTTCCTTCAAACTGTCGGTTTACTGATCGAATCATCTTAAGTAGTCTCTATTATGCCACACTACCAAAGCAGGCAAGGTAGCAATTGCTCTTATAAACTTATCATTGTAAATGTCACTGCTACAGTTTAGCTCACAATGGCTCACTTTGCCATTCAAGGGAAAACATGGATGGCAAACACAGTTCCTGGTATTAGCCAAATGCTCTAGCACACACGTGTTTATTAAACAAGGCTGTAGTGCTGGGTCATTTAAGGGAAACTGAAAAGCACTGCTCTCAAATGGAAGGGAGGGGGAAAAAAGAAAAAAACCATGGACAGGGCACTTTAGAGTCCATAAAGCCCCACTGTGAATGCTGCATCAAGGGAACCTCACACTAGAGGTGTAGGGAGGAAGGGCAGGTGTTTCCATTCTTACTTTTACCAATGAGATTAATTTAGAAAAAGTAACTTGCTCCAGCTCACAAAACATGGAAGTTGTAGAAGTGATGTAAACACAAGTCTTCTGGCTTCCCATTCAAAACACTCCCTACCAATGTCAAACCACTCAACGGAGACCCTAAAAATCATGCAGCCACTATACAGAAGAGCAGTACAAAATCAAAACTCATTTGAAATTTCATGCTGGTGTTTTAGCAATTCATTATTAGTTCACTATTATTATGGCTGTTATTAACAGACAAGATGAGTTGAGTGATTAGTATATGCCAAACCATATGTTAAACATTTCTCCTGCATGGCTTCATTGAAACTTTACAGCAACCTATAACAAGGGTGCTTTTATAAATCAGAATTATAAGAAGTACAGATGAAAAGGGAGGGCTTAGAAAATTTAATTTCCTAAATCTTGGTCTCCTTGTACAGCCACTATACTAGACCGGCATGCCTCTATGAGACATCCTTCATGCATAGCAGAGTCAAATATCCATAAAACTAATAAAGTGAGTAATTTCACATTATCCTGATTTTTTTTTTTTTTGGAAATTCACACAATACCTCCCATCATCCTACCAGAAAAGCATGTTATCTAGTTCCCTGATTCGGTAAGCAAATAGGTATGAGCCCTTACCTGGGCCAGGTACCACCATAGAGTCTCTGTAATAGCCTTTTCTGTAGTGAGGTTCGTATCTCAAATTTTGATCTTCGCTCTGCTTCTCACAAGCTAGAAAACCTTCGGCAAGTTACTCAGTAGCTCAGCTATTCAATTTGTCTGTGAAATGGGGGTGATACTAGTTCCAACATCATAAGGTAAGTGGAACCACATGCCTAAAGCATTCAGCATGGTGCCTGGGACATGGCCGGTACTCCACACATATTCGCATGATGATTTTATATTTTGACGACCTTCCAGAGAGCAGAACAGATGTGAGTTTCATTCTATAGAAAGGAAACTGGTTCCAAGATGTAAAGTATTTTGCATAATATCACACAGCTTGTGAATGACAAAATGAAGAAAGGAAATCGAGTCTTCTAAATACGACTGAACAAATTTTTGTCATTAATATCCCACACAGCTCTCTAAGGAGGGAAGATCCTGGTATCTGGAGGATCTTGAAAGTAGAAGCATGGTGGATCCAAATGGCTCGTCCCACAGGGCTGAGAGGTTAAAAGACCCAGAAGATGATTCAGAAGAAGGAAGGACCAAAGAATAGAGATATGGAGGTAACATCAGAGAAAGCGGGTGGGGGAGGGAAGAGGTAACAAGAGAAAAAGGCTGGAAAAAGAGAATATGTCCACAGGGATTTGAGAAGTTTGCTCCAGAGTGCACAGTTTACCTCCCTCTTCTTTCTATCTTCAGAATCATTGTGAAGATCTAGACTGATGTGGGAAACAAAGGCAAAAGAAAAATTATTAAATTTCCTTACTACCTACAGCCTATTGACAAGTCCTTGAAACAGGCAGAGTAACATTCCCCTAGGGACTCAACTGCCTTGGGGTTGACACTTTGCTAAGGGCAGAAGGCAATCCTAGCTGGAAACCCCTTTCCTAGATCCTGTAAGCCTACTTTACCATATAAAAATTCCTTTAGAAATCTCCTTTATCTCTAAACCCCACAAGATACGTGTTGGCAATCATCCTCCAAGCATATGGCCCGTCGATATACATCTGAAGGATCTCATGACTGAGGTTTTATTAGAGGATAATAAATGACATTTTCCCAAAAATAGTTAGCCCCCTCAAGGCCCTGGAAGTCTTGCTTCCAAAACTCCATAGAGACTTATGCTCTCCCTAACCCCCTCCCAACTTGAAGGTATATAATGGGCCACTCCCCATGAACCCAGTGCAGCTCCTTCTGCCCATGGGTCCTGTCTTCATGCTTTAATAAAACCACTGCTTTGCACCAAAGATGTCTCAAGAATTCTTTCTTGGCTGTTGGCTTCGAGCCCTGACATCTTTCCTACATCATAGACTACTTATAAATGCTTTGGGATGAGTCTAGAGATGTGAAGAAGAGTTGACCCCCATCTGAAACCGGTTGAGGAGTAAACAACAGACAGCCGACAGGACCACCCCCACCGAGGCACGCTCATGGGAAAGCAGTGGGGCCCAAGCTCCATGTTGCATAGGGAGGATGAAAGGTGTGTAATTAGACTGTATGTATCGGATGTAGCTGAAGACAAAAAGAAGAGGGTAGGGAGGAAATAACTCAATTCTGCACAATCTGAGAAAATATAACCAGCAGCTATGGCTTCTAGGGTACCATTCTTAGTCTGGCCAACTTAAAGTGGGGACCCAGATCATTCATTCAGAATGCTTTCCAACCTGTCACAAAGCCTGGAAGAGAATCATATATGTAAATACTCTCTGATGGCCCTTGAAGTGACGTACCTGATTTAGATAGGAGAAGGAATGAAACTAGAGAATGTTCATGTTTGCTCCTAGTTTCTTGCTTCACCATGCTAAACAAAGGCAGACCAGGGGGGTCCTTATAGCAGACTGAAAAAAAAAAAATATATATATATAGTCCCTTTAGTTCTGTCCTTCCCTCTTTGTCAAAAATATAACTGATGAAAAACAGAATCTGCAGTGGCCACCCATTATTGAAGTTCAAATACTTGGTTTGTTGTGTTTTAAGATCCTATCTGCTAAGATATCATTCACTTTTATGTCTCTTAGCCTGGACATAGTAATAATTGCTTGAATTTGCAGGTAGTAGGTAGCAAGAGGAATGGGGAGAGAGACAAGGGTGGGGAGGAAGGAAGGGGCAGGCAGGGAGTAAAAATAGACCAAGAAAGCTGGTCTCTCTCCTTAGAAGAATGAATACATCCCTGCCACATCTTGTTTGGAAGAAGGCAGACTTTTGGTTGCTCCATTCAATTCTCCTTTCTCTCCTCATGCCTCCCTCAACCCCATACAAAATATACGAAATAATGGGGCAACTCAGTGGTGCAGGCAGAGAAGAGTCCAACTCTTGGTTTCGGCTCAGGTCATGATCTTAGGTTTGTAAGATCAAGCCTGGAGTTGGGCTCCATGCTCAGCAGGGAATCTGCTTGAGATTCTCTCTCCTTCTCGCTCTGCCCCTCCCACTCATGTGTTCTCTCTTTCTCTCTCTCTAATAAATAAATCTTTTTAAAAAACGTACCAAATATTAAAAGACTGGGGCTGGTGAGGGAACGAGAATAGAATTTGGAGTCAAATGATCGGGGGGTAAGTCCCAACTTCTGCCATCAATTAGTTCCATAATTCTAACCAGAACACTGTGTCCCTTTTGACTTTGCTTCTTCTCATGTACAAAACATGACTATAAGTATCATCAATGAAATAATATACTCTGTACATTTCTATGAGTACTTATTAACATTAATGGACAAAAATATATTGGATCAAGGATTTAAACATAAGACCCAAGACTATAAAACTCCTAGAGGAACATATAGGGGGAAAGCTCCATGACATTGGGCTTGGCAATGGTTTTTTGGATTTGGATTTGACATCTAATGTATATGAAATAAATCCCAAATTAGACAAGTGGGACTCCATCAAACTAAACGGCTTCTGCACAGCCAAAGAAGCAATCAACAGGGTGAAATGGCAAACTGCAGAATAAGAGAAAATATTTTCAAACCACAAGAAGGAATTAGTATCCCAAATACATAAGGACCTCCTACAACTCAATGGTATCAAAACAGATCATCTGATTTAAAAATGGGGCAGAGGACTTGAATAGACATTTCCCCCAAACAAGATTAGATCTTAAGTTGCTCGACCTAATATGCCAGACCCACATGTCTCCACTTCACCCAGCTCTCCCATCACCGCCTAAAGTGGCATGTATGTTTTTGTGTCTTCTGAGCCAAACTACTCCACCCATCAGCCTGACTGTAGCCACAAGCCCCCCAGCCTGGGATGGCCAGTGCAGAGGCACATGAATAAAGTCTGAGTTGGAAGTTCAAGGAGTCCCCCTACCTGCCCACAGCAGCTCAGGAGAGGGGAAGATGGTCTGAATGGACATGCTTGCTCCCCTTGCTCGTTTCAGTTCTCCTATGTATGAGGGTGTTTCAACACCAGATGTGACCTGGAGAAGACTATTACGAAGCAGAAGGCTGCTCTGAGAAGTTTGTGTTTCCTATGACCGGTGTGCATGCATTTTCCAAGGCCACACAGGTAACGATGGTGATGGAATTTCAAGAAGCTACTATAGCATGGGCAGACTATGGCCTGTGGGTGAAATGTGTCCCATCACCTGTTTTTGGAAGGCCCATAAACCAAGAATGGCTTCCACATTTTTACATGGTTGAAAAAATTCAAGAGAAGAATATTTCATGACATGTGAAAATTCTATGAAATTATGTGAAAATTTTATAAAATTCAAATTCAGCATCTATAAATAAAGTTTTATTGGAACACAGCCATATGTAATCATTTACATATCATCTGTGGCTGCTTTCCTACTACAACTGCATAGTCGAGTATTTGCCACAGAGACCATATGGCCAGAAAAGCCTAAAATATTTACAACCTAGCCCTTTGTGAAAAATGCTTCTTGACCCCTGAGCTATGACACGTTATCGCTTAAAGGGTACAAATTCATTTATCCCCAAGTACAGGTCAAGACAAAACCTCCTTCCATTCCGGCCTGATCTACTTCATCAGCTATGAACTTACTGCCTTCATTCTTGCCCTTCTTTAAAACACATTTTTCATAGCCCTCTTCATGCCATCACCCTGATCAAAAGTCGTGTATATACTTTTATAATCAGGAAAATAAATATTTTAATGTGTCAGTGGTTCTCCACCATTTATGGAACGAAGTCCAAAATAGTTGTGATATGCCTATAAGCCCATTCAAGTCTAGCCCCCACCTCTCCCTCACTTCTGAAACAAGCATCCTGCTATCAAGCTCCCCACTTTACCACAATGCCTTTCACCTTCATCTGTGTAGCAACTCCCTTATTACCTTCAAACTCCACACAAAATACCACTCCCCTTTTTTCATATCCTCAATCAGAAGACCCTTTTGTTCAATTTTTCCCCCAAAGCACATACTTTTTATAAACTTCTGCAAAGAGATGTATCACATACTACCTTGAAATGACTTATCTGTACGTCTAGCCTGCTCATATCCACCATGTTCACCAGCAAGTGAACCAAAAACCAGTCTCTTCCTCTTTTTGACTCCAGCACTTGGCATGAAAAATATAACATGTGTTCATAGAATTTAATAGTAATAATAGTTATGATTCCTTTTGTGGTCTTTTTAATCTTAGTAGTTTAGAACAGGATTCTTAAAAATAAAATATAATCATAGACATAAGACATCTCTCCACAGATTCATTCTAAGTAGCTCTGTGACCTTAGATAAGCGACTTAACTTTTCTAAGACACAAATTTCTCATGTGATAGAAAAATAAAGATAGGACCTAACTGGCTGACTTAATCTACTTAATGGGAGAGGATGATAATCAATCATAAAAATAACAACCGGCATGAATGGTATACCTTCACATTTCTTAAGATTACTGGCTTAAAAAGTGCTTTCATAAACAAGTTATTTTATGTTGGCATAAAAAAACAAGACCCCCGTAACATAATGTCAGTAAAAGCTGTTTATAAATTGTAAAATACACATGTGAAATAATAAAGATTTTAGTTTCTATTATAGTAACCACCTGGCATAACTCAAAAGCTCACAACCTAGGCTGTCAGAAGAACATGTTTGGAGGGCTCATAATGCACTGCAGAGCACAGGTGACTTTATTTTGCATGGTAATGAAACTACCTTCTGGGTGCCTCTAGTTCAACTTCCTTGTGAGGAGATAAGACAACACCTTACACATGCATGGACCTTTGATTTCCAAGACACCTCCATACCCATGATCTGTTTTAACCCTCAGACCTGTCCCCACTTGAGAGCAGAAATTCCTTCTTCATAGCAGCAAGTGACTTGCCTTAGGTTTTCCAGCAAGTGACAGAGGATTGCAATTTGAAGATGTCCTCAGACTGTCAAAGCTCTGACCTTTCCATCATTTTAAGAGCCTCTAGCATCCCATCGCTTGAGGTCATCTAGTCTAACATCTACTCTAGATCATCTATTCAGAGAATAAGAAACGGAGACTAAGAAATTACAAATGACCTAAAGGAACACAATTAAGGAGAAAGTTAGGAATCCAGGCAGGACACTTCCCCTTGGGTCCCTAAATAGTTACATTTTATCTTCTGTGGTAACCAGCCTCAAAGATGCCTGCCAGTGATCCCTGTTGACTATTATTTACACTCTTGTAACATCTCCTCCCACACTGAAAAGGACTGACTTGTAGAACAAATAGGATATGGAGGAAGTGACAACATGTGGTTTCTGATGCTAGGTCATAAAAGACATTGTTATTTGTGTCTCGATTTCGTGGGTCATCTGCTCTGAGGAAGCCAGCTGCCATGTTGAAAGCCATTTGGAGCAGTCCACATCCTGCCAAGAGGCAGCACCAACTTTCCAGCTGTGTGACTGAATCTTTCTGGAAATGTATCCTCCAGCCCCATTCAAGCCATTTAAACGACGGCAGTGCCTGCCAATATCTTGACCATGACCTCCTAAGACACCCTAAGCTAGATCCACCCAGCCTAATCCATGGCTCCTGAATTCCTGACACACAGAAGTTGTGTGAGATAACAAATGTATAGTGTTGTTCAATTCACTTAGTGTTGAAGTAGTTTGCTCTGCGCCTATAAAGCACTAATATGCTTTCCACTGTGGGCAGTAGTTTCTCTGAGGTATGTGCACCTTCTTCCCTCTTCTCCAGGATTTTCTCCCTAAAGTGTAGCCACAAATCCATTTTTCAGTAGTTTCCTCAAGTCGCTCTCAGGGACATTAATCAGATGAAAGATGCTGCTTTGGTAATCTGATTCTCCATGGCCTTCACCGAGCTAGATGCTCCAGAAGCTTTCCATCTTGTCCCCAAGCAATTTCCTCATGGTGTGCCCAGTCTAAAGCCCGAGATAAGGTTGAAAAGGCAGTGTGGGTGTCGCGTACTCTTTATCTGATCTGTGCTCTGAGGAACGTGTAATAAGATCTCAGTTACATCTGTTGAAAAATTGGATCCTGAAATGATAGGATCATGGTACTTAAATATATTCTTGTTTATTCAGTGCTGATCCCATGTTTCTCTCCTTTTTAAATACTTCTACCATGCTCCTGTCCTCTGTGATTTATCATCCTTATTACTGAGAAACCAAAACCATAGAAACTGGTTGCTAACCATAAACATGCTCATCCTTTTAAAAAATGTATTTATGAATCAGAACCCCTCCTTTTTCCAAAGCAAATAAATTGTGAAACCTCTAGTCTAGTCCTCCAGAGATGAGATCATTTATGCAGCTCTCCTGAGAAAAGGAAAAAAAGGGTGAAAATCCTGAATTCATCCCCTCTCTGTCCTAGGAAAATCGAAGATACCTGCCAAGAGAAAGGGAACAAGATGCTGGCCTATCAGAGGATGGCTATGTGGCCTAGCTTCCGGACCGGGAGCTAACGTCACCAAGTCTTTGCAGTGGAGGTGAGAAGGAAGAAGAGCCAGAAATACCTTCCAGAAATATTCAGTACTATAATGAGAAACAGACAAGCTAATCACAGGTGCTTCACAAACTTTCAAGAGTATACAACTTATGTAGAGATTTCAGTTAAAGGCAGATTCCCAAGTATGGCCTGAGATTCTGTATTTCAAGCAAGCCTCCAGGAGATGCTGATGCTGCTTGTCCAAAGGCCACATTTGGAGTAACGAGGATATAAAAGAACTGTAGCTATTAGTTACCATTCTTGCTGTTGTTAATATAATCTCCACAGCAAGATGAGCTACGCTGGTAAGTGGCCACGCTAAGATTTAAATCCAAGATGACCTAACCTTGTCCCGCAGCCCCCATCTTGCCTCTGAGAAGGAGCAGGATATGCTCAGAGCAGCAACACTTCCATAGAGCTATTAAGTCAGTGGTTCACCAGCTCAGCAACTGCCCTTGTGACAGGGCAGCCCTGATATCTTAAAGCCTCCAGAAAAAAATTCCAGCAGAAGAGTTATGGATTCATTATGGCGTCATCACATTATCACATGCTGAGGACTTTCCGGGTTGCCCAGAAAACATCTGTCAGCAAAGACAGATTCAATCAAAAATAAAAATTGAGGCTTAATTCAGCCTGGGGAGGAAACCGATGAACCAGGAGATGGGAGATTAACCCCCTGGGCCACATCTCAGGGATGAGCAGGGGCTGACTGTCCTGTGTTCATTAGAATCAATTAAGCACCGTCTGCCCCCAGGGATCACAGTGGGGAGGTTCTCTTCCAGGACTGATTGGGCCCAGAGACAGGGGCATGGGGCTTAACTCTATGGCTTCTCAGGGGAGGGCTGGGCCTGAACAAGCAGATATTTGGCTTTGAGGTTGGGATGATGGCCTGGCATTAGTACTCGACACTCACAGCACTTTTGAGGCAAGAGTACTTTGCATTTTTATATTAGTTTATCTTAACTATGCCAGTTGTCCTGGGGGGAAAAGCAGAGACAAATTCTGAGAAAGAGAAAGACGTGGGCAGTCCTTCCACTCTAACACCCTGACACCAGACCTTTCAGGAACTGTGTTCGTTGAAGCTGGAAGCTGGTGCAGGTGTGTCAGCAATGAGCTGTCAAGGTTGAGACCTAGTGACGTACTTGTAGTCACACCTGGTTTAAAACTGGATGAGTAAGAGTTATAACTAATAATACCTACTGTCCTGTCTCTGACTCTATGTTGAGCACAATAAATGCATTATCAGAGTCAATCTTTCCCATACTCTTATAGAGGATGGATCTGTGACCCCTATTTCCCCAAGAACTGGGATGATGTTCCCTTCCCTGTCTCCATAGGCAGAGTCCCTGTTATAAATGAACCTACCTTCTCATATCAATTGAATCTTTGGTAGAAAGAAAAGATGCAGCACCAGTCAGAACACAGACTTTGAGAGAGCATAGGGCAGAGAAGAGAATGGAAGAGTCTTGTCATTATTGAGCAGAATATAATCACTCTCACTCAGGTTATTTCGGTTATACGAAAGCATTCAGTAGAGTATGTGTAAACCTTATTTGTGAGCAGCACGCTGGAGACTAGCTCTGGATGTGGCTAGATGTGGCTAGAGTTTCTTACTAATCCTTGTCTCCTGCCTCCTCCTCCTGTCTCCTGCCTCCACTTAGACCCGCAGCCATGTGAGGAGGGTGATGCTGGTCTGATGGCCCTCTCACTTGGTTGGCATCGTGAAGCCAGCGTCTGCACCCAGGTCACCTTTGTGCTCTGGGAATTCAGGGAAACCAATTAACCTTTCTGATCCTGAGTCCTCATGTGTAAAATGGGGCTAATCCTAGTTACTCTAGAGTACTATTGAGACGAGCAGACAAAATAATACTTGTGAAAATCCTTGAGCACACTGTGAAAGTGTTAGGTATCCTCCTTAGAGCCCAGTCACACTCTCCTCCTTCCCCAGTAATATTGCCCTCATTCAACTGTCTTTAGTTACTACATCCCTCAAAGGGAACTATAAGGGACACAAAAATAACCAGAGCACATGGTATGGCCTTGTTTTCTCCAGGGTCCTTTCTCCTTTGTCCTCTCTTTCTATTGGCAACATGGCCTTTAAAGATGAACAAGGACTCCAGTCGGTTGGCTCAGTCCTTCATGCCCAACCAGAAGTCTCTTTGGGAAACTGAAATGTATCTCCTTCCAGCACCCACACTGTGAGAGGGAAGTCGACATGAAGATGATGCAGAATCACAAACAAACCATCCAGTATGATAATATCTGACATTAGATCGTAGACGTGTCCTCAAAAATCTCGGAAGCAAACACACACAGTCTTGCACACCAGCACACAAGATTACACATCCTTGATGTGATGAGAAACTCCTGCTTAACTCATGCTCCCCTATCGAAGCAGGGTCTCCACCAGTGGGCAGTAACAGCTGGAAGGACAAGAGCTTTCCCCCAAAGTCACAGTGGGCCTGTTTACCTGTGGTCTTGGACCAAAGCCCCACTACCAAAGCAAGAACAGGATTAGGAATGGGCTGAAGGCTTCCCAGTCTGAGAGCGTGTAGTCATCTCCGTGGCTCTCCCCCAGTGCCGAAATTGGTCTGGCCTCTGGGAGTATTGACCTCAGCTTTCCTGGGTAAAGGTTGTTAAAGTCATCGTGACCCGCATGTTTCCACTTTCCAGAGGACTTCTCCAGTACCTTCTGACATTTGTCTTATTCCTATGGAAGAGAACCTAATAAAATGTAGAAGAAAGAAAGAAAACATGGAACCTGCCTTTACATATGTTTTCCGTTCTCCCAGTTTGTAATTGCTTTACTTCTGGTCTTATTCCTCTTTCTCTTCCTTCTCCCTGACTTTTTTCTCTCCATTCTTTTCCATGCTTCTCCTTCGAAGGCAAAATAAATTCGTGCTAATAATTTAAGAAAACAAAGGCTAATATTATGAAAAACATTGGATGCATAGTTTTGAACCCAAATTCTTATCCCAGGAAAGTCCGGGAAGAGCATGCCAAACCTCTTACCTTCCTCTCCTGCCCTTTTATTTGTTCACTCATTTTCTGACAGAGAGAGAGAATGGAGGGAGGGGCAGAGGGAGAGGAATAGAGAGAATCTCCAACAGATTCGCCACTGAGTGTGGGGCTCCATCTCACGTCCCTAGGATCATGACCTGAGCCAAAACATCTCAAGAGACGGGAGCTTAACCAACTGAGCCACCCAGGCACCCCATTTGTTTATTGGTTTACCATCAATTTAGATTTGAACTTAGTACTGACCTATCCATTTCCTTGCCAAGGAATCACAAGGGTTTTGGGGATATATTAACACTATGTATTCCAGGAATTTCTATTTTTTTGGTCTCAGAGTGGACAGCCTTCAGCCCGGTGACTTCCCATTGTACGATATTCCAGGAAATGTGCAACTTTACTCTTCCCTAATTCCATCACAGCTGTGACAAGGCCCAGTTGTCCTGTCTATGTCATTGATTGCCAGGTTGACATACAAGGATGAACTCCAGGGTTTAGATCGTGTGGCAATAATAAGAGTGCCTGAAAGAGAAGGAAGTGAGGGATTAACCAAGAAGCTCGGTTAAATTAAAGAATTGAATATTTCTTCTGACTCATTACACATGGTGTCTTTCTCCCCACTCCCCCAAGCTGCCCTCAATCAAGCCAGGAGCCTATGAAAGGGAGAAAAATGTCTCTTTCATTGTCCCTAAAATTAACATTTTCTTCCCGGAATAGTGAATGTTAGCTTATGACAGACAAGGTGCTGGGTTGTAGGGACATTTGAAGCAGAGTTTGCAGGACAAGGAAACAGAATGGATTTGCCAGTTGCTTTGGTTATGCATCCAAAAGAAATTCTAAACACAGTAATATCTCATTTACTTGCATTCCACCAAGTAAATAGTGTTTTATTTGGGATTTTCTCTTCTTTTAAAGATTTTACTTACTTATTTGTGAGAGCACACACACAAGCAGGGTGGGGGGGAGTGGCACACAGAGGGAGAAGCAGGCTTCCCACTGAGCAAGGAGCCCGATGCAGGACTCAATCCCAGGATCCTGAGATCATGACCTGAACTGAAGGCAGATGATCAACTGACTAGCCACCCAGGCATCCCCGGGATTTTTCTATAAACAGAGCCTGAGTAAGGAATCCAGAAGGAGAAGCCTAGATACACACATGAGGGTATGGAAGGAGGAAGGCAGGTAGGAGGGAAGACCAAGAAAGGTGCATTTCCAATGTCCCTGTGCAGGACAACAGTGTTGGGCTCTGTAGGGAGCCCTGGAGAGTCCACACAGCGCCCTGCAACTGAGCACTGGGGCATGTGTCCCCTGCCTCCCATCCCATCTTGGATAGGGCCACTATGAGAGGTGTTGACTGCCTCCAACCCCACTCCCAGCTGCCTGGAAGAATGCCCTGTGGCAGAAAGTGGGAAGAGTCTTGGTGCCCTGCAGGTGGGAAGCAGTGGCCACCACACAAGCAGATGCACGACTGTCTAACTCAGCCACAGCTGCTACCAGAGGTGGATCCACCAAGACGTGACGAGCAACAACAAAAGGGTCTGCTACACACAGACGCATATCATAACTGCCATCTGCTCCTCTCACCTCATGACTTTTGGGCAATCTCCATTGAGAACAATTTAGCAGCGTTTCCAAATGAAAAACGTACATACCACTTGATCAGGAAGCTCGGTGATTTGCCCTATGACTACTCTCGCTCATGTGCAAAATGTCATACGTACGGTATTTACTGGAGGAACATTTGTCATGGCAAACACATTGGGAGGAAAATAATTCAGCGTCAATCAATATGGAACCAATCAAATAAGCAGTGATATATCCACAGAACAATGGAATCACGGTGATAGTTAATAATGCTTAACAAGCTGCATGAAATCGTAACTGGCAAATTAGACTGGACACTCAATTGATCAGAAACCAGCTGGCACGCCCAGAAGGATCCACAGTAGCTGAACGTCAGTCAGGAATGGCAAACCACGTGACCTCTCTCTAGTCAACAGTTCTGCTCCTACTTTAAAGTTGATTTTTAGATCATTGTTCAAGGAAGAGGCTCAGGCTGCAAAAGCAACCATCTTGCCCTCAATTCCCCTGGCTAAATTCTTCTGCCCTGAGCACAGCACAGCCTTCCTATGAACACAAAATGTCCGTGTTTATTTAAAGGGCGAATGGAAAAATCCACTCAGTTCACTAGCATTATGATGCATTTATTAGCAGAAGTGGGTTTTTAAATTGTGTGTGTGTGTGTGTTTGTGTGTGTTTTTCTGGCTGTTCTGCTCTCCATTTTATTCTAGATTTTTAAGCAGCTGATTGAATTATAAAGCCAGAGTCCTGCATGAGAAAGGCCAGACCTCACAGAGTTAAACTAATTCCCCAGCAGGCCCACTTCATCAAGCAAGCTGATAACTCTACTCAGCAGGGTTTTTCTTCTTCCTGATAGCTTTCCTCTGAGCTTTCATATGCAAACAAAATTGCACCAGCCTGAGGAAGAAGTGTCCAGAACCTGGAACACTACTCCATCTCCCCAGTGGGAACCAAGAGCCTGGAGAGCTCTGTTCAGCCCCATCCAAAACCAACCCCCACATCTGGATTCCTGCATTCTCTGTCTTTGAAGACAAAGAAAATTCACCAAACCCCCACCATACCTTTTAAATCTCAATAGATTGGTGGGGGAGAATCTGAGAAACAATCTGAGGGTTTTGAGGGGTGGGGGGTGGGGGGTTGGGTGAGTCTGGTGGTGGGTATTAAGGAGGGCACATATTGCATGGAGCACTGGGTGTGGTACATAAACAATGAATTCTGGAGCACGGAAAAGAAATTTAAAAAATAAATAAAATTTTTTAAAAAAATCTCAAGAGAGGCGTACCTAGAATCCTATGCTTAAAATAGTGCCTTATTCTGAAGGTGAAATAAAAATTCTGGTGCTGGATTGAACCCTCCTGGGGAGTGGGTTAACAATGCAGGGTCCCTCCTGCACCCACATATGTGGTCATCCTGCTTTCAGCGTTAACATGTGTTCAGCCATGGGCAGGACATCAACAGAGTGGGACACATCCAGAGTGATCAGGACATTTTAGGCTGTCAAGGAAGCAAAAAGCACTCCCTATCTGGGGTCCTGTCTGCCATTCTGCCTCCCCCCCCCCCCCCCCCCCCCCCCCCCCGTGGGAAGAAATCCCTGAAGATAAGAAGAAAACTTCCCATATCAGGATTAATTCCAGGAGTGGCGCAGATTCCACACAGGGTAGGAGAAAGTCTCTGTCCATTAAAAATATCTTTCTTCAGCTGGACGTTTTATGAAGAACGTGAACAGTCCCATAAAGCAAATGCATTTCCCCCCTCTCTTTTCCCAACCATGGAGACAAGAGTTGGGATCCACAGCAGCTTAAAACAAACCACACGGTGAGAAGGCTCATTCATCACACTGACAAGGACTGCAATAAAATTTCAAAGAATTGGGTGCCATTCAGCAATGTTGATGGGGGCTGAATCTGATGAAAACGGTGTTGGTTTTCTAGTCTTCAGGAAAGACTATGGAGCCCAAGGAGCCATGGGGGGAGGTTGGGAGCTGCAGAGGGAGGCAAAGGGAAAATGAGGGTACAGAGCAGAGAGGGGAGGGGCGTGTGCCCATATCTAGTGAGGGCATCAGTCTCCAGATAGGCTTATCCTGTTTCCCTGTCTTGTCTCTGAATCTTGCCCAGGACTAAAACCGGCACAGAGATACTGAGCTCACCTCATGAACTCAGAAATGTCCAAAGTGTAGAAACACAGCTCAGGCATTTCCTGCCTAGATCTTACAGCCAATGGAAGGGAAACATGACAGTTGTTGTGTTGTGTGTGTGTGTGTGTGTTTTTTTTTAATTTAAAAATACTATTTACATTAGTAGAGGCAATGTTCCCTCCATTAGGACCCTTATTTTCTATTAGTCATTTGGTATATTTCAGATACATAAAACAGCCCTGTTCTTAACCATTGCTCGCTCCCCATATCCCCCATGACATTCCACGTTCAGTTACTACTTTTCCCACATATGTATCCATACTTCAGTTACATAGGTATATATAGTTGACCCTTGAACAACATGGTTTTGAACAGCAGGGATCCCCTTATGGGAAGATTTTTTTTTTTTAAAGAAATGGGACAGCAGGGGCACCTGGGTGGCTCAGTGGGTTAAAGCCTCTGCCTTTGGCTCAGGTCATGGTCCCAGCATCTTGGGATCGAGCCCCGGATCGGGCTCTCTGCTCAGCGGGAAGCCTGCTTCCTCCTCTCTCTCTCTCTCTCTCTCTGACTGCCTCTCCACGTACTTGAGATCTGTCTGTCAAATAAATAAATAAAATCTTAAAAAAAAAGAAAGAAAGAAAAGAAATGGGACAGCAAAAGGGGGTGCTAGGTGGGTCAGTCGTTAAGCGTCTGCCTTTGGCTCGGTTCATGCTTCCAGGGTCCTGGGATCGAGCGCCTCAACAGGCTCCCTGCTCAGCGGGAAGCCTGCTTCTCCCTCTCCTACTCCCCCTGCTTGTGTTCCCTCTTTCATGGTGTGTCTCTCTCTGTCAAATAAATAAATAAAAATCTTCAAAAAAAAAAAAAAAAAAGAAAGAAAGAAAGAAAAAAGAAATGACAGCAAAAGCCACAAGACATTTATTCACAACTGCCCACCCCAGTGTCCACAGAACCAAATGGAAGGCAACTGCCAGAGAGGTCATTCCTGCTGCCCTCTGAGCACCCCAGGGAGGCCCCCTCAAGGACATTAGCACCCGTGGGGCTGTACCAGTCAGCACTGTAGGATCCCTCTCCCCATGCAGAATGAGTGGTAGAGTCAAACACGGGGGTGGAGGTCAGGACACTGGGATGAAGCAGAACAACCTGTCCAGAGGACAGAGGTCCTACTGTGCAGGGAGCCCAGCATCCTCAGCTCTCTTGTCCTCTCTCCTCCCATGCTCCATGCTCGGCTGCACAAAAGTGGCCAGGGCCCTGATCACTCCTGGGTTAGGCTTGTGCCCCTCCCTGCTACTGCATGCCAGCCCCTTGGCTTCCGGGAGGCCAGCTCACTCACAAATGGCCACAGCTGTCCATGGCCATGGGCAGGGGGTGCACCTCCAGGCAGAGGAGACAGCTGTACTGTGCCTTCATGCCCTGTAGCCACCTTCGGGGCCGCCCCCCAGCTGCCCGCTGAACCAAGATCTCCAGACTGAGGAAAATCTTCATCCCACGCCCCCTGTCACCTGCCACTGCCCCTTTCCAGCCCACCCAGCTCGGTCTGCCTACGGGCAGATTTTCTTTTCAATAAATATGCACACAGTACTATATATGCATTTTTCTTTTCTTTATGATTTTTTTAATATTTTCTTTTCTCTAGCTTACTTTCTTGTAAGAACCCAGCATATAATACATGAAACATACAAAATATCTGTTAATGGAATGTTCATGTTATCAGTAAGGCTTCTGGTCAACGGTGGGCTACTAGTTAAGATTTTTAGGGAGTCCTAAGTTATTCACAAATTTTTTACTGCAAGACGTCAACGTCCCTAACCCATGCGTTGTACAAGGGTCCACTGTACTACTAATTAATACCTTCTACAGTTTTAATACCTTCTACATTTAACTTTTAAAAGATACACATACTTCCTTCTGCATTTAATATTCACCCAGATGGTTACAACTTCTCTAGTTTGATCTAGCTGCCATCGCTTCCCCTGCTGGTGTGTATTTAACTTGTTTTCAACTTTTCATTATTGTGATCATAAACACACTCAGCAGGGAGCGCTCCATGGGGTTCCATCTCACCACCCTGAGATCATTACCTGAGCAGAAATCAAGAGTCGACCGCTCCAAGGGCTGAGCCACCCACGTGCACCACTGTGATACATTTTTAGTGAAACAGTACATCTTGGAGATATTTTCATGCCCGTCCATGTTGTTTAACTCATCGTATAACATCTTCATGGCATTCTAGCTTAGGGAAGCACTATTTCTAATCCAGATTTATTGCTGGACATTTATTTTATTTTTATCTTTTTTTTTTTTAAGTAGGCTCCACACCCAGCATAGAGCCCAGTGCAGGGCTTGAACTCATGACCCAAGAGTTCAAGACCTGAGCTAAAATCAAGAGTAGGGAGCTTGAACAACTGAACCACCCAGAAGCCCCCACTGTCGGTCATTTAGATTACCCCCTCCTTTACTTGTGCTGTTAGCAACCATGCTTACACTTATACTTCTCTATGGACACATGTGACAGCTGCTCTGAAGGATGTACCTACAGCTGCAGTCACTTGGTCACAGGGTATGTGTACTTGCAACTTTGCTACATATTGCCAAATCACTCTCCAAAGTAGCTCTACTTAGTTGCACAACCACCAGTGGAACATGAGAATATCCACTGCTCTCCCACCTCACCATCTCTTAGCATTGTGTATCTCCTATGTTTTTGCCAGTGGATGGATTTGAAATGACATCCCCTAATATTTATTTTCAAATACATGATTAAGATTGAGGATCTTCTCATGTGTTTATTGACCATTAGGTTTTCCTTTTCCATTAATTGTGTGTCCATCTTCTTGGTTCCTTTTCCTTGATGACCCTTAGAAAAGTCTGTTCCAAATAATCCCTATATTCTATTTACTTTAGAAGAGGATAGTCCATGGAAAGCTTGATTGAGAAAAATCTAATAAGTGAATGATAAATAAAATAAGTCTAATTAGGTAAATAATTGAAAAATCCAATAAGTAAATACAATTAATTCATGTCTGCTTCTCATAGCTCTGGAAACTCAACAATGATGACTGTAATGCATGTGAGAGACAGCCCCCTGAAGAATGTGGGTTTCTGGCCTCACTGGTAACCTGACACTGCTTCATGGCCCTTGGGCTAAGGAAATAGGGAAGGAACTAACATGGTTGAATATTGACTCTTTACTCTCTTTACTCAGTTGACAGATACCACTTCATTTAATTTTTGGAAGAGGAAACTGTGAAAGAAGTATTATTTCTCTCCCTTGAGGATGAGGAAATGGAGTCCCAGAAAGAATAAATGTTCATCCTGAGGTCACAGACTTTGCATTCAGCAGAGCCAGAATTTGGACCCAGCTGTTTCTGCCTCTAAAGCACATGCATTTCCCACTGTACAAAAGAATCATTATCTTTATGGATATTGTAGTTTGAAGAGAAGGTTCGTATGTAAAGTGGTAGCCATTCTCTCAAAAATAATCATTTTTTGAGGGGGAGCTAAAGACTATGCCTAACCTTTTCTGAATCTAACCATTAGAGATTTTCAGAGTCACACTGTCTCCCCAACACACCCCCAAGAGGAAACTGTGGCCATTGCATTATTTTTCGAATATTGCACACACCGTGGGAACCGATATGCATTCTTTTCTTCCCCTTCCCTTAGATTACTTGTCCTCCTGCTAAGAGAAGAGTGGTTAGTTTTTCAGGAAACAATATCAGCTGCTTCCTTAGGGGGTTGATGATTTGATTTGACAAAGCATGCAAAGGGGGAGAGATGAATCAGGCTTTGATAGAATATAAAACAAGGTTTAGTTTCAAAAAATGCTAGAATTTATTCTGAAAAAAATTTAAATCAAACCCAATGGATACATTACACATTTTAAAAAAAAACAGTGGTTTATTTCTCAACTACAATTGTTGGGTGGCCACAGAAGGAAGGCAGACTGAGCCTGATGATATGCAACTATGGGAAACTTCAGGGACTTCTAAAGTGGTGTTCATAGCTCTTGAGAGGTCTTGAACCCTGGCAAATGCCCCATGAGGTTTAGGGCAAGGCATTCTTTTTCACCTCACTGGGTAGATGACCAAGGCTCCCTGCATCATTGTACACAGGTACCTTTGATGTGATTTCAGCTGAAGCTCTGCTGGACAGTTCCCACTGCCCCCTCCCACCTCCCACACACCTTTCTCAACTTAAGATTCTTTCTGAAGTCAAAGAAGCTGCCTTGGCCTTTGTACAGAACCAGAAAGTGGAGAGAGTCCATGTCTCTGGAGATAAGCCTCAACCAACAGAAGACTGGGCTGATAAATAAATGTCCTATGTCTGGCCCTTCAAAGGGAATTTGTACAGTGTTCTCTACCTCCTATTCACCAGAGCAGTACCAGTTCAGTCTTGCACATTTCTTGACTTTTCTTCCTTCCCTGTCGCATTCTCCCTCCTCTCTCAATCCTGCCTCCTGTGATCAACTCCCAAATAAACTAGTCCTTTTCTTAGGTTCTGCTTTCGGAGGAACCTAAAGCCAGACTCCCAAATTCTCCTATGTACCCCACCTCCACCTCCAGGAAGCCTTCTCTGACCTCTTCTAAGTATAAAAAGTGTAGCTGAACTTCCCTTTTTACCACAATATGTATTAATTTACTCTTTTTTAAAAGATTTTTATTTATTTATTGGAGACAGAGTGAATGAGAGAGAGAGCATGAGTGGGGTAGAGGAGCAGGGGGAGAGAAGGAGGCTCCCTGCTGAGCAGAGAGACTGACACGGGGCTTGATCCTGGCATCACAAGATCACAACCTGAGCCAAAGGCAGATGCTTAAATGACTAAGCCACCCAGGCGCCCCTGTGTTAATTTACTCTTTACCCACATTCTTCACTAGCTTGTGAGCTTTCTGAAGATAGAGACTACATACCATTGCAAGCCTAGCTCCTAGCATATCTGGCACACAACAGGCACTCAGTAAATATCGGACAAATAAACAGAGACAATAATTACAGATACTGGGCTAGGTACTTGTTAGTCATATGCCAAGATGAACAATATTCACAGCATTCCCTTTGGTCAAGAGGATTTAGTGCACTGGAAGTGGCAGATGAGGAAGACCACATAAATACAAAGCTTCAACAGAGACATGTTTTGAGCTTCAACAGAGACATGAAACATTGCCTAAGCTGTACCTTGAAAGATCAGGAAAAAGCTCTCAGAAAAGATGTTTGAGCAAAGACGTAAAGAAATCTGATATATATTAATGAAATAAGTAGATCAAAACAGTTAAAATAACTCACATTTACTGAGCCCTTATTCTGTGCCTGAAGCTTGTACAAAGGGCTTTCTAGGCATTATCTCATTTAACCTCTATAGGTAGATACTGAGCAATTTTATTTTCCAATTGAAGGCTGAGGCTCATGAGGTTAAGAATTTGTCTGGATTTGCACAGGCAATAAAGATTTAAAAAAAAAAAAAACAGCATTCTAGATTATTTAATGCCCAGACTCTCTTAGCCCAGCTTTTATTATAATAAAACTTGTTAATGGAAAAAAAAAGAGTCAAATCATGGGTTATTCCTCATATGCCATGAATTCACATGTGAACAGCCTATAGCAAAGACAAAGGAAGCCTCAGGCAAAGAGATACGGTGTTATCTTTGAGGAATGACGAACACTCCCACACACTCCTACATAACCCCAGTCACATGCTTACCCCACACCAAAGCTCACACTTATCCTTCTGTAGTTGGAGAATTTCAGGGTCTGCTTCCCTCTCTAATTAGAACGGGGTGTACAGATCTCTTTCCAAAATCTCCTTAAAATATGGTTCAACTTGGAATCAGCTTGTGGTTCTTCAAGCCCTTCTCAGCCGTTTTAAGTTAGTCTTCAGAACCTCCCCACAGGTGCATCTGTGCACACTAAACGCACATACACATAAGTGCACACACATGCACACACATTCAGAAAGAGGCACTAAAGAAAGATCTCCAACAATCACCAGGGTTATACATATAAGGTGTGATTTATGAATACTGGTCCCTAATTAGGAGCTAATGCAAACTATTTGAAGGTGAAACTTTCAAATCAAGACTTTGAATTTCCTCTCAAAATCTGAACAACTCTCCTGTAGAAACAGATTATTTGGGGTGTTTCATTCTCTACAGATTCAGAGTACTGTTTTGGCAACTTCTCAGAGGTGAAATCATGCTTAACATGATCTGTGGAGAAGTCACTGTATAAAAGTGAGAGAAAGAAAAAGAGAGAGAGATAGAGAAGGTGGGAGAAGGGAAGGAGCAAGGAATGGGGAAGAGAGGAGAAGAGAGTAGGGGAGAGGAAGCTGCTTGTTCTCTAAGGGGATTAAAGGTAGCAGCTGAATAAAAAAATAAATTATAGGGAAACAAAATCTGTTTTCGAGGTTTCTTTTCCATGAAAACAAAGGAGGAAACTTCTTACTTTGCCTCCGTTCTGCAGGACACCACCCTGGAGGGAAAATTCCAGAGGACAAAAAATATCTTTGCCCCAATTTGAAATGCCGATTGAAGTGCGAATAGATGAAGAAATTGAGATCTTCTAATGGCCCAGAGACAAAAGACTTGATTAAGCCAGGAGACCAGGATGAAATGAGTGACTTCACTGTATATTCTTTATTCTTTATTCTGAATATTCTTTAAGAGAACTGGCAGGGATCCTGTCGGAGTGGCAGGCAGTTATCACTACCATTGTATCAAGGTTTGTGAATTGGATTGTGGAATGAGAACTGGGCTTCGGGCTGGTTTATCTGAGGACGGTAAGAACCTCTTCCGGGAAGATGCTAATCCCCACAGGACTGAAGAAAGACGTGGCACTGTGTAAAACATGACCACAATTTATGGCACATTTTCTGGTGGAGATCTCAGGCAGCCCCTGAGGGGTTTCACAAAGCTGTGATTCCATGTTAATTGATGCAAAGGGTGCTGCTTTCCAGATGACCTCGTGCCTCTTTGAATGAGGCAGACACACTTACCACATGTGATCATGTTTCTTGCATATGCATTGCCATCATGTAGCATTCGCCGCCCTTTCCCAGTAGCACAGAACTGTTAAGAGGAGTGGCTCTGAAACCCGACAAAGACACACCCTATTAAAAAAAAAAAAAAACCTCTGGGAATTTAGTCATCTTTAAAATGATGGCAAAGCACAGCACTCACCACGAAAGGTTGTTGTAAGTGAAGGAGACTAATGCATGAAAAATAGAGTATCGGGCATGCACTAAACATTTGTAAGTAGGGTTATCATTTGCATTTTCTGAAAGCATTTTGGATGGGTGTATTAGGTAGACTTCGCTCCTTGGGCATATTCAGCTGAGATGTTTCAGGCACCTATTTTGTACACAATGCTAAAATCTTTCCCACATGAGTTTCCGTCCTCACAGCATTTCTGTGAGGTCGGCATTATCATTTCTACTTAAGAGCTAGGAAAATCAAAGCTCTTGCCAGACAAAATAATTTTCCCTTCATCGCTGAGCTCTAAAGTTGTAAAACATTTGATGTGTGCTCACGTCTCTGACACATGGGCACCTGCACTCCATCATACCGTGTTCGGACCTTTGACATATATGAATTTTTATAGCCCAAGCACATTCTATCTACCGGTGTTCTGGTAAATCAGCTCTCCAAAGAACAAGCCCTGATTTGTCACCTTTGCCAGTTTTGGTGGCATAAACACTCTCCTCATGGCTAATTTCAAGCTACCACAGCCACCTTGGAAAAGTCTTCAGTGCTTAACAATCTGCTCTCTCTAGCCATTATAAAGCGATGGATAGGGAGAGGTTGGTAAAAGGGTACAAATTTTCAGTCATAAGATAAATAACGCCTGGGGATCTGATGAAGAACATTGTGACTATAGTTGATAACACCATATTCTATCATGGAAATTTACTAAAATTTCAGTGTTCTTACCAAAAAAAGGGGGGGAAGGAGTAAATATTTGAGGTAATGGATATGTTAATTACCTCAGAGGGAGGACTCTTTTGACAACTTATACATATATCAAATCATCGTTTTGTACACTTTAAATATCTTATGGTTTTGTGAATTATAACTCAGTAAACTAAAAAAATAAAATGAGATAATAATAAAAATAAAAAATTAATTATTATCTATTAAAAATAATAAAAACAGGGGCATCTGGGTGGCTCAGTCGGTTAAGCATCCAACTCTAGACTGTGGTTCAGGTCATGAGATCAAGCCCCGCATTGGGATCTGTGCCTCGCATGAAGTCTGCTTGAGATTGCCTCTCTCTCCCTCTTCCCCAACCTCTGTCAAGTAAATAAATAAATCTTAAAATAAGAATAGTAACAATAAAAACCTATCCATTTAGCACTAAAATTTGAACTTCCAACCAGTAGTCCTCAACCTTGACTATAATACTGTCATCCGAGAAGCTTTCTAAAAATGTTTGTTGCCAAGTCTACACTGCAGTTCTATCGGAATCTCTGAAGATGGGATCGGGTCATCTGTATTTCCTTCTTTTTTTTTTTTTTTAAGGTTTTATTTATTTATTTGACAGACAGAGATCACAAGTAGGCAGAGAGACAGGCAGAGAGAGAGAGGAGGAAGCAGGCTCCCCACCGAGCAGAGAGCCCGATGTGGGGCTCAATCCCCAGACCCTGAGATCATGACCTGAGCTGAAGGCAGAGGCTTTAACGCACTGAGCCATCCAGGTTCCCCGAGTCATCCATATTTCAAAGTCCCACAACCACAAAGAAGGGAGTTAAAGTCTAACCTGACAGATGCTTCTTTTTGTCTCTTGCTGGCTGTGTTCTTTCTCACTCCGGCCCCCTGACCTTGGAGATGCAACACTGGAGCTACCCTGGCAAGGAAATGTGTCAGGGGGCCAGATCTGCACCCGGACAGAGCCAGCCTAAATATCAGGCGCAACCGACAGCAGAGAGGCACGAGGCAGGTGACATAAGGAGACCAGTGACTCAGAAACAAAACAGGCACCCGAGAGCAAGGAAGGAGTCCAACAGACGCAGGGAAACGGCCGAAGAAGCTGAGGGGACACAGATGCTAAGTGACGGATGATCAGATGGGTGCTGCCCAGGCTCAGGGTGGGAATCACACGGATCAGAACTCAACCCCCTGCCCACCACTCCTCATGGTGCACCTGCGGGCAGCTTGTTGAAGTTCTCTGTGCCTCAGTTTCCTCCCTTCTAAACAAGAGCAATGTTACCTTATGTGAAAGAACCAGTGATATAACAGAACCTATCATCTAATCGAATTCAGTAATATTGGGCTTTAAAAAAATGGTCTTATCCCTGCTACAAAAGCCCATGCTGCCTCCCACAGGAAAGACTGTTTTTATTTTACTTGATCCCGTTTTTCCAAGCTCAGGCCGAAAGAGATCATGGATTGATTTCGAGACCATTGGATTGATTACCTTCTTAACTATGTGGCACACTGTCGTTCATCCATCCATGCCTGGCACTCTTCTCAGATTGTCTTCCAGCTCCTTTCTTGCTCCAGTACCATTCTCTTTCCCATGCGGACACCACACTCTGGTATGCAGGGTACGGACTTCCAATGTGCACGTATGTTTATGCAACGGCCCTTGTATCTATGCAAAGTACAAATATGGCTTTACACTGACATCCACACCATCGTCTTAGCTCGGGCTGCCAACAGATGTTTCTCACAATTCTAGAGACTCAAGCCCACAATCGAGGTGTCGGCAGGGTTGCTTTCTTCTCAGGCCTCTGACTGGTTGACAGATGGCGGCCTTTTGCTGTGTCCTCGCGTGGTCTTTTCTCTGCATGAGCACATACCTGATCTCTAAATTTCTTCTTCTTTAAGGACCCCAGTCAGATTGCATTGGGGCCCAGCCTAAAAACTTTATTTTAACTTAATTACCTTTTTTTGAGTCTTTAGCTCTAAAGATGGTTACCTACCGAGGTCCCGGTGGTAAGTCTTCAGCTTATGAATTTGGGGGAAACACAATTCAGCCTATAGTAATCATTGTTTTATTGTGGTGGATTATGGCAGTCCTGGCAGCCAGTGAACCACACACACACCTCCTTGGGTCCATGCTCTCATGTACTCTCTTCTCCAGTGACTCCAGCTTTTGCACATAACATGCTCTGGGTAATGGGACATGAGCAGACATGATCAAGCAAAGGCTTAATAACTCTATGTGCTTTGGGGCTTGACCTCTCTTGCTGCTGGCACGTCTCCTGCTACAAGTTGTTGCAAACATGAATGGGGCCCTCCCAGACAGAAGGAGCCAACATCAATGTCCAGAAGGGCAGGTGAAGCCATCTTAGACAACCTTATAACAATTGTTCCAATTGCCAGCCAGCTACAGGGGAATGAGCGAGCCCAGGGGAGATCGGCAGAAATGCCCCGCACATCCCCATGCAAAACGGGGACTCCCAGCCTTGTGAGCTAATGAACAGCTGTTACAAGCCAGTAAGTTTGAGCTGGTTTGTTAGCAGCAACAGATCTCATTCTGCGATCTCATTCTATTTCCTACTATTTTTCATTGAACATTATGTATTTGAGACGTTCCTATTTGTAGATCTGTTTCACTCCTTCTGGCTGCTGCATGGCATTTGCCAATACACATGTCGTACTTTACATACTCATTCTTCTAGGGATGGATGGGGCACTGCCTCCAGCTTTTTATGCTACACGTATTCTCGTAGATTCTCATCACCCACCTGTGCAAGAGGGTCTCTAGATACACTACTCAGAAATGAAGTTGTTGAGTTATAGGGAAAATGATTATTTAATCGCACTAAATATTGTTGGATTGGTCTTCAGAATAGCTGTAGCAATTTATACTCCTTCCAGAACTGAAGGAGTGTCATCCAGGGGCTTTTATGTTTCTTATTAGGAATTATTCCCTGATGGTGGCTAGCTTTCGGCATGCAAGAGAAAGTAAGTACAAGTCCCTAGCTGAAGCAGCAAAGAGTGATCCAGAAATCAAAACCTCGCTATTGCCACAGGCAGATCTTAACACTTTCCCTCTACTTCTCGTCTTCACTAGCCTTACTTGGCATTGACATACTGTTGGGTTTTTGTTGTTGTTGTTATTCACCTGATACATGATCAAATTCAGTTTTCTGTTCTCTAGTGTTAGACTATCATTTTGAGAATTTTAATATTTTTACTTCTCTGTTATAAAAGAACTAAGAGGTAATCAGAATTTACTGGTAACAGACAATTTTGTTAAAACAATTCGTTTGAGTTCTTTATATGGCTGAAATCATCTGAAGATTTTTTTAAAAAGCAGTTTTTTATAACACTTAGAAAATTACATTATACTGTTAAAAAGATAAACATCATGATACAGAGTGTGTGGAAAATAATTATACTATAATGTTAAGAGAAAAAAAATCAGTATACAGAGTATGCAATGAATAATCACAAGTATAATGACTGGAGCATTTGCTATAAGGATATTTGTCAATACAAACTGCTTAGACTCAGGTCCTAAGGCTTTGCTAAGCAAGAGGGCAGAAGCAGCTCAGGCCCAAAGCCTGCCTAAGGTTAGGATTATTATAGGAGTTCTTTCTCACAGTAAGCATGACCCTGAAGGATAGGGGCAAACCAGATCAAAACCATCTGTCATCCTCCCACACCACAGACGTGCATAGCTTAGCACAGGCCAGGAAGCCTCAGGCTACTAAGGCACTCTGGAGGAAGACACACTTACCTTTGACCTCAGAAAATCTGAACAAATATTTCTCAAGCGCGATGACCAGGAAGTTGGCAAAGATAACCAGCTGTACAAGGAAGCAAGACCACATGAAAGAAAACCAACAAAAGGAATAGGCAGCAGAATTACACGCTGATTATAAAATAACCAGGACCATTACACCTACAGAAATAAAAAGCAAGCTTGAAAATATTCAGTGGCAACAGAAAACTAGAAGAAGTGATACATTATGTCTGAAAAAAAAGACCAAACCGAACTTCTGGATATAAAATACACAGTAAGAGGAATTAAGAGCTCAGTAGTGGTATTGGACAGCAGATTAGACATAACTGAAGGGAGACTAGGAAAGAAGATGACATTTTTCTAGTGTCTGTTATTGGGGCTATTGTAACAGAATACCACAGAAGGGGCAGCTCATAAACAACTGAAATTTATTTCTCACAGTTGTGGAGGCTGGGAGTCCAAAGTCATGGTACCAGCAGATCCAGTGTCTGCTGAGGGCCTACTTCCTGGTTCATAGATGGCAACTTTTTGCTGTGTCCTCACATGCAGAAAGGCTGAGTTAATCCTCTAGAATCTCTTTTGTAAGGGCACTGATCCCAATCAGGAGGGTTTGCACTAATGAGTTACCTAATCATCTCCCAAAGGCCCCACCTCTTAATACCACCACCCTGGGGTTAGGATTTCAACATATGAATTTGGGAGGAATGCAAGCATTCAAACCCTATAGGCACATACAATACAGAGACAGAAGGAGACACAGAAAGACTGGTGATTATAGTCTCAGAAGGGGAGGAAAGAAAATGGGAGAGAGGCAATATTTGAAGAGCTAAGATCAGAGACTTTTTCAGAATTGATGAATGGAACTAACCCACAGATTCAGGCTCAGAATACCCAGGCAGGATAAATAAAAATAAATTACTATCTATATGCAACATTGCCAAACTGTGACAAAAGACAAAGTGACAAAAACGAAGAAGGATGGATGGATGGATGGATGGAAGGAAGAAAGAAAGAAAGAAAGAAAGAAAGAAAGAAAGAAAGAAAGAAAGGATGGAAGGAAGGAAGAAAGGAAGGGATAGGTAACTGACTTCAACAGTAACAATGAAATGCCCATGTACTAAGAGAAAATTAATACAAGCCTAAAATTCTACCCTCACCAAAATTATCTTTGGAGAATGAGGGTGAAGTAAACACTCTTCAAACACTCCAAAACCAAATTCATGATCAAACATCTCACTGACAAAGGATGTAATTCAAACAAAAGGAAAGGGATCCCAGATGGAAAGCTGATGTGTAAGAGGGAATGAAGAGCCAAAAAAGTGATAAATATGTAGGTAAGCGCACACCAAATAATGTCTGGTCACATATATGCATATAAATAATGTCATACATATATGCATATGCATAATCCACAAAAGCACAACCCTGGAGAGTTAAAATACCATATAACAATAAGGTAAGGAGAGGGGAAACTGTTGAAGTATTCTAAGATCTATCAAGGAAGAGGGGAAAGAATTTTATTAAATTTTAATTTTTAATAAGTTAGGTGTGCATGTTGTGATTTCAATGGTAACTACTAACATAGTCATGGAAAAATAACAGAATGAAAATAGAATATCTAAATTAACAATTTGATACTTCTATGCATATAAATAGCAGTTGAACAGTTAAGTAAATGGATGGATACTGGGAGTCAGGTTTCTCACTTTGGAGTCTGAGTCGACAGATAAGCAGGGGAAGAAGCTAGAATGATCCATGAAGTTATGCACAAAACTTGGAGACACAAGTAAGAATTCATGTTTAGCTTAATATAGATACATATGTTTACATAATAGCAATATTTAGAGATATGTGTACACTGGCTAATAGACACACACATTTCTTTGCTCTGCCAGCTAAGAGGAAGTAAAAGAAATGATACTCCAGTAGCAATAAGCGCACAATAAGAGTCCCGATTTTCATTCCTAATATCATTCTCCATTAAAATGAATCAGGGCTGTTTGGAGACATGGTCAATTCTAGTATCAGCAAGGGATATACATAGGATGAACCTGGAATATCTTGTATTGCCAGAAAATAAGGAAGTGTTCAAACACACACACACACACACACACACACACACACACACACACACACTGATAAGATTATGTCAAGGAGACACAGGAGACAACTGAAAGTGTTACCAATGGCCAAAGCTGCCATAATTTGAGCCATAAAGTAGTATTGTATCACAGTCCAAAATACAAAATAAATATCCATGGAAAATAAGAGAAAAATCTGTGCAGAAGGAATCCAAATAATGGCTGTAGCTACTCAAGCATGAAGGAGGGGAGAGTATACCTTCCCACTGTTTAGGTGTGAACTGCCCATAATATGTTCCTTCCAAAGAAGACAATGTGGAAAGAAAGGGAAAAGAGTAACTTTACAGTAATGGAATGACGAATACTTCCTTAGTCAGGTAACCAAGGTCAACATCAACAGTCACAAATCACCTGAGGGGTATATACCCTTTTTTAGATGACATGATGATGGTATCACTTTGTCTCTGCAATCTTCCTCCTCAAAACCCACAGCACCAATCTAATCATGAGAAAAACATGAATAAAATTTCCAATAGAGGGATGTCCTACAAAATACCTGACCAGGACTCCTCAAAACTGTTAAGGTCATCAAAAACAAGGAAAGTCGAGGGGTGCCTGGGTAGCTCAGTCAGTTGAGCATCCCACTCTTGGTTTCAGCTCAGTTTGTGATGTCAGGATCCTGAGATGAAGCCCTACATCAGGCTCCACGCTCAGTGCAAAGTCTGCCTGAGATCTCCGCCCCTCGGCTCCGCTCCCCTGCTCACTCTGTCTCTCTAAAATAAATAAGTGAATAAAAACTTAAAAAAAAAGAAAGGTCTAAAAAATTGTCACAGACAAAAGGGGTCTGAGGAGGCAGGACAACTATATGTAATGTGTTGTCATAGAATGGATTCTGGAGCAGAAGAAGGACATTAGATGAAAACTAAGAAAATCTGAGTAAACTATGGACTTCAGTTAACAATAATGTATCAGTATTGGTTCATTCATTGTAACAGATGTTGCAATTAATGTATAGTTTAGGTACGCCTGCAATAGATAGTAAAACTTTAAAAATTACAGTGATTATCCAAAAGGAAGGGAGGAAGTTGCAATCACAAGAACCATGGAGGTATTTTCTGGGGTGTTTATAATATTGTATTTCCTGACCTAATGATGGGTATTAGTATTAAACAAATGCTTGATTTAGTAATATTCATTAAATTTTATTACTATATATTAACCTATACACATATGTTTTATCTACTTTTATCACCATAAAAATGTAAAAAAAAATGGTATGAAATGCATTTCTCTGAATGGTGAGATCATGGATTTTTTTTCCTTTTCCTGTGTTTTAAAATATTTTCTAATTTTTCTGCAATGCTCCTAAATGCCATTTACTATTTGAGAAGAATAAACTCCACTTGTTAAAGAAGGAGAAAAAAATCACACTGTCAAGGAGTATCTGGCGAGGAATGGTCTTTTTATTTCCATGTACAGCTTTTTGTTGTGCTAAGAGTTGACTAGAAATTTGCCAGTTATGGTCATTTAATTGCATACCAAATGGAAATGTAAGGTAGAGTACAATGCCTAAAAAATCTAGAAATGTTATATTATAGTTTGCCATAAGTCATTCTAATGCCTTAGAAGATTGTTTTCATAATTCCCAGTTTGGAAATCAGCTAACAAACAACAAAAATACAATGACTTTTGAGAAGACACAATGACCCACAGAAAAGACGGCAAAAAGTTGCTTATCATTTCCCAGCCTCCATTTAGAAGCAATTAAGCATCTGGCCTTGTGCTTTCGTTTGTAATGTCAAATACCAGAGGGGAAATTATATGTGAAATAGACAACAACCTCAGCTTGATTTTGTGCAGGCATTTCAAGGGAGCCGCTCCACAAGATGTTCATCCTTACAGAAGTCTGATACTGAAGAATATTTTTGATTATATGTGACCTTCTGCAAGTCACAGAGGTCTCCCTGGGCCTCTGTGTCCTCATCTGTAAAATGAGGGCTCCAAGAAATGACCTATAAGGGCCCTCCCAGCATTACAATCTCTGGCTGAAGCCTATCCAACATACAGGAGGCTAGGTCTTATGCTAAAATCAATGGTGAGGATAATAGCATTGAAGATTCTGTAACATTTTAATATGTAACAATGTTTTTCAATTTATGTTCATTTTATCCTCTACAACCTCTGTTTTTGGCAGAAATAAAAATGTCATTATATCTGCCTTGAAATGAGAAAGCTGAAATGAAGTAGATATTGACATAATGCAATAAAAAGTAAAATAATACAACATTCCAGTGTATTCTAAAAGCTAGGACCTGGGCTCTAAGCATTCTGGACCTCAAGGTTTTTGTTGTTATTGTTTTATTGTTGTTATTTTTGTTTTCCCCCTTCTCTAAAATTAGCAGGTTAAACGAGGCTAGATGATCTCTCTGATTCCCTTATTTTACGACTACAGCAAATTCACATTCAAGTAAGTAGAGATGCTTAGCACAAAAGCAAGTTCCTAATTATAAAAATAGCCTTCCCTAATCAATGGGCACCTTATAGATAGCTCAGAAAACATTGATGTGTGTGGAAATCAATGCAGAGTAAGGATACTGGCTCCATGTGGTTCTTAAATCTCTCCAAATTTGCTTAAAAATTAAGTTAAAATTAAGTTTAAATTTTAAAAAATTAAAAATGTCATTCTTTGTTGCATTATTCTCTATTAATTTGAATGTATCTTCTCTCCCCTGCTTGATTATATACCTTGCATTCCAAGCTCCACCACTAATTATCTCTTGACCCTTGACAAATTCTTTAAACTCTCTGTGTGTCAGTTTCTTCACACAGTTATTGTGGGGACCAGAATGAGTGTGCATGCGTCCATGTACAGGACACAGATCAGTGCAGAGGGCAAAGTGAGCCCTGTATGTATTTGCTATTATTGTAATCTTCTTAAGAAAAAGGACACTGTGAATAGATATGTTTAAATAAATGGTTATCTTATAAAGGAATTGATTTCTTGAAGGAACTAAATTCAATTAATAATAGAGGCATATAGCTCATAGAGTTAAAAACCCACAACTGCTCACTTCCTAGGAAAATGGATTGACCTGACTTAGCAGAACCAATGAATTCAGTGTTTGCTCACACAAATTCATTGACAAGTTGCTGGTTTTCATGCTTATTTTTTATTTTCCCAACACCTTCGCCCTTCTTCTGGCAACCACCCACCACCATCTGACAACTCCATCCAGTCGGCTACCAGGAGAGATCCTAGACTCAGGTACCTCTCCTGAGTTAAACCAACCAAAGGGCTGGCATGGGAACCTTGCAAACTAGAACCAAGAAAGAAAAGTTAGTCCTTGAGTGGTTTACTGTAGGATGGGGTGTGCAGGCTGGATTTATATTCTACTTTTTCATAATGGAGCCTAGAGAAATGGAGGGACCACTTACACATAAAAGGGGGGAAGAAAGAAACTTTTACGTAGAGAGAATAAAAGGGCACCTGGGTGGCACAGTTGGGTAAGTGTTTGTGATTTTTGGCTCAGGTTGTGATCTCAGGATTATGAAATCCAGCCCCATGTTGGATTCTGTGAGCACTGAGTGTGGAGCCTGTTTAAGATTCTCTCTCGCTCTCTCCCTCTGTACCTCAGCCCTTCTCTCCATCAATAAAGGAAGGAAGGGAGGGAGGGAGGAAGGGAAGAAAGGAGGGAGGAAGGAAGGGAAGGAGGGAGAGAAAATCAGAGATAAAAGAAATTGAAATTGAATTCTGAGAGTGTCTGTGTTTCTGATCCCAGTGGTCATATTTGTGTCCCCAGGTTCTGTGAGACATCCCAGTATCCTTAAAATAAATCCCTCTTTTGTCTAATTTAGCTAGAGTGACTTTCTTCCATTTGTACCTGAATGACCCTAAATAATACGGTGTCCACCCAAGGCAACTACTCTTGAAGGTCATCGTTCATGTAGGTGTAATTGAGGCTATATCCAGAATTCTGTAGTTACTTAGGTTTTATTTTTACTTTAAAAAGATAGAACCACAAAAGTCTTCATCTGAGATGTAATACCCAAGATGTTTAGTTCTTGAAAAAGATAAAAAAGGGGGTTTAGTGAAATTACAGAAGGTCAAAGTCTAAAGCTTTCATAAAGCCTGCAGTCAGTAAGAAGAATTAACAAAAGAAGCAGATTAGTCCAGGTACAAGCTGGCTGGTTCTCCAGGTCAGCTCTGAGCTTCTGGCTTCAGGATAAAGTGATAATTCAGCCTCAAGGGAGTGCTGCACATTCAAGGACTCTACCCTCTCACATGTGGGTGTCAGAACCCGATGGACAACCATGATCTCAGAAAAAGGAATCTAAGATAAGGAAAAAAGAAAGATGAATTTAAAAGACAAAGCTTCTTTTTGTATCTTCTCAAGAAGTCTTAAGCCGTATTTCCACAATCCCAACCAGGCAATCAGAAGACTAGCCTCCAGGGATAGCGCCGATGGAGAAGGAGGATCCCGGGGCCAGGCTTGGAGCTGTTCCCAGGAGTGACCATGTGTCATCCCTTCACAAGCCGAGGTTATGTTATGTTCTCTACTGTCCAGAAGAGTGCAAAATATTGCTCTAACGGGCACTTTCTAGAACTGACAAACCATAATCTGGGTTTAATGGTTTCCTCCTTATCTCCACAATAATGTTACAAAAAATAAAATCAGAAAGACTTACCATTCGAGTCACGGCAATAATTAATATGACTGTTGCTAATATGGCTTTAGACTCCAGATTTCAAAAGGGAAACCAGGCAGCCTGCCTCCTTCAGTTGCTATGGTCTATCTTACTGCCCCATCCCACTGAAGGTCTGAAACTTAAACCAGCCTGCAGAGTGAATATTTCAAGAAAACAGGAGTATCAAAGCTTTTGCCTAACCAAAGCCTCCTAGGTTGGGATCCTGCTGTCAGTTTTGTGGCCTGTAAATAAGAACTAGACAATATTAGCCATTAGCTTCCATTATGAAAAACAGTATTTGTTCATTTCTTGGATCACTGCCTTCAAAAGTTTGACTTCACTTGATTTTTTTTTAAAGATTTTATTTATTTATTTGACAGACAGAGATCACAAGTAGGCAAAGAGGCAGGTGGTGGGGGAGGGGTGGAAGCAGGCTCCCCGCTGAGCAGAGAGCTTGATGCGGGGCTCGATCCCAGGACCCTGAGATCATGACCTGAGCCGAAGGCAGAGGCTTTAACCCACTGAGCCACCCAGGCACCCCTTGATTTTTTTTAAAGTTTTATCTATTAAATTAATCTTTATACCCAACATGAGGTTCAAACTCATGACCTGAGATCAAGACTTGCATGCCCTTCCAAGTGAGCCAACCAGTTGCCCCAAGTGTTTTGTTTAATTGTCCTTTTGCAAGGTGTAAAAGCCCAAAATTTCATACCATAACAAAGGAGAAGAGAGAAAGGGGTGGTCAGTCTCAGGAAAGCACTTGAGTGGAGGTGGGGGGGAGAGAGTGATCATAAGAGATTATGTAGCAGGAACTTTCACTCAATTTATTTATTTATTTTTTTTAAAGATTATTTATTTGACAGAGAGATCACAAGCAGGCAGAGAGGCAGGCAGAGAGAGAGGAGGAAGCAGGCTCCCTGCTGAGCAGAGAGCCCGATGCGGGGCTCGATCCCAGGACTCTGAGATCATGACCTGAGCCGAAGGCAGCGGCCCAACCCACTGAGCCACCCAGGCGCCCCACTTTCTCTCAATTTAAAGACCTCCTGAAGATACACTTACTTATCTCAACTAGTTACAGGAAAAATATGTCATGACCATGTGTCCCTCTTGATATGAACTGTTGCAGTGGCTGGAACAGGGGGTGGTTATAAACACTAAGATGCATATAAATAAGAAGTTATAGCTACTTTTTAAATTCACCTGTCTTATAAGAGTTCTCATGTTAAGCTCATCAATCCTGCCTTTAAAGTCATACTCCTTCAAGAAAGAGACTGGGTAAAGAGTCTATGAAACTCTAACTCAACCCTGCAGTTCTTCTGGGTTGGCGTCCCTAGTTCCTAAACTCAAAGCTGAACCCCCAGCTCCACTACTGACCACTTAAATGACCTTGGACAAGTCACTGAATCTCTCCAAGCCTCACAACCATCATTCAAAAACAAAAAACGAGAAAGAATAAAGGACTAAGAGAGCTGTTATATGCTTTCATATTCGTTCTTTCAACGAGCAATTATGATTCAATGTGATAACTGCAATAAATTTGAACAAAATCCTGTGGCACAAAGAAGGCGGCACGATTGATACTGTCTGGAGGAATTGGATGGGCGCTCAGGGAAGGCAGGGAGCACTGTGCACATGGAGGCTGGAAAGGGAGGATGGGCCCAGATCTGGTGCACTTGGAATTGAATGGGAAACTGCATGGGAAGACATTTTCTAAATTGTAAAATGAACATGAACATCTGCTTTATGAGGACTTCTTTTCCTCTTTTCTTCCCTGGTCTTCCTAAAGTGCTTCTGGAATGCCAAATTCTCCCATCAGGGTTTCACAAAGAGAAGCTTCAAAGCCTTCAAGACTGTGCTGGAGCCTCAGCTCCCCATCCTTGCCCTGGGAACCCCCGTCCTCCAGGGATGATAATATGTATTCGGCAAAAATGTGAAGGATGGTAAAGATCACTCACTTATATGGCACATTCTCAGTGGTCAATAAATGGTAGCTATTAGCATATTTTTATTAGCAATAATGTATCCAAAGTGCCAAGATCAATGCCTGGCACAGAGGAGATGTTAATAAATCCCCTTCCTTTTCCTTGGAGGTGAAAAGGGCAGCTTCTGAATTAGCATTGTTTGAAAAGAGATCAGAATTCTACTTCCCCTGATGATTCTCCCCCATCTGAAATTTCTACTCTCATTCCATAGGTTATGGGAAAATGTTTCAAATGTGTGTTTTTCAGACAAATTATCTTTATGGTCTGAATATGTATTAGACACACACACACACACACAGAGAAAGAGAACCATGCAGCATTTCCCAAACTTAAGTGACCTCAGATGACTTTCTTCTGTCAAGCAACTCAGAGAAGAGGCAGATCAGACTTTATCTGCTGGAGGCCCCTGTTAACATTCAGGCATCCTATCCAAAAGAAGATAAAACTTGAACATCTTACAGTAATAGTGATTATGTCTAAAATTTAGTGTCCTTCTATGCTTAGAATATTGAATGCATTATTTCATTTAATTAATGTTCATTAAGGTCTTAAGATAATAATGGCCACACTTAATGATTTTATTTGAGAGAAAGAGAGAGAGCATGAGCAGGGATGGGGGGCAGAGGGAAAGGGAGAAGTAGACTCCTTGCTGAGCAGAGAGCCCAACGCAGGGCTTGATCCCAGGACCCTGAGATCATGACTCAAGCCGAAGGCAAATCATTAACTGACTGAGCCACCCAGGTGTCCCAATACTGGCCACATTTATATAATACTTTATACTGTTAGATAACCATCATGTCATTTATCCATTGACACAGGGATCCACACACTGGACATGTAAATCAAGGCACAAAACAAGAAGAAACACTTCACAGGGAAATTGAAAGATGCTTATGAAAGATATGATGACTACTAGGGCATCCTCTGAATTTCTTGGGCAGACCTGAAACAAGGTGTAATTACCTTTGGAGAGCTGGTTATGATACAGTAGAGGGTAGGACACACAAGGAGCTGGTCTTACGTCTATAAGACCACGGGCAGCTCATACAAAAATGTTTGTCAAAAACCCTAAACAAAAGAAGTCCCTTTTCCTGCCTACACTGAGTCCCTAATTGGACATGGAGCCTCTGGAGGCTAGTGATGAAACTAGTCTTAGCAATAGTAGCTTGCCACATGAGCCCTCCCCTCCTCCCCAAAAGACCAGAGACTCGCTGCCCAAACTGTCCCTAATTGGACTAAACTTGCCCAGGGAATGGGGTTCACCTGCTGCTCACCATGCTTATTTAGCTATTCCCTTGTTAAACCAATTCTAGGTCCACTTCACTTACTGCTTTTCAATTTAACAAATGGGACAATATGGCTCCTTTGTCGGATTTGCAAAGCCACACAGACACAGTCCTACAGACACAGTCCTACAGACACAGTCCTAAAATATCTTAGACCGCAAAGTCAACGCGGTAGGGCTGCAGCCGGGTACCATGGCCATTGTCATTGACAGCACCTGCGGACGGCTTTGTTTTTCCTCCCTTGGGCACAGTCACGCTAATATAACATTGAGGACTTTATTACTTTTCCTGCACGCTTGCTTGTCTTCTCAGGGAAGAGAGGATTTATAGGACCTCAAGAACCTCCATGCCCTGAGACCTTCCCCGCCATCACTCAGCATGTGCCAAGTCTCTGAAACCCACAAGACTCCAGCCCAGGTAACTGATGCTCAGGCTACAGGCTGCAAAACCTCTTCATGAAATCCTTTACCGCATACGGTCCAGTGGAATGATAAGCTATCACACAGCCTCCAAAGGGTAAGATTATGAGGAAAAGAGTGTAAGAAGTGTAACACGATGGTTTGATGTAAGAATATTTAAAACAGAAAAATTCAGAGTGTCTCATAGACTCTGGATACAACTCTGCAAATTGATATTTAATAGGTAATGGGAAAGTCATTATTATACTAGTATGTCTGAAAAGGATTTTTTAATTTATGGTATACACTCTTTTTAAATGTTTCCAGTTTGATCAACACTGTATAAAATTTTGAACATAAAAGAGTCATAGATTCCATGATAGCTTTTGTAAAGTAAGGAAGTTAATAGCCATTGCTTGTGTACTACATGCCAAGGGTTGTACACACAATATTGCAATTAATGCTTGAAACAAAATTACTAGGTATGAACTATTATCTCCTTCCTCCAGCTAACACAAAATAACTTGCTAGCCAAATGACTACAACAGACAGACGGCTGGTTCTAAATATTTAATCCCACTGCAATAACAGGACCATACATCCATTCCCATCGTCATGAAGCGTTAAGGCCCCTTGACTCTGGGTCCCGCTGCATGACTCGTCCTGGCTGGTGGATGCAAACAGAGACTGCAAAAGCGTTTTCGTAGTTGGGTTTGTTTCTTGCACCTCTGCCTTCACCAGCCTAATTTTCTGGTTCTAAGAAGACAGATGAAGCAGAACACCCCAGCTGAGCCAAGCCTTGGTCAGTCTACCCCCTTCACACCCAGCTCTCATACTACAGACACGTGAGCTAAATTAGTCCTTACTGTTGCCCACTACTGAGATTTCATGATTGGTCATGATTTAGCATTATTGTGGCCTTTGTCAACTGAAATGATGACTTAATCAGAATTTAAACTCAGCCACTCACTCCAAATCCATAGTCTTTTCTCCGTGCCATACTAGCCCGCAGTCTAAACTTCTACTAAAATCACACTTGATATACGGAAAATTGGGCTGAACCAAATGGAATAATGAACAAGTTCATCTTTGTCATCTTTCTCTTTTCCCACTATGACCTCCCATGCTTAAATATTCATGACAATGAATTCTATTAAACCCATTCCAGCACAAGTATTTCCTGAACTTCTAAAATTGGTTGGGAATAAATTTTACATAGTAATGTCTGCTGTTATATAAACAGAATCAGAGTTGTTAAGCATATAGCAGGGAAATGGTTAAATAGGGAATTAACTAAGTAAATTGTGGTACATCCAAACAATGTAATATTATTCCTCTGTTTTATGTATTTAAAAAGCTAAATGGGGAAAGGAGCAAGATGGTGGAGGAGTAAGAGATCGAGATAGTGCCGGGTCCCATAAATTCAGCTACAGAGTTATCAAACCATTCTGAACACCTACAAACTCAACAGGAGTTCAAAGAGAAGAAGAGCAGTAATTCTAGGAACAGAAAATAACCACTTTCTGGAAGGTAAAACGTGCAGAGAAGTGAATCTAAGTCGATTCGTGGGAAGATAGACTGTGGGGGGAGGAGCCGGCTCCAGGCAAGTGGTGGAGGGGCAGAGCACAAATTGGAACTTTAAGAAGTCTGCTCCACTGAGGGACGTTGTTCCAGAGGCTGAGTGGGGGTGAGCCCTCACAGGGACAGTGTGGTCTCAGGACCCACAGGGTCACAGAAGGATTGCAGGTGTTTGAGTGTGGCAGAGCTCATAGGTATCAGAGCAGGGAAGCCGGCTGCAAAGATAGAACCAAGGAGTGAGCTCTCAGCTTGGGGTTACCTTTAACCATGATCTGAGGAACAGTCAGGCCACTGCTCTTCGAGCAGAGACCCCACAAGTGGCAGATCCGGGGAGACTCACCTTCCTCCTTCAGGAGTCTGCAGCAGGAATCTGCTGGGTTTGGAGACTCCAAATGGGCCGTGCGCCAGAGAAAGAAACGCTTGGTCACAGGCCGGGTGAGCTCGGAGCGCAGCCGGAGTGCAGGGAGACGGGAGAGATTGAGCACTTTTCTCCAAGGCCGCACTGAGGAATGGGGTCCCGAGCTCTCAGCTCCTCTGGCCGGAAACTGGGCAGCTGCCATCTTCATTCCCACATTCCAGAGCTCTACGGAAAGTGTTCAGAGAACAAAAGCTCCGGAGAGCGAAACAGAGCAGATGACTTAGCCCGGCCCCTGGCAAGGGCAGTGCAATTCCGCCTGCAGCAAAGACACTTGAGAATCATGGCAACAGACCCCTTACCCAGATCAGCAAGAAAATTCAGCCAAGACCAAGATCAATGAGAACTGCAGAACTTCAGAGTTAGGGGAAAGCAGCACATAGAATTCATGGCTCTTTTCCCATGATCCTTGAGTCTTTCAAAGTTAAGTTTTTAAATTTTGTTTCTTATTCTATTTTTAAAATTTTTCCTCTTTCCTATTTTAATGTTTTTTGACTGTTTTATCTTAACAATACCTTTTTAAAAACCTTTTTTAACTTTCATTGTTATAGTCATATTTTATCCCTTCATTCTCCTTAACCTTATTTCTTGTATACATATAGGTTTTTTTTTTTTCCTTTAAAATTTGGGGAAAAAATTTTTTCCTTTAAAATTTTTTCTAATAGACCAAAATATACCTTAAATCTAGCATGGAATTTTATTCTAGTCTCCAGCCTGATCTTGTTCTTTCCTCTTTTTTTTTTTTTTCCAACCAACTTCCTATCTTATCAATTCCTTTTTTAGAATCTTTTTAAATGTTCATCTTTACAGTCATATTCCATCTCTTCATTATGTTTACCCTTATTTTTGTATATATATAAGTTTTTCTTTCTTCAAAATTTTGGGAAGTAGTTTCTTCTAACAGACCAAAATACACCCCAAATCAAGTGTGTGGCTCTGTTCTATTTGCCAGTCTAATGTCTGTGAATATATATATTTTTTGCTTTTTCCCCCCTTTCATCTCACCTTACTTTTGGGTCTCTTCTGATTTGGTTAGTGTATATTTTTCTTGGGTCATTGATACTCTTTTAGTATTTTGTTCTCTCATTCATCTATTCTTTTTTTTTTTTTAAAGATTTTATTTATTTATTTGACAGGCAGAGATCACAAGTAGGCAGAGAGGCAGGCAGAGAGAGAGGAGGAAGCAGGCTCCCCTCTGAGCAGGGAGCCCGACATGGGACTTGATCCCAGGACCCTGGGATCATGACCTGAGCTGAAGGCAGTGGCTTTAACCCACTGAGCCACCCAGGCGCCCCTCATTCCTCTATTCTTACCTGGATAAATGACAAGGTGGAAAAATTCACTGAAAAACAACAACAAAAAAAAAACAAAAACAAAAACAAGAGGAAGTACCAAAAGCTAGGGGCCTAATCAATAAGGAAATTAGTAAGATGTCAGAACTGGAGTTCAGAATGACAATTATCAAGGTGCTAGCTGGGCTCAAAAAAAGCATGGAAGATATTGGAGAATCCCTTTTTAGATAAATAAAATCTAACCGAAAGAACTAAAATCTAAGTGAGTTGAAATAACAAAAGCTATTAATGAGGTGTAATAAAAAATGGAGGCTCTTAATGCTAGGATAAATGAGGCAGAAGAGAGAATTAGTGATATAGAAAACCAAATGATAGAGAATAAAGAAGCTGAGCAAAAGAGAGACAAACAGCCATCGGACCATGAGGGGAGAATTCGAGAGATAAGTGATACTATAAGACAAAACAATATTAGAATAATTGAGACCCCAGAAGAAGAAGAAAGAGAGAGGGGGACAGAAGATATATTGGAGCAAATTATAGCAGAGAATTTCCCTAATGTGGTGTAGGGAACAAGCATCAAAATCCAGAAGGCACAGAGAACCCTCCTCAAAATCAATAAGCATAGGTCCACACCATGCCATCTAATAGTAAAACTTAAAGTCTCAGTGACAAAGAAAAGATCCTGAAAGCAGCTTGGGACAAGAGGTCTGAAACACAGAATAGTAGAAATATTAGATTGGCAACAGACCTATCCACAGAGACCTGGCAGGCCAGAAAGAACAGGCATGATATATTCAGAGCACTAAATGAGAAAAATATGCAGCCAAGAATACTATATCCAGCTGGGTTGTCACTGAAAATAGAAGGAGAGATAAAAAGCTTCAAGGACAAACAAAAATTAAGAGGATTTGCAAACAACAAACCAGCCCTACAGGAAATATTGAAAGGGGTCCTCTAAGCAAAGAGAGAGGCTAAAACTAACAGACCAGAAAGGAACAGAGACTATATCCAGTAACAGTACCTTACAGGCAATATAGTGGCATTAAATTCATGTTTTTCAACAGTTACCCTGAATATGGGTAACTGGGTTAAATGCCCCAATCAAAAAACACAGGGAATCAGAATGGATGAAAAAGCAAGATCATTGATATGCTGTCTGCAACAAACTCATTTTAGACCTAAAGACAGCTCCAGATTTAAAGTGAGGGGGTGGAAGACAATTTACCATGCTAATGGACATCAAAAGAAAGCTGGGGTGGCAACTCTTATATCAGATAAATTGGATTTTAAGCCAAAGACTATAGTAAGAGATGAGGAAGGACACTATCTCATACTTAAAGGATCTGCCCAACAAGAAGATCTAACAACTTTAAATATCTATGCCCTTAACATGGGAGCAGCCAATTATATAAATCAATTAATGACAAAATCAAAGAAACACATCAACAATAATACAGTAATAGTAGGGGATTTTAACACCCTCCTCACTGAAATGGACAGATCATCTAAGCAAAAGACCAAGAAGGAAATAAAGGCTTTAAATGACACACTGGACCAGATGGACATCACAGATGTATTTAGAATACTCCACCCCAAAACAACAGAATACACATTCTTCTCTAGTGCACATGGAACATTCTCCATAATAGATCACATCCTGGGTCACAAACCAGGTGTCAACCAGTACCAAAATATTGGGATCATTCCCTGCAAATTTTCACACCACAATGCTCTGAAACTAGGATTCAGTCACAAGAGGAAAGTTGGAAACAACTCAAATACATGGAGGCTAAAGAGCATCCTACTAAAGAATGAATGGGTCAACTAGAAAATTAAAGAAGAATTTTAAAAAATCATGGAAACAAATGAAAATGAAAACACAACTGCTCAAAATCTTTGGGACACAGCAAAGGTGGTCCTGAGAGGAAAGTTTCTTAAGGAACAAGAAAGGTCTCAAATACACAACATAACACTACATCTAAAGAAGCTGCAGGGAAAACATCAAAGAAAGCCTAAATCCAGCAGGAGAAGAGAAACAATAAAGATCAGAGTAGAAATCAAGGAATTAGAACTCAGAAGAACAGTAGAACAAATCAATGAAGCTAGGAGCTAGCTCTTTGAAAGAATTAATAAGATTGATAAACTCCTGGCCAAACTTATCAAAAAGAAAAGAGAAAGGACCCAAATTAATAAAATCATAAATGAAAGAGGAGCAATCACCAAAGAAATACAAACAATTATAAGAACATATTATAAGCAACTATAAACCAGCAAATTTGACAATATGGAAGAAACGGATGGATTCCTACAGACATAAAAACTACCAAAACTGAACCAGGAAGAAATAGAAAACCTGAACAGACCCATAACCAGTAAGGAGATTGAAGCAGTCATCAAAAATCTCCCAACAAACAAGAGCCCAGGGCCAGATGGCTTCCCAGGGGAATTCTACCAAACATTTAAAGAAGAATTAATACCTATTCTCCTGAAACTGTTCCAAAAAATAGAAATGGAAGGAAAACTTCCAAACTCATTTTATGAGGCCAGCATTAACTTGATCCCAAAACCAGACAAAAACTCCATCAAAAGGGAGAATTACAGACCAATATCCTTGATGAACACAGATGTAAAAATTCTCACCAAAACACTAGCCAATAGGATCCAACAGTACATCAAAAGGATTATTCACTGCGACTAAGTGGGATTTATTCCTGGGCTGCAGAGTTGGTTCAACATCCACAAATCAATCAATGTGATACAATACATTAATAAAAGAAAGAACAAGAAACATATGATACTCTCAATAGATGCTGAAAAAGAATTTGGCAAAGTACAGCATACTTTCTCGATCAAAACTCTTCACAGTGTAGGCATAGAGGGTACATACTTCAATATTATCAAAGCCATTGGGAAAAACCCCCAGTGAATATCATTCTCAATGGGAAAAAGCTGAGAGCTTTTCTACTAAGGTGAGGAACACGACAGGGATGTCCACTATCATCACTGCTCTTCAACATAGGACTAGAAGTCATAGCTTCAGCAATCAGGCAACAACAACAACAACAAAAATAAAAGCCATCCAAATCAGCAAAGAACATGTCAAACTCTCACTCTTTGCAGATAATATGATTCTTTATGTGGAAAACCCAAAAGACTCCACTCCTAAACTGCTACAACTCATACAGGAATTCAGTAAAGTGTCAGGATATAAAATTAATGCACAAATATCAGTTGCATTTCTATACACCAAGAGCAAGACAGAATAAAGAGAAATTAAGAAGTCAATCCCATTTACAATTTCATCCAAAACCATAAGATACCTAGGAAAAACCTAACCAAAGAGGCAAAGAATCTGTACTCAGAAAACTATAAAGTATTCATGAAAGAAATTGAGGAAGACACAAAGAAATGGAAAAACGTTCCATGCTCATGGATTGGAAGAACAAATATTGTGAAAATGTCTATGCTTCCTAAAACAATCTACACCTTTAATGCAATCCCCATCAAAATACCATCATTTTTTTCAAGGAAATGGAACAAATAATCCTAAGATTTATATGGAATCAGAAAAGACTCTGAATATCCAGAGGAATGTTGAAAAAGAAAGCCAAAGTTGGTGGCATCACAATTCCAGACTTCAAGCTCTATTACAAAGCTGTAATTATCAAGACAGTATGGTACTGGCACAAAAAACAGACACATAGATCAATGCAACAGAATAGAGAGCCCAAAAATGGCCCCTCAAATCTATGGTCAACTAATCTTCAACAAAGCAGGAAATAATGTCCAATGGAAAAAAGACATTCTCTTCAACAAATGGTGTTGGGAAAATTGGACAGCCACCATTTCCTTATACCACACATAAAAATAGACTCAAAATGGAAGAAAGACCTTAATGTGAGACAGGAATCCATCCAAATCCTTGAGGAGAACACAGGCAGCAACCTCTTCGACCTCAGCCGCAGCAACTTCTTCCTAGGAACTTTGCCAAAGGCAAGGGAAGCAAGGGCAAAAACGAACTATTGGGACTTCATCAAGACCAAAAGCTTTTGCACAGCAAAAGAAACAGTCAACAAAACCAAAAGACAACTGACAGAATGAGAGAAGATATTTGCAAATGACATATCAGGTAAAGGGCTAGTATCCAAAATCTATAAAGAACTTATCAAACTCAACACCCAAAGAACAAATAATCCGATCAAGAAATGGGCAGAAGACATGAACAGACATTTCTGCAAACAGATCCAAATGGCCAATAGACACATGAAAAAGTGCTCAACATCACTCGGCATCAGGGAAATACAAATCAAAACCACAGTGAGATACCACCTCACACCAGTCAGAATGGCTAAAATTAACAAGTCAGGAAATGACAGATGTTGGTGAGAATGCAGAAAAAGGGGAACTCTCCTACACTGTGGGAATGCAAGCTGGGGCAACCACTCTGGAAAACAGTATGGAGGTTCCTCAAAAAGTTGAAAATAGAGCTACCCTCCAACCCAAGAATCGCATTACTGGGTATTTACCTTAACGATACAAATGTAGTTATCCAAAGGGGCATGTGCAGCCAAAAGTTTATAGCCGCAAAGTCTACAATAGGCAAATGATGGAAAGAGCCAGATGTCCATCAACAAATGAATGGATAAAGAAGATGTGGTATATATATACAATGGAATACTATGCAGCCATCAAAAGAAATGAAATCTTGTCATTTACAATGACATGGATGGAACTAGAGGGTATTATGCTGAGTGAAGTAGGTCAATCAGTGAAAGACAATTATCATATGATCTCTCTGATATGAGGAATTTGAGAGGCAGGGAAGGGGGTTCATGGGGGGTAGAGAGGGAAAAAAATGAAACAAGATAGGATAGGGAGGGAGACAAACCATAAGAGATTCTTAATCTCAGGAAACAAACTGAGGGTTGCTAGGGGGGTAGGGGGGTAGGGATAGGATGGTTAGGTGATAGACATTGGGGAGGGTATGTGCTATGGTGCATGCTATGAATTGTGTAAGCCTGATGATTCACAGACCCATACCCCTGGGGAAAATAATACATAATAATACATCATGTTTTAATAAAAAATAATTAAAAAATAAAAATAAAAAGCTAAATAACATATATTTGCTTATGTTTGCATGAGTTAGAGAAAGGTATGGAAGGATACACACCAAAGAGTTGTACTGGTTGCCTGCGGGTGGGTACGGAACACAGCTATGAGTGAAAGATTAGCATCATTTACTTTACACATCATATTGCTACACTTGCTACAACAATGGTACACAACTTCTAAGCCACTATATTTTTTAAATATTTTGTTTATTTATTTATTTGAGAGACAGAGAGAGAGCATGAGCCGGGGTGGGAAGATGCAGAGGAAGAGAGAGAGAGAGAATCTCAAGTCGACTCCACATTGTGTATGTATTGGGCATAGAGCCCCATACGGGGATTGATCAATGCAGGTGCCCCAAGCCATCATTTCTCTTTTTTTTTTTTTTTAACATTTTTAATTTATTTATTTGACAAAAAGAGATCACAAGTAGGCAGAGAGGCAGGCAGAGAGAGAGAGGAGGAAGCAGGCTCCCCACTGAGCAGAGAGCCCAATTCGGGGCTCCATCCCAGGACCCTGGGATCATGACCTGAGCCAAAGGCAGAGACTTTAACCCACTGAACCACCTAGGTGCCCCCATTATTTCTTTGAACAATTTTCTCCCACTTTCTCTCTCTCCTCTCCTGGTACGCCCATTATGCATACGTTGGTACACTTGCTGGTCTCCTACGCGTCCCTGAGATGTTCTTCATTTTTGTTCATTCTTTTTTCTATTTCTCATCTTGCACAGTCCCTATGAATCTACAAGTTTGGTAATTCTTGTTTCTGCCATGTCAAATCAACTGTTGAGCCCCCGTTGTAAATTTTTATTCATTATGTATTTTTCAACTCCAGAATTTCCACTTAGCTGTATAATTTCTATTTCTTTGCAAATATTCTCTATTTGATATGACATTGCCGTCATGCCTTCCTTTACTTCTTTAATCATGGTTTCCTTCATTTCTGTGAACATACAGGACAAAAGCTACTTTGAAGTCTTTGGTCACTAAATCCAATATCTGGTCACTCCCACAAGCAGTTTCTATTGTCTTCTTTTTTTCCCCTGGTGTGTAAGTCATACTTTCCCATTTCTTTATAGGCCTCATAACTTTCGTAAGTTATGGATACTTGAGATTATATCTTGCAGCAACTCTGGGCACTGGCGTCCCTTTCAAGGCTTGTTTTGTTACTTGCTTATTTTTTTGGTGTCTGCTGGATTTTAGAGAAGTCCATTCCACAGCCCCCTCCCCATGCCCAAAACACATACTCATTGTCAAGCCTCTGGTGTTGCTCCTCAAGGAAGTGCAGATTTGGGGAATCCCGGAGTCATGCCAGAATAATGAAGGTATTGGTTGGGCTCTCTCTCTCTTACCCTCACGTTGCCCAGCTGTTTCTACTCCTTGTCAGTTGTTTTCAACAATGCCCCAGGGCATGAAGTGCTCTATCTGCTACTTGAATCAAATTGTGACTCCTTTGGAGGAACAATTTCTGTGAATTTGGATCTGATATTTGTTCTGACCCCAGAAGGACTCCTCCCAGCTGTCTTTATTCCCCCAGTTCTCTCCTAAAAACTGACCTGCCTACAGTTTGTGCTGTGTCTTCATTAAATCCATGAGTCTTCCCCCAATTAATTACCTTTCCCTAAAGCCTTCTCTGCCCTTCAGAGTGTCCTTAAGTTTGAACTTCTCCACACAGGACTGAAGAGATTAGGAGCTATCTGTCCTATGCTCTGTTTATCCCCTGGGCAAATCTCTGAGTGACTTCTCTGGAGCTGGTGATGAGGAGGAGGGCAAGCTTGGCTAAGAGTGACACTTGGCTATATGTGCTATGCACCTGGTTGGGGTTGAGAGGGAGGTAGAGCCTGAAGTCTCCTTGACTTGCCCTTCCTGGTATGGAACCAGCACCTCACAAGCTCTGGCCAAGGCAACCCCAGGACTGACAGCACACAGTGCCCAAGGAAGAACATTGCCCCACAGGTGGTGTCTGGGCATAAGAAGGGAGTCCCTACCTCCCACGCCTGCTCACCTGGATCTTAGATGGACTAGAGTTTCCTCTTTCCTTAGCAGGAATGGTGAGAAAGGAAGTGGTCTTGATTCAAATGCTACAAATTTTCATAGGTTTTTCTTTCAAAAAGATGGTTTCTTTTCACTTGCTGTTTGACCATAGAACCTTCCCCAGAGGTTCTTAATGGTTGGGTTTTTAAAACATTTTCACAAGTTTTACTAGTGAGTGGATCAGTGGAGGTCCCCACGCTGTCGTTCCAAATGTCTCTGTTCAATCAACTGACCTTATACAACATTTGTAATTAATGAAAATGTAAAGTGACAAGCAAAAGATCTAGAAGACTTTTTACCCCAGACCTGATTATTTGCAGGTTTAGAACCTGAGGCCCCAGGCAGAGTCTTATCCTCATCCTCCTTCCTTTTGTTATGTCTCCCCAGAGTCGTGACATGCTTGGGAGCCCAGGTAGGCCCAGAAGAGATGAGGCAGGTGCAGGCTAGGGGAGGATGACGAGAATCATCATGTTGTCCAGCTCGTGCCCCCTCGTTCAACAAGGTTGCTCCCCTTGGGGGTATTTTATTTATGTAGCACGGAGACCCAGCAAATGCCAGTTCAATCCAACATCACTGCGAAGCCAATTCCCAGATTTTTTAAAAATTATTACATTCAGTCACTGCTCCTTCCATGTTATATTACTAAAGATAACTCTGCTTTGTTTGACAAAAATGCATCTGGAGTACAGAATCTTAAAAGAGAATGTGCCCAGATGGTAGCGATATTTAAGGAAATACAGTTTTCCAATTTGGGAACTTGTAACCCCCTCTGATTTCATTTGTATGATTTTTCAAACCCTCCTTTCGCCCATACACTGTTCAAGTTGCCAGGGGAGTTTCGTGGTGTAGTCATGGTAACCATGAAGCATCACTATGATACCCACCCCCCTCATACCCACACACACACACACAAACACACACACACACTTGACATGCTTTACCTACCAACCACAACTCAAACTCCAAAACTCCTTTATATCCTGAAAATGAGTTTAAAATAACAAATACCAAAAGTTGTATGAACCACCACATGTTGTGTTTTTGTCACTATATCTAATTACTATTCTCACCAAAGGTAAAAGAAATATAAATGGAATTTAGTAGCAGATTGCTTGCTGTTGAGGATTTCCTTTTTAATAGGAGGAGAATGGGGGATTTGTGCATTCCCCGCTCTGCTTAGGAGGAGAGCTGAAATTGAAGGTGGCTTTAAAGATATGCCCCTTCCTGATTGTTTTTACTTTCCTTGCCGTAATAATTATTCTTGGCTAATAATGTTGGTTTTTAAAGCAGGTAATTAGCGCTTCCAACACTGTAATTGAATTCTCTGAAAGCCAAGATCTGCATTCAACAATCTGGGTCCCAATTATTTGACCAAGAACTAAATCTCCAAGACAAGCAGCAAGAATTCCCCTACAATTGCTTTGGTCAGGCCACAGCTGGTGCGATGTCCGGTGCTCAGGAGACCGATTTCAGGGGAACATTATTGAATAGATCGGCATTCATGGGCCACAGACCAAGCCCATGTGCAGATCTGGAAACCATGTCTTAAAACTAAGCCCAGGGGAAGCTGAGAGTCTTTGGTCTAGAGAAACGTGTATGGGATTTTAAGTCTGAAAGTCTGTGTTTTATGGGAAATGGTATCTGAAGAGCAGAGAGACTGAAGAAAGGAGTGTCCGTAGCCAGGGAGAAACCTGCCCTAAGCATGTGCTGCCCCTCCAAAGCAGAGGAGGGGGAAAGTGTCCTCACTGTTCGTCCTGACGCCCTTCCTAACCCTGTTCTCCACAATGATAGGTTGTGGATAAGAAGCCTTCCCAGGGGGATGATCCTTATTTCCTTCTCACTCAGTTTATTATTTTCCTCGCCTGTGTTAGCTTGGGGTAGAGCCCAAGACAAAGGTAGATGTCAGAGTCGTTTATTTGGGAGAATGATTGCAGCGAGCAATCAGGGGAGGGAAAGGAAACTGACACAAAGAGGCATCTGCAGGGACACCTGGATGCCTCAGTTGGTTGAGTGTCCAGCTCTTGAATTAAGCTCCGATTATGATCTCGGGGTTGTGGGATCGAGCCCTGCAATGGGCAATGGGCTCCATGCTCAGCAGGGCGTCTGCTTGAGAGTCTCTCTCTCCCTCTCCCCCTGCTCCTCCCTCTCTTCTCTCTCTTTCTCTCTCTGTCTCTCTCAGACAAATAAATAAAATCCTTTAAAAAGAGAGAGAGAGAGGGAGAGAGAGAGCACGCCGTATTTGCATTCTCTAACTGGCCCTCACTCCTGGGTGGCTTACTCACACAGGATCACCTGAGAAGTCATGGAATGTTCTCTGAATCATCCTCCTGGGGTCAGAAAGGGGAAAGTATTTATCCTCAGTTTCTGTCTACTGATGGCCCAGGGCTTCCCCTGCAGGGCACGGATTCCCCTCTACCTCAGAGCAGGGCATACACGCGAGTACTAAGCAGTTCTTTGGGTGTGCCGTGCTTGGTGTCAGAAATGCCAGAGGCAGAAGCAGGGGGTCCACAGCAGGGATCTGAGGGAGGTACAGGAAAGCCTACGTGAATTGATTGCCATAGCATCATTAACCGAAATGAGGCAAAGCCAAGAGGATTCAAAGTGGCACCCCAGAGGTATACCATCACCCCATCAAAGGAGTCATGATGAGGGCAGAGGATAGGCAGACACCGTTCTGGAATGCTTGGTCATTCCTTGGGCATGGGGTATTAAAGATCTGACTATCCATCCCTGATCCAAGGATGCAGATCCCCATTTCCCTCTTTAGAATTTTCTCCAACTACTCTACTGTGCTGGAGGTACACCCACTGGAAACTCTCTGCAGCCTCAGACAAAAATCCAGTCTCCCTCTGATTTGTTGGGATGCACGCTGATGACCTAAGCCTATAATCTGTGATTCTGCACCTTTTCAGATTCCCCTGTTGGAGGAATCAGAATTTCTGAACCTGCTCTCCTTCTGTCTTCCTAGAATTTCTCACAATGACCTCTTTTTTGCTTCTGTGTGCACCACCTGCTGTCCCTTCTGACCTGGCCTCGATCCATGACCTGGTCTCAATCCATGTCCTGGCCTCCTCCTCTCCTTCTGTGCTTTTCTGTGCCCATCACCTAATTCATTCTGTCTGTCTATCCTCTTGATCCTCTCTCCTTCAGGCTAGTTTTCCTGGGGGAAAGTCTTCTATGCAGTGAAAATTACACCAGAGAACTTCATGCAGTGCGATACTGATTTTTAAGCAAGATTATGTAAATTGTGGCTAGTCCATTATCTTGCTTGCCAAAATCCCTTCAACAAAATCATGAAGTTGAATTTCTTTAATATAAGGCAGGCCAAAGAGGAAAAAAAAAAAAGGAAATACGTATGATCAAATCATGAAAACGTGATTCTGGAACATTCTATTGTGTCTCGGTCTCCAACATTACATTCAGACTCAATGAGACCGTAACACCAGAGTTTTTGAAGAGACATCAGTTTCCGCTAAATTTCACTCTGTCTTCTTACACCTGTTTTCTATGTAGGAAAACTGAACTTTCCTCTGTCATTCTTCACATGGCACATGGCCTAGGTCTCTAAGTTTCCTATAAAGTGGGTCACATTTACAGTAATTGACAATGTCTCTTCAAATTTCCTCCAGGCTGTTAATTTAGGATTTCAATCACATTAAGAGTTCCACCTGGTTATTTCTGGAAGAGGTGCCATTTGTTTGCATATAAGTGCTTTTCTCAAGTTCATCTGCCAGCTTTGGTTCCCCACTTTGATGGACAGCCCTCCACAAAGCTGTCCCCAATAGCACCATTGCTGGGGTGCTGCTCCCAGCCCCACAGCTTCCCCTTCCTTGTCCCCCACCCCCAGGGCTCCCACAGAAGTCCAGGAAGTAGCCAGTGACCGATCTCTGAGATAGCATTGTCTTCCCCACCCTTCTTTCCTCCAGGCATGGTACACACAACTGTCTCTGTTTTCTCCAGCCAAAAAGGACTCTGCTGTGCAGACTAAAGCCAGGAATGTCCATTTCATGATATACACCAGGACTCATGCTCAGACACATTTCCAGATCCTTCACCTATCTGTCTTTTCTGGTCTCCTTTCTCTGTGTGTTCATCTCCAGCTGTGGAACATTCTGCAAATGGCATGGTTTCTTCAGGCCAGGCTTAGTGTTCTGTAATTTTTCTACACACTTACTGGTACTCTTTCTATCCGTTGGCTTCAGAGAATTATTTGTCCTGAGTAGATGAAACAGGAACCACTTTTTCCCCCTTAGAACTACAAATTCGAGGGAAGGAAGGCAAAAGAAGGAAGCAACTAACACTTACAAACACTGGATGAGAAAAAGGAGGCTCAGGGAGGTCTCTCACTTGCCCAAGCTTACCCACCTAGTAAATGAGAGAACCCGGATTCAAACCCTGGGAATTTCTAGCTACACATCTCTCTCTCTCTCTCTCTCTCTCTCAATTTCTGGCCTCTCTGTTGATCTACTTTTAGAGTTTTCATGTTATAGGTAAACGAAGCTTCCTGTCACTATTTTGTAAATATCTCAGTTAACATCTGAACATAAATCTTCTCCATAGAAACTTCATTTTTCTTTTTTTCTTTAAGTTAGCCCTGAGCCCAGATTTCAGATTTCCCTCCACACGACACTGACGGTTCACCTACCGCTTCTTCCTTCAGCAAAAGCCACAAAGTATATCCTGTCAAGAATCTCAAAATGAAACACACATGCATCTTCTTCCTCGCATCCTACCAAGAATCGCACTCAAAAATTCTATCTCTGGGGGCGCCTGGGTGGCTCAGCGGGTTAAAGCCTCTGCCTTCAGCTCAGGTCATGGTCTCAGGGTCCTGGGATCGAGCCCCGCATCGGGCTCTCTGCTCCGTGGAGAGCCTGCTTCCCCCTCTCTCTCTCTCTGCCTGCCTCTCTGCCTGCTTGTGATCTCTGTCTAATAAATAAGTAAAATCTTTAAAAATTTTTTTTTATAATTCTATCTCTGTTTTGTTTTGTAAGCATTCCCTAGGGGATATTGTTCTTACTGTAGAAAGTCAAAACTTGGAGGGGCCTCCCACCCATTTCTCTGTCTTCTATCTTAAAGATGAGGAAATTGGGATTAAGCAACCTGCCCAAGACCTCACAACCTTTCCCCTCGATCACGCAAGTTAGGAGTAGAGCCAAGAACCTCTGGGCTTCCAAACTGATCTTCTCGTAGTGCATCTGACCACCTTTCCACGGATCAGTTGTGCTGGAAAGATTCGCCCTCATGAGCTCATTTAGGACAGTGGATACATGTTTTTAAATATGGTTAACGTCAGGGCCACCTCCCATAGGAGGAAGAGCTCCATCTTTGAGTAGACACATTATGAATATAGAAAACACCACTCACTTCTGCATTGTCATTTATAACACCTCATCTTCACAAGTTCCCAGGCACACCCTGAGGTTTTGCCCATAGGAAATCGCCCAGCAACAGTAAACGGGGAAGGACTCGTTAAATAAGCATGGGTTAAATACCAGCGGTCTGCTAGGATGGTGGTAGGTGTGTCTACATGGGCATTTAATAAATGTTTGCTAAACCTGATCTAGACAAGTCCCCCACCAAGATTAGGAAAGTCTTTCTATGTCAGGCTGGAGTGCATTACACATGGTTGAAGAGTACCCTGCGCTCCCCAGCAAATGTGTTCTGGAATCATCTCTACATTTGGATGCAACTTAAAGAAAAGAGGGGAAATATGCACGGTTTTGCAAAAGCGGTCTCATTCCACTTGACAGAGACACTGGGACGAAAGGCTAACCGGCCCTGGAGTACAAAACTGTTTTGCGTCTTCAAGGTAGTTACTGCCCTCTAGTGTTGTAGGAATCAAGCAAATAGTGTCCATGGTAGAATCTGAATCCAACCTCAAAGTATTTTTAATTAATGGCAAGTCTCAGCAGCCTTAGGAAGTCCTTGGGAAACACCACCAAGAAAGAGATGCCACACAGGGGTTGACCAGTTGCAGCCCCCGAGGTTTCTACACAGCCAATCCACACTGGTACTTCCATACCTCTTAAAATACTGAAATGCTTCTATACTGGATAGAAAAAGCTACTATCTTATGCCTCCCATACCCCCACCACCACCCCAGAACAAGGACTCTCCCTTGGACACCCCTCCGGAGGTCCCACCATCCAATAACGCTTTGATATTTGGCGAAGCAAGGAACCTCCAAGACCCTGACCCAGAGCTATGGGTGCAGTGTTAGGCAAGTGTTTGAATCTATCCAGGGATTAAATATTTTAAATGTGACACTTAACTGCCTCTCACCATCTAACTACCTTGATTCTTCATCTGTCCATTCATCATTAAGCAAGGAGTGTCTATTAAATAATCACCGTTCTGTGGCATTCTCTCAACTTGAGATGGCATCTAATTTGGTTAATTGTGTCCTGGTTGTTTGGAAACATCTGTAGTCACTGACTAGTCTACCTCCAGGCTTCTTTGGGAGCAATTCAGGGGGACAATTACACTATACTCTATGCCCAGTGATGAGGGACTAGTCCTTGGCCTCACCTCGTAATAGCTCTTTGGTCTTTGGCGAGTTACTCGCCTTTCTACACTTCAGGTTCCCCATTTCTCAGGGGAAAAAAACCCAACACTTACATCATTAGGTTATTATGGCAATTAAAGGAGGTAATATTTATCACATTCTTTGTCATGCAGTTAAGTCCTCAAGGAGGACTTGCTAATATGTGGATCACAAAGTAGTGGAGGTTAACATTTTCATCAGCAATCACCAAATCAAATGTTTCTCCTCCTTTAATACACTGAAGAACAAAAACGCTTAGGTCATCAGAGCAATTCCACTTTCCAGGGACGGTCAGATGGAAAACACTTAAAGACACAGGGCAACTAGAGCGTGAAAAACAGGGAAACAAAAATGGCTCTGGTCACTCCGCACTTGCAGTGTGAGCTCAGTCATTCCGTGGACGCATTCTCTGCGCATGGCATTGCTGACAGATGTATCCCAACAGCTCTAGACGGTCATATGGCAGTGGTTTATCCAGCCAGTTGTCAAGTCACCGCAACCCTTGGTAATGGGTCCCTCCACCCATCACATGCAGATTTCCTTTTCATGGTTCACAGCACGTGGCTCTATGCTCCTCGTGGCCACGGGTGGAGGACAGGTCAGTATGACACAGGTCTGTGAAAGACACCTGACTTTTTATCATCTCAGCTTGAAGGTGGTCTGCAGAAAGACGGCAGGCTTCCAGAGAAACCCCCTTCCTCCACTGGCTGTGTGTCAGCGTTTTTCATCAATAGCAATGGTATTGGGAATGCCTTCTATCCCACAAAGAATTCTTTACAGATCTTAGAGCACTTCACAGAGACATCAAGAACACCTGGTGAGATTGCCTTTATCTTTCTCCCAGACACCCCTGGTCCAGGAGCAAATTGCCATGGCGGACATCAGTGCCTAACCTCTATGCCTGACAGGCTAGAAAAAGTGTCCCATCCAGTCAAGGGACTGAAATAGCCGCAGTTGTAGCAGTGGCTGTAGAAAAGATTCAAAACCGCTGGCCAAACATTCAGGAAGACCACGAAGAGTCACCCACATCTGAATATTTTGACCTCTCCCCCAAAATGGCGTGTCTCTCAGGCCCCTCTACCCCACCGGGGAATAAAAAGTCTTAATCCTGCATCATTGTTCTTTGGCGCTTGGACTTTCCAAATATAACCTATCACTTTGAAATAGAAAAAGGATTCATAAGCACCAATCTGTATGGAAAGATGCAGCAGGAAACTTCCTAATACCTCAGCCCGCTGTATGTGCGTCACCCATCACATCAAGAACAGAGAAGGGATAACAAAAGATACAGACACTCCCTTCATCCTTCGGGTTTGGGGACCTCCTGGATTCAGATGGAACAAAAATCTGGGGCCAAATCTCATGCAGAAAAATAACCTTATATACTTCTCCATTCCTGAGGCCAGAAATGGACAGATCAGCTACTTTAATGTTTGACCCCATTTGAAATGGAGCAGAATTGACAAATCTGTGTTTAACTACTTGATCAGGGTTTCACATGTATACATTTTAAAATATCTTTTAGATGTCATCCCTTATGTGAAAATAGCCCAAATCAAAGATGTCTAATCCAGGCACGTACATTAAGCAGTCAGAGTTTTCATATCTAGATACTGTGGGAGGTGTGTTTTTTTAATTTTCATATGTCACCAATACCTCCCCCTTCCCCAAAATGTAACTTTAAATGCTGAGAGCTATCTTTCAAAATAATGTGTTAAATGTTTTAGATACACATCAATACCCTTTTTATGCTTCACTCGTGACAGCCTGAGTTCTAACACGCATCTCAGCAATGGATAATCTATATTCTGTTTGCAAATCTTTGGGGTACCTGGGTGATGCATTCGGTTGAGCGTTTGACTCTTGGTTTCCACTCAGGTCGTGATCTCAGGGTCGTGAGGTCGAGCCCCAAGTCCGGGTCTGTGCTCAGTATGGAGTCTGCTTGGGATTCTCTCTCTCTCTCTCCTTCTGCCCCTCCCGCTCATGTTCTCTCTCTCTCTCTCCCCCAAATAAATAAATAAATTCATCTTTAAAAAAATATTTGGTTTATAGATTTTTTCCACTGTAAAATATATAGACTGTAGGTTATTGTAAATTGTCCCTATGAAAATCATTAGTATGAAGACCAGCAAATCAGGATCAGTGATCCACTTCAAACATTTGTTCACCTTGGGTTTTCTTGACTCAAACTGACAGCTCTGAAAAGAAGGCTGTATCATAAAACACATTTTAAAGTTCAGTTTTATCACTTTCAAGTATTTTTGAGATTGATGGAATTTTCTTTATAATTTTTTAGGAGAAACACATTAATAAACTAGAGTCACTTCTAATGTGTCCATCTTTAGCTTACTACTTGTTTTTCTGAGTATTTTTGAAAGCAGTCTTTTGTGATATAGTTCAAAGTCTGAGTTCCCTGCAAAGACATTTTTATGGGTCTTTTGTTGGTGTCCTAATGAAATCACACAGGCTGATTTTGAGAAATTGGAATAACTGAGATTATATATTGTATATAGGAAGTGGAGGATGGGACAGGGGATTTGAGTGACAGTCACTAATCTAACAGACCCCCCCACCCTTGCACAGCAAAATTATCAAATGTGGCAGCCACATTAACTTGGGTAGAGGACAGTCCCTTTCTGAAGGAATAAATATTTATCATTTCTGAAATTTTAAAAATCATTTAAGCCAGCAGAACCAGAGGTGCACAGACAGCTAAGTATGTGTTTCCGGTGAGGTGACAGGGACTCAGCTCCTGGCTCAAAATTTCCAAAATGTGTACTAACAGTCCTGCTAAGGAGAGCCCCTCTTCATTCTGTAATTAGCAATGACATAACTTTTATTTCTTCAGTTAACCTTTGTGGATAGCTCTAGTCTCTGTTTCATGTCATCATTAATCTTTTTAGGAACTTCATTGCTGTCACCAAAACCATGCATATAAATTTCCTCCCCATACTTCTGCAAATTAAATAAAATGTGCTTTAGGCTTGCCTCAAATGCCAAAGGATTTATTTCCAAAATATTCCTAGGGCTATGTCTGAACACAGCACAGCTACCCACAGAAGCACAAAGCATTGGATGGGGTCAAGGAAGAGGGGACCACTTAAAGATAGAGACCTGCGACCATAAGACCCATGGGACCCATTCTGTAAATACATGTTGAATGAGGTCTAAGTAAAGAAATTTATCCCGCTCTGCCTTTCTCTTACTTAAAAGAGAAATCTCTTCACCTTTTTCAAGAAACATTTCCAAACCAAGTTCAGATTGATCATCAGCAGGTCAGGGTCACACCTAGGTGTATGTCTTTATTACTTCCCGTGCACCCTAGATTGGAGAAAGCTTTGAGTAGCAAAGAGAACCAATATAAGGTCTAATGGATTATAATATGCCACAAATGTATTTACATCTGTAAAAATCATTACATCATGGAAACAGGAAAAACAGCTCATCAGCCCCAGGTGAAACTCTGTCCACCCTCTGGTGACCCTAGGGAATTATTAGAGGCCTACAAAGAGACATGGGCCTGTCAGTTCAAGGCCTGAGTGAAACCAAGCAGTTTCTAAGGAAGGCGGTAGTTTTATTGATGTTCTTCAGTTACTGATGCACTGCCACTGGTTGACTGTCTCTGAACTTTAGGAAGATGGCGATCATTTTTCATGAGCTGCTAGCTTTTGTGAGTTTCTGTTTGGGCTGGATTTAAGTGACCAGGGTAATAGAGCTTCCCCCAACAAATCAAATTGGCAGGCTGTCAATGCTGTTCAAAATATGGCCCAAGGACGGACACCGTCCACCTCACCGGGGAGTTGTTAGAAATGCGTGTTCTCTGTTCTCACCCCAGCTGGGGTGGAGCCCAGCAGGGTGAGTCTGAATGCCGCTCCAGGTGATTCTGACAGAGACTAAAATTCAAGAAGCATCAGCCACCCTATCGTTTCTCTCCTCCTCCCTTAACGCTAGAATCCTCGATTTGGAGGAAGGATGGTAACATTCCCAGGTTAATGACATATTTTCCAGTCATTTAAGGTCGATGATATACATATGGCAGGAACTAGAAGGAAGGTCTAAGAGGACAGTTTCAAGGGAAGAGGGCTTAGCTGGGAGGTGCCACCCCTTTGCCCTTTGTCCTTTCTTTTGCTTCCTGCCTGAACTGTGGATATGAGGACCAGCAGGAAAATTGCCATCCCGGTCCCTGAGGCAGCCTCATGGAAAAAGTGCACTAAAAATTGAGGAAGCCTAAAGGCAGGAGTCTGTTCCCAAGAATCCAATCACAAAGCAGCCGTACTAGCTATGGCTTTCTTTCCTCCAGATTTCCTTAATATGGGAGAGAAATAAAACTTGAACTTATTATGAATGTACTGTAAACCTGCTGGTTGAGGTTTTCAGCCATACGTTATCCAACCTAATCCCAACCAAACCCCAAAGATTGGGTCAGTGTTGGTTCAGATGCCCCCTAGATGAGCCAACCGTGAAAGTGGACACCCCTTTCCTGGGACTGCGGGGAGCCTCGCTCACTACTCAATGCTCTGCTTGCATTCCAGGCCCTCAGCCCTTCTTCCACGTACAACCCTCTGCAAAATCAGTGAAGTAAAAACTGAGTACTTTCTGGAGAAAACGAGTTCAGGTGTCTTTTCCTTTACCTGGTTTCTGAAGATAAGAAATGACTATACTCTTGGAGGAAAAGAGAAACAAGAAAGAAAACAATGAGATTCAGAAATCCACAGTTGGCTGGTAGGGAAATGAGAACCTTCTTACAAGCAGAAGGTATATTTTACCGATGATAAGACCGTCGCACACTGTTTTTATTGCCAACTTAATAACCATCCTGCCCACTTGCCGTAAGTAGAAGGAAGCAGGAGGCAGGACTGTAACCAGGGTTTCCACCAGTGGATCCCAGGCTTAGCATGGAGCCTGGCCCACAATATGGGCTCAGTAAGGATTTATTGAATACATGAATGAATCAGTGACTAGATGAATAAATACCAATCTTTTCATACGATGATCCTTCCACTTATTCCAGGTGAGACAATCAAGTGAGTTGTCTATGAATGGCCTCTGGGAATGGAGGATAAATGTTTGTCTCTTCATCCCATCCCTCAGAGACTCAATGGGAGGTCCTGCAGTTAGGAGATCACGGACTGAGAGTTTACTCCAGAATTATAGAGAGAGCATCACTGCAGGCCTTGTAACCCGCTCCCAGTGTTACGCATCTCCTTGGTCATATCATCATTTGCTCTCTCAAGGTCCCCATATGCAAAATAAGGTGAAAGAAATGGTTTTCTACATGTCAACCCCAACTGATCCAATCCACTTAGGAATCCAGAAGACACCTTAGCGTCTGGAAATAACCTCTAGCCTCAGTTCTTAAAGGTTTGTTTATAATTATTTTTATTATTATTTTTACTGAGCTAATACAAGGTAGCAGGGGGACCCCGGGAATGTGGTTATTTGTCACATGACCTCAGGTGCATGTGCTATAAACTTCACAAACAGGCACACCGCTTTCACTAATTATGTCCAATAAAACAGAAGGTCAGAAATTAGCATCAAGAGATGACACAACACAGTTGAGGCTGTTAAAAGTAACGGGTCCCCAAATGGGCATCATAAAATACATCATGAACTGTGAATAGCATTGCCTCACGAAGGAGAACCTCAACCTTCCACACCACAAGGATGCCATCGGGAGTCTCTCAGGGTAGAACATGAAATGAAAAAGAAGTGGCTGGCCAGGAATGCTGTACGTTATCCCCCAAGGACTTGCCACGGAGACTATTTTTAAAGAAACATTGATCTCAGCAGGCATGACAGCATTTAAGAAGTGGCCAGGTATACCAGCGTCAGGCAATCCTTCACGGACGGGGAAAGGCTGCAGAGTCTGACTGCACCCTTTACAAAGGCTGATATGATGGATGAGACCGGAACTGCCCTTGGTTGGTTAGGTGGTTGGTTTAAGGAGCCATAAAGGTCACACAGAAGTTAGAGCTTGAAAACCAAATGGAATCGACCCCCGAATTATGGCAGCCACCTCAACACTCAAAAATTAATCGGACATGAGATTTACAAGATTCCTCTTCACACTCTAACTGCTTTGTAAATTTCTTCCATGGTAGCTGCTCATTAAATGGTATCATCCCATTGAAAAATAACGTTACAAGGGATGCGGCCGTCTCTGTTTCCACACTTCCCTTGAACGAACCGAGCCACTGTATTTCATATGGCCAGAATACGGAAAGTCTGTTACAGCTATGTTACATTGGGCTTCTCATTATTGATGCAGCCTTTATGTTAGGTAACTCCTAGAAAACACTGAGAAAAACGTTAATACACAATAGTATATTTATATATCTATGGGGATCAGGGTGTCAAATCAGAGTTGACATGTCTTCCTTCCCTGTAAAGAAAAAAAGAGTGAATAAAGAGGTAGGAGACAAGAGAAGCAAAGTCAACATTTTAACCATTACAACTGATCTCAGATCCAAGGTGGAAAGGTGTAATATTTACTCTTTCCTCCTGTATACCCGTTACTCCAGAAAACAACCACAAGAGGGCCTGAAGCTGTCCTGGGACCAAAGTGTTTCCCCAAGGCCGAGAAAATACTCCATGGGGTCATCATTATCTCGCTTCAGTTTTTGGAGATGTCTGGTAGGGAATGTGTGGCACTTGACAGCACTGAGAACACTGCAAACCAGCTTGAAGCATGAGTTCTTACAAACTGATGCTCACTTGGCCTCAGCCAGTCCACCTTCAGGGACAAGAGCTCATAGCCCACTGTCCCATTCTAGATCGTTCCAGTGCTTGAATCCTTCCTTTTCTGTGTTGTCAAGACTTCAGCCTGTTGCTGACCCTTCCCGAAGCACTTTTCCTGGGTTCCCTACCCCACAGCACCCCACCCCCACTCATGTTCCAAACATCTCAGAAAAGAATTTACTTGGAGCACTGAAGAGAAACATACTTGACATCCACTGCATGCCCTAATTCCCATGCCAATGACATCTGTTTTCAAAGGTCCTGAACCAAGACACATAGCATAGACTTCTCATGGGAACTGACTAGGATAACAAATACAGATCATGTTTTACAGCTAAAAGAAATAGAAAGAATATACACTTTGGAGAACTGTGACTACACTTCCCCATCCCTTCCTCAATCACTCATCTTGTCCACTGTGTTTTATTCTTGCCTATAAAGAGAACCCCAGAGACCCGGAATCCTTCTGTTGTTTCTGGGGGAGCAGCAACATCTAATGCCGGTACCCACGGTGGTGAGCTTGATTCACAAGTGATCTGTGTAAGAGAGAAAAGTAACTACTCCACCTACGCAAAGAAAAGTGCCTGGGTTAAATGAACTGTACAACGTGAGTTTGCAAAGTGCATCCTCCTGACAGCAAGTTAAATGGCTATAAGATATTGTGCTTGCATTTCATTCAATCAGACCCAATTTCCTGGGACCCCAAACAGCAGCTCCTCCCAAAATATGGCTAAAACACTGGCAAATATTTGCAGGTACCATTTCTGCAAATTAAACCCAGATATAGTTATGTACAAAGTTAGTTTACAGAATACCTATCACATTATGTTTCTTTGAATAGATCAAAACAGGAATAAATATTATCCTTAAATTTACCACCTAATCGTCATGGAAAACTTAGGACACTTGGTTGAGGACAGAGCAGATTTCAATAGATATTGCTCAAATATTTGGTTTTCTATATTAGAGTATCTTCAATGCTATTGTGCCAATTTTCAAATGGAACATGGGCTCGGTGATACCTTTAAATGCAAAAATATAAGTATCCTGTAGTTCAAGCCCAATATTTATGACTCTAACTTCCTGGCAAGTCAGTTTGTTAGGTCATCAGGCTCTGAGGAACTTTATGGAGGAGGAACTTAAATGTTTCTCACCCTCAAACTCATTTTGAAATGCAAATAAGTCCTTTCACCTCGGTAGGGGGAATACACACTCCTTGCTCAGCATGTGCACCCACTAGAAGTTGTGATCCTTCTTCCCCTGCTTTGGGCTGGGGAGACCCAAAGCCAAGAACACAGCTCTGGGATTCTGAAGGTGATTCAGGACACCCCCAAATCAGTCACCTGAGTTACAAACATATTGATGGGTCCTAAACTAGGAGTCACAGAATCAACTTCTCCTCCTGTGTCCTCTGGACAGTGTCCTCTGGACAGTGATAGACAGGAAGCATGGGTGCATTCAAGGTTCCTGGATAAGGGTCTTCCAACATCTTCTTTCCCCAGAGGTTATTCACATCAGGACCTGTTCTCGGGTCTCTGGCAGCCGAAGAGCAATCAGGCCACCCCCAACAAGAGACGCAGCAGCCAGAAGAATGGGGACCACTTTGGTTATCCCAACAAAAGAAGAAAAGATGGTGTTTCCCAGGATGGCACCAAATTTGCATAATCCATTAAGGATGCCAAAGGCTGTTGCCCTGTAAAAGAAGGAGAAAGTAAATCATTCTAAAAGATGAACCAGACCTCCTTGGATGAACAGGACTGGGTCCTTTCTTTCCCTTGTTGTGAGGGAATGTATAGTGAAGATGTGGGAGGGGACTTCTGTCCCTAAACATAAAAGTCAAACATTCTCATTTTAAGCAAATTTGGAAATACAGAATAACATAAAGATGCAAAGATATATAACCCCACCACTGAAAGACAATCACCATTATTCACATTCTGGAGTATTTCCTTCACACTTGTTTCTTTTTCTTTTCAAATGTAGACTACATTTCCCAGATTCCCTTGCTTCAGAGTCTGGCCATGTGACTGTTTTTAGCCAATGGGATATAAGTGCAAATGGCAGCTCCTGAGAAATTTCCTTGAGGGATGTCTTAAGTGGTACTTTTTGCTCTCTTCTCTTCCATTTTTCTTCCTTCCATCCCACTTCCAAAAATGTAGATGGTCTCATCTTAGCCCATGGCAGAACTCATGAAACGGCGAACAACAAGATGAAAAGAGTCTGTAGTGCCTGCTCTGGACTTCTACAGGAGACAAAGAGGAAATGCCTACCTTCCCAAGGCTGCAGTTATTTGAGATTTCTGTCACCCATGGGAAAACCTAATCCTAATTATTATCCCCCAATTACACTTCTGAGGAGCAACTACTATTTTTTTAAAGTTCATTTATTTCTTTTTAGAAATCTCTACCTCCAACATGGGACTCAAACTCACCACCCCAGTGATCAAGAGTCACATATTCTACTGACTAAGCCAGCCAGGTGTCCCCTCAGTGGTAACTGCTACTAATCATCTGTCCTTTCTTGACTCCATCTGTATACAGAGACTATACTCCCAGCACCAGCTCTCTTCAACTGAAGCAAAATATTTCTTTTTGATATCATAGGTTTATTAAGAATGTGTTTGTATTTTTGTACATTAATTTTTTTACATTTTTAATCACTTTATATATAACTAGCCCCCAATCCCAATCTTTTTGTTTTCAGAATTTTCTTGGGTATTTTCACATGTGTATTTCTTTACATGAAATTCCCAAAGTTGTCCCAAGTTTCCAGAGGGAAGGAAAAAAACTCATTGAATTCTGAATGGATTCATTGAAGTTAGAAAGAAACAAAAGAAGATTTGAAATTTGTGTGAGAATAAATCTTCTTAGAATTTCGTAAAGTATATCTTGACATATATATAAGACTTCTGTTTCATCTTTCGGTAAAGCTTTATAGTTTTCTTCACATAAGTGTTTCATTTTTCTTATTATTCCTTATATTCTTATATTCCTAAATAGTTTGGGATTTCTGCTATTACTAAATGGAATTCAATTTTACTTTTAAATTTTTAGATACATTTTTAAATCCCATATGTTAAGTTAGTTTTATCATTGACCACTGTATCAATTTATTTTACTGTTTCTAACAGTCTCTTTTTATAATTGTCTTGAGTTTCCTAGATGTAAAAGCATATACCATGGAAATATGATAATTTTCCTCCTCTTATTTTTTGTAAAACTTAGAAGCTCTTGGTTCAGGGGAGAGGGGCTCCAAATATGGAATGCTGTGCTTTGCCATAGCTCTCCATATTCTAATACCTCTGTCACCAATTGGGGGAATATCATTAAGATTTTTTTGCAGAATTTCATTTACCTGCCTTCCACATCACTCCACATGCCTTTTGACCATAGGGCCACTTAACCTGCCATCCTTAAAATTCACAGCTCCCTCTCCATAAGGAGGGATAACTTCTGCATAATGGCTTTGACCCTATGCCTTTCAACCAAGCCTCTTCCCATATGGCTTGCACAAAAGTAGAAGTAAATGCTAGGCATTCCTACCACATTCTCTGCAAATGCCCTAGACCATCAGGCATCATCCCCACCTTTATCTGCCCTTGCCTCTCCCCCACCCTTTGCTTATCTAGTTCTTCACCTTTTTGCCCTCTCTCCCATTAGAGGCCTGTTATCACCTCTCTTCAGAGTGCATGGTACCTATGGTGTCCCCCTCATTCCTCTCTCCCAAACATGGTTTATAATTGTCCTTTGTATCTAGACCCTCTCCCCACCCCATCAGGCTTTAGCCTGCTCACCTCCCTACCTATGCCAACCCCCGTGCAGAAGAAACTCAACCACCAAAGAGATGTTTGCTTTGTCCGTGAAACACCAAAAGACCGAGGTGGCTGTGGGGGAGGGTGTTGGAATGGGTAGATTTCTGGCCAAAGAAGTCCGAACGAGTGGAACAGAGGGAACCCCAGGGAAGAACTGACCTCTGGTTGGTGGGATACAGCTCCACCGTGATCACATCCAGAGCATTCCAGGCGGCAATGCTGGTCCCACAGAACAGGCACTGCCAACCAATCATCGCAGACTCACTGTTGCCAAAAAACAGGAAGAAGCAGCAGACTGCCGAGATCAGCATAGAGCCACCTACAGGGGCAGGACGAGGGCAGGAAAAAACAAAAAAAAAAAAAAAAAAAACATGAAGCCCATGTCTTAGATAAGACTGTCACCCACTCCCATCTTCACAGAGGCACCTGAAGTAACAGGTTCCCTCAAGTCATAGGCCTATTTCTACAAGGAGAAAGCATGGCTCCCCACATGGTCCTCCAGCCGTGGGATCAGAGCCTTCTGCATGGGTCATGTCACCAGGGTTAGCCTCCTGGAAGGATTTTGAAATCCTCACTTTGTGGTGCTGCCCAGCCCAGAATTACTGGGGAGGAGGCCGAGGAGGCATTCCTTGAGAATCTGTTATGTCCCAGACATTGTACTGGGTGCCTGAAATATATCAATATCAAAAAATCCTCATGGAGCTTACGTGCTACTGAGAACAGAACTGTAAATGGGCTGCAGAAGAACACCTGAAGGGCCCTGCTGTTTATTCTCCATGTATCCCATCTCCACCCCAGACATCTGATCTACCTTCTCAGCCTTGCCCTGTGCCCTGAGAAGCTAACCCCCAGGGCCTGCGTACCTGTGGCTCCTTTGTCAGCTGGGAGCAGAGAGGGGTTGGAGTATTTCTTCCCAATTCCCAGCCTATTTATAAGCCCTTTTTTGGCGATGGCTACATCCCCACCCCAGGACTATAGTTCC